>NC_069688.1:30962372-32162372 GCF_023699985.2 Odocoileus virginianus
CTTACCCACTCCCTTAGCTGAAGAGGAAGAATCCATCCCCTCAGTCTGGCTTCCCAAGTAGCTCCCTATCCACTTGGGAAGAAAAAGGTCAAACTTTTAAGGTGTTACCCTTTGTGTGTCTGGGGGCTTCCCAGGAGGTGCTAGTGGTAAAGAACCTGCCTACCGATCCAGGAGACATAAGAGACGCAGGTTTGATCCCTGGGTCGGGAAGATCCCCTGGAGAAAGAAATGACAACCCACTCCAGTATTCTTGCCTGGAAAATCCCATGGACAGAGGAGCATGGCAGGCTACAGTCCATGGCATTGCAGAGTCAGACATGACCGAAGTGACTTAGTACACATTTTATGTGTCTAAGTGAGAGGCTGGAACCAGCATGCTGGCCAGCAGGAGAGGGGCTGGTGGAGCAGGTTTGATGAGTTCATTTCTGTGCCAGTCCCCAGACTGGTTGCAGAGAAGCAGACAGAACAGAACCACTTTTTCTTCTCTCTGTACCATTAGAATGTTGGAAATACTCAAAGCCAGTGACTTTGCCATGGAAAGCAGCAGTAGCCGTACCTTCAGGAGGATAAGGTGCTTGGGCTCATGTCTTACCCTTGTCATGTGTGCTGCAGGGGCTGTTAAACCACCTCCGTCCCCAGTCTCAGGGAGGGAAGAAGTCAAGAGTAGCAATTGGCAAGGTCCATGGCCAGGGTGGGCTGGCCCTTCCCACCGAGGCTGAAGGCTGATGTGTTGCTACCCACCTCAGCACAATCACTGGGGGTGGGGGTGAATGAACTGAGAGGTCGTGGGAGGAACTGACGTCACCCCCAAAGACCAGACCTGGTCCTAACCTTGACAACCAGAAGCTGGGAGGCTACGAGGAGCTATATGGGAGAGCAGGTGAGGAGAGAGACTGCTTGCACTTCTGGGTGGGACAGAGGATGCGGGGATGAGAGGAGCTCACAGATACCCAAGAGCACCATTTAGAAAGAACCCAGGATTCCCTGGCTGTTCAATGGTTAAGACTTCACCTTCCAATGCAGAGAGTATGGGTTCGATCCCTGGTCGGGGAGCTATGATCCCACATGCCTCTCGGCCAAAAACCCAAAACATAAAGCAGAAGAAAGAACCCAGCCCTGGAGACCTGCCCACGGGGGCCCTCACTCAGCCTGTGTGAGGCTGCGGGGTAGCACCTGGGGGCAAGAACGGAGGTCGGGGCCAGAGGTTGACTCCAGTGCAGGGTACATGTCCCCCTTGGCCACCTCTGAAGGTCCCACTGATTCTCCCCTTCAAAGAGACACAATTCGGTTGCCTGCAGTGGCAGAGAGACTGAACAGCTAGGGTAGAGGTCTTTTACTTCTATTTTCACCTTCCGTTCCTGTGCTTTCACTCTCCCCAGACCCTGGAGTGGCCTGAAGTAGCCAAAAGAGGTAAAGCAAGAGAAGTGGATTCAGGAGAGGAGAGGAAAAGACCAGACTCCCCACCTCCATCGCTGCTGAGCCCTGCAGAGAGATACCATCAAGGCAGAGGGCTGCTGGCAAGTTTGAGAGGGAATTAGGTATGAGCTGTTATTCAGTTGGGAAATAGAGGTCTGAGTTATAGAGACTAATACTCTAACTCAGGTTTTTGAGAAGAGTCTTTCATAAAGTGGGATCAAGAGAATATACATTAGTGGGATGAAAATGGTGTCATGTGGCAATTTCATTTCTATTCATTCATTCATTTAACAGATATCAATTGAATGCTTGCCAGAGGATGCTGCATCTATAGAGCTGGTCTTTCTGTATTTAGGCTGATGGCCCTGATGGCTCAGTCTGTAAAAAATCTGCCTGCAATCCAGGGAGACCTGGGTTCGATTCTTGGGTCAGGAAGATCCCCTGGAGAAGGGAATGGCAACCTACTGCAGTATCATTGCCTGGAGAATGCCATGGACAGAGGAGCCTGGCAGGCAACAGTACAAGGGGTCACAAAGAATCTGACATGATGGGAGAGACTAACACTTTCTGTAGTTAGCATTGAGGGCTCAAGCCTTCTATTGAATTTCTATAGCTGTTGATAAGATCCCCCTAGTGGCCCTTTGGAGAAGGAAATGGCAACCCACTCCAGTATTCTTGCCTAGAGACTCCTGTGGACAGAATACCCTGGTGGGCTGCTGTCTATGGGGTTGCACAGAGTTGGACACCACTGAAGCAACTTAGCATGCATGCATGCGTTGGAGAAGGAAATGGCAACCCACTCCAGTATTCTCGCCTGGAGAATCCCAGGGACGGAGGAGCCTGGTGGGCTGCCGTCTATGGGGTCACACAGAGTCGGACACCACTGAAGTGACTTAGCAGCAGCAGCAGCAGTGGCCCTTAGATCCATCTTCCATAACACACTGAAGTTTCCTTTCTTGTTATTACGGGTGTTGTTTAATCTAAAACACACCCACAATAAATCAGATGAGTGATCCTGGCCTGAAGAGGGAATATTTTATTATTGTACTCTGGTAGTTTATTTTCCAAATATTCCTAAATGAGTCAAGTACCCAGAAATGGAGAATCTGTAATCCTTCTGAATGCTGCCTGGTAGGTTCAGAAGTACCAACACCACCCACCATTCTGCTTCTGCCTCAGATCCTAGGAGAAGGGGGCTGTTTCTCACCTCTCTGTCGCTAAATTAGAAGTGAACCGCTTTCTGCAGCTGAATTAGAGGTTTGTACTGCAGCCAAAACACAGTGTGGATTAGACAACTAAAGATGTCTTTTCAAGGGAAACAAAGAAATTAATTAAAGCCAGACAGGAAGCATCTCCGGTGCAGCGTTTGGCATTGTACCCTCTCTCAGGCCTGCGGGAGCCAACAGCGAGGCTGCGATGTGGCAGGTGGTGGTTGGAAACCTTAGCCAGACCTTGGGGTTAATGGAGAGCCCCTCATGGGACGGGCGGCTGCCACCACTGTGAACGCCGGAGAGCAGGCTGCTGGAGCGTGCCCACGGCAAGGAGTCGGTGTGTGTGAGCGCACGTGTGTCAGTGTGAGTGAACGTATAGGACCTGGGTCGGAGGAAGGGAATAGTGCCGTTAAAAAGTCTTGATGGTGATAAACGGGCACCTTTTCTTTCCAGGGTAAAGGGACAGACAACAAAACGAAGGAACAACAAACAAAACGACACGTTTGGAGGAAAAGAAGTCAGGCACGTTCATTAATGCTATTTGATATAGAGTAGGTCCCATATAGGGCTTCCCTATATATGAACCTTCAAGGTGCGGACTTTCAAAGATGCAAGTGTGCGTCTGTGCATCTGGTTCCAGCAAGGAACCAGAACCTGTGCCATCAGCGTCAGGCGTGAATGATACAGCGGCTTGCCCTCTGTCTCCTGTTGCTGACGGTCCTTCAGCTCTGCCATCTCCCCCTCCTCTCCCTCCTCAGTCACTCTTCTTGCCTGTTCACTCTACGCCCGCCCCTGTATGCCACCTGTTGTGCTGGTCTACTGTCCTTTTCAAGGTACTACACTGTAAGATTAAAATTCTTTTTATGCATAATTTGTGTGAGAAGTATTATAACCCACCACAGTACAGTACTATATTGCCAATTGTGTTATTTGGGCACTTAAGATGACTTTGTTGGACTTAACAAACAAATTGGACTTAGGAACTCGCACACTGAACAAAACTCATTCGTATATAGAGGACTTACTGTAATTCACTGAGGTGAGTGTTGTCCCATTTTTAGAGATGAGCATGGTGATGTAGACAAGGATCGGTTACCCTGACGATGGTTAAATGGTGAACAAGTGGCATTACTGGGACTTGAACTCTGGTCTTTGACATCAAAGCAAGGTTGCAGACCCTGTTCCCCATGCTGCCTCTTCTATGACCCCTTCTTGCAGTATTTCCCAAGGGCTGGGTATGGTGGTGACTCACTGAACAGAACTCCAGAGGAAACCCACGTGGCCTCTTTTGGCCTCCGGGCCTCCATGGAGAAAAGAGGAAGATGAATTACTCGAGCTCGAGATCTCTTCTGGGGCTTCTCAGGTGGCTCAGACAGTGAAGAATCCACCGGCAATGCAGGAGCTGTGGCTTCAGTCCCTGGGTTGGGAAGATCCTCTGGAGAAGGGAATAGCGAACTACTCCAGTATTCTTGCCTGGAGAATTCCATGGACAGAGGAGCCTGGGGGAGTGGAGTACTGCCCATGGGGTCACAAAGAGTTGGACTGAGTGACTAACGTTTTCACAAGATCCCTTCTAGCTCTAACATTCTATTTGTAAAGCCTGAAGGATTTTGGGGGTGGGGCAAGATAACCCAGACTCTAGACTAAGCCGATTGTGGTGGAAACCTTACCTCACTGTTGTGTCCCAGATATAAAGGATGGCATTTAGTTTCTCCAGAGAAACTCGGAGTCAGACACTAAGCCCCACTCTCTTCAACTGCAGTTCTATTGCTTTTAGAGGGAAACAGAGTGCCTGACACATTAAATACTCAGTGATTATAGGATGAATGAATGCAAGATTGAACGGAACCCAATGCTCGGTTGACCCTGAGAGTGGGGGTGGGGATGGGGAGTGAAGGACCTGTGTGCAGAGGTGCATAGAGATGCACTTGGACATAATAGAACTTAAAATGATATTTACAACCAGAACCACATGGTGAAGTCTATATTTTTTTTTTTAAAGCAAACAAAGATGGAGTTTCAGTGGGTTGGTTAAATGCCTTTGATGTGGCTACTTTGTAGATGCAGTTAATCAGCTCTGCACAGGCTGTTTGGTAGAAAGAGAAGAAGCCAAATGTTAAAACCACTGCCTGATTATCTTTGCTGCAAAGAGATAGACACCGAGTAGATAATCTTTGTTTCCGGGAGCCCATTAATTAATCTTGGAACACATCACGGATGGTCTCGGGCTCTGCTGGGAGTGGAGAATGGGATTGCACAGCATGTTCAAATCAGGAGATAGGGAGGAGGAGCACTGGGAGGAATAGGGAGGGGGAGCATTGGGAGGAAGAACGGGATGGGTGGGCACCTGTGGTGCAGCCGGGGTGCTTAATATGTGGTTCTAATTTTTACCTGAGGTGACATCTGTCACCTTCAGAAGTGCTTTATGGAAGTGATTTCTTTTTTTTTTTTTCATTTATTTTTATTAGTTAGAGGCTAATTACTTCACAACATTTCAGTGGGTTTTGTCATACATTGACATGAATCAGCCACGGAGTTACATGTATTCCCCATCCCGATCCCCCCTCCCACCTCCCTCTCCACCCGATTCCTCTGGGTCTTATGGAAGTGATTTCGAGGGAAATTTGAAAGGTGGGGTCTGGATCCTGGAAGAACAGGAAAGAGAACACTTGCAGGGGCAAAGGAGAAAGAGAGATGGATGGTCCAATAAGGAATGGTGTGCCCCCAAGTTTCCGCACTCCACAGAAACCTCTAGCCACCCTGGGACTTCCCACTAGATATGGGCACCGCTTTGTTACATTTCAAAAGAGCATGACCTGACCGTAGCTGACACCACGCAGGCTGGCCACAGAGTACAGAGTGTGTGGGCATCACCAAGGTGGGGAGAGAGGGCATTTGCCTTAGGAAGCAGTCAAGATGGAGACCGGCATGCGCACGGCTGCTGGATTTCAAGGCTCAGTGGGAAACCACTGGGGCCAAAGGATATGAATATGTAACATTTTCCTAAGGAAATAGTCAATCTGTTGGTTTTACCTTTCCCTGGGTAACAAGATATAAATGATGAGCAAGTGAAAGTCACGGGGGACAATGGAAGGTCACTGGATCCAACTAGTTCTGCAAAACAATGAAGGGAGAAACACCGCAGGATGGAAGCCCACGCAGGAAAAACACAGTAAGAGTAACTGTAATTGACAAGAATCTCTGAACAAAACCCATTTCATTTTCAAAGGCTTCCCAGTCATTAATGAGTAATGAGTAAGAGGGGAGAGTAGGGAATATGTTTGTGGGAAAATTATTTTTACCTCCATTTAAATATTGTCACGTAGAGTTTTATTCCCTGTGTGTTCTGCTTTCCTGCTAACTGCCGGCTGGCTCTCTGTTTCACTGAGCCTCTATTCAGTTACTACGGTAGGCTTCATTCTGGTTGACTATAGATTCTTTCATCCAGGCCTGGTGGTGGGTGATTAATATATAACCTAACACTTATTCACTGGGGTTAATGTAAACTATTGATGGAAGAGAACTATGAGTTTTCAGCAAATCCCTTCTTGAAGCCCTCATATGGAAGGATCCACAGATTCAGATCATATCCGTTTAATCATGTTTCAGTGCAGACTCCATAGTTTTCCAATTTATTATGATCGGAGAGTTTACATTTCTGCTCTCTCTTCCCATGGCATCATATTACATAATGTCTTTCACCAGGAAACTCAATGCAATTTTATTGATTAATTATGAAACCAATAGGTAGAAAGCTAATAAGTATATATTGTACTACTAGCTGTGGAAATGGAGATATGACTATTCAAAGCTCAAACTGAAGTCATTATGTAGCCCCTTGACTTCAAACCCTCTCTGTTTCTATTTATAGCTCATTAATATTATCATCATCTATCTAGAAACCCAAGAGTTTTCATCTATGCCTCTAATCCCCTAGATTTTGTCAGTTACCAGATTCCTTCTGTTCTACTACCTGCTTATGTCTGCAACGAGCATCTTCGTTTTCCCTGTTCCTTGTGCTCTGTCCAAACCAGTCTCAGCATCCTATAATACAAGCTCTGAACTTTCCAACCCAGGGATCGAACCTGGGTCTCCCACATTGCAGGCAGATTCTTTACTGTCACCTCCCCACATTCATCATCCACCCTTGTAGTACGTGTTTACTGAGCTCCTATTATGTGCATACACAGTAGTGGAGAAATGAGAATATGGCAATAAATAAAACCGATACTGTTGTCCTTACAAATGTTGCTTCTTACACTGATGCATATATTTAAACTCTTATAAAGAAGTTTTGTAAATTTATGGAGTCAAACATATTGACCTTTAAAGGTATTATTATTTGTGGTTTTGTGGACAGTTGACCCTTGAGCAACACAGGTTTGAACTGTGTGGATCCACTTACAGGCAGATTTTTCAGTAAATAGATACTACAGTATTATTTAATCCACAGTTGGTTGAACTCGGGATGTGGAACCAAGGGTATGGTGGACTGACACTTAATATATATACATACTCAAATTTTTGACTGTGTGTGGGTCAGCACCGCTAACTTCCCACATTGTTCACGGGTTTTGCTTCAAAACTATAATAAAAATCTCACATAGACCAATAATGATTAAGAACTCAGGACAGCAGTCAAACTAAGTTTAAATCCCATCTTTATCAATGAAAGCTAGGCGATTTAGTCAACTCTTCTTTACTTCAGTTTGGTCATTTGTACAGCTAAAGATTATTTAAAGGTATTTAACTCATTGCAGCTGTTTTGGAAATCAACTAAAATTAAATGCATATAGAAATGTGCTGACAAATTTCAAGTTTGTATTATTATGGCTATCATTTTACCATGTTTTTTATGATTGCCTCTCTATCCATTTGAAATTTATTTTCATTAAGGTGTAAATTGGGAGTCCCATTTTATGTTATTCTTCATATGGAAGACCAGTTATCCCCAAACTTTTGTTTATGGTTTTCCATGGTTTCTCTTAGCTCTTTGACTCAGGATGATTCCTTATCTTCTCCGCTGCATGGGTTCTCACTCCACCTGCATTTCAGACCTCCCTTTTTACCACTCTCTACCTCTGTGCTACAACCACCCTTGCCTCCTTTGTGGTCCTGGAACATACCATCCTCTCTTCCTCCCCAGGGCCTTTACACTTGCTATTTTCTTTCCTTGGAATGTTTTTCTTCCCACCTTTTCTGTGGCTGCTCCCGGTCATCCAGCCCTTTCCTATCCACTGAAGATAAAACACAGCATCTCTTCCTGCTCCCCAACCCCTCACCCCCAAACCACTACTTACTCTATATTTCATCGCCATTTTACTTACTTTGTTCCATCTTATTTCATTTGTTACATTTATGATCTGGAATTTGTTTTGAAAATAATTTCTTCCCTTCCCTCCCTGGAAAGTACGTTTCATCAGAACAGCAATTCTTGCCTGTTATATACCATGATATCTGCAGAATCTGGAATAGTGCCCAGGAAATAGTATTAAAATAATTACCTTATCAGGAAGCCTTTCTTTCTCTGGACCAAACCAAACTTGCTTTTTAGAAGGCTAATCCTGGCGACACTATGGAAGTCAGTTTGTTGCATGTCTGGAACACTCTCTCTCTGGCTTATCCTTTCAGTCTTACCTTAATTGTAACTTGCTCACATAGAGAAGTATGAGGATTCAAATCAGATCAGACATTTATTTGGCACTTGCTGTGTGCAGGGAACTGTGGTATATGTCAAAGGGAACACTTAAAAGCTAAACTGTGCCTCAAAGGGCAAGGGGGACAGCTGGGAAAGATGCTCTCCACTCCAGAATGATCACATGTGAGATGATATCAGGACATGCAGATGGAACAGATCCTGGAAACAGATGTGATTCCTGGTAAACAGTTGGTTCTGGAGCTCCCGAGGTCCAGCCTTGAGATTTTAAGAGTCATCTTAGATGAGAGCAAACACTGAGGATGGTGACTATAAAGGGACAGTAGTGTCCGCTGTCATTTAAAAAAAAAAAAATTGAAAAGAATCCTAGTGCAGATCCACAGAGGTAGGAAGGTAGACTGATGAATGATTTTTAACAATAACAGAGGAGGGTGGAGTGTGTCTGGCTCAACTTAACCAGAGTCTTGGAATTCTCACTCCCCCTCACAAACGCGTATCCTAGAATTGGCAGCTCATCCCTGGCAGAATTGCCAAGACTCCTCCATTCCCTAGGTGACTGATCATCTACCAAATTGCTGAGCCTCAGAAAGTCTGTTTCCCCAGGTAGCCTAAGTGAGAAACCTGATCCTGTGACCCAAAGATTCAGAGCGAACCTTTAACTGGGAGCTCAGTACACAGGATGGAGTGGGCCGAACAGCTCTGGGGAATGAGGAAATTCCCCTCACAAGGTCAGAAACGAAGCAGGGGTTTGAGACCAAAATGGTCAGGCTCTTCCTGCTTTTGCCATGAGGTTGTCATCATTGCTTTGCATCATGTGCAAGAAAGCAAAACCCCAGGGTGAGCTCAGACTCAGACATGGCGTGTGGATTTGCAACGTCCATTCTGAGGGCCAAGGGTGTGGTAAGGGTGGTGTGGTCTCAAGACTGAGAAGGCAGCAAACCCCTTAAACTGTCAATGGTCTAGGAGTAAGTGGGGAGAGTAACCTGCGTAGTGAGGCCCTGGTTCCACAAAAATAAGCAGGTCAGTCCAGGGGAATTTGGAACAGGGTGTGTTTATAATTGCACAGATGGGATGGGGTAGAGGAGGGAGCATGGAAAAGGCAGGGCTCGGGTCAAAGGGGTCTTATAAGAGGCAATTTGTGGGTTTGGGGGTACCCTGAAGTCAGGGGCACACACACAAAGGAGACAGCATACCTAAGAGAACCCTCCCTTGATTCACCTTTTGGCCCCCAGGTCTGTCTTTGGAGATTAGGAAAGAGGCAGCTAGGGTCAGGTGCTGTCTAAAGCCATTTGCCTTGAGACTTCCTGCAGGGTAACACTCCCCTGCCCTCAAGCAGGTGGGCTTTCCTCATGGCCAGCATTCTTTGCTCTCAGCTTGCATTTTTTCACAGGAATGCCTGGCCACATGGGTAAATGCCATCAACATTTCCCCAGGCTTCTTGTCAAGAGGGTCTGTGAGCATTTACAGAGCATTTAGCATCTTCAAAGGGATTCCCTGGTGGGTCACAGTAAAGAATCTGCCTGCAATGTGGGAGATCTAGGCTCATTGCCTGGGTTCAGAAGATCCCCTGGAGAAGGAGATAGCAATCCACTCCAGTATTCTTGCCTGGAGAATTCCATGGACAGAGGAGCCTGGTGGGCTACTGTCCATAGGGTTGCAGAGAATTGGACACGACTGAGCCACTGACACACACTAGCATCCCTTGGACAGCAAAGAGATCAAACCTTTCAGTCTTAAAGGAAATCAGTCCTGAATATTCATTGGAAGGACTGCTGCTGAAGCTGAAGCTCCAATACTTTGGCCATTTGATGCAAAGAGCTGACATATTGGAAAAGACCCTGATGCTGGGAAAGATTGAAGGCAGGAGGAGTTGGGGACAACAGAGGATGAGATGGTTGGATGGCATCATTGACTCAATGGACTTGTTTGAGCAAACTCTGGGAGATGGTGATGGACAGGGAACCTGGTGGACTGCAGTCCAAGGGGTCACCAACAGACAGACATGACTTAGAGACGAAACAACCAAGTTCATGTGCCAAGTTCAGTACCTTACAAGGGGTGGTTGAGACAACCTTGTTTGTAGGTGTATTTTTTTTTTTTGTATGTATAATTTTGTTATTTATTTTTGGCTGTGCTGGGTCTTTGCTGCTGCGCGCGAACTTTTCTCTAGTTGTGGTGAGCAGGGGCTTTCTCCAGTTGCTGTGTGTGGGTTTCCCCTGTTGTGGAGCGCGGGCTCTAGGGCCCTAGGGCACATGGGCTCAACTCCTGCGGGCTTAACTCCTCAGTGGCACGTGGGATCTTCCCAGATCAGGGATCGAATTCATTTCTCTTCCATTGGCAGGCGTTTTCTTTACCACTGAGCCACCAGGGAAGCCCATTAATAGATTCTCTACTATGATTCCTCGCTTCTTTTATTTTTTTTTGAACTCTGACAGATTTTTATTAGAGGAATTTCTCCAAAATGTTAATTTTTACCAAGAGTACCTTTTATCAACAGTGTTAGATTGTATTATCTGTGTTTTTTTTAATTAATTTTTTAATTGAAGTATAATTGCTTTATAGGATTTTGCTGTTTTCTGCCAAACCTCAACATGAATCAGCCGTAGGTACACATGTATCCCCACCCTTTTGAAGCTCCCTCCCATCTTCCTCCCCATCCCACCCCTCTAGGTTGATATAGAGCCCCTGTTTGAGTTTTCTGAGCCGTACAGCAAATTCCCATTGGCTATCTATGATTCCTCATTTCTTAAGTGGAAACAGAGGCACAAAGAAGCCCCCTGGCTTCTTCAAAGTCACCCTGGAGCTGGGACCCAAACTCAGGTTCTTTTCTGCAGTTGGCAGCTCTAACCACTGAGCTCCACTGCCTTGACCTTCTTCCTGCCAGTCGGGAGCTGATTGTTAAAGCTCCCAACCCTGGTGATGCCCTCAGGGCATATAAATTAGCCATTCTTGATCTTCCCAAATATCAAATGAACTTAAACAAGCTTTTATATAAAACTGATCTTTATTGCAATTAAAAAAGAACAAAGACAATTTGATAAGTGCCTTTCATTACAACGTACCTGCTATTTACATGTAATTATACTTCTATATACAGCTTGAATAAGATTCATTACATGTAAACTACAAGATATGACAAGTTAAACTCCAGCCTTTTGGGAACATTCAGAATAGAAATACTATGGGCAGAAACACACAGAAAACAAATACCAATTTCAGTACCATTACTGGATGATGATCGCTATCTGGCCACAGAAGAGAATTGTAAATATGCATCAAATTGAAACTTATTCTTAACATGACTAACAGTATTGCTATTATTTAAACTCTAAACATAACAATTGGATCATTAAAAACAACATGATTTCAATTTATATAGCACCTTTCTTCCAGAGTTCAAAGCATTTGTATTTATCTATATTATCTCAATTGTCCCCATAACGTCCCTATGAGGTAGGCAATGGTTGGTATCATTATCCCCATTTTGGAGAAACTGAGGCACAGAGTAATTAATCATTTGCTCAAGGTCACACAGTAAAATCAATGCTGAAACGGACCACAGAGCCATGAGCTTGTCTCAAAACCAATGCTTCTCTTTAAACTAAATTGGACCCTCTGAGAATTTAATTCAATACTTCAATTCATTTTTCCAAGAAATAAAAAAATGTGCATTTTTTTCTCCCATAAAAATTGTTGAAATACTATAGGCAAGAAGCAAACACTCTAGGGCAGATGTGAGACTGATGCCAAGATTCCCTGGAGAAGGGAAAGGCTACCCACTCCAGTATTCTGGCCTGGAGAATGACTTAGCACTCATGCTCTTTTAGAAAGTGTTTATGGAAGTTTCTTATTGGTTTTGTTTTTTCATTACTAGGAGGTTCTTTCCCCAGTTTTACAAAAAGTTGGAATGAAACATATTTGAAAGGTTGTTCCTAGTAACCTACAAATTATGTCTTTAGTAGCCATCTCGTGCTAGCCACAAGCTTCTTTCTGAGTTTACAAAGAAGAAAATACCTAAACAATAATTTATGTCTTTAACATCACCTTTCTCAGTCTTATACACATTTACAGTGTGCTCCTTAAGAGACTCAGAGTGGTAGGTAGTCCGTTGGAATTAGACAGTTTCCAGAGTCACATACACAGGGGCCGGAAGTCATGCCCACATCATTAGTTCAGATTTTACTTCTAATCCCTGCTCTGCCAGCCCCCCACTCCACCCCACCCCAAATCAAATATGTAGTTAGTACTCAGAAAAAAATAATTTAAAAAAAAGTGTCAAAATCTGAGGCATACAGGACTCTTTCAAACGTTTGTTGACTTGGATGTAAAATCCAACTTTCCCAACACATTCCACGAGCTTCTCCCTCTGAGGCGAGCACTGCCAACGGTGCTGCCAAGCTTCCAGGACATCAACAGGCAGCCGTGGCACGGCCCACAGGAATTCAGTTTCTAGTATGGCTCCAGGTAAAACAAGGGAAGCTTATATTTAAAAAGATGAATGCGAAAAAAGCAAGCAAGCTTACTGGCTGGGTCACGATCATCATGCCAGGTTCATTTATGGGTTTCACATTAAAAATACATGAAAACTTGTCAAAGGAATGTTCAGAGACCGACTAAAGCCTTTGGTTCTAGTCTCTTCGCCTAGGGAAAGGCACCGCTGTCTGTCAGGGAAACCTTTACTACCTAAATGGGAGCTAAAATTACATTTCTTTTTTTTCTTAAGTGTAAAAAAGGAAAAGGAAAGAGTCTGTTTACACTCATGGTTTCCCACATGCTGAGTGAAAAAACAAACAAAACAAAATTAAACCAGACATTACAACAAGCCAGTTCTGAAGTGCACGCTCCAGGGGCCAAGACTGGTCTCTTTTAGCCTTAATTATCCTGTGAAGGGTGCCTAATGGGTATAGCAGGTAGGCTTTCAATAATTAAATGTATAATGAAAATGAAGAGATACCTGTTCTGTTAATTTGGAAAATAATTACACTGGAATACATATTTTAGACCATGATTTTATTTCATTTACTTTGGTAATTCCAGATGAAGACTCTAATTTAACACAGTTTCTGGAATGATCTCTTTTAAGTCAAACACTACCTTAGCATGATGGGAGTGAAGTTTAAAAAAAAAAATGAAAACTAAACCCGGCCTGGATCCTCGGGTGTATAGAAACAGAGGCCCTCAGTCACTGAATCACCCATGGACTCCAAATGTTGGAGATTTCATCTATAAATGGCCAAGTTATTTTCAACATCTGGTAACTTCAGATGCTTGAACACTATCCTCATTTCCTTGAGACCTAGGAGAGCAGCTCAAACTAGTTACAGCAACATAACTCATAAGCACTATTTCCCAGGGGTGGGGTGTAATAGCTACAGGATTTTAAGAAAATGTTACACTCAATATACTTTAGAAGTGATTCTTTCTTACAGGAAAGGGTTTTCCCCACCTCCCTCCTAAAACAATCAGTGTCCTTCTACTTTACCGGTAGCTACTGGTCTGCTGTTCCAGGATTTACCTTCAGTATCAGCACATTGTAGGGGCTGTGAACTTACCCGGTGAGGGCACAGTGTTCCTTTTTTTACATTTGTGAGTTTGAATCCTCAACAGAATGTTTTAAAAATTCTTTTTCATTGGCCCTTTAGTGCCAACCACATCTCACAAAAGACGTGGGCAAGAGTATACATGATTGGTGTACTGTGCTCATTAAACCATGTCTGACTCTTTGCAACCCCATGGACTGCAGTTGACCAGGTTCCTCTGTCCATGGAATTTTTCAGGCAAGAACATTGGGGTGGGTTGCCATGTCCTACTCAGGGGATCTTCTGGATCTGGGGATCGAACCTGCATCTCTTGTGTCTCCTGTATTGGCAGCAGATTCTTTACCACTGAGTCATCAGGGAAAAGGCCAAGAAGCAATGGTTTACATGGTCTAGCAAAGTTCCTGACAAATAACACCTAGCATCTGCTGCCCCAAGTGGGCCTGAGGCTTATCCAGGCAGCCCCTGATGCTGTAAAATGTGAACTGGGCAGAGCCGGGGAATGGTTCCAAGCTGCCAGGCAGGTCTGTGATACTGAAGATTGTAACTGCTATTGGAAAAGAAGGCCTGGAACATTCTGGGAGTAGCAGACACACAGGGCCAAGATGGTGCCATGCAAAGTGACAGAAGGTTTTAAACATTCCAAATATTGAGAGTAAAGAAGGCTGAGTGTCAAAGAACTGATGTTTTTGAATTGTGATGCTGGAGAAGACTCTTCAGAGTCCCTTGGATTGCAACGAGATCAAACCAGTCAATCCTAAAGGAAATCAATTCTGAATATTCATTGGAAGGACTGATGCTGAAGCTTCAATACTTTGGCCACCTGATGCCAAGAGCCGACTTATTGGAAAAGACCCTGATGCTAGGAAAGATTCAGGGCAGGAGGAGAAGTGAACAACAGAGGATGAGATGGTTGGATGGCATCACTGACTCAATGGACATGAGTTTTAGCAAATTCTGGGAGACAGTGGAGGACAGAAGGGTCTGGGGTACTGCAGTTCATGGGGTCACAAAGAGTTAGACACGACGTAGCAACTCAACAATAACAATGTTGAAAACAACTCTCCCACTCTTTTGTGAATTGGACAAATTTGACCATTACAAACACCT
The DNA here is from genome assembly GCF_023699985.2 of Odocoileus virginianus. Taxonomy (NCBI): domain Eukaryota; kingdom Metazoa; phylum Chordata; class Mammalia; order Artiodactyla; family Cervidae; genus Odocoileus; species Odocoileus virginianus. The sequence continues at coordinate 30,977,303 of NC_069688.1, forward strand.
TTTGAGAGGAGTTACAATGATGCTGTCATGAATTATTTTTGAGTAATTTTGAGTAAGAGGAGTACTTTGAAACTGATTGGGACCATCTAACAGACAATATGTTACTTTTTTTGGAAACCATTTTTATGAGGGAAAAAAATGCATGCACAGTGAAATGCAAATTCCTATTGTTTAGTGATATTTCAAACTTCCCCTGAAAACATGAGGCATGTTAATACAGTGCAAAATTTTAAAGGTAACAACATTAAAACAATTTACTGTTGCCAATTTAACATACAGAAGTCTGAGGAATGACAATTACCAGCCTTTATAATAAGTTAGAGGGAGTGATCTGAGATAGAGCACAATACATTTTTAAAAGTGAAAGTGAAAGTGTTAGTCCCTCAGTTGTGTCCAGCTCTTTGCGACCACATAGACTGTAGCCCACCAGGCTCCTCTGTTCATGGGATTCTCCAGGCAAGAACACTGGAGTGGGTAGCCATGCCCTTCTCCAGGAGGTCTTCCCAACCCAGGGATCGAACTTGGGTCTCCTGCATTGTAGGCAGATTCTTTACCATCTGAGCCACATTTTTAAAAAACACTCACAATATGGAAGTGGTGAGCAAAGAAAAGTTGAATCTAACTGCATTAAGATAGATGATAACCAAAATAATGCTTTAAAAAAATCGTTTTTAAAGCAAAAAATGTATCTCTCATGTCATCTGTCATTAGGAAAAATCTGAACTACAATTTCCTAGTTAAATAAAAGAAGAACCTAGAAAAACAATGAAATACTTTATAAGTATTGGAGACTGCATGTAAACACAGCTTCAAAATGAGTAGTAGGGGTAAAAAACCATTTATGAATGTATGTTCTCTTCTAGACCATGATTTTATTTAATTTACTTTGGTAATTCCAGACGAAGACTCTAACACAGTTTCTGGATTGATCTCTTAAAGTCAAACATATTCTAAGTCTGTAAAACTTGTCTAGTGATACTGTCAGAAATAATATATTTAAGAAAAGCTACAACACAGAGCAAGAAAATACTACTACAGGACAAAGAATTTAGACTTCACTGCAAATAAAGCCATATTTGATATTATAGACACATGTTCCTATTTTCACATTAGTCACTTATTAACACCAAACATTACACTTTAACTTTTCCCAGTTACACAGTACGATAAGCCTGTCAAGATTTCCAGGAAATAACCATCAGTACCTACTGTGCTTCCAGCAACCAAAGCTAAGCTGGTTGGTACCAGAAATCAGCACTTTCAGAATGGCATCACTAGACCACACGGACTCAGAGCAACTATTACCAGGAGCATTTACTCATTTACAAAGTCCTAAATCAGTCTTGAACTGAGGCTCTGAGATTCTAGCCATGATATGTCACCATCTCAGAGCAGCACGTGATCCTCCACCACTGCTGTTCATTCTGCGCTAAAATCTCAGTTTCTGGAGACAGCGAAGTCAATACCTGCAGGTGATAATGGGCCCTGCTTTTGCCACCTGGTTGTGTGTGTGGGGGGGTCACTATCCTGGCTCACATGGCCCTTGCTGCCTTCGGCCAAATCTCTCCTCAAATACCTGTCTGAGAAGGACACCTACTTTCATTTCCTTCTGTCAGGTTGAATATTTAGGGAGCTGCATGAATAACACTGTTTAAACACACCACTGTTTTTCAGCTAAGAGAACGGTGGGCATAGTTTAAAATCTGAATTCGTTAACTGGAGAAATTCACTGAGGGCCAGTTGAGAAGGTTTTCCGCTAACTGTCAAATGAAAATGATTGGGGAAAAAAGAAAATGACTGGACAATTGTTTTCTTCTGTTCTGCTTTTATGACAATAGTCATCACACTAGTAGGATAAACATTCAAAATACATGACAGGATGTATCCTAATTAATTAAGCACCAGAGTGACTTTATATATATATACATGTGCATATATATACGTGTGTGTATGTAGCCTGCCAGGCTCCTCTGTCCATGGCATTCTCCAGGCAAGAATCCTGGAGAGGGTTGCCATTCCCTTCTCCAAGGGATCTTCCCAACCCAGGGATCAAACTTGGGTCTCCCGCATTGCAGGCATATTCTTTACAGTCTAAGCCACCAGGGAAGCCCTATATATATAGTTACTGGTAAAAGTAAGTAAATGCTCTAATTTGAAAAATTAAAATCAAATATGAGAGCTAGATCTAGTAACATGCTGAGGTTAAATTTCAGTTCTTTTTGCTAGCTACCTATTGTTAATCTAGCACTCAATTAGAATCAATGCTCAGATTTTAAGGGCAGATAAATCAGTAATTAGCCTTTTTCCTACAAAGGAGAGTGGCACCTTCAAAAGCTTTAATAATCCCAATGATATAATTTAGTGAAGGGCAGGAAAAAAAAATATTTGTGGCAAAGATATGTGCAAAAATTACTTTCTCCTAGAATTTAAAATCTCCTCAAACATTTCACATAACACAGGTTACACTTCCCTGCTGGCAGACAATATCTGAGAATCAGTAAAAAATTCTTTGAAACTTTCAAAATACATGAATAAAAGCAAAGATCCTAGGCAAGATTATAATAACCTAGTTATTATAGTTCAATGCATACATAATATGGATGTCAAATTGAATTTTAAAGATACAGTAAACTCATTCTTTCTTGATAATTACCTTTCATACATTTAAACTACGTAGCTTTTAAGATGAAAACTTTTTAAAGAAACCATAGGCTTCCAACCTAAAGATTCTAGCATAAGTTTCAACAAATAAAATTTTTAAAAAGTGATGAAATTTATGAAATACTGTACTATAGGGTTAAAACAGTGATGCTACATCAATAAAAATACTTCAGTAAGGTACCTAATGGTCTAAAGAGCAGAGCCATCTCCCAAAGTCCACTCTGCGTCTCTCACTCCCTAGCCCTCAGGGATTGTGCTATTACTTACTCTTTCAGGATGTGTTCTGAAGGCCCTTACAGTTCCCTTTTAATACTTTACATCACAACTTATTCTTAGCACAGGTTCTCCAATCGAGAGAGAGATTTCACTGCACACTTTACGGCCATAAGGCATAGCCCTTATTTTGAAACTTCTGGGGGGATTCTGATAATGAAATTTCAAAATGATATGACTATTTATAAAGAGCTTCCCTATCTAGAAATGGCTTCACTCTTTAGAGAACATACCCATTTCCTTAAGTGAGACGTCATGAACTACAACTTTTGAGCAGTCAGGGGCTCATAAAGGACGTGACTGCAGCATGCACAAGGCTGGGTGAGCAGTGTGATGTGGCTGTCAGCAGGTGCCAAAGCAACCCCATGATACTGAGGTTGTTGGGTCAGACTCATTCATAATAAGCAATGAGAATCACTGGGCAAACCAGTGCTTACAAAGGAGATGAATTCAGAGTATGGGCCTTGCATCTTTCTGATAAACTTCTCCCTGATCCAAGGTTATTCTCCCATGATCTTTTGATCAATGATGATTGTGCTTTTATGCACATAAAGTCTTCATGGGAGAGACCAGGCTGATTGGAAAATAACAAGCAAACCATTTACCCCAACTGAGCTATTTTACAATTGCAGAAACGTATTACAGAGCAGTCACAAAATCAAGCCATGAATGCAAGGAATGGAAAAAAAACATGCCCGGGAGCTGGTCCCTACAATTTTCAAGATGCTTCATCCTCCCAACTGCATTCTTTATCCTAATGAGTGAAAACAGTAAGATTATTCAATCTGAAAAGTCGCAGATGTCACAGCGGTAAGGAATAATTGCCTTTTTTTTTTTCTTTACAGTGTAGGAAAAGCTTCTTTTCTGTAGCCTACACTACATAATAGCACTTCAACCAGGTTCCTTTTAAAATGAAAAGTGAACAACTTTCCCAATGTCGGCCTTATAAAATCTAAAGAGATGATTAAATTCAAACCAGGCTGAGCTCTCAATCTGAGTTATTTCAGCCACTGATTTTTATAAAATGAAGGGGAAAAAAAAATCCCAACAGGCAATTTACATTTGCAAGCACCAGGCTACAGAATTCATCACCGTTTTCTTAAAAATGTACCTAAACCTTAATGGAATCATAATACTTTCATAAGGTTAATCGTCAGTCATCCCTAGTCATATCTTGTTCCTCTTTCCATTTTTACCATTTCAAATATTTCACTATTGCCTACCACAAACCATTGAAGATGATCATTTATGTTTATTCCACTTATTTCTCCAATGAGTCAGCTGATTTTTGACCAAGAGCTCTAAGTACCATTTGAAAAGTCACGTCTTTAAAAACCTTCCATGTTTTAAACACTTGGTTAGAAAAAAGATAACAACTACTGGTACAAGCTTATGTGCTTTATGGTGTCTTTTCAAAATGAGACTATAAATCATTGTACATCAAATCAAAATAGTTAATATATATTTTATCTGGCACTTTCTAGAAATTAGGCATTAAACATAAAATACCTTATAAATTTATATAACAAAAATAAATGTTTATATTTTAATCTCAGATAGATTACCTTAGGGGAGCAGTTCATGTATGAACTCCTGCACCGTCAGTGTGGCAGCGGAGATCATCAGAAATACACATTCAAGTCCACAGCCCTTGGGAAGAGATGGATGCTGGGGCTGCCACCCAAACACGTGGTCTGTGTCCCAACGGGGAGATTAAGGCTCTCTGTTTTGGAAGAATGAGCTGGACTAAAACAAGTATAGAAGTACCATGATATTCTTTGAAAATACTGAAAAGACTGAAGAGTTTCAAACACTGGGGGGAAAAAAACCATGTTGATGATAAAAATAAAATAAAGCATCTAACAATGACTTCAAGTACTTTGGAAGAGGCTACTGACATGGAGTGCCCAAATCAGAAGGAATGAAGAGCTAGGAAACCCAAGGGGCGTCCCCACTGGTTGGGGGCTTGGGTTCCCAGGTGCAGCTCTTTGAAGGGGCTGGGGAGCAGACCGGAAATAGCAACCACAATTTCTCAGCAACGGAAAACACCCACTTGAAGGCAAAGGCCCAGCCTGGTGGGAGAAAATCCTTGGAATGAGCCATTATAAATCGGAAGATGTCAAAGAGAAAAATGCCATTCATCTTAACTATCAGTAGCAGGCAGCGAAGAGGAGAGAGGGAGAGAAACCCAGCTCCTGTGAATGGCAGTGTTTCAGGCAGATGAGCTGTGGTTTTTGAATGTCATTCTTTCTCACCGCGTGGCTTTCTTCATGGAGAGGGTGAGACGGCTGACAGCCGGGATCCTTCCAGAGGGTGTGGGTGCTTGACACAGGCGTGCCTGGGTCTACCAGGGCCCTGGCAGCAGGGGGCCTCCCTCATTTCTCCCCAAACTGAGAAGCAGTCCTGGCATCTCCGATCGGCTTCCCTTTCCTAAAGCAGCATATGAAGTGTGGCTGACGTCGCTTCTTGTCTTCTGCAGCAGCCCTGGCTTTGCCGGCTGGTCCTAGGCTAGCTGGGTCCTTTCCAGGCTGCTAGAGCCTGGTGATATCTCGGCATTGCTGCTGCAAGTCCCCGATGCTCTCGTAATCATTCTCCTTTGGGCAAAGGCCATGGTGACTGTTGGTCTCTGAGGCAGCCTTCTCTTCCTCTCTGTTTAGAGTCTGTATTGCTTCATAATCTGGCTCAGGCTCCTCGCTGGGCCTGCCTGCTGCTGGAAGTGTGCTGACACTATTCGGCATCTTCTCAAAGTCTTTAACAGTGGCATAGAGATCGTTACAGGAAGAGGGGGACCTGGGAGCAGCTCCTTGCATGGAGGTGTAGGAGGCCTCGGGTACTTTAAGTGACTGTCCTGATTTGTTGCCTGGCTGTCCTTTTTTATGCACTGATGAATACATGGCCGAGATCTAGAAAACAAAGGGGAAAGTGAATAAACAAGCTTCAAGCCTGATTCCTCCCTCCACCTTTTAGTGACAAGCTAGATTCTTGGGACTATGGGGGTGTGTGTCCCTTTAAGAATTTTTTTCTGATTCCCAAACTTTACAGAGATATTATTCACACACAATACATGTAAGTTTAAGGTGTGTAGCATGATGATTTGATACATATATCGTGAAATGATTATCACAATAAAGGTAGTTAACAACTTCTTTACTGTAATTACCATATTTTTGGTGTGTGGTGATAACATTTAAGCTCTATTCTCTTAAGAGTATATACACAGTATTGTTCTAGCCACCATGCTGTATTATATTTCCAGAACTTATTATAGATGGAAGTTTGACCCTTTGACCAACATCTCCCTATTTCCCCCAGGCCTCAGCATGAGGCAACCACCATTCTACTCTATTTCTGCTTGGCTTTTCTAGATTTCATATCTATGTGAGAATACACAGTATTTGTCTTTCTCTATCTGACCCATTTCACTTACCACAATGCCCTCAAGATCCATCTATGCTGTTGCAAATGGCAAGATTTTCTTCTTTTTTATGGATGAATAATATTCCATTATGTGTACAAGCATGTGTGTATGTGTGTGTGTGTGTGTGTGTGTAATTACATTTTCTTTATCCATTCATCTGTTGATAGGTTGTTTTCATGACTTAGCTATCGTGAATAATGCTGAAATAAACAGGGAAGTACAGCTATCTCTTGTAGATAGTGTTTTCATTTCTTTTGAATATACACCCAGAAGCCGATTCTTTACAATCTATGCTAACCCTGGCGTACATAACAACAGAACAATTATATGTGTCGTCTATAACTTTGTAAGTAGCATAATTCTATGAAATCCAGGTTCTCTCTAGGTCTGCTGAGGATTTGAGGAAAGCAGGTAGAGTGAGCAGCTCAAGACCCCCAGGACCTGACCTCAGCATTGGGTTTTATTCGATTTCTTTATCACAATGATATTTCACCTGAGGAAAGTTTTGACTGCTTTACAAAAAAGGGTAGAAAACATATATCATACTGGTGATACTCAAAGGGCTGGGCTTTAAGTCAGCAGCAGCAGGATCTGGACATTTTTTGGAAAGGCAAACCCTGGGGCCCCACACCAGATCCACTGAGTCACAAACTCTGGGGGTGGGTTGATTCTGATGTCCACTAAGTTCGAAAACCACTGAATCAGACTGTTTAATCCACTCCTCCCGCATCACAAAGGTCTAAACAATAGCTTCTGGATGCTGGTTGGCAGTATACATATATCTGTCAGAGGATCACTTTCCACTATTTTTTCTTCTGATTTTATTAATTTTATTGAAGGATAATTGCTTTACAGAATTTTGTTGTTTTCTGCCAAATATCAACATGAATCAGCCATAGGTATACCTCTCCCTCTTGAACCTCCCTCCCATCTTGCTTACCATCCCTCCCCTCCATTATTTTTTATATTAATACTTCATTGCATACTAAGTGAAGCCCCTCTCTGTGACCCCCTGGACTGTAGCCCACCAGGCTCCTCTGTCCATGGGATTTTCCAGGCAAGAATACTGGAATGGGTTGCCCTTTCCTTCTCCAGGAGATCTTCTGACCCAGGGATTGAACCTGGTTTTCCTGCATTGTAGGCAGATGCATTACCATCTGAGCCACCAGGGAAGTCTATTGGTTAAATAGACATTCAGAGATGGGGCTAAGTTTTCTTCAGTAGGAAAATTCTTCTTATATGAAATCAACACAGAAATGATACTGGGAGACAATCAACTTAGGGGATGGGCTTCCCAGGTGTCTCAGTAGTGAAGAACTTGCCTGCCAGTGCAGGAGATGCAGGAGACATGGGTTCAAACCCTGGGTCAGGAAGATTTCCTGGAGAAGGAAATGGCTACCCACTCCAGTATTCATGCCTGGGAAATCCCATGGACAGACAAGCCTGGTGGACTACAGTTCATGGGGTCGCAGAGAGTCAGACACAACTGCACCTCTCATGCACCAAAGTCAAAAACTTAGAGGACACTCTTTCCTTTGGGAAGAACAGACTGTTTTCCAAGCAAACCCACTCAGTCTCACTAATATACCTCATCTTACCACAAATACGGAAGGCAGGGGGAAAAGGGGATGACAGAAGATGACATGGTTGGATGGCATCACCGACTCGATGAACATGAGTTTGTGCAAACTCCGGGAGATGAAGGACAGGGAAGCCTGGCGTGCTGCAGTCCATGGGGTTGCAAAGAGTCAAACATAACTGAGCAACTGAACAACAATAACAAAGCCACAAATACTGGGAGAGGTTTCATTTTCTTTGATACAAAAATGGACTGACTAGGAAATTTGGGAGGGAGGGTATTGTTTTATTGTTAGAAATCATGGTTGGAAATAAGTAAAAATATCCTTCATTACCTGCAGTTATCTATGCCACAGCAATTGATGTATTAAAACACCCAGGAAATAAGGGAACATACTTTCTGACAGATGCTTGGCTTTGCAAGTGCAGAGGGAGATGTCCTACTCTCACATATCCACATGCTGGGCAGAAAGCTTCCAGCTGGCCTCCAAAGCTTCTTAAGACATGCCTGGCGCATGCTAACTGTCATTTGCATGAGAACTTTCCCTACAGGCTGGTGGCTAGCATTTCCCAGGCCTTGACAATCCAAAGGGTTTGAGTCAGAGAAATAATTTTTGTGAAACTCCTGCCCTGTTGATTTAACCATTTTCATGCATATTAAATTAACATTCTCACCTGAGGGATTTTAACTAAAAAATTCCTTTCAAAATGAGGAATTAACAATGTTGTAAAGTAATTAGCCTCCAATTAATAAAAATAAATGGAAAAAAAAATGAGGAATTAAGAGTATCTTTCCATTTCAGAAGAATAAAAAACAAGGCCTCTGCTTTTTGTAGCAACTTGCCAACATATGAAACTCTTTATTTAAAAGGTTCAGTTCAGTTCAGTCACTCAGTCGTGTCTGACTATTCGCGACCCCATGAATCGCAGCACGCCAGGCCTCCCTGTACATCACAAACTCCTGGAGTTTACTCAAACTCATGTCCATTGAGTTGGAGATGCCATCCAGCCATCTCATCCTCTGTCGTCCCCTTCTCCTTCTGTCCCTAATCCCTCCCAGCATCAGGGTCTTTTCCAATGAGTCAACTCTTCAAATGAGGTGGCCAAAGTATTGGAGTTTCAGCTTCAGCATCGGTCATTCCAATGAACACCCAGGACTGATCTCCTTTAGGATGGACTAGTTCGATCTCCTCGCAGTCCAAGGGACTCTCAAGAGTCTTCTCCAACACCATAGTTCAAAAGCATCAATTTTTTGACCCTCAGCTTTCTTTACAGTCCAACTCTCACATCCATACATGACCACTGGAAAAACCATAGCCTTGACTAGACAGACCTTTGTTGGCAAAGTAATGTCTCTGCTTTTTAATATGCTATCTAGGTTGGTCATAACTTTCCTTCCAAGGAGTAAGCGTCTTTTAATTTCATGGCTGCAATCACCATCTGCAGTGATTTTGGAGCCCAAAAAAATAAAGTCTGACACTGTTTAAAAGGTGGGCCAAGCCAAAAATATGGACAGATTATAAAGGGGTGAGTCATGCATGATAGGGCTTCCCGGGTGGCTCAGAGGATAAAGAATCTGCCTGCAATGCAGGAGACCAGGGTTCGATCCCTGGGTTGGGAAGATCCCCTGGAGGAGGAGGAAATGGCAACCCAGTCCATTATTCTTGCCTGGAGAATCCCATCGACAGAGGAGGCTGGCAGGCTACGGTCCATGGGTCGCAAAGAGTTGGACAGGACTGAGCCACCAAGCATGCATGCATGGATAGTGATGAAGGGAGCTGGTGTCCTGGATGTTTATTCCTCACCTTCAGCGGTAACATCAGGAAGACAAACACAACTCTATCTGTGAGAGTAACAGTGAGAGCCGGGCCCCCACCACCATTTCTGTTTCTCTCTCTCCTTTCTTCCCCGTGGTCTGTCATGATGGCCTCACTCTTTGTAAGCACTTGGGCCTTCTTGGCTTTTACAGTCTTTTCTTTTTTAAATTGCAGGCTCTTCCATTAACTTGCAACCTAATTTATCCCTGGGCATGAACCAAATGTGCGGGAGGGTGTCATTGTAAATTTGAAATCTTATTAACGTTTCTCAAGCCTTCTAATATTCTTTTTGAATATATGTCTCCTACGACTATTATTTTTATTTTGTATAAATAAAAGGTTTCTCTTCAAGCCCTCTTACTATTTAGCTTTGCAATTTTTCTCTTTAACATCTTTCATCATTATTATTCAGTCTGTAAATTGTTATTATGTTCTCATAAATTACCCTCTTTTCCTCATTTCTCTTCTTTTTATACTCAACCCTTCCCCCATCATTCTGTTAAATTAGGATAATAGTACTTAAAATTCAGGTCTCAGTTTCAGTCTGGACTAACATTATATCACATGAATATAAAAATAAATGATCTCCATATTTACTTTTCCTAAATCTTCTTCCTAGAATGAATACATGGGAGTCACAGTTCTGTATTCTATGTTAAACACTCAACAGTATAACAGGGTCCTATTTTCAAAAGCCACAAACAAATGCAACATAAGAGGAAAAGTAATTAAAAATTTCACATAGTCTCAATTTATTTTAAAGAATTAGTTTCCAGATCTCTTATATATATATATACATATATATTTTTCAGCCTGGCTTGTAGAATCTTAATTCCTTGACCAGGGACTGAACTCATGGCCTCAGCAGTGAAAGCACCAAGTCCTAAAAACTGAACTGCCAGGGAATTAGAATATTTTCTTACCCCAATGGATGGCTCCAGGACAGTGAAAAATGCTGGAGGCGGCACAGGAGCCACTTCGGGCCCTGGTAGGAGGGCCCTGCATTAGCCTCGTGAGGGGTGGGCCCAGGGGAGAGGGACATGGGTGGGGGAACATGAAAGTTAACTTCTGAGATGGAACTGAAGGGCCTGATTACTGGCTGCATCTGAAGACAGTGAGGAAAATGGGGTGTTCAGGAGGGCCCCAGGGTTTTGGCTTCTGCAACCAGGTGGATAGATGGCAGTTCCATTCCCTGGAGCAGGAAACACGGTGGGGGCTGGGCAACATCACATATGTATGTTGCTTTTGCATGTATGTACGTGCCAAGTCACTTTAGTTGTGTCTGACTCTGTGTGACCCTATGGACTGTAGCCCACCAGGCTCCTCTGTCCACGGGATTCTCCAGGCAAGAATACTGGAGTGGGTTGTTGGGCCCTCCTCCAGGGGATCTTCATGACCCAGGGACTGAACTTGTGTCTCTTACATCTCCTGCATTGGCATGTGAGTTCTTTACCACTAGTGCCACCTGGAAAGCCCACATTGCTTTTGTACACGTACACAATTTACTAAGCTGGGCACGCCAGAATGGAGAAGGCAACGGCACCCCCCTCCATTACTCTTGCCTGGAAAATCCCATGGATGGAGGAGCCTGGTAGGCTGCCGTCCATGGGGTCGCGAAGGGTCGGACACGACTGAGCGACTTCACTCTCACTTTTCACTTTCCTGCATTGGAGAAGGAAATGGCAACCCACTCCAGTGTTCTTGCCTAGAGAATCCCAGGGACTGGGGAGCCTGGTGGGCTGCCGTCTATGGGATCGCACAGAGTCGGACACGACTGAAGTGACTTAGCAGCAGCAGGCATGCCAGAAAGTGGCTTTATGTAGCTAGGTAAATTAAGGTGTTCGTCATCTAGCTTGCTAAATCCCATAAATACTGGCTTTTACAATTTTAATGCTTCATTGAAAGTTTAACCCATGACTCTTTAGCCCCAGTGCTTGGGAGAATACATCACCCTTTCTTGCTGGTGGCCATGTCTAACCCTACTTAAAGTCTGGAAATGTTTTTGAAGTTTCCTGCTCTCTGTATCCCAGAAGCCTAAGCCCTTCTTCTTCTGTCTCCCAGCCTGGAGCAAATTCTCTACACCCACCTGTTCCAATTCTCTGCATATTCCAAACAACTATTAACTTACTTCTAATGGGAACTTCCTCCCTGATTAAAGCTCACACACTTACATTTCTCTCTTCTCATTCCTTTTTCCTCCCCTCCCCTTTCTATATTTGTCTTCTCCTTCTTCCCTATTGAGCTTCCTTGTTCTTCTTGTCCTCTTTCTTGTCTTCCTATCCACCAGTTACTCTCCCTGAACCACGATAATGCCAATATCACCAACTCTGATCTCCAACCATAGGCCTAAGAGTCTACTTCAGCTTTCTTAGATGAAGGGTAACATGACACTGCATTTACTTAAGGAAGGAAGTGCGATTCTCTATTAAAAGAGATTTTTGATTATTTAAAAGTAACAAAACTCACCTCTTCTTCTGTAAGAGTTGGGTCTTCTTCCCGGGACTTGTATGACAACGAACTAAGTCTCTGTTAGAACAAAATAAATCAAGAGAAGGGAGTTTAAAGTCAATAATTTAACCTTTTTTGGGGGCATATGCTTTGATGCATCTATCTACAAAAATGTTTTTAAATGATTTTTTAGAGAAGAAACTATTTTCTACAGAGAAATTATATAAAGGACTTCAGGAATAAACACATAAGTATGATTTTATATACCCACCAGTATTACATTAGATAAACCAAATGATTATAACGATTACTGTTTCAATTCCTAATTATCACTGAAGGATTGATCATCAATGAAAGATTGAAAAACTGACTGAAAAAATACCAGGGTGTTTGTCAAATCCCTAAATTTTTTATTTCTACAGTTTGCATGAGTCATCACAAAGATTCTTAAGTCATCTGGAAACTTTAAACAACTAGTGGAGAAATCAACTCACATTTTCTGGCCTCATTTCTTGATGATTCTGGCTCCGGGTTCATTGAATCTTTAGCACCTCTCCTGCCTGAATTCTTGCTGATTTCAACCAACCTGTATCCTTCCAAACCTGCCCCCACCCCGTGACCTCCCTGCACTGACCATGTGTCCTTGCCCCACCTTCCTGCTCAGTCGGCACCTCAGACCCCTCTTACCCTAAACCACAGCAGCCCCACCATCCCATCTCCCGGCAGGCCCCTTCAGACCAGCACTCACTGTTCACGCCTACTCCTCCCATAACCCAGTTCCAACAAGCCTGCAAAACTGTGGGGCCCCCAGCCATTTTTTCCCATGTCTCACTTCTCCTCAGGGTCCTTCCTTCCTACCCTGTCAAACTGCAGCTCCATGGCCAGCCATCACTGTCATACTTTAAGTACGCCACTCCCGTCCCATTAAGAACTCACTTGAGGGGTGAGTCCTCCATGCTGCTCTCAATCTCCTACACCTGCTAGGAACCCCGGCCCCTGCTCTCCTAGCTGCCTTCTTCACGTCTTCTCCTCTCTCCCCGAACCCCCAACACCTCATCCCTAGCTGAGGACCTTGAGAAAACTGAAGGAATCAAAAGAAATATCTATAAACTTCTGCCTCCCCCATCACACTCCCAGTCTCTGCATTCACGCGTCTTCCTTCCTGCCGGTTGCCACAGGTGAACTTTCCAGGCTCCACCTTAAGCCGATCCCTTCCTCCTGTGCGGGAGACCCTGACCCCTTACACCTACTCATGGATATAAGCGCCAGCAACCCTCCATTCTGTCTACATCAACTTTCGCCTCTATGGAGTCATCCTCATCCACATAAAAACAGGCTATAATTTATCTATTCTAAAACCCAAACCAAACCAACCCACCCTTCTAGTTCTATTACTATTTCCATTACAGCAAAACCTCTTAAAAGAGTTGTCCAAAAAAAAAAAAAAAGCATTCAATTTTTCTCTTCCTATTCTCTCTCTAAACCCATTTCAGTCCAGTTTCTGCCTCCTAGACTCCAAAGAAACTGCTCTTGCCAAGGACGCTGATGCCCACCGTGTCCCTGCTCTCTCCTGACCCACCTGCTGTGTGTGCTGCAGGGTCACCCCTTCTTCCCTGAACATTCACTCCTTGGCTTCTAGGACACTGAATTTTCCTGTTTTTCTCTCCTATTTTCCTCTCTCCTGCTGGCTCCTTTCTTTCCTGGACCTGTGTCCTTGGAACTCTTAAAGTCTCCATTCACACACACTCATGCAGTGATCTCACCCAATGTCAGCTTGAAAAAGCTAATTTCTGCTGCTGACTTGCAAATGTACAAGCCCAGCCCAGGCCTATCCTCAAAAGCCTGCTCCTCCATCCGGCTGTTCTCTGATGTTGCTACTTGGATGACCAATACCTATCTCAAACCAATATGTCCAGCCCCGAACTCCCAAATTTGTTTGGCCCATGGTCCTTCTACTTCAGTTCATGGCAGTCCCACACTTTCAGGGACTCAGGCCACACCCTGGATTCATCACTGTTTCCTCATCCTTTCATCCACATCTGACCCATCGACAAATCTCCTGGTTCTAGTTCAGCGTCTCCCATTACTTCTGCTGCTCCTACCCTGATCCAACAAGACTTTTTTGCCTTGTTTATTAGAAAGGCTAACCAATGGTCTCCTTGCTTCCATTCTTCACAGGTGAACGTCAACTCCATCAGAAGGATCCTTCTTAAAGCCAGAAGAAATCATCCTTCTGCTTGAGGCTTTCAAGCAACCCATTTTATTCAGATTATGAGCCAAGGCCATGCAGGGTTGGGCCCCCAGTTATCTCTCTTCCAACTGCTCTCAGCCTCGCTCTCTCCTCTCCAGCCACACCTATACCCTCCTCGTCCCTGGAGAGGCTGGGCCTTCATACTGGCCGTTCCCTCTACTTCATTTGCTCTTCCCCCAAACATGAACCAACTGACTCTCTGAACTCCTTTTAATTTTTTGTTCAAATGCCCCTTTGAACAAAGGCAGCATGCCCTGATCACTCTCCTCACAACTGTGCTCCTACCCAACTTTCTCAGTCCCCCAGAATCTTTTCTGATTTTTTTCCTTTATATTTTAAAGCCTTCTAAGATATACTTTTGTTGTTTAGCCACTAAGTCGTGTCTGACTCTTTTTGAACCCATGGACTGCAGCACGCTAGGCTTCCCTGTCCTTCATTATCTCCTGGAGTTTGCTCAAACTCATGTCCATTGAGTCAGCGATGTTATCTATATAATATATATGTATATATGGGGCTTTCCTGGCTGCTTGGACAGTAGAGTCTGCCTACAATGCTGGAGACCCAGTTTTGATCCTTGGGTTGGGAAGAGCTCCTGGAGAAGGAAATGGCAACCCACTCCAGTATTCTTGCCTGGAAAATCCCATGGACAGAGGAGCCTGGTGGCCTACAATCCATGGGGTCGCAAAGAGTCGGACATGACTGAGCAACTTCACTTTATATATAGGTATATATATAAAAAATACACCTTACTTATATACCTATTTATGTCTTTATCTCCTAACTACAATGTAACCTGCACAGGGGCAGAGATTTTTGTTCATTTATATGTTTGTTCACTAGTGCATTCCCAGTACCTAGATCTTGCAGCTTACGGTGGAAAAGCTCATTAAAATCTTTTTGCAAATGAATGCATGAATATTAAGCATTTCAAGTTCTCCCAATCACTTAAAATGAGAATGGTTTATATGGAAATGATGGATCATTCATCCTTATATTCCTACAGAAAGGTAATCTGGTTTCCCAGATGGATATTTCCAGTTTCTAATGTGACAGCTGGAGAATTGCTTACTTGGCAGTGGTTAGACAATCAACTCTCTTATCTATCAACTGCTTGTAAGTAAAAAAAGGTTTAACTGTTTTAAGCAGCATAAATTTCACATTAGCTTTATTATCTTTGGTTTATACAAAGGGCAAAAAATTGAGCTGCATTTTTGCCTTTAATGAACATGCTCATAAACACTTCACTGGTGCTATCAACAGCTTACTTCATGGGCAACATGAAAAGCTGAAATACATTCAGAGACACTATTCAGAATGACCCCTTGGAACAAGGGCTTCCCAAGTGACGCTAGTGGCAAAGAACCCACCTGCCAATGTAGGAGACAGAAGAGTCGCAGGTTTCATCCCTGGGTCGGGAAGATCCCCTAGAGGAGGGCATGGCAACCCACTCCAGTATCTTTGCCTGGAGAATCCCACAGACAGAAGAGCCTAGCCAGCTACAGTCTATAGGGTTGCAGAGTCAGACATGACTGAAGTGACTTAGCATGCACATATAACCCTAGCCAGGGTTCCTCTTTTGATCAGGAACCCCACAAGCTTTCTAAGGCTGCTTTTGACTGACTAGCCCCTACTTGGCCTTCCTACCGAAACCTGGACGCCCCTGGTGGCTCAGATGGTAAAGTGTCTGCCTACAATGTGGGGGACCTGGGTTCAATCCCTGGCTTGGGAAGATCCCCTGGAGAAGAAAATGGCAACCCACTCCAGTATTCTTGCCTGGAAAATCCCATGGATGGAGGAGCCTGATAGGCTACATTCCACAGGGTCACAAAGAGTTGGACACGACTGAGCGACTTCACTTCACTGAAACTTGAGAAGAGAAACCTACTGTTGTCTCTGCAGAGAACGGAAAATCCCAAGGTAATGCTGACAGCTGGAGATGAGAATTCCAAGCTACTGTGGCTCAGATGTCAGCTTATGGGACACACAGAGAGAAGGCTCAGGGATTCTTACTGCATTTTAGAGCTCTATTGGACATCTAAACTTAAGAGTCACACAAGTTATTGCTTAGAAATTGTCATAAAATAAAATCTCTTTCTTGACTCCTATAAAAGTCTATATACATTACCAGATATGCCCGGCAGCACCTGCAGGCTTGTTCCTGGGCTCTGATTTCTGGGACCCCGGGAAAAGGGGCGGGGATCACCCCACTGCTTGGGATGGCAACAAGCAGAAGAGGCTAAATGGGCAGCTAAGTCTCCTCTTTCTAGTTCCTGGTCTTCAAAATGAAGAAAATAATACTTGGCCCCAATTAGACATGATGCAAAAGCTGGAAAATATTCAAGGTGCCAAGACAGAAATATTTTGTAAACATGAGTTTTCAGTATTTTATTACTTGGAGGGATAAAAAAATTCAAACATAGGTTACATGAAAACAGCCTTTATCATTTAATGCATGTGAAGCGTGTATTTCTTAAAATACTGTGCAAACAAATGCCCCAGGTTTAGCTAGATTCCCAGCTGGGACAAAAGTCCGAAACAAAAGTGCAGGAGCCCACCTTGTTGGTTTCACTGGTCCCCTCCGCAGCTCCCTCTTCTCTTGCTTGACTCTCTTCCTCCTGAAGGTTTTCATTTTCGTCTAGGAGTTTCACGGGGACAGGAGGCGGGGCCTCCTCTTCTGGATCACATGAATTTCCAAGAAGAATCTCTGCGTTGACGCTTTGTCGACACTTTTTGTTTCTGTCCACGGAGGCATACTCAGCAAAGTCCGTTCTGCTGTTGGCCTGCGGCCCCGGAAGCTCTTTCACGCCAGAAGTCAATTTTGACCTGCCGCTGTGGCCTCGACTCGGCTGGGCAGCTGCCGTCACCTCCTTAATTTCATTCACGGTTTCATACAAGCAGTCTTCCACCATGTTTTCTTGCGAGGAACTATCCTTAAGCACTTCATAGGGTCCTTCCATCCCCAGACCCTGGTCCCCATCCGCACTTCTGCCATTGTGCATCGTGTCCACTGAGCTCTCAGGGGGAATTCTGGGCAACTCTCGGCTTTGATGACATTTTGGCTTCCCTGTGCTGTCCTGGGAGTCCAGCAGATCCGAAGCTGAGGTCTGGACTTCCTCATAATGTTGCATGCAGGTCACCGTGCTGTCTTCTGAAAGAACTAAAGCAGCGGGAGTATTAAAAATGGAGAAAGACGCTTCCTTATAGAATCATTACAGTGACTCGGATAATGTCAAGTGAGGTGAAATTAAGCTACTGACTTTTTATTTGACTTGAGGTTGCAAACTGTACATGATGTAACTGTTAGTGGAAATCTGGGCTTCCCTGGTGGCTCGGATGGTATAGAATCCGCCTGCCAATGCAGGAGATGCAGGTTCAATCCCTGGGTTGGGAAGATCCCCTGGAGAAGGGAATGGCCACCCACAACAGTATTCTTGCCTGGAGAATTCCATGGACAGAGGAGCCTGGCGGGCTACAGTCCATGGGGTCGCAAAGAATTGGACACAACATCTGGGGAAACTGATAATGGATCTTCTGATCTGTGAAGTTATCACAACCACCCACTGTGTTTTGCCCTCTGGATTTAGACATCTGCGTCCTGGTAGACAGAGAACCATCACTGGCATCTGAAGACATGGTGTCAATCCTGACTGCCCCACGGTTTCCTGGTCTATAAATGGAGGTAAGAAGAGGATTTGCTATTTCAGGTGAAAGCATTCTGCAAACTGCACCATACAAATGTAGTTGTGACTTCTGTCAGAATTCACATCAGGCAGTGAGCGTGTAGACGGGGTGCCTAGGACTCAGATCAAAGGTTCACATTACAGATCCTTAGTGCATAGCCCATAAGATCTTAGGCAAGTTAATAACTTCTTCGTGCCAGGCAGAATAATGCACCCCTACGTGCCCGCGTCCTAATCCCTAGATTCCGTGAATGTGTTTCGTTACGTGGCAAGGGAGGAATTAAGGACAAGGATAAACTAACTACCTGTTGACCTTGAGATGGGGAGGAACCTGGGCATCCAGGTGGGCCCAGTGTAACTAGGAGGGTCCTTATAAGTGAAGGGGCTTCCCTGGTGGCTTAGACAGTCAAGAATCTGCCTGCAATATGGAAGACATGGGTTTGATCCCTGGGTGGGGAAGATCCCCTGGAGAAGGAAATGGCAACCCACTGTAGTATTTTTGCCCAGAAAATACCATGGACAGAGGAGCCTGGTGGGCTACAGTCCATGGGGTCGCAAAGAGTCAGACAGGACTGAGCGGCTAACGCCTGTGAGTGAAAGGGGCAGGAAAGCCTGAGAGGGGCTTGATGATGGAGAGAAAGGCCTGGACCAACGAATGTGGGCAGCTTCTAGAAGCTAAAGCAGGTGAGGAACCAGATTCTGCCCTAGAGCCTGGGGAAGAAACGCTGCCCTGTTGCTACTGGGCTGGACAATACTTACAGATGTTAGTCCAGGGAGACCCGGTTCAGACTCTGATACCCAGACTGTAAATTAATCTGTGCTGTTCTCAGACACTAACTGTGGTAATTTGCTGCAGCAGCAATTAATGTCCTCATCTGTAAACTGAGGACAGTAATAAATTCCATCTTACAGGGCAGGACTAATACTAGTAATAGTAATCTTTTAGGGTAACAGTAATCTTACAGTTGTTAGCATACATGAGTTCATAAACATACAGATCTTAGAGCTATGGCACACAGCAGCCAACTCATAGATACTAACTTTTCATCCAAATGAGATTATTTTTGCTAAAACTGGCAGTAATACAAAAGGAGAGCAAGAACATATTTCCTAGTTTTTTCAAGCTACATTTTCTTTTTTCAGGTGTGAATGGTTTATTGAAAGGTATAAGAAATACAGTGGATAAGGTAGCCAATAAAGCCTGCATTGATAAACCAGCTTCAAATATGTGACTGGAGCCAAATCCTGCAGGAAAAGTCTGGAAAAACAGAGCAACAAACAGGCCTACGAGTTATCTCAGCCACGGGACAAGGGACCCCTCCTTGTACCACTCATCGGTGAAGGGCTGACTTGGGGAAGATATTAATTCCCAGGTACTTCCATCCAGATCATGCAGGCAAGTGGGGTTCTAGCAGTTTTGCCGGCAGGAGCAGGAGCTGGTATAAAGAAATGATGACGGTAACTGCAGTGGTGTTCTGAGCTACAGTTTCTGACCTTTCTGAGCTACATTTCTAGTCCTTTCGCAGGTAATGAGGCCTGCCCACAGCTGGAGCTGTGGCAGCACTTACTGTCTCCGTTGGTGAGAGCTCCGTTCTGCTCGCTGCTGGGGGGCGCATCTGTGGCCAGGCTGGTGACAGAGCGGCTGAACATCTCCTTGTCAGAAGGCTGCAAGAACAAAGGCGCCAAGCGAGTCAGACTGCGGGGCAGAGGGGAATAGCCATGCCTTTTTGTTGTTGCTTTATTTATATTATTCATTTGGTCAAACTGCACAGCCTGTGGGGTCTTAGTTCCCCAACAGGGATTGAATCCCAGCCCTTGGCAGTGAGAGCGTGGAGTCCTAACCGCTGGACCACCAGGGAATTCCCTCCATGGCTTTTTCTAAAAATTAAAACAGCAGCAACAAAACCCAAATCTGCTACTTAGATGCAAATTAAGTGAAATGAAATGAAATGGAGTTCCTCAGTTGGACCAGCTGCATGTCAAGGGCTCAACAGCCACACGTGGGTCGCGGCCATTCTGTCAGTGCAGCTGAGCTATCTTGGTGGAAGGTTCTATTGGACAGAGCTGTCCTGAGAATCTTCCGAAGCTGCCACCCACAGAGCTTCCCTTCCGAGATCACAAATGGGGTATAGTAGGTCGTGGGGAGTCAGTCTCTTAGCTCAAGGCAAGGCAGGACGGGGAAGCCCCAGGGCTGATCAGAATCAGCTCCAGCAGACAGCAGCCTCATCTTTCTCCCAGAGATGCTGGAAATGTTACCCTTTTCAAGGAGTGTCATGCTGAGGAAAACAAGGGGAAATATCACCTCTGTCATCTGAAGGGAAGAGACTTAAATCTGATCAAAGATAAATGTCACCGACATCTGAGATGTTCATAATCAGCCAAGTCTCTGCTTGAAGGTTCACAAAAACTGTTGTATGCTAAAACTTAGGTCTGCAAACCTTCATTATTCTCACAAACAAATTCAGGACCGTTGGGGGGGAAGAATGGCATTGATCATTTTCCACTGGGCTTATCAGCATGAGTGGACAATACAGGGCATAATACGCAAGGCTGAGCTACAGTTGGAAGTAACTTGCTAGATCACATACTTCTTGAAATACGCCACCTGTCTCACGTAGCAGCTGAATCACTGCTGATATGATCTGCTCCCCGATCCTGCTCATGGAGTGCATGCAGGACCCAGGTGGCCAGACTGGCCAGGCTCCAGAAGTCCACACAGGAAGTTCTGATGTAAATAGCACCACAACCTTGGCTACCTGGCTTCTCAAATTCTCTGACTCCTGACTGGCAACCAAGTAATAATGACAGAGGGGGCTTCCCAGGTCGCTCAGTGGTAAAGAATACACCTGCCAAGCAGGAGACACGGGTTTGATCACTAATCCAGGAAGATCCCGTGGAGGAGGAAATGACAACCCACTCTAGTATTCTTGTCTGGGAAATCCCACGGACAGAGGAGCCTGGTGGGCTACAGTCCAGGGTCGCAAAGAGTTGGACACGACTTGATGACTAAACCACAAAAATAATAACAGAGTGCGGAGCTCACGCTCATCATGCTCCAGAAGCTTACAGGGAGTCAACTGTTTCAATCGCATGAAAGGGGACCCGCTTTCCCCTGGGTCACCCCTGGACCTGCATGTGGGTGAAGCTCTAGCAGAGGCACCACCTTCTCCCCCACCTACCTTCTGGGTACAGTCTAACAGAGGTGCTGGGGACAGGTGAGAAGTGGGGACACAGACAACCAGAGACTGCGGTGGGGGTAACAAAGTGAGGGTGAGAGACAGGGTGGTGATGAGAAGCCAGAAGAGGTGGTGGGTGAGTCGCCTGCACAGAGACAAGAGGAGGGATCCCCAGGGGCTCCTAGGAGAGGCCATCTGACCACTTTGTTGCCTGGGCTGGAAGAGTTTCCACATTCACAGGGCAGGGCGCCCGGGACTGGAGACGCCTGCTTGGGGGGTGGTGGGGGGGTGCGCTCGGAAGCTGACTGCTGGCTGCTTTTCTCATTCCAGACCTCACGTGACATCCCTCACTCATCCATCCTTCCTTTTTGCCCCTTCTTCCCCTGACAGATTTACAGTTGTTCTTGAGAAATTACATCTAGGAGAGGAAGCATCTTCACAGTTTTATCCTGTGTATATGAAGGCAGGGGCTTCCCTGGTGACTCAGCAGAAAAGAATCCACCTGCCAAGCAGGAGATATGGGTTCAGTCCCTGGGTTGGGAAGATCCCCTGGAGGAGGGCATGGCGACCCACTCCGGTATCCTTGCCTGGAGAATCCCATGGACAGAGGAGCCTGGTGAGCTACAGTCCACGGGGTCGCAAAGAGTCAGACATGACTGACTCAACAACAACTTAGTGACTCAACGACAACTCGAGGGTGGCCCATCCCCAGCTGTTAGTATTGTTCGGCCAGTTAAGGGCATAGGCCTGAGGGGAACAAGGTGGGACCAGGACGCTCAAGCTGCTCCCCACCTGGGTGGATCCCAGAGGCCCTTAGGGCTTGTCAGGGCCCTATAGGACACAGAGCAAGAAAACTCGGCCAGGCCATCTAGGATGCTGGGTCTCAGGCTCCTGTGAACTTACTGATCAGCTGTCATGGGTTGAATTTTCATCCTCCCCAAATTCCTGTAGGGAAGTCCTAACCCTCAATACCTCAGAACTGACCTCCTATGGACTCAGGGTCACTGCGGATGAAACAGGTTAAGATGAGGGATGAGGTCATATCAGAGGCCGTCGAAAAGGGGAACTTGGACAGACATAAACACACACAGAGGGAAGATGGTGTGAAGAGTCACAGGGACAGATATGACAGTGAGGGCAGAGTCTTCAAACCAAGTATCGCCAAAGGCAGGTGCTTCCACCACTGGAAGCTAGGAGAGCAGCCTGGAACACACTCACCCTCAAAGCCTGCTGCTACTGTGATCTTGAATTTCCAGCCTCCAGAACTGAGATGATAAACTTATTATTTAAGCCATTCAGCTTGCGGTCCTTTGTTATGACAGCTGTGGCCAACTAATAAACCGGCTGGAGCTGGGCAGAGGTGAAACAGAAAGATCCCTGCGGTAAGCTGGAACTATCTGAGCATCTTTCGAGCAGTGGTTGCAAAGAGCCGGACACAACTGAAGTGACTGAGCATGCACACACGCTAGCCACAGGGAAAATAAATCTGCAGCATGAGGGCACAGCCCAGCAGCCAGTTAACTCTGGCTGAGTTGCTTCCCTCAGCTTGTGAGCTTGCAGGGACCTGCTGAGAGAAGTGGCTGATGCCTTAAAGTGCACATGTGTGCGCACACACACACACACGTGCATGCACACTCACCACGTTCATCAGGTTCTCATGGTCCCCACTGTGCGGTCTTGGCTTCTTTTCTCTGAAACAGAAAAGGAAACATGGCTATAATATCCAACGTGCCACCTAAAATCAAATAAGATCAAATATCCAAACTGTATCAACACTTAAATCTCTCTTTGGATAAAGAACCAAGTTTATTTTGCCGAGAAACCAGAAGCCAGACAACTTACCCCTCCTCTGCAGGTGGCAGGGTCTGAGGGGGTCAAGTCCTAGCAAGGGGCTGGCCAGCTCTCTTGCCTCCACTTCCTCCAGGAGGAGAAAATACAAGTTAACAAGAGGACGGGGGCAGTTTCCTGAGTAGGAGCTGTTTATATCTAGAATACTGGGATGATTTCTTTCTTTCTTTCTTTCTTTTTTAATTTTTAAGGAAGTCCAGACAATTCTCACATCTTCATTTTTCTTAATTCAGTCTTTGCAAAGTCACACACTGCCAGGGGATTGAGAAAATAAAGAAAATACAACTTTTGGCTTGTTGGGAAGGGTACATGCTCTCAGGATGAGTCATGTGTACTTCCAGACTATGGAAAAGTCCATCCAGTAAAAATAGAATTTATTTTTACTCAGGACAGGCTAAAGAAAGCCATCAGTACTAGAGGTTACCTTTCCCATAGATGTATAA
This sequence comes from Odocoileus virginianus, assembly GCF_023699985.2. Classification (NCBI taxonomy): domain Eukaryota; kingdom Metazoa; phylum Chordata; class Mammalia; order Artiodactyla; family Cervidae; genus Odocoileus; species Odocoileus virginianus. The sequence continues at coordinate 31,000,896 of NC_069688.1, forward strand.
GGCAACAGTGACACCTAGCGGGAGCGTAAATAATTACAGAGGCAGGCCCTCCCAGGCCCAGGAGACGCTCCTCTCCTCTCGGGTCTTATTTCTTCATCTTCCCGGCCAGCTGGTCTCTCTCCCAGCTCAGGAGACCTGGGTCCGAACTGGCACGGACCCTGGCACTACTTGAGTTCAGGGACTCCAGATTTTCTCTTTTCGACAGAGACTTCAGCGCAGGAAGCCATATACGGACTTTTAAATGACACTTGGCGACTCTCTTCCAAGGTTATTGAGGAGAGGGTGGGCTGCCAGCTGGTCTTCACTGGCTGCTCCAGTAGCAGCCAGTGTACCAGAGAGCGGCATATGTCATAACAATGCTGAACACCTGGAAAATCACTCTGGCTTCGGAAGGACTCTGCTTCTCTCCAACCTGAGATCTCCCCCCCCCCCCTTTTTTTTGGTGGGAGGGTTACACATTTTATATGAAGGAGTTGAGAGAGAAGTACAATTCTAAAATAAGACAAGATGGTTATTTCATGCACAGAATATTTCCCTTTTAGAAAAATCTGTTTCTTAAGAAACTGCAGTTCTAGATTACAAATCTTTAATAAAATGACCCCTCCACAGCTACAGAGCAGCAAAAATTCTCAGTAACTCTCAAATGGTAGCAAAAGAGTGTGTTTAATATACATCGTACTTAGATTTCCAAATGTCCACAGATGGAAAAAGACAATATAAATTTAGACATGGGTGTGCTCATGAGAATAGCAAAAAGTTCCTTCTAGGAAGTTTCATATATAAGGTCTTCCATATATAAGGTCTCTTCCAGTTGCTCCCCAGGAAAACCAAATATGGCCTTTCATTGAGCTAATAAAAAGTGTCCTGGGCCGGCCCCTTTGCAGGAGAGAAGGCAGTTAATCATAGGAGTGTCTGTGAACGTCTATGCAGTGGGATGCCATCCATCACAGGCTTTTTAATACAGAAAGTCTTCTGGGTCCCAGGAACGTGTTATTTTAAGGCTCCAGTAGACACACGTCACTCTCACCTGTCGCAATTGGAACACAGAAAGATGAGGAAGGTGATGAGGAAGAAGGTGGCCACAGATGCCAGGCTCCCCAAGAGGATGATCTGTGTTTGTCCCTCGATCAGCAAGCTTCCCTCGGATCCCATGGTGGGCGCGGGGAATGGCACGGGCTGCTGGGGTCAGTCAGTCCTTCCAAGGTGGCGACATGGGGGCAGAAGGCGGTGTCCTCCTGCAGAGAGAACAGCGAGTGTTTTGACAACTTCTCGGGAGAGGTGCTAGAATCTGGTAGCAAGTTCCGGTGGGGGAGGGGCCAGATGGGAGTGGGGGTGGGGGCGAGTCTGAGCAGAGCAGGGAGGTGTGTACAGAATGCACTGGACTCGGCCTGAAACAAGTACCCTTCTGTGGTCCAGGCTTTTGTTTTCTCACCCAAAATGCAAAGCAGGAGTGTGCAGTGCCTAGCTCTGTGTTTGAGGGCACAGATGTTATTTTTGTGTGTTTGGGGGATAGATTCTTAATCTTTTCAAGGAAGACTCCAAGTCTTTTTAATTATTATTTTTCACCTTTAAATATTTAAATAAATGCAAAATGTTTCACCTGGAGAAAACCTGTTGAAAAATAAACAAGAAATAAATACACGTGTACTTGGATTCCTTTTTTCCACAGAACACTGTAAACCATTTATTACCGCTTTCACAAAAACGTAGTTTGAAACTTCCCCACTTGAATCTTCAACTCCCCAAGCCTGCTTCTCTCCGAGAAGGTTTAAGGTAAATACAATTAATGACATAGATAGTCTTTATATTCACCATGAGAAACAGTTATCTGTTCTGAGCTTATGACTTTATTTTCAGGGCTGGCTTTCATGAAAGTTTGTAAGCATTCAGTAAGTCTAATTTCAAGACACTGGAGGAAAGTCTGTGCTGAGAACACATCACCAGCAGCAAAGAAGCGTAGTGATAAACAACTACAAACTGAACCTAAGAGCTGTCGCCAGGACATTGTGGTACCCGGCACATGTGGGCTTCCTAGGTGGCGCTAGTGGTAAAGAGCCCATCTGCCAAGGCAGGAGATGTAGGAAACTCAGGTTCGATCCCAGGGTCAGGAGGATCCCCTGGAGGTGGGCATGGCAACCCATTCCAGTATTCTTGCCTGAAGAATCCCATGGACCAGAGAAGCCTGGTGGGCTACAGTCCACAGGGTCGCAAAGAGTCAGACACGACTGAAGTGACTTAGCACACACGCAGTCAAGTGCTTTCCTCATTCAATTACTGACACTAGCCTGTGAGGATAGCATGCCCAACTCCCATTTTTCAGACAAGGAAGCTGAAGGTCAGGCACTAAGTACCCCGCGCGGCGTTGTCAGGCCCAGAGGCAGAGGAGGAGCAGAGTCCGCCAGCTCTGACTCCGGCACTTGTGACCTCTGCCCCTAGAGGGCGCTCCTTCTCACTGGGGGCTATTGCGCCCAGGTCCAGTGAGTTACAAGGCTTCTAAACGAAAACAGGCAATGAGCTTTGTGAAATATTTTAAGATTTAGATTTTGAAAAATAGAGCACTATTTCAAATGAATGATTTGCTTTCTCATCAGAGATGCCTTGTTTAACAAACATTTGCTTTGTTCAACTCTAGAACATTTCTCACTTACACAGCCTTAGCTTCATTCTCAAGTTATGTGAATAAAGCCAGCAAATAAATATTTGTGTCATGACAATTCATCAGAACTCAAAACACTTTTTAATAAAAAGGCTGACTGATATTTGCATTTCCATTTGCTCCTTGACAGAGCTGGGCCTATGTAGCTAACCACTGAGCACCTACATCAAGCTTGCACCTGGGCAGCTTAGGGAGTGCACTGTGGTTCAATGGGAGAAAATTTTCTCCAGGAGAAACATTTTGCATTTATTTAAATATTCAAAGGTGAAAAATAATAATTTTTTTAAAAGTTGGAGAAAAAGAAATTGTATCTGTTAAGTATGCAGAGAGAATTCTAGGAGATGAAGCTGACTGCTTTCTATATGGCCTTAAACCAACATGAACACGTCCTAAAGCTCCATAAATACATAAATGTACAACTTCCTGGGTAATAAAGAACTGCATTCTTCCTGTGTTGGTTATATATTATACCTGTGAACACTGCATGCATACTGTCATGGATGGTCACGTTGCCTTTGCCTGTTTGACCCTGGACAGCTATAACTGAAGAGCGCTTCTCTTATGATTCGTGGCGACAATGAAAAATTCACTTTAAACCTCGGCTACAAATTGGCACCAGAGTAAGTTGTTAAAATACATTCAAGCAAGCATATAAATCAATAAATGTTTATATCCAGGTCCATGCACAGCACATTTTAAGAGGCACAAACAAATGAGATCTGTTGTGCGGGCATTTGTGTGTTTCTTCTTTCATTTGCTCACTCATTCGTACAATGATTAATCAGTGTCTATTTATAAAGACCTAGATCCTTAGAAAATAGTTTCCTTAGTGAATTATTCAAAAGCCCCATATCCATCCAGCAAGCCCCTCTCTCATCTCTGTGCACGTTTCCCCTCTCAACAGGGGGAGGCGATAGAAGATAACATGGTGCTCCACCTCGCAGAGCAGTGTGGGGAGGAGAAGGATGAAAGCAGATTATTACCAGCGACTGAATAAAGGATGTAACTCACAGAAAATGTGTTAAAACTCCTGGCTCACTCCTCTCCCACTAGAATCTGCAGAAAAGCTACTGAAAGTAATACTTTTCCCAAAAGTTCTCCTGGTGCACACACACACAAAGGCACAGTGAAAAGAATGATCTGGTGTGTTTCTGAGTCAGATATCATAATACACTGTAATCCCCCAGGGCAAGGGCTCCGATTGTGTGGGCAGCTTTCACCTCTCGGAAACTTCTGCGAGCAACTGAAGGAGCCACACAGGTCACAGCCCTGGTTGGGAGTGTGGCGGGAGTCCCTACCCCTGCAGGGGCCAGCAGTGTGTGTGGGAGGAGTCTACACATATATGACTTCCAGGTGGGATTATGCTTGTTTTAGAGAAAATCCACACCACTGTTAACTCTTGTCTCCTAGTCTCTTTATGGTCTTTTGTTTCCATAATTCTGCCCATTTCTTCTCTGGCCATCTCCTTAAATTCTGGTGGCTTATCTACTATTCAGACATGATTGCCTTCCCCCCATGGTTGTTCATGGACTGTGCTCTCTGGTGTGTAGACAGACTAGCTCTACCCCTCCCAGTGTGTGTAGATGGCCCATTCATTCCCCGTATGTGTAGATGCACATGTGTGGCTTCCATGTTCCTCTTTCCCAGTGGGGATGAGAGTGGAAGCCCTATGCTAATGGTCCGGGGCTTTCCAAGAAGTGGCATGGACTTTCCTGCCCAAGGCTGGGCCCTCACACACTGGTTTCACTGAGCTTAAATGCAGTGCGCAGGGGTCTTCATGAAGTTCATCTTGAACAGTGGAGCCATCCACATCCTCATCAAAGGTTGAAGATTTCTCTCAAGAGTAGCGACAGGGGGAAAGAAAACAAGGCACAGCGTCCGGGAAGTAAGGAGTCACCCTGAAAAGGAAGGGCCCCCCAAGGAGTGAGGGTTTCCTATACCTTACACTCTTTGCCAGGGTCCACGTGGAAAAGATAGTCCAAAGCTGATGCTGTCACTGGTCTTGGGGACCAGCTTTTGTGTGTGTGTGTTTAGTCACTCAATTGTGCCTGACTCTTTGCAATCCCATAGGCCGTAGCCTGCCAGGCTCCTCTGTCCATGGAATTCTCCAGGCAAGAATACTGGAGTGGGTTGCCATTCCCTTCATCCAGGGGACCTTCCTGACCCAGGGGTTGGACCCAGGTGTCCTGCATTGAAGGTGGATTCTTTACCATTTGATCCACCAGGGAAGTCCACGGGGATCAGTTTCAGTTCAGTTGCTCAGTCATGTCCGACTCTCTGCGACCCCATGAATCGCAGCACACCAGGCTTCCCTGTCCATCACAAACTCCCGGAGTTTACTCAAACTCATGCCCATCAAGTTGGTGATGCCATCCAGCCATCTCATCCTCTGTCGTCCCCTTCTCCTCTTGCCCCCAATCCCTCCCAGCATCAGGGTCTTTTCCAATGACTCAACTCTTCACATGAGGTGGCCAAAGTATTAGAGTTTCAGCTTCAGCATCAGTCCTTCCAATGAAAACCCAGGACTGATCTCCTTGCAGTCCAAGGGACTCTCAAGAGTCTTCTCCAACACCATAGTTCAAAAGCATCAATTTTTCAGTGCTCAGCTTTCTTCACAGTCCAACTCTCACATCCATACATGACCACTGGACCTTTGTTGGCAAAGTAATGTCTCTGCTTTTTAAAATGCTGTCTAGGTTGGTCATAACTTTCCTTTCAAGGAGTTAAGCATCTTTTAATTTCACGGCTGCAGTCACTATCCGCAGTGATTTTGCAGCCCCCCAAAATAAAGTCTGACACTGTTTCCACTGTCTCCCCATCTATTTCCCATGAGGCAATGGGACCAGATGCCATGATCTTAGTTTTCTGAATGTTAAGCTTTAAGCCAACTTTTTCCCTCTCCTCTTTCACTTTCATCAAGAGGCTTTTTAGTTCCTCTTCACTCTGCCATAAGGGAGGTGTCATCTGCATATCTGAGGTTATTGATATTTCTCCCAGCAATCTTGATTCCAGCTTGTGCTTCTTCCAGCCCAGTGTTTCTCATGATGTACTCTGCACATAAGTTAAATAAGCAGGGTGACAATATACAGCCTTGATGTACTCCTTTTCCTATTTGGAACCAGTCTGTTGTTCCATGTCCAGTTCTAACTGTTGCTTCCTGACCTGCATGCAGGTTTCTCAAGAGGCAGGACAGGTGGTCTGGTATTCCCATCTCTTTCAGAATTTTCCACAGTTTATTGTGATCCACACAGTCAAAGGCTTTGGCATAGTCAATAAAGCAGAAATAGATGTTTTTCTGGAACTCTCTTGCTTTTTCGATGATCCAGCAGATATTGGCAATTTGATCGCTGGTTCCTCTGCCTTTTCTAAAACCAGCTTGAACATCTGGAAGTTCTCGGTTCACATATTGCTGAAGCCTGGCTTGGAGAATTTTGAGCATTACTAGCGTGTGAGATGAGTGCAACTGTGCGGTAGTTTGAGCATTCTTTCGCATTGCCTTTCTTAGCGGTTGGAATGAAAACTGACCTTTTCCAGTCCTGTGGCCACTGCTGAGTGTTCCAAATTTGCTGGCATATTGAGTGCAGCACTTTCACAGCATCATCTTTCAGGATTTGAAATAGCTCAACTGGAATTCCATCACACCCACTAGCTTTGTTTGTAGTGATGCTTTCTAAGGCCCACTTGACTTCACATTCCAGGATGTCTGGCTGTAGGTGAGTGATCACACCATTGTGATTATCTGGGTCTTGAAGATCGTTTTTGTATAGTTCTTCTGTGTATCCTTGCCACCTCTTCTTAATTTCTTCTGCTTCTGTTTGGTCCATACCATTTCTGTCCTTTATTGTGCCCATCTTTGCCTGAAATGTTCCCTTGATATCTCTAATTTTCTTGAAGAGATCTCTAGTCTTTCCCATTTTGTTGTTTTCCTCTATTTCTTTGCATTGATCACTGAAGAAGGCTTTCTTATCTCTCCTGGCTATTCTTTGGAACTCTGCATTCAAATGGGATCAGTTTACTCTCTCCTAATTCCTTCATCAAGTAAGATGTCCCCTAAGCATCCTGAATCAAGCCATATCAGCACAAATACATGAACAGTTTGGGGCACTCTCTCATGATTTTTTCAAGGAGATACTTAAGCCTATTTCTCTAATTCTCTTCCTACCTATCACAATAAAATTACATTCAATTATAGAATGCTGTTTCTTCAAACAGCATCCCATTGTCAGATCTCATGTGTACATATTTTATGAGCTTTTCAACATAGGGCAAAGCAGGACCATTCACTGATCTCAGCGAACATTTATTAAGACACCTGAATGTCCCACTAAGATGTGCTGCAAAAGATTATATTAGTGAAATAGCAGGTTTAGCCTAATAGTTGTACATCAACTCTTTCTCTTTTAGAATAGGCTTTACTGTTAGCTGCATTCATGACCAGCAATAATTCTAGTATTAAGAGCTTCTCAGGTGGCTTAGTGGGAGATGCCAATACAGGAGATGCAGGTTTGATCTCTGGGTCGGGAAGATGCCCCTGCAGAAAAAAATGGCAACCCACTCCAGTATTCTTGCCTGGAGAATCCCATGGACAGAGGGGCCTGGAGGTCTATGGTCCACTCGGTCAGAAAGAATTGACTACGACTTAGGGATACAGCACACACGTGCGTACGCACATGCCCACCCACCCAGCCACCCACACACTGCTCTATAAGAAGCACTGGTATCTCCCTACCCCTCAATTTCAGACTATTACGGGAACTTGTCACTTGGCCTTAAGAAAGGTGGGTACTTGAGTTTACAGGACTTCTGTCGGGGATTTTTTTTAGAAGTTGTGCTGGATAACTGTTTTGGACTGAAAACTCCAACATTTCTCATACTTTTATATCCATTCATTTCATGGTTTAATCAACAAGCGATTCGATCTTGAGAAAAACCCAAAGCCTTTTACTTTAAAAGCACATGCCACTTTCAACCACAAGGGGGCAGTGTAATTCTAGCCTCAGCCCTAATCAGCAGGCTTCTCCAGGAGAGACCTGCTATTCTTGCTGTTAGTGCCTCTGCTGAGCATTTTAATTGTCTTCATTAGCCTAGACCATCAGCCTCCCCAATCAAGTCCAACAAGAAAGAAAAACAAAAACTGGGTAAAATGAATGAAAGCTGCAGCCCAAATAATAACAAGTGCATGCTCAGCCGTGTCCGACTCTGTGACCAGTGGATTCTCCAGGCAAGAATACTGGAGAGGGCTGCCATTTCCTACTCCACGGGATCTTTCTTACCCGATCCAGGGATCAAACCCACATCTCTTGCGTCTCTTGCAATGCAGGTGGATTCTTTACCACTGTGCCACCTGAGAAGCCCAAATATCAGCTATTTATTTTTTTAGTCAAACACATTTAACAGGTGGATTCTGATACCTGCAAATCCTGTAACTAATAACTGTGTCGATTTTGGGATGGCCTGTGAGATTAGCTATGGCTCCTTTGAAGCCGGTTGAGGTCCGTAATGATGGTTATTATCATTTTACAGCTGTCCTAGTTGATTCATAATTATACATGATGGAAGCCACCTCCACGCATGACCCCTCACTGCTGCTGAAATAAGGAGGTTGAGGACCCATCCCCGTTGATACACCTCCTTCCTGGTTGTCACCAGGTGTGGGAACCATGCAGTAAAATGACACTTTACAAGCAACAGATTAACCAGAGACATTCAACAAGGGCTGAGGACCGAAATTCTCTGCTGGGTTTCTGTCCCATGAAGCAGAGTGGTGTACAGGCTACAGTGGCAAGAACCCCTCCATGGAATTCTGTTTCCTGAAAGACTCTTAAGCTAAAGTATCTGAATTCAGGTCACTTTGGCTTCAGACTAACGGGGCCCTGCTGTTGGTAAGCTGTGGACACTGAACTCCACGGGAGAGCCAAGCAGGACTGCTGTGAACACCGAGTCACCTCAGGCAACGCCTACTGTCCATGGGGGCCCTGCTAAGACCCAAGGGTCTCTGCCAAACCAGTGGCTGTAAAAATCACCCCGCTTCTCTTTTCCTGAGTCAGGGGAAACACACCCAAAGAGCAGAAGACAGCAAAGGTCTCCAAGATGAGATTTTTCTTGATGGTTTCTCAAATCATTTCACCATCACTCTGGAGCAATATCTTGACATTTCTTCCCGCAGCAACTTGGAGCACAAGAGAAACACTTGACGTCACCAAACTGGCCCTGCCATCACGGTTCATTACTGCTGCTTCCGCTGCTGCAGAAAGAGCCGAGCATTCATCCCCAAGGCAGGTTATCAATCCTTCAGGCCATCTGTCAGCCTAACCTGATTTCATCTTGTACACACCAACCCTATTGATCCCCACAGGAAATGGGAAATCTGACCCTCTGAAGGTGTGTGTGTGTGTGGGGGGGGCTCTCATTTCCAAAATACACTAAACTTATATTACAGAATATAGTTTACTGCTTATCAAAGTCCTGGAGCCATTTTGGTTTTGCCTTGAGAAAAGCAAGGTAAGGAATGCCTTCTAAGGTTATTGTTCTTCATATCCTGACTTGAAAACCAATTCCCAAGGTTCATTTTTTATTTTCAAACGTAAATCTCATGAGAAAACAGGAGAGGAGGAAGGGGGAGAGGAAGAGAGAATGATTTTGACAGACCGGGTGAGGAGCCCAGGTAAGGGGTCTTCAATTTGCATAAGCAAGTCTGAATGGTCTTTTTACAAAGTGTGCAGTTGGACCTTTTGGCTCTATTTCTTCCCGCCTTGCATGTTTGCTCTTCTGATCTGAATTAAAAGTTCCCTGAGGGCAGACACATATCCACCTCACATCCCACCATATTCTCAACGCCTCCATGAGCTGGAATATAGGACCCAGTCCAGAAATTTTTACATTTGTGTGAAAGGAAGATTCCCCACCTGACTCTCAAAAGGCAAGTTTAATGAATAATTTATCAGGTCAGGAAGAAAAGGAGAATTAAAAGACATGAGCACACCAAGCAAACAATTAAATAAGCCAAGGGTTTAACTGGCAAACTCTTAGTTCTGGAACGAACACAGACACCTGCCTTCTTTGTACTCTCACTGAAGCCCCTGGATGGTTCTTGACAAAGGCTTTCAGAAACAGTAAGAATTAGAAGAAATTCTTTTTCTCAGTCTTCTCAAATGAAACTGAGGGATAAGAGTTCAGAAGCTGGCCGGCCTGCCTGCCTACGTGGTGGGGAATCTCCATGGTGCGGCCTCCATCCTACACACGAGCAACTGGCTTCTCCCTGCATGCCTCCTCAGGGCCCTGAAGGGGCCAGGCTTGGAATAAAATCACAGCCATCTCCACCGTGTTCATAACCGTCAGGTGTCCACATGGCTGGGACACGCACAGACAGGTGCGGGCACAGGAGCCCTGGCATCCTCCCGGCAAGTTCAGCTTCACGCTGCGGTGACTGGTTTTCAGTACCGGAGAGAACACTCATTCTCCGCTGGTTTGCCCACTGCTCACTCCCAGTCTCGTCATCGTGGGCCTTCCTTCCAAGGGAACTAGAGCACTTTGCATCCCTGGCACCATCCGCTTTGCTGGAGCCCAGTGGGGATGTGGTGTTCACACAAGGGCTGGTTTACAGAGATGAGGACTTTTATTTATTTCTATTTTTAAAATTTACTTTGTTAAAGTATAGTTGATTCAGTGTGAACTTCTACTGTACAACAAAGTGATACAGATACACACACACACATTCTTTTTCATATTCTTTTCCATTATGGTCTAGCCCAGGATACTGAATATAGTTCCTTGTACTCCACACTAGGACCTTGTGGTTTATCCATTCTCTATATCATAATTTGTATCTACTAATCCCAAACTCCTAATCCACCCTTCCCCACCCCCTCCTCCCCCTTGGCAGCCACAAGACTGTTCTCTAGGAGGTCAGGACTTTTAGATCTCACTCTGTTAAGCACCACATTGCACTTTTTATTTGGTTTCAGATGCTCAGGTGATTCAGCCGCTGTTTTTCATAACAGTAAAAGACTTAACCAAGAAAACCCCCTCAACCTCTTTGTTCAAGAGGTTCAGAAATTCACCATGTGACATAAATGGCTCTCAAAGCCTCCACTCATGGATCATGATATTTAAAAGATCAGATTCATTGTAACACTTGGACTGAGGTTGGACAGCTAATTATAGACGCTCTAGTATCTGTCACATCCCAATTAGCTTTTACCAAGCCCTCACCTAACCCGGCTACCTCATGCAGACTGCACAACAACGGATGCTTACCCTGGGAAAAGGAAAGCTTCAGGATGGAAGAAGTAGAATTTCAGAGATTAGGCTGCCTTTAAGCCACGTCCCAGATGAATCCTAGCTCATAGTGCTGGCTTCCTTGTGAGTTAGATCGACCACACCCTCTGATGTACCCGGATGTAAGGGCGCTGACTTAACATTATGCCCAGGCACTAGCAAGAAGACAGCTCGACTTCCTCCTCAGCGGTTAACACATCAAGGCCATCTTTTACTCTCATGCTTCTCGCATTAAACAAAATAATAATAATTTTGTTATTTTTGGCCGTGCTGGGTCTTTGCCGACGTGCGGGCTTTTGTCTAGCTGCGGAGAGTGGGGGCTACGCTCTAGTTGCGGGGTGCACGCTTCTCCCTGTGGTGGTGGCTGCTCTTCTTGGGGAGCAGGGGCTCTGGGGCACTCAGGCTTCAGGAGGGGTGACACACGGACTCAGCAGCTGTGGCCCCGGGCTTCAGAGCACAGGCTCAAGAGTTGTGGCCACGGCATCTTCCCGGACCAGGAATCCCACCTGTGTCTCCTGCATTGGCAGGCAGATTCTTTACCACCGAGCGACCAGAGAAGCCCTCATCTTCCCTACGTTTTAAAAACATTAAGCATTCTTTAGATTATAAAACTGGTCCACAAAATATGTTTCACGGACTGCTAGAAAGCAAGATCTGCAAAAAACATCCCTGCAGGTTACTTGTCAGTGTTCCCAGAAACTACTTAGGGCTCGGGAGACAGAGCGACGGCTTAATCAGAATGAGTCAGAACTCGTTATTTGAAAATGGATGTTCTTGGGGCTCATCATCAAGGCTTCCTGCTGGAAGGGTGTGGGCAGTGGGTGCAGACTACTCAAGGAGTATGGCTCCCCAAGCCCCTTGTAGAAGATGCCACAAGGTCATGGTCTTTGCCGAGCGGAGCTTCTCAAATGGGGGGTCCTGGAGCAGAAGCCTCATCATCATCTGGGAGCTCGTTAAAAATGCAGAATTCTGGACCTTCCCTGAGGCTTATGAATCAGAAAGTCTGGGGTGAGGCTGGGCGAGCTCTGCTTTCACAAGTCCTCCAGGGGAGGTGATGCTTGCTGAAATTGGAGAAGACAGTTCTGGGACAGCACCTACGGCCTCTGCAGAACACCTGGGGATCTTGTTAAGCTGCAGATTCTGAATCCTGTAGGCTATTATTATTATTAGTTTAGTTTTAATATTTTTTAATTGGGGCTTCTTAGGTGGTGCTTGGATAAGGAAATGGCAACCCACTCCAGTATTCTTGCCTGGGAAATCCCATGGACTGGGAAGCCTGGAGTGCTGCCGTCCATGGAGTCCCAGCGTTGGACACGACTGAGCGACTGAACAACAGGTGGCGCTAGTGGTAAAGATCCTGCTTTTTGGTTGGGAAGATCCCCTGGAGGAGGGCACGGCAACCCACTCCAGTACTCTTGCCTGGAGAATCCCATGAAGAGGAGCCTGGTGGGCTACAGTCCGTGGGGTCGCAAAGAGTTGGACATGACTAAAGCCACTTAGCACACACACAGCACATGCGGTTGAAGTACAGTTGATTTACAATGTTGTGTTAATTTCTGTTATGTAGCAAAGTGACTCAGTTTTATATATATATACATTTTTCCTATTTTTTTCCATTATGGCTCATCTTAGGATACTGAATATAGTTCTCTGCGCTATACAGTAGGGCCTTGTTTATCCAATCTATGTGTAGAAGCTTGCACCTGCTAACCCCGACCTCCCACCCCACCCCCCGTCCCTCTCCCCCTTGGTAAACCACCCGTCTGTTCTCTTATATGTTCCTGTGAATCCTGCATTCCTACCTGGCCCACAGGCAAGGTCTAGGCTGCTGGTCTGAGGGCCGTGGATGAGTAATTCTACTGCAGATTTCCTCTTCCTTAACTAGGGTTGAAGGGTCATCCAGCCAGATTCCCATGCTGAAACTTGACCTTCATCTTACTCAGAGTTATGTGAGATGCGGTCAGAGCTCCCGGGTCTCTGGAGCCTTCTTGATTCCCACAGAAGTGCCCACACACAAGGCCGCTCTCTCCAGAGTCTAAGGAGATGGCAGTGAGCGGACGAGTCGCGGCTGTGCGGAGTCACAGGCCCAGCTCCCGCTCCATCCCTTCCCACAGCATCGCTGCGGAGCCCGAAATGAGCCCAAGCCTCTTGTGCCTCCGCTGCTCCTTCTGAAAAGTGAGGCCACTTAGAAGGTTTCTTTCCATTTCTGAGAAGAAGTGAAGTGAAGTGAAGTGATTCAGTCGTGTCCGACTCTTCGAGACCCCGTGGGCTGTAGCCCACCAGGCTCCTCCGTCCATGGGATTTCTCCAGGCAAGAATACTGGAGTGGGTTGCCATTTCCTTTTCCACCATCTCCGAGATCCTTTTATAAAAGAAGTTGCTGAGTCCTAAGTGCTGAGACACAAGTCCTCAGCGGGATCAATAGTGTCAACTCCCCGGGAAGCACAGTCTTAGTGATTCATGGAGAACATGATGAGGTCACACGTGTCTGGAGGGGACACCACGGGCGGACTTTTTCTTGGCTGCCCTGAGTCTTGGTTGTGGTGCGTCCTTTCTCTGGTTTCAGAATGGAGAGGCTTCTCTTGTGGTGGGGGGCGCGGGCTCTAGAAGGGCGCTGAAGCTGTGGTGCACAGGCTTAGCTGTCCCACAGCATGTGGGATCTTAGTCCCCCAACCGGGGATGGAACCTGTGTCCCCTGCATCGGATGGTGGATTCTTTTTTCGGGAGGAAAAAAAACACTTGACTGAGTCACAGCCAGCTGTAAACACGTCACTGTGAGACCACATGGATAGTGGGCTCTTAACCACTGGGCCACCAGGGAAACCCCCTCATGGGAGGTCTTTACGGTCAGTGTCCAGTGTCAGAAGTCAATCCCGACAACCCCTGAAACATCAACAGCACTTCTGACAACACGGGGCTTCCCGGGTGGCACAGCAGGTAAAGAATCTGCCTGCCAACGCAGGAGAAGCCAGAGGGGTGGGTTCGATCGCTGGGTCAGGAAGATCCTCTGGAGGAGGAAACGGCAACCCACTCCAGTAGTCTTGCCTGGAGAACCCCATGGACAGAGGAGCCTGGCGGGGTACAGTCCATGGGGTCACAAAGAGTTGGACACGACTGAGCGCGGCAGGCATGCTTGGAAGCACCAGCACTGCACACTGGCTGTAGGACTGACCCAAGTCTCTTCATTTTCTCATTCATGTCCAGTTGATACATTTGCACATTTACAATTCATATTTATAAAAGTCTTTCAGCAAAATGCAAGAATCAAATCAAAATATGAAGATTTTCACACACAGGTATGGAAAGAGAGGGTGCTGCTGCTGGAAGCTGCAGAGGCTTTTTAAGGCATTTGCCCCGAATCAGGAAAATCTTACAGGGAAAAGTTTGAAAGTGATCCATCTACTTTCCAATCTTAGTACTTGATAAGCCTGAGGTGATTCCAAAGGTGACAGAACATCCTGGAGACTACCTCTGTCTCCATTATTAAAGATGCTCAGCTCTTCGAGTTGGTTTCATTGGTCTCCTGACCTCCAACAGTTCTTACTCTTTGACTCTAAGGCATAAGCTCTATCTTACTCTTTGATACTCCATAATTCACTGAATGAATAACTGGTAAATATCCACTCTGTGACAAGCACTGCTTCATCTTCTAATCACACCTTGAATATGAGATGACACTGGTCTGATGCAATTCAGCTGTAAAATTCAACTGGCAAGAGGTGAAAAATCTCTAGAATTAAGTCCCTAATACGTAGGGCTTCCCTGGTGGCTCACATGGTAAAGAATCTGCCTGCAATGCAGGATACCCAGGTTGGATCCCTGGTTGGGAAGATTCCCTGGAGAAGGAAATGGTTACCTACTCCAGCATTCTTGCCTGGAAAATCCCATGGACAGAGAAGCCTGATGGGCTACAGCCTGTGGGGTTGCAAAGAATTGGACATGACTGAGCAACTAACACTTTCATTTTTCTTAACACAGAGATATATTTTGATCAAAGATGAAAAACAATTTACCATTGAATTCCAACCATGGGAAGTTAGGAAAAAACAACAGCCAAAAGTCCTTTCACTTCCACCATGGTGCATGAGAAGCCACATCTAGTTGCAATAATTGTACTGTGATTCTGTTTGGCTTGACAGCTGAGGCGCCATGGCATCGACACAGCTGCAATGCCCTTGGACTGATGTTGTTTCAAGCTGAGAACTGCCCTCATTGTGTCTGGAGGATTCCAAAGACAGCCTTTGCATGTTCACAGGGTGGATAGGACCGCCTCTGGGCGCCCACGCATGCACTCATCACAGTCAGGGTCAGCCAGCCACTGAGGATGGGTCAGATTCAAGGACCCAGGAGGGCAACTGTAAAGAGTACCCCCCATTCTGCCGACCCCGGACCCGGAATGCAAGAAAACTGCTTTCACTTTACAGTTAAAGCAAAGCTTGAAAAAAAAAAAAAAAAAAAAAAGATGTTCAGGAAAGAAGTGGTGCATGCATTTAAAATCCCATTAAGGCATAAGTGATGGAACAGAGCAAGTTACCTAGGGAGGAAAAAGGACGAAGGAAGAAGGTGAGAGGGCTGCGGGCAGATTGCAGACACACCGTGTGTGGAGAGAGGCCAGGGGAACAGACTCAGGACTTCTCTGGGAATTTTCTTCTGCCTTACCACTTTGTCTACAGCTGGTCTCACTCCACGGGGTACTTTGGGAATTTAAGAATGACGTGTATATGTACATGTCTACATACTTCAGTATATCTATTTTCTCCTTAGACCAATTTAGGGAAGGTAATACTCTGTGGATGGAGGTAGGGGAGGTGAGTGTAAGAGAATAGAAACCCCTGTGGAGATTCTGTTCTTACAAAGTGACTAAACATGGAAACTGTCACCTTCTTTGAATGAGGTCCCTGTTCATTAAAAAGGCCATTAATATCATGACAGCCAAACACATTGCAAACCAGATACAAAAGGCAATATGGAGTATTTGAGAAGATGTGGCAAGAAGATTTAAGATGTCACACACAACACACACATCCACACACAATGGAATATTACTCAGCCACAAACAAGAATGAAATAATGCCATCTGCAGCTACACGGATGGACCTAGATAGTATCAGGCTAAGTGAAGTAACTCAGAGAAAGACAAATACATGCTGTCGCTTACATGTGGAATCTAAAAAATAATACAAATGAGCCTATATACAGAATAGAGTCAGGCTCACAGACAGAGACAACAAACTTACAGTTACCAAAATGGAAAGCAGGGGTTGAGGGGGAATAAATTAGGAGTTTGGGATTAACAAAGACATACTGCTAAGTGTAAAATAGATTAGCAACAAAGATTTACTGCATAGCACAGAGAAGTAGGAAATAATCTGGGAAAAAAACCCATATATAACTGAATCACTTTGCTGTACCCCTGAAACTAACACAATATTATATGTTGACTATATTTCAATTGAAAAATGTTGTTTCAAAATAAAAGGCAATATGGGGGAAACTGTAGGGTCCTGAGTAGACATGACAAGTAGAACAGTATCTCACTCATGAGCACGAGAATACTTTCTCAACTTTGATGGCTGAGCGTTCTGACTAGGGCCCCACTGAACAACCAGCATTGCTGGTATCAGCAGGCGTGGCCTCCAGGCCCCCTCCATCCATCAGCCCCGCTGGTCTCACGTGGCTTCCTTCTCAGGCCCCGTGAGAGCATCAACCGTTGTACACATCCTCCCAGGACTCCTCAGTCCCGCTCACAACCCCTGGGACAAGTGTTATACTGCTGATGCCCAGACCTGACCCTCAGATATTCTGGCAGATATTTGAGGTCCAAGAATCTGTGTTTTTAACGTGTGTCCTAAGTGATCCTGAAGTCAGCTGTTCACTGAAATCCCTGGGCTCAAAATTTGCTACAAGCCCTAGGGAATCCCAGTGAGGTGGGAGTTACTCTTCAAGTCTTTATAGACATTTAGAATTACTGAAAACTGACATAGCATTTGGCCAGGGGAATCACCGTAGACGGAATTAGGAAAGAGTGAGAGGAACATCTGTATGAATATGGCTTCTACAAGCTGTATCATTTTCATTGGTTCATCCTAGAAAAGGTAAAATCTATTCCCGTGCTGGAGTCCCAGCAGGCAGGGGTAGTGGAATTCTGAAATCCACTGGGAGACCTCTGCAGGGCATTTTCTTCCTTACAATGCCACGTAGCTAATGTGATTATAAGACCTAATGAACTGAGACTAATGCAATTTTGAAAATCTTCATAGCTAATGAAAATCACATCTTCTCCCTTAAGATTCCCCCCCTCCTTTTTCCTGTTTGTAAATCATGAATGAAATGAAGTCATGGGTTAAGGCTGTGTTTAGGAAAAGTCTTTTATAATTTGTAGACTTTGACATTTTACATGTCACAGTGGTCTCCAAGTGGAAGGGTCACATTTGGAATTTACATTAGATGCCAATAAAATGTAAACTTTTTGGAGAGACCTAGAATATGGGTTTATAACACTGATATTTAAAAGAGAGTTGTTTCTCCTGCTAGTTCAAAGAATTTTGTAGGTCACGGTGTCAATGTTGTCATTCTGCCCTAATTTTCATTTTTTTTTCTTGAAATCAGAGAGCAATAAAATGAAAGCTAATATCAGGGCATGGCTTTGACCTCACCCCACCCCCTGCTCCACACTGCTCTGTCCTATGTTTTTACCCCCTCTGGGGAAGGAACATTTCAAAGGCATAAAATTGAGAAGCAGAGGACTGGGCCATGCTGAAACGGTAGGGTGGGGGAGGTACGCCTTAGAGACGCATTGTGGTAAATTCAAGAAAAGGTGCCAGCCACCTCTACCCAACTGACAAGTTACTCAGTTTTAACTTTTATTTGTTAATAAAAGAAACACAGATATTTATGGAGTATGCATGCATGATTAGTGGCTTCAGTTGTGTCCGACTCTTTGTGACCCTATGGACTGTAGTCCACCAGGCTCCTCTGCCCACAGGGATTCTCCAGGTAACACCGGAACGGGTTGCCAAGCCCTCCTCCAGGGCATCTTCCCGAGCCAGGAATCAAATCCACGTTTCTTATGACTCCTGCGTTAGCAGGCAGGTTCTTTACCCCTAGTGCCACCTGGGAAGCCCAGATAAAACTATTCAGAGCCTAAAAAATGGAATATGGGAACTCAAAGAAATGTCGCACCTGGAGTCAAAAATTTGCGTTCACTCTTCTCCACCACGGAGACTGTGAGTAGCTCTGATTGTGCTAATAGCACAGACCTTAGCATGTGAGCGGTGTCTCCCTAGAGGTGTGGAGTGTGCAATGCGTAGGCATAATAGCAGCTCTGTAGATGCAGACTGTGGAAATACAACAGTGGACTTTGATCCTGAGAAGGTCACTATTTATTTCTCATGCTTCTACTATAGGAAAACTTCAAGAAAAATATACTTAGAAAATGGAACAATTAGGTGTGTTTTCTGGACAAAAGGAAAACTCGCTTAGAAAAATCAAAGTAGTCACACCTATTTATTGCTATTGGGAAAAAAAGTTAGCAGTTATCATTTTAGTTCATTAGATTAAAAAAATCTAAGCCAAGTGGCTTCATTCCAGTTCTTTTGGTAAACAATTATTTCTAATGGTTATGTGAT
This sequence comes from Odocoileus virginianus, assembly GCF_023699985.2. Taxonomy (NCBI): domain Eukaryota; kingdom Metazoa; phylum Chordata; class Mammalia; order Artiodactyla; family Cervidae; genus Odocoileus; species Odocoileus virginianus. Next base: position 31,019,456 of record NC_069688.1, read on the forward strand.
TTCTCAATACTGTTTTATAAAAACAGTACATTATGATACTTTAAATTTCAGAGAGTCTTTTTTACATTATTTTTCTTAAGCCTTTCTCCAAACTCTCTGAAATCCTAACTCATCCAGTTTTTTTAATACATTGTCATATTATATTAAGAACAAGCAAATTTTAGTGACAACTGGTCCACTGGCAGCCACTGACACATTGTGCTTCATCTTACTGAGAATATGACTGAGAATAATCATATGTATGATATATATGATCATCATATATAGAATATATTAATATTTATTAATGTATACATATATATGTGTGTTTAATTATGGTCTTGAATTGCATTTCTTTCATGATTAATGATGTCAAGCACTCTTTCATATACCTGTGGTCATCATATGTCTTTGTTGGAGAAATTTCTGTTCAGGTTTTTCGTCCATTGTTTAACTGAGTTCTTTTACTATTGAGTTATAGGAGTTCCTGTATATTCTGTATATTTTGGAATTCCTGTATATCTTGGAATATAATATAATTCCTGTATATTCTGTATATTCTGCAATATAATATATTCTGTATATTCTGGAATCCCTGTATATTCTGGAATATAATATAGTGTAATATGGAATAATATAATATGGAATATAATGTATTCTGGAGCTCCTTTCCAGATATAAAGTTGGTAATATTTCCTCCTTTTCCACAGGTTGCCTTTTACTCTGTGGCTTGTTTTCTTTGTTATGCAGAAGATTTTTTTGACTTTGATGTAATTTCACTTGTTTCTTTTTACTTTTGTGGCTGTGCTTTTGGTGTCATATTCAAGAAATCATTTCCTAGACCAATAACATGATTTCTTCGATTTCTTCTGATAGATTTACAGTGTCAGGGCCTACATGCTAAAGATTTCAATCCATTTTGACTGGATGTGTGGGTATGGTGTAAGATAACGGTGCAATTTTATTTTTTCACATGTGGATATCCATTTACACCCAGCACTATTTGTTGAAGAGACTATCCTCTTCCTACTGTGCAGTATTGGCAGATTTGTTGAAAATCAACTAACCATATATGTGCAGGTTAATTTGGGGGATTTTTACTGTGTTTCATTGGTATATATGCCTGTTTTATGCCAGTACCACACAGTTTTAATTATGTTTGCTTTGTAATGTATTTTGAAACAGGAACCTGAAGTTCATCACAGGATGAATTCATAAAGAAAATCTGGTTATATGTATACGGTGGAATATTACTCAGCTTTAAAAACAGAAGGAAGTAATCAACGCAGAAAGAAACCAGATTCTTTACCCAGATAGATTATTACACAATAGTAAGAATCTGGAAAAGAATGAATATTTGTGTATGTATAACTGAATCATTCTGTTGTACAACTGAAACTGACACAACATTGTTTATCAACTATACTCCAGCTAAAAAAAAAAAAAACAGAAAAAAAAGAACAACTTTAGACATTCTGTGACACTCACTACCACAAGTCCTTGACTCTGTAGCCAGGATCCAAGGTGCCAAGGTGCAGGATTCCAGCACAGTCACCAGCTAGTACTGCTCTCTCAGATTGTGTCATAGTAGCTGCCACTGTAAGATTAGGCAGGGCAGGGATAGGCTGAAAAATCAAATTCCAATCTTTCACATTATTAACCGAGTTGTAATCAGACGCCTTTTCCCCTCATTTATCACCAGGTATGGCTTTTAGATGAACTGAAGGCTACCTTCTTGCCAATGCAAACTGGAAGACAAATATCCTCTATCTTGTGGCTGACATTGTCCACTGTCACGAGCTAGTGGGTAGATTGGAAAGCAGCTGAACCCACTGACTGATTAATGTCATAAAAGGTGGCTATTATCAAATATTAACAGAGGGAACTGTCATGATTTATCTGTATTTTTTCTGTAAAACTATGAATTATATTGTTCTATTGTGTAGTGTATAAAGCTTTGTGTGATTAACTCAGAGATTTCAGTGCTTAGAAGGTGTTTTTTTTTTTTAATCCTGGTAAGTTAGTTTTCTTTTTCTTATAAAAACTAATATACATATAAAAATCATATTTCCTTTTCTCTGGCTGGAAGCTAAATGCTGTAATTATCCTTCAATTATAGCAATTACCTTAGTCTAGCTCTTTCTTTCCTCTCTCTACCACCAACCCCAATTATAAATTTTTGATTTCACACATTTCGCAGTCTTATAGAAGTGTTTTTATTATAATAACCTCAATATTTCTTAGAAGCAGATCTTAAATTTCTAAATATTGTATATATGAAGCTTTATATTTAATTGCCATGTACTATTCCTTTATGGATTTAAAAAACTTTCAATGTCCAGATGCATTTTTAAAAAAGCAAAGGATGAAAGAAAGAAGGAAGAAAGGAAAGAAAGAAGATCTCACTAAATTAATCTTTGGGATCATAAGTTCTGATCTCTACTCAGAGAATAATGAAAGGAGTATTCAGATGATATATGAGATGCAGACTAAGATGATTAAAATCAAACTACCTTTATCCTAAAGGCTACAGAGAATTATTAAATTCTTATAAATTAGACTAGAATATTCAACCCTGGCTATACATTAGAATCACTTGGGAAACCTTTTACAACATCCTAATGCCCAGGTCTAAGCCCAGAAATTGACTTAATTAAGTAGAGATTTGGTCTGGATATTTATAGTTGTAAATGTGTCCCCAGAACATCTGAATATAATTTTGGCTGAGAATCACTCACCTAGACTATTCATTCATACTTCTAAGCTCTTAACTGACAAATGCTACTTCATCTAATTTCCTACAGTATTGGAACATAGCATAGTCAGGATATGACAATATAAAACAGATATAGTTCATCTTTCCTCTTCCCATACAAGTCCACACTGGGAACCACGCAAAGCAAGTTTTTTGCAGCACTTGTATAACCTCAATACCCAGACCCAAACATAGCATGTATAGTCTATTCCAGAAGGTAGAATCTGACCTTGCAACATAAAGACACAGACTCAGAAGTGCGTTGAGCTATGTTGATTGTCTGCTAGATTATGCCTACATGTTTATCTGTGCATCTCTCAAATATGGATCTAGAAGTTGTAAGACTGAACATAATTCATTGGCTAAATTAAAATAGCATTTTCAAAGTATTTTCAAATGTAAAGATTTCAACAAGAAATTCTGGTCTGTTACTGGTTCTCACATGCTGTTTTTAGGTTGCATGTCAGTTGATCTAAACACTCATTAAAATTATCTGTCATTTACAAAATGATCCATAATTCTCAGAGGTAAAGAATGTACTAGGAGGGTAGATTATTATGACAATACCTTTCTTTATGTTTTCAGCTACTTTAATTTTTCTCTTGATCTTCATTACTTAAACAGACACAACACACTGTTCAGGTCATTTTAACAAGCAGCTTACTGAAAGATGACCATGCGTCAGGCAGGCCCAAGCCCTCCCAGCTTCAGCTGGTTCCTTAGTTTCCTAGGCCATGACGTTTCAAACCTCTGGGCTATTTCTTTCTAGCTCTTGGACATACTGAGTAAAGTGAAAGTTGCTCAGTTGTGTCTGACTCTCGGTTGATTCTATGGACTGTAGTCTGCCAGGCTCCTCTGTCCATGGAATTCTCCAGTCCAGAATACTGGAGTGGATAGCCATTCCCTTCTTCAGGGAACGTTCCCAACCCAGGGATCAAACCCAGGGATCAAACCCAGGTCTCCCGCATTGCAGGTGGATTCTTTACTGTCTGATCCACCAGGGAAGCCCCATTCTTTTATACTAGCTGTTTATCTACTGGAATAATCATATTTTGGGCCATCATACCACTGATTTCCCCTTCCTTTTCTTCATCCTGTTCAAGTATCATGTTCTCAGAAAAGTCTTCTCTGACCAACCATCCTACAGCCCTCTTGTGCGTCCCCAGCTCAGCCTTATCCCATCACCCCCTCTTCCTTTCCTGATGTGTGTGTGTATGCCGAGTCACTTCAGTCGTGTCCAACTCTTTGTGACCCAATGGATTGTAGCCCGCCAAGCTCCTCTGTCCATGGGATTCTCCAAGCAAGAATACTAGAGTGGGCTGCCATGCCCTCCTCCAGGGGGACATTCCTGACCCAGGGATAGAGCCCATGTCTCTCATGTTTCCTGCACCAGCACACAGGTTCTTGACCACTAGTGCCACCTGGGAAGCCTTTCTTGATACTTCATCTGAAAGCGTCTTATGTACTGGTCTTAGCGTTCATGGTTGGAGGATGCACTCTAGAACACACAGCCTCCCTGAGCACAGGATCTATGTCTTGACAGCAGTGACTGCAGCACCGACAACAGTCACACGCACTTAGTAAGTATCAATGGCATGAATGAATGCATGCCTTTGCAGTCTTACCAAGAATAGTTCCCGAAACAGTCCTGTACTTCTTAAGACTGAAACTGCTGAACAGATACTAAATGAGTGGGTACAGCTGCCACTTTAACCTATAGCTCCCCTCACAATATGCACGTGTTAGGATTTTAACTGGACCCACAGTGGCAGCCACGTCTGCACAGAAGGCGAGTTGCACCCTGTGGCTTTGTTGGCTCTCAGTTTCTGCCAGAGAGAGCTTTTCTTTTTGCAATCTTGGCTGTTCCTTTCACTTCCCAGCAGAAAGCGGCTAGACGTTAATGCCTGAAACTGCACTTCTAATGGTCTGTAGAGGTTTCTTTAGACCACTTTACTGGGGGTAACTGTGTTTACCTAGCATAGGGTCCTCAGTCTACCATGCAAACATTTTGGGGTTTCTTGCTATTGTTCATCCCCACACATGTCTGGCTTGGGATGGAAGTTACATTGCAAATAGAATCCACTTAATGTTGGTGGGTGTGTTACAGCCTGGGATCTTTTGTCAGTAATCTTATCCTTCCATTACAACCATGTGATACGAACAGTACTGGCCAGGAAGTCAGCTGTCATGTCTCCAGGACAAATTCTCTTGACATATGGAATCGACAGTTGGAAACTGCCTCTATTTCGAGGCTCTTCTGTTTGGTCTGGGTTAGCACTTTAAGCCATATTGATACCACACTCTGCCAGCCTTCCAAACAGGCATCTAGGTTTGCATGTCAGCTCCATTCAGCATCTTCAGCATTTCCGTTTTACATTCAGTGTAGAAAATTCTATTTGCTGTCACTAACAAAGGCAGTTACATTTGTATCTTGTGAAACATGCATAGTTTGGTGCCCTTGCTCAGAAAAGGCACCTGATAAATAAATATTCATTCCTTCTGTTGCTTTCCTGGCTATTTTAACAACTTATTTTATTCAAAGATACACTTAAAGAAGAATCTGCATCTGTTAAAAACTCAGCGTACCTAAAGTACTCATGTACACCCAGCATCTGGTTATTTTTCTTTGTCAGCTAACTAGAGTTATGTTAAAGTCAAACTATAAATTGTAGTAAGTATCAGAAAAAGTTGCTTCAGTGCAAGACGTCCAATGACTTTATAAGTTCTAAGAGATCTTGCTTTAACCAAATCCAATGTATATAAAAATTTGTATTCATAAGAGTGGTATTATGAAATAATATGAATATTTTTCACAGATACTATTTTAAATGATGATTGATTCAAATTTCTTTAAGATATAATGCGATTTCAAATAGCTTTTCACAGAAACGTACAGGAACCTATGTAATGCCATAGAGGAGGCCATGAACAGACACAAAATCAACCCAGAAACTGATGATTGCTTCTCAGCAGTGATACAAGGCTGTTCAAACTACAGGGCTGGGGCTGATGGGAAACTGCAGTGAGGGAGTCAGGATGACCACACCTGAACCCCTGATGAATCTTTAAGCCATGCAAAGAGGCACAGCCGGATACTGGGTTGTGTGATGTAAGAGGAGGTGGGAACTATGAAGCCATCCTGCCAAAAATGTGGACCTGAACTGACTAAGCCTCCTGACTTGTCACCAGGCTTCTACTTATTTTTATTTTCACTTATTTATGTTTTTTAAAAACTTATTTGTCTGTGCTGGGTCTTAGTTGTGGCACACAGGATCATTAGTTGCAGCATATGGGATCTAGTTCCCTGACCAGGGATTGAACCCTGGCCCCCTTGCATTGGGAGCTTGGAGACTTAACCACTGGACCAACAGGGAAGTCCCTATTTATTTTTTAATTCTATCACTTAAATGTGCTCAGTCATTCAGTCACGTCCGACTCTTTGTGACCCTATGAACTGTAGCCAGCCAGGCTCCTCTGTCCATGGGATTTTCCAGGCAAGAATACTGGAGTGGGTTGCCATTTGCTTCTCTATTATCCTTTAAGAAGCCAAAGAATAATCAAGGGTGGTGTCTACTCCTGTCCTTTAACTCACATTCACAGGATTGTGAGGTTTGTGCACAAGCTTCTATAGGTGACTATATTTATTTAAAAAAATCAACAAATTCTATACGTGCAACTTGAGTAACCACCCATAATGACTGTCCTCAATGTGTCCATAAGAATGCCATCGTATTGAATGGAAGGAAATGAGAATGACAGTTTGGTGGTAACTACACATTGAGATGGAGAAGGCAATGGCACCCCACTCCAGTACTCTTGCCTGGAAAATCCCATGGACGGAGGAGCCTGGTAGGCTGCAGTCCATGGGGTCGCTAAGAGTTGGACACGACTGAGCGACTTCACTTTCACTTTTCACTTTCATGCATTGGAGAAGGAAATGGCAACCCACTGCAGTGTTCTTGCCTGGAGAATCCCAGGGATGGGGGAGCCTGGTGGGCTGCCGTCTATGGGGTCGCACAGAGTCGGACCTGACTGAAGTGACTTAGCAGCTTAGGACACATTTGAGAAGATACTCCCAGAGCCTCCCTCCTCTCCCTGGCTGTGAAACACAGTAAGTCCCCTACACACTAATGAGTTCCCTTTCAGGAATGAGTTGATAAGTTCAATTTGTTCGTAAGTTCAACAAAGCCTAGGTACCCAACTAACACAATTGGCTATATAGTATTAGACTTAGTAGGTTTACAAAACTTTTCACACAAATAACACATTAAAAAAAACACACACAAAAACAAAGCAAACGTTTAAAGTCTTACAGTACAATACCTTGAAAATTACAGTATACAGTACCGCAGCTGGCACACAGGGGCTGGCATCGAGTGAACAGGCAAGAAGAGTCGCTGACTGGAGGAGGGAGTGGAGGTGGGAGATGGCAGAGCTGAAGGGTTGTCAGCAATAGGCGATGGAGGGCAGGCTGCAATGTCAGCCACACCTGACTTGACGGAGCACACACCTGCATCTTCGAAAGATGCAACTTGGAGATTTGTATGTAGGAGACGCACTGCACTGTGATCCTTGTTCTTTGGAGTTCAGTCTTAGGCTTTATTCCTTATTTTGCCTCATATTTTCTTCTTGACATTTTAGCCATACCCGTAAGTTCAATTCCCTTTGTGTTTCCTTGATTCCCTATTTGTTGTTCTGTTGTTTAGTTGCTAAGTCATGTCTGACTCTTTTGTACCTCCAGCCAAAACCTCTGTGCTGAGCTCTGGAGTCCAGGCCCAGCTGCCATGGGCCCACCCCGCCAGCATGCTTTCAGGTCCCCGGCTTCTGCACATGTGCCTGCTGGACCCCTCTCTTGACCCCCATCCCTCTGTGAATGGTGCTACTACCTTCAGTTCCCTGTGCAAGCTCGCCTTCCAGGGTCCTCCCTTTTACTACCCTCTCAGTTCTCCCCCATGTCCAATCCAACACAGCAAGCCCTCTTGGTTTCATCTCCAAGATGCCTTTCAAATCCCTCTCTTCAACTGGTCCTTGTCTCTGCATCCCCAGGGTGCAGCCCCCTCCTCAAGCTACAGAATCTTTTGTCTTGGTTACCAGATTCATCCTGCTGCCTTCCTGCTCCTTCTTCAAACCCCAGCCAGGAGGATCTTTCCAAAAAGAGAATCTGATCACACCAAGTCCTCTGCTTAAAACCCTTTAATAGTTTTCCACTGATCAAAGCATACAGGAAATGAATTCACATCAAGTAGCTGCACTTCCTGCAAGTTCTGGATGTGGCCTCCCTCCTTCTTCTCACTCTACTGTCCACCTGTCTCCATCTCACTCACTTAGTCCTTATCCAGAACCGCTTCAACCCCACCTGAGCCCTTCTCCTAGTTAAGTTCTACCCTCCATCAGATGCCAGGAAGGCCCTCCCATGCACAAGGCCACTGCTCATTGCTACATGCATTTCTCTTTCACAATGCCTCTTTTTCCTATGCCCACGTATTCGTGCCACAGGTTTGACTAATACTTGCCGTACCTTCCAGATTGTATGGGAACCCTATTATGAAATTGCACCTGAAGTACTAGTCAGTAGACACTGTACTTTGTCATCGAGTGGTACTTGGCAGTCTCTCCTCCAGTCATGCTTGGGTAATCTTGCTGAATCCGGAGATGCTAGTCTGTATTGGTTTTTGTTTGGTTTTGTTTCCATAGTTAGTTGTGATGTACGAGGTCAGATTTAAAAGGCCCACATGCACAGGGCCTGGCAGGTAATGTAAACACTGAGGCAGGCCAGGTTACCATGTGGAAATATTTTTCTCCTTCTCAAGGAAGCATGGTGTTTCTCATTTTTCTTTAAAGATGTGATCTGCTCATTCTAACTTCCATTTTTTCTTTACTTTAAGAAAACCACAGGACAAAACTAATGGGAAATGGTGATCACTACTCAATTTGATGGTTGGGGAATAACAAAGTGGGGTGGGGCTGGGGCATATTATTCTTCTACGCCCTCCAAGTTGGGTGTGGGCTGCCATTCTTTCAAGAGACAAAAGGAACAAAGTTCTCTAGTTTTAAAATATAGAATGTATATACGTGTGCCTGCGTACTAAGTCACTTCAGTCTTTTCCAACTCTTTGTAACCCCATGGACTGTAGCTCGATAGGCTCCCGTGTCCCTGTGTCCATGGGATTCTCCAGGCAAAGATACTGGAGTGGGTTGCCACTTCCTCCTCCAGGGGATCTTCCCAACCCAGGGCTCGAACCTGTGTCTCGTGTCTCCTGCTTTGGCAGGCAGGTTTTTTACCACCTGGGAAGCCCATATAGATATGTGAAATAGAACTAGTATTCAAGTTTTATTAATCATCTTCTAAAATCTGAAGGGTTAAATAGATTGTTTACTAAATTTGTGGATGGCTTTCAATTAAACAGGGGTTCCAACAACTCTTAAGGCATATACTTAATATAAAATGTTTAACATATTATAAATCCTTTACCATAGTAACATTAAAAACCCGAGACTGTCCACAGATCTGTGAGATTGAGTCCAACATATCTGCATTACATTTTAATTTGTAAAAAATAAAGTTGCAGGAATTTAAGATACTTGCAGGGTTTGCAAGGGTAAATTTTTCTTATCTTGGATTTAGAAACCTTTCTACAGCTTCTAGTTTTTCAAAAAAATGTCAAAAATAGGGAATTCCCCTTAAAGATATTATATATAAATAAAGTTATCAAATTTAGAATAGCAAGCCCCAGATGGTCTACCAGCATCAACGAAACCACTTTCCTTGCCAACATGAATTTCAGAAAGCAGAAATCATTCTCAGGCATACAGAGACAGACATCAAGTCCACAAATACTTGCGGCCATATGCTCAGTTCCAGGTTAGGTACTTTTTTACACAGCCCATAAAACATTACTTTAAAAACAAACACTGAGTGTTCAGAATGAACACTGTTTAGCTGTTATGGAATGAGAAACCCATGCTTTTGTGTTTTAGAGGGAGAGATGGTGGTGAGTTCACACATGATGGGTAGAATTTAAAAGCACAAGCAAGGATATCAGCAAACCTGTCTGGACTGGGTAGCTTTGGACTTTTTACCTTCTATTGCCTTTTTCTTTCTGATAATCTGTTTAACCTACAGACTTCCTTGGTAGCTCAGGTGGGAAAGAATCGACCTGCAATGCAGGAGACCTGGGTTCGATACCTGGGTTGGAAAGATCCCCTGGAGAAGGGAATGGCAACCCACTCCAGTATTCTTGTCTGGAGAATTCCATGGACAGAGGAGCCTGGCAGGCTATGGTTGGTCCACGGGGTCACAAAGAATTGGACACGACTGAGTGGCTAGTACTTTCACTTCACTTTCCTTTAACCTTGAATTTCTGGGATTCAATATTTGGGACTACGAATGTGACAGAATCATCATGGAAATATAAGTGTCTTCATAGGATCATGGTTGATGGAGTAGGAACTGAGCCATATAGAGTTTCCCATCATCCCTATCCCCACCCTTGACTCCCCATCACTCAGAGAGAAAGTGAGAGAGATGAGGATGAGAGCCATGGGTCTCGATCACTCCACCATCAGGACTTTCTAAAATCATAAAAAAAACTGCAGTAGAGTGGAAACTCAGGGCTTGAAAGCTAAGTGTAAGCCGATAGACAGCTTTTTGAAGGTCTTGGTGCTCCTGGAGAGTGGGGGGCTGGGCGATGCAAGCTGGGCTCAGGCTGCAGGGCCCAATGATCATGTAACATATGTTTGTTGTTGCTGTTGTTGTTGCTGAGTTGCCAAGTCGTGTCCGACTCTTTTGCTACTCAATGGACTATAACCTTCCAGGCTCCTCTGTCCATGGGATTCTCCAGGCAAGAATATGGAAGTAGGCTGCCATTTTCTTCTCCAGGGGATCTTCCCAACCCAGGGATCAAACCTGCGACTCCTGCATTAGCAGGCAATTCTTTACCTTAAAGAGCTTCAAGTTCCACAGTTATAAAAAGCAGACACCATCCTCAATGAACATTTGCCCTATTTCTATACTGTACATTCCTGAATAACCTTTGATGCTCTATTTATTTCAAAGGAGATAGTTTTTTTTTTTTTTTTGACCCAGTTCACATCACTGATTATGGATATTCTAGTTACCAGATAAATAAATCTCCATTGAGCCCAGTTTGTGGGATCCAAGAGCAATTTGTGGATCAATCTGGAATTATATGGGGCTTAGCTGGTTTTGTGAAAAGTTGTAACACAACAGTGAAGAAATCAATAAAGACTTATTAAGGTTTTGCTTTCTTTGCATAGGCTTAAAAATGAGTTCTGACCCATTAAAAAGGCCTTCAATATTTTTGGAATTGAAATATCACACATTACTGTCTGTGATTCTTTTCCTGAGGTGACCCTTCACATCGTATGTCTTTCTCCTGAACAACTGTGACTTTGTCTGGCTTTGGCTGCCAGGCTTTGTTCGCTTCTTCAGGTGATGACACCTGAATTCTGGGCCAAGGTATACAGGCCCTCGTAGACAATGTGCTTTCCCCTACTTATATTATCTTTCTGCAACAGAGAAAAAAATATATAACATTTAAGCTTTGTGAATACCATTTGGAGGCTTATCTGATACTCTTTACAAGTAGGCAATTAAAGAACTTGCCAGAAAAATCTGATTTTTAACTATGTAAGGAAAAATTAACAGCTTCTACTTATTCAACATCCACTGTTTGCCAGATTCTTTTTAACCTGGAGCCTCACCTAGATAGCCGAAGAATGGATGCTTTCAAATTGTGGTACTGAGAAGACTCTTTGAGAGTCCCTTGGACTACAAGGAGATCAAACCAGTCAATCCCAAAGGAAATTCAATCCTGAATATCCATTGGAAGGACTGATGCTGAAGCTGAATCTCCAAAACTTTGGCCACCTGATGTGAAGAGCTGACTCACTGGAAAAGACCCTGATGCTGGGAAAGATTGAAGGCAGGAGGAGAAGGGGGCAGCAGAGGATGAGATAGCATCACTGACTCAGTGGACATGAATCTGAGTAAACTCTGGGAGTTAGGGAAGGACAGGTGAACCTGGAGTACTACAGTTCATGGGTTCACAAGAGTTGGACAACAATTATTTACCTAGAAAGATTCTTACATTTCACTTATTCTTCATAGGATTGTTGTGAGCTACAGGTTGGTGTAGGAGATTGTATCAGTGGCCACAAATCTACCCCTCCCAGTATTCTTACTCTTTGCACTGTAACTTTTGTAGCTCCTTCCAGAGATGAAAAATGTGTATTTCTAAACCCTTAGCCTTTGAGTGAGGTTTGGGCTGGCCTTTGTCTCATGTAATGCAGTGCAAGCAACAGAGTATCAGTTCTGAATCAAGACTACAGCTTTGCATGTTTCCGGCTCTCACACTTGGAGCTTTGCCGACCCTCCCTGCGAATAAGTCCAGACCAGGCTGTTTAACGAGAGACACGAGGCCCAGGTGTCCTCACCGTCCCCCAGCGGTCAGTCAACTGCCAGGAGCTAAGACTGGGAGCTGACTATAGACACATACATGAACCCAACTGAAACCAAAAGAACTGAGTCAGCCCGAACATAAACCCAGAGAGTTCAGGAGCTAAGTAAATGGTGGTTGTTTTAAGCTGTTAAACTGGGGGTGCTTTGTTACGCAGCAAAGCTAACTGATACAAAAGGCATTATTCTCATCATTGTACTAAAGAGAGGCACAGAAAGGTTAGTAACTTGTGCAAGGTCAGTTAACCAGTAAAGTGGTAAAGCTATCAAGTATTATATCTGTCTCATGGTTCCATGTGCTGACTCTTTGATACAAATGAAAAAGTCTATGTTAAGTGCCTCCTACATGTTCTGTGTTGGGCTAGATATATTTCCTACATTTAGGAAACTTACAATCTCCATTTTGTTTTTCACTAAGGAAACTGCAATGTGATAGTTTTGTCCATTCTAGTGCTTTCATCTAAAATATACTTTAAATTTATTTTTCACCTTTTAAACCAGATCAAATGTAACCACCTCTCAGAAACCTTCCTTGTGTCCCAAGACAGAATTAGAGTTTCCCACCTGTGGTTTATAGCAAAAATAACCACAATTACTCACTCCTTCCTTTATCCTCACACTTTGTAATATGACTTTTCAGTACTATCTATTAGGAGATAAAATCTACTTCCCTACCCCTTGAATCTAGACTGGACTTGTGACTAACTTTGGGCAAGAAATGTGGCAGCCGTGATAGGGTGCCAGTTCTGAGATGAAGCCTAAGAGGCCTTGCTTACTTGCATTCATTTTATAGGTGACCCTAACTGCATCATGTGAACAAGACTGGGCTAGCCCTGCTGAAGGGTGAGAAACCATACTGACCAGCACTCCATCAGCTAGGCTGTCCCACTGAGGCCCCTAGACATGTGAGGACCCAGCAAAGGTCAGCAAAGCCAAACCACAGTAAACACTGCTGTATGTGGTGGCTAACTGAGACCAAAGGAACTGCTTGGTTGAATCCAGCCTAAATTGCCAGTTGCAGAATCAAAAACTAAATAAATCAGGTCATATTAAGCCACTAAATTTGTTATGAAGAAAAAAGATGATAGATACAGATCCTTTTGTACTTTTCTAGCATTTTAACCTTATTTTAGAATAGCACAGGTATTTGAAGAGCTCAATCAATTAATGAATAAATGATTAAATATTCAATTAGATTGAGATAAGATTTTTCTAACAAAACAGAAGTCTATTTTTAACTCCTATCTCCCCTGGTTGTGAGACAGAGCCATATTTACAGGGCTTGATACTTTCCAGGGGTGCTCAATAAATGTTAGCTCTCATTGATCCTGATGTGAACTGAAATGCCAAACAAAACAGAAGCCAAAGCAAACACTGTCGCACTGAGGCACACAGGAGATTTTTTTCCTGAAAGCTTTCAAAATCAGGACAAACTCTCCTGGTGTTTGTGAGGTGGAGATCTAGGGCAAGGGACATTCTTTTTTCCCCCTGAATATTGGCAAGCTTCTTTCTCTTTGAAAGTAGGCACTTTTAAAATGATCAGAGCTACTCAAGTCACCCAGTTTCAAAGAGTGGGAGAATTATGTGATAGAAAGACCATCACAAGAGGCATTCCCCACTCCCTTAAGGCTAATGGTTCTTCACTTCGGTTGCACAGTGGAAACACCTGGGAAATTTTTAAAAATGCCTCTAGACAATAGGTTTAATTAGTTTGGGGTACATTCTGCACACAGGGACTTTTGAAAGTCCTGGATTGACTTTATTGAATTAGTCAAAGTTGAGAACCACTATTCAATCCCTCCCCAGAGTGCTTCTACTGGCCCAGTGATAATTGGATTAAAAAAATAATAATTTATTTATTTTAATTGGAGGATAATTACAACATTTTGATGGTTTTTGCCATACACCAACATGAATTGGCCACAGGTATACATGTATCTATCCCCCATATGAATTTTTATTTCTTTATTTATGGCTGCACTGGGTCTCTGTTGATGCACTCAGGCTTTTTTCCGAGTGGGGGCTACTCTTCAGTTGCAGTGCAGTGGTTTCTCCTGTTGTGCAGCATGGTCTCTGGAGCACAAGGGCTCAGTGGTTGTGGCGCATGGGTTCAGCTGCCCCGTGGCATGTGGAATCTTTCTGGAGCAGGAATTGAACCAGTGTCCCCTGCATTGGCAGGCAGCTTCTTAACCACAGGACCACTAGGGAAGTCTCTGGATTTAACTTTCAAGGAAGACCTAAGTAAACTTTCTTTTCTATATGCCTCTAATCAAAACACAGCACTGAGACCCATAGCTAGAAAATAATAATTTCTTATAATGGACAATGACTGACTCAAAAGGAATTAAGGAATAATTATTGGATGAGTAACTTCCTGATGATGAACTCAACAAGCATAATATGAACACTTGGCATGGTCTTAAACGTCTCTAAGGCTTTAAGTATAATTGGGTATTCAAAATTTTATTGCCCTAAATTAAAGCACCGCATAACACTATAAATTATATTAAATAAAAAATTCAAACTAAATTGCATTGAAGCATGCATGCATGCTCAGTAGCTCAGTCATGTCCGACTCTTTTCAATACCAGGGACTGCAGCCCGCCAGCCTCCTCTGTCCATGGGATTCTCCAGGCAAGAATATTGGAGTGGGTTGCCATCTCCTCCTCCAGGAGATCTTCCTGACCCAAGGGATCAAACCTGAATCTCCTGTGTCTCCTGCATTGGCAGGAAGATTCTTTACCACTAGCACCATCTGGGAAGCAAGCACATTAACCTAAAATCTTTGTTTGAAAATGTACCTTATATGAATAACAATTTATCACAAATTAAGGTACAATTTAATATTTAATATGATTTTGAGTTCAGATTCAATGTGGTATTTCAAAAAACTGTGGTCTTATCTTCTTAATGTGTAAGTGGCTCTGACATGACAACAGCATTATTTTTAAGGACTTTTTTGAGGAGTGGGGTGCAGGGCACAAAAGTGCTATAAAATGAGAAATAATAACTTATGCTATAAACTATACAATGTGTGCAAACTGCTTCAGTACCAAAATTTTATCCTCAATAAATTCCATAGTTGTAATTACAAATAAACCTCTAGCACACATTCAGAGAGTCAGAATTTTTCTAAGTCATAGTTTTCAGGACAGAAAAATCCGGCTTGACTCTCTGATTTCCCAGAAATGGAAAATGAGGTCCAGAGATGTTAACAAGTCAAGCAAAGCCCCCAGTACCCAATGGCTGGAACTTGAGCCCAGAAAGGCTGAGCTACCAACCTCTCATGTCTCCAGAGACAGGCACAGTGAAGATAACAGCCCCATGGTCACTGAGGCTGGGATTGGCCTCTGGTAACAGGTGGCTGTGTCACTAGAGGACCTTGGCAACAGGAGAATTAGTTATCACTTTCTATCCCATTTCCTCTTACGACAAAAAGGCTGGGGTAAACTCTAGCCATTTACTACATTAGGTATAAATATAGTTACTGTACTTTTTCTATTCTATTATTAAATTCTTACATTAACATGGTACATGTGTTATAATTAATAAACAAATGGTGGTACACTATTACAAACTAAAATCCATATTTAATTCTCAGAAAGATCCCCTGGAGAAGGAAATGGCAACCCACTCCAGTATTCTTGCCTGAGAAATCCCATGGGCAGAGGAGTCTGGCAGGCTACAGTCCATGGGGTCACAAAAGAGTCAGACATGACTTAGCTAAACAACAATACTTAGTTCAGATTTCCTTAGTTTTTTACCTAATGTCCCTTTTTTGGGTTTGTTTCAGGATCCAATGGATTACTGAAAAAGCAAGACAGTTCCAGAAAAACATTTATTTCTGCTTTATTGACTATGCCAAAGCCTTTGACTGTGTGGATCACCACAAACTCTTGAAAATTCTTGAAAAAAAAAAAAAACAACAAACTTTTGAAAATTCTTCAAGAGATGGGAAGACCAGACCACCTGACCTGCCTCTTGAGAAATCTGTATGCAGGTCAGGAAGCAACAGTTAGAACTGGACCTGGAACAACAGACTGGTTCCAAATAGGGAAAGGAGTATGTCAAGGCTGTATATTGTCACTCTGCTTATTTAACTTATATGCAGAGTACATCATGAGAAACGCTGGGCTGGATGAAACACAAGCTGGAATCAAGATTGCCAGGAGAAATATCAATAACCTCAGATATGCAGATGACACCACCCTTATGGCAGAAAGCAAAGAAGAACTAAAGAGCTTCTTGATTAAAGTGAAAGAGAAGAGTGAAAAGCTGATTTAAAGTTCAACATTCAGAAAACTAAGATCATGGTATTGGTCCCATCACTTCATGGCAAATAGATGGGGAAACAGTGAAAACAGTGACAGACTATTTTTTGGGCTCCAAAATCACTGCAGATGGTGATTGCAGCCATGATATTAAAAGATGTTTACTTCTTGGAAGGAAAGTTATGACCAACCTAGACAGCATATTAAACAACAGAGACATTACTTTGTCAACAAAGGTCTGTCTGGTCAAGGCTATGGTTTTTCTAGTTGGACTATAAATAAAGCTGAGTGCTGAAGAATTGATGCTTTTGAACTGTGGTGTTGGAGAAGACTCTTGAGAGTCCCTTGGACTGCAAGGAGATGCAACCAGTCCATCCTAAAGGAAATCAGTCCTGAATATTTATTGGAAGGACTGATGCTGAAGCTGAAACTGCAATACTTTGGCCACCTGATGCGCAGAACTGACTCATTTGAAAAGACCCTTATGCTGGGGAAGATTGAAGGCAGGAGGAGAAGGGGATGGCAGAGGGTGAGATGGTTGGATGGCATCACGGACTCAATGGACATGAGTCTGAGTAAACTCTGGGAGTTGGTGATGGACAGGGAGGCCTGGTGTGCTGCAGTCCATGGGGTCACAAAGAGCTGGACACAACTGAGTGACTGAACTGAACGGAACAGCATCCGATCCACGATCCCACATTACATTTAGTTTTCTATTTTTCATTAGTTCAACTGTGTGTTGGGATATGTGTGTGTGGGATAGAATATCTCTCCTATTTAGCCAATTAAGGGCAAAATCCTACAAATTACTGTTCACAAATGCCTTAATCTAAGAGAAAGGGGTATATGTTAATGAAGTAATCTGGAGTTTTAACTATGAGAAAAATACTGCCGTTAAGAGGAAGTTTAGGTTAAACATTTTTGACACTTGGAGGGACCTAGAAACATGATCTCTGACTTCAACATGGATTAACAGAGTCTAAAACGTAAGGAATAGGACAGGGGAGTGTGAATTCAGAGTAATAAAAGACAGTTCATATACAATTATAGTAATGCAGAAGAAAGGAATATTGTGAAATATACTATCCTTTACTTTAGGGAAGTCTGCATTTGTAAAATCCATAGAAACGCAGTCACAATCTTCTTGCCAATATTTGTATAAAACGTTTTCCAAACAAGAATGATTCATCTTACTCTGAAATGAATTGTTAGATCACAACAGAGCATGTTAAAGAGTTTGCATCCCTTATAGAAATGCCAAACATTCACTCTGCCTGATGCTGTACTATAAATAGGGAAATCCAAATGCTAAAAATGTTCTTCGAGTTGCCAAACATAGATCTTTAGCATCGACTTCCTACTACAAATGACTCATCCTTCCAAAGTTTGAAAATGAAAGCTAGTTACAATTCACAGAGTAACGGTGTAGCATATGTTGATAAAAAGACAAAGATACTTCATTTATGTGTATTTCTTTTTCCTTAGATCATATCTATTGAAATCTTTCTTCAGAATTTTAAGAGGTTTTATTAAAGAGTAGTTACTCCCATGAGAACCGGATTTTTAAATTAATAATTAGAATAGCCAAGTAACATGAATATTATTAGAAAATAATAATGCTGACTTAAATCATTTTGAAATGCATTAGCTTCATTTGGATATAGTAGATGTAAAATGTATTCACTGTAATAAAATAAGTTAATAATGAAGTCATAACATGAAAATTAATAAATTCACCAAACAAGATGGTACAAATGAAGCCCTGATGTCCAAGAATACAAGGAAATTAAACTCTAAGAAATTTTACTTGATTAAGAAAAGTAGGACTCTTGGGAAGAAAACATCCTTTGTTGTAAAGAAAACAATAAATCAGGAACGTCCCACTGATTTATGATGGGTATTTCAAGACAGTGTATGTCTCTCTATATATCTTACAATAAGTAAAGAGAACATAAATAGTATAGGGATTTGCGTAGCACACTTGAGGTTAGGTTGAAGAGGTAACTGCTGATTTTTACTGAGAGCTGGAACAAAAAACTGTAGGAGATGCTCATTTGATGTGGGTGGAGTAAGGCAGGCCAAGAGTGGATTCACACTTTCTTCTAATCAACTGACTGTACCACTGGACTTTAATCTTCCTTCTGCATCTCACTAGACCTCATATTATCCAATTACCAGTCATTTACTGGAGGATGGCTAGATTCCCTTTAAACTGAACACAAATAATTATTGCAACCTCTTTTCCTGGCTTTATTAAAGGATTTTTCACCTGCTTTGACTTGTCTAGTGATACTTTAGCAAAGTTCTCTGGGAGATATCTTAATTAAACATTTTATGGTACACAAGAAAGAAGTGACTTAAATAAAATTACTCAATTTTATGTAAGTTATTATTCAAGACTGTATGTCATATTCATTTAAATACAAACTTTAAAAATCCTATTTTGACTTTTCCTATTTAATAAGTGATGTGCTATTTAACTAACTTCACATTCAGTATCTAATAAAATACATGACTTGAAGACAAATATTTGAAAAAGCATACTGGTGTATAATTGATTTGGAACCAAATATATGAGTGTAAAACTATAATATATTCTTATATCAAACTAGAAAATAATTGTTTTCATTAACATATATCTGGGTATCTTACATTTTGAACAAAAACAATCAAAATATGATAATTTTTATGTTTACTTATAAAACAATGAGATAAGACAAAATGTCTTAGGTGGCAGTTTGTAAGCATTTCTCTGCAATTAATATATATTTTGACTTGTCTGTGTCATCAGTTTATCCGAAGGAGTGTGAGGATATATAAAAGGATATGAATAATGTTTGTTTCTAATAAATAAAAAGCCAAATTGTATGCGATTGTCACTACTTTTTCTTTTTTTAACACTGAACTTTGTATCAGACAGATATCCTAATAGGCTAAAATAAAACTTACCAAATACATAAGATATTTAACATTTACAAGAAGTGTAATTCAACAGACAGGCTTCCCAGGTGACTCAGTGGGTAAAGAATCCAGCTGCAATGCAGGAGACTGCCTGGAATGCAAGAGATGCAGGTTCCATCTCTGGGTTGGGAAGATCCCCTGGAGAAGGAAACGGCAACCCACTCCAGTATTCTTGCCTGGGAAACCCCATGGACAGAGGAGCCTGGTGGGCTACAGTCCCTGGGGTCACAAAAGAGTCAGACACGACTTAGCAACTAAACCACCACCACCACCAGAATTCAACAGACACCCATGTAACCATTACCCAGTTGAAAATAAAATGTGGCCAACACTGCGAGAAGCATGTAAGAATTTTGACCAGGTGACTACGGCTTATAACATCACATCAACGCCCCTTATGCTTCTTATCTCACTAATCAGCCACCCGGGAGATGTATAAGAGCCACCATCGGTCAAGGTGCAGGATCCACCGAGTGAAGAAGTGCAGAGGAAGGGCAGCAGCCTCGTCTGGGCTTTCTCCCAGTGCTGCTGGGTGATGATGTGCAGGACAGCTCATCCGACAGCCTCGGGACGCGGGGCCTGGAAGCCTGGGTTTACTGTGCGGCATTAATCACACCTGCTTTGAATTCTGCAAGGACAGGCCTTACAAATTCTTCTTCCCCCGACATAAACACCAAGAGACAAAGGGTGGACAGTTCTCAAACCAGCAACGTCACACGCACCGTGCATAGTCCTGCTGGCTGGCCTGTGTGTTCAGAGACCCCAAAGGGACGTGACAGCCCCTGACGGTCCTGGCCACAGCAAGCTCTGCTGGGACATAGAAGCCGCCTGGGGCGGCGCGCGGAGCCCTGAGGCCTAGACTCCTGCAGGTGGCCCTCCCACCAGCGCCGCCGGCCCTCACTGCCTGTGGGACCTTGAAGATACTCACCCTCTCTGAGCCTCAGTTTCCTCTTCAGTAACATGGGAATCATCCTCATAGTAGCAGAGGAGTCGGGCAGATTAAATGATTTAATATTTGCAAAGAGCTATAAGACCAGCACCTGCCTCACTGTACATACAATACAGTGCTTGTTAAAAAGAATCATTAAGTGTTTACTTCACTTCCTTCTATTGGTATATTTCTCCTTTCGTAACAGACAAAGATGACACACAACATTGGTGAGAACAAGATTCCCGTGTGCCTCGCTGTGAGACGCCAGGCCTGACTCCCTACAAGGATACAGACGAGGCCAGGCCAGGCTGTGCTCTCTGGAGGTGCGGACACCGACTTCCTGGTGGGCTGGGGTCACCTGTGATGGAAGCCTGGCTGTCACTCACGCACGCTTATGATCAGGCCTCGTGTACCGTTACCAGGGATTCTGGCCGAAAAGGGACAAGGAGGCAGAACGAGAGGCAGGGCTGCCAGAATCACAGGTGAGCCAGCAACTGCCCTACAAACTGCATCTTTGGCATCTTTCAGGGCTTGCCCAGGCCTCCCGGCTAGCAGCAGGAGCCCCTGTGGGAGCAGTAAGAAATAGTCCTGTCTCTGCCTTACTTCCCTTCAGAGTCCTGAACTCAGCTGGTAAAATAATAAAACAGGACTTCCCTGGGGGTCTACTGGATAGGAACCCACCTGCCAACGCAGGACACTCAGGTTTGATCCCTGGTCTGGGAAGATCCCACATGACCTGGGACAGCCGAGCCCATGCTCACAACTACTGACCTGAGCTCTATAATCAGAGAAGTCACCTCAATGAGAAGCCTGCACACCACAACGAAGAGTAGTCCCCACTCGCCGCTACTAGAGAAAGCCTGAGAGCAGCCATGAAGACCAGGGCAACCAAAAAATAAATAAACAGATAATAATAAAAAAGAAACTACTTTTAAAACAGACAAAATAAAAGTACCCTTGACACAATGGAGGGAAATAGTTTAGTAACACCTTGATTAATTTTTCTTGATGTCTCTGGCATTTCCTTGAAAACAGCATCATATAAATATATTTTACATATCTTTAAACAGCTAATGAATTCATCGTTATAAAGATTGTCAAATATGTTTTAAGGGAATGTATATTTCTTTAGAAAAAAACCAAAGCAGATAATGTACATGAATGATGTCCCAAGAGGTAGAGTAAAAGAGCTCCATGAGGTGTGTAAGACTAACCTTATATAAGTAGCATAAAATGCAAAGATGGGTATGCAATTTAATAATCATTAGATGACAGTCACCTAATAGCTGATTGTATACTGATGCTATCATAACTATAATTTTAGAAATGGTATAGTTTATATCATGAAGGAAATGGCAACCGACTCCGGTATTTCTTGCCTGGAAAATCCCACGGACAGAGGAGCCTGGTGGGCTACAGTCCATGGGGTCACAGAGAGTCAGACACGACTGAGCACACACATGCACACACACAGTTTTTATCTAAAAAGATACCAGGAGTTCTTATAGGTACCAGCTGAGACTGGAGATTATGACAAATCTCTCTTTGAGCATAGGAATACGGGGCCATGAATATGGCTGGGGGTGGCCGCGCACACCTGCTCTCAGCGCTGCCCTGGACCAGCTCGCGTGCTGTGTGTGTGAGCACACAGCTGGCAGCCTGGCAACACCACTCTCTGTTCTGTCACACACGCACATACATACACACCCTGAGTCCCCACACACCTGGGGCTGTGCTCAGGAGGCGGGGGACCGGGGTGAATGCAGAGCCTGTAAGAGGCACAAACCCCAAGCCTCGGTCTGGGTTTACGTTTCCGCCAGCTCCGTCTCCAGTGCAGCGTTGGCACACTGCTTTGAACCTAGGCTTTTACAGTTGTTGCCTTTAAAGTTCTGGAGCATTCTGAGCATAGTGTCTTCTCACACTGTCTCTGGCAGGGCACGTCTTACCTCAAGGCACATCTTTGAATTTGTCTTTTTTTCTCTTATCTCAGGCAGCGCCCACTTGTTTCTGTGAGTCATCCCATGACACGCACGGGTTATTTTCCATTGATTCCGACATCTGAATGCTAATATGCAGGGAGCAATCTCAAAGCAGGTCTAGTGTGTTTAGAAGGTAATTCTCACCTTTCATGATTTTAATTTCTGTTACTACAGTATCTAGAAAGGCAGGCTGCTATCTTAATGACTTCTTCTAAGTGAGACATGCGAAATGCAATGTGAAGAAAGCAGTCACTTCAGGGAAAACTATCTCCCCACGTTATGACTTGCATCTACAGTCATGGGGGCTATTAGAATTTATATATATATATTTTTAAAAAGCTCTAAGCTGATATACTGCTCAGGATTTTGAGATTTCCCACTGCTCTGTGCTGTTCCATTCTGTATGCACAGCACAGACTCCTGGCGACCCTATTACAGTGAATAAACAATGTCTTCTCTGTCAGATCAGAGAATGAATAGTATCACACAATTCTCCTCTAATGTACAGCCTCCACTTCCTCGATCCAGCCCCTTCAGAAGAGAATAGGCAGAATAAGGACTGGGAAGGAAGGCATTCTTCTCGCCCTGTCAATCTGGAACGGCATTCTAGCCGGCTCGGGACGAAGTAATGTCAACTCTCTATCAGAGAAGGTTGACAAGTTTATTTTTTTTTAAATTGGATCATAGATTTTTGCATTTATGTGTGTGCATGCCCATGAACATCTTTCAAGAAGGAAGGAGGCAGTTCATCAGCTATAATCTCAGGGCTTGGCCAAAACAGCTTTTAGCTACAGACTCAGCAACAACAGGGGAATTTCAGAGAAATGACACAGCAATTTGTGTTAAAATATTGGCAGCTAATTCATGAATGCTGAAGCTAACTAGGAAATTCAGCTACCTCTGTGAAGGTCTTTATTCCCACTAAGCTCATGATTCACAAAGAAAATGCCTAGAGTTACTTCCCTAAAATGTACTGTATGATGCTGACAGATTTCTCTTTAGTGTGTCTCTCATATTCACTCTCTCTATTTCTCTCTCTCTCTCTCTCTCTCACACACACACACACACACACAAACACCCCCTTCCCCTTCCCAAAAGAGGCATTAAGAATATTATCTTCCCGACAAGAGCATTCATTCATGAGGCACTTACCAGCAGCCAACAATTTACTTAGTAGGTATTTTCATAAAAGAACATGGATTTCTTTAAAATCTTCCATATTTATAAGTCTTAGTTGGTTAAAAGTACCATGATTCAGGTTTTCCCCCGCCTCGTGATGTGAAACAGCGTCTTATTTTAACCCCTAAAAGGAATTACCCAACTCTTCCCTCTTAAAAGAAGAAATGCTATTTTTACAATCAGACCACATTGTCTTCTGCTCTCATGAATATCTGAGAGACACTGAAAAGAAGAAAAAAAAAATACAGCTTCCCCTTTTTCCTCTTTCTCCCCCACATTCTGAGTCTAGGTCAATGGGCTCCCAGACTCTGCCGGCATTCTCCTGGTAACACATTCGGAAGAGACTGCAGGAGATCCCAACAGCATGGCTTTCTTTCCTCTGGCCCCCTCTCCTCCTCTCTCTCCTATCACTCTAGGTTTGTACTAGACTAAACAATTAAGCCTTTGTGCACTCCCACTGCAATCTGCAAATTCTAATGATGTGCCCCCATTGCTGGTACAATGGTAATATTTACCTTGGAGAAATGTCTGTCCAAATAAGGATTCAAAACGCTGGCAAAATGTATTCCTTTTGAAATGTTGTGGTGTTGAATGTTTTCTCTTCCTTCTTGGCCTATAACCAAAGAGAAAGAAAGTTAGGGAAAAAAAAGATGGATAAAGACTGTGACAGATACTGGTCTAGTTCACGGTAAAAATCCAAACATAGAGCTTCATATTCCTTCTTGAACAAAGCAAACTACAAAGAAGAGGTAAAACTACACATAGTAGTGAATGAACAAAAAAAAAATGTCTCAAAATAGCAGCCAAGTCAATGTGTAATCAAATACACACCAATGTCCTTGCTCTTTCCTGATGTATCCCCATTTTACAACAAAGCCATCTATGTGTTACTGGAGTGATATTAAAATTCAAACAACTGTTGTCTGAATTTGAGATAAAACAGGTGATTTATTTGAAGAGAGTATTTATGCTTCTAGGTAAGGTAAGCTGTGATTTAATTGTGAAAATGTCTTACTAAAAGCAGAATCTTTGGTGCAGCATGAACAGGGCAGGCCGAATGACATGCAGATCTAATCCCGAGTGTTCTTTTATCTGTTCCACTGTGAAACGGGGAAGATGTGCAGGAATGGAGCAGACCACAGGGATGACTTCAGTTCATCTCACATCCACGGCTCTGCTCTATGGCCATACCCTTCCTCCACCCCACTTTCCTCTCCAATTCTCTTCCCACCCTCTAATAAACATCTCCTGCACTGAACCTCTATTTTTACATAAGACACCATGATAAATGTAATATAAGAGAGGGGGGAGGGGAGAAGGATGAAATGAATGAATAAATGAATCACCAAGGAGAATATGCTGGAAGTTGACTAAGATTCAGAACGGCTTGATTATTAAACAGACGAACGTATAATTCCTGATTTAAAATCTAAAAAACTGAATACAACATGAGCCTTCTAGATTTGCGTCCGGTGATGTTCTTTTATCAGAACCACGCATGATCGCTTAGACTGAGAGTTTCTATTTTCCATGGCAGAATCAGCAGATTATTTATACTATCTTTAGGTACAGCTATTGTTTCCCTGATAGTTACCAAGTAAGAAGCGGCTGACTTTTGTTTGCCGCTGCATTTAGCTACATTATTTTTTTCCTTTAAAAAAAAAAGTCTAAAAAGATTAGAATAAGTCACACAGTCAAGGGCTGCTGTTCTCCAACTCAACTCCAGGTCTTTCCACTGTCAATCAAGCTAGCAGAGAGGGCAGGGCTTCACTGGGTGAAGGGCTTGACAGAAAAGAGCCATCTTTCCATCTTTCATTAGATTTCAAATCAAACCCTCCTCCTGAGCGCCTGCCATACAGATATATTTAGATACAGATTACAACTGCAAACCTCTCCACTCTCCCACATTGTCACTGTCAATCCCAGAGAACGCTCTTGAGTTCATTAGTGATATGAGCAAAATTTATTATCTAAAGCAAACTGCTACATTAAAAAAATAAAATGAAAAGAATAAACATGCTTCTTAAAGAGCCAAATCTTACCAATATGTATGGGAATTAACTTGCTTGCGTATGCTATCTGTATTATTAGACAGGGGTAAGGAGTCTGATTTTAAAACTGAACACGTTATTTGACTGCTAATTTAATAACATAAAAACGGTACATAATTTTGCATCTTCAGAACATGCATTTCACCAGTCAGAAACATTCCAGGGAAATAAGGTAATCAAGACAGTGTGGTACTGGCATAGGATAGACATCTAGATAAATGGAACAGAATTCAGCATCCAAAACTAAACCCGCAAATCTATGGCCAATTGATTTTTTACAAAGATGCCAAGACTATTCAGTGAGGAAAGAACAGTGTTTCCAACGAAAGATTCTGGGGCAACTGGATAGCTCCATGCCAAAGAATGAAGTTGGATCCTCAACTCAGACTGCATAGAAAAGTTAACTCAAAATGGATCAAATGCCTAAATTTAACAGCTAAAACTACAAAACTCTTAGAAGACATAAGGGTAAGTCTTAAATGAGCTCAGATTTGGCACTGGTATTTTGGATGTAATACCAAAAGCACAAGTAATTAAAGAAAAATAGATAATTTAAGCTTAATCTAAATTAAAAACATTTTTTTATGTTTTAAAGGCTACTATCAAGAAAGTGAAAAGATGACCCAAAGAATGAAAAAAGTATATGTGCAAATCATATCTGATAAAGCAGCAGTCCCCAACCGCTTTTTGGCACCATGGACAGGTTTTATGAAAGACAGTATTTCCACGGATGCGGGAGGGGGGATGGTTCAAGCAGTAATGTGAGTGATGGCGAGCAGCAGATGAGGCTTCATTGTTTCCACTGCTCACATTCTGCTGTGTGACCTGCTTCCTAACCTGCGAAGGTCTGGTCTGTGGCCCAGAGGTTGGGGACCTTTTATCTAGAATATACAAAGAACTCTCATAACTCAATGATGAAAAGACAAATAACCCCAAAAAACAGGCAAAGGATTTGAGTAGATATGTCTCCAAATGGGGCTTCCCTGGTGGCTCAGCAGTAAAGAATCTGCCTGCCAATATAAGAAATGCAGGTCCGACCCCAGGGTCGGGAAGATCCCCTGGAGGAGGAAATGGCACCCTGCTCCAATATTCTTGCCTGAAAAATCCCTTTTGGTCAGAGGAGCCTGAGGGGTCACAGTCCACGGGACTGCAAAGAGTCAGACATGACTGAGGCGACTGAACACAGCACATGGCAAACCCAAGGGTAATTTCTGCTGGAATCACTGGTCCTGCTGCTCTAAAGCAGGATCGCCCAGCTCCATGAAAACTACCAGTCTGACTGAGACAAGCTGAATACAATTCTGTGTGGACCAAGTTTTCCTTCAGGTCCCATCTCAGACCGTGACTATCTCCGAGTGTGGACAGCAGCTAATTACCGCAAATGATGACTTATCCACGCTGACTTCTTTTTTCTGCTAAATGGAATTTCAGGGTTTCTGAAACCAGGTATCTATTCAACTATGACTGCCCCCCATCCCGCCCCCCACCACATACACTAAATCAGCAGAAGCCAAGCTCAGCACTGCTTCTTCTCCACCAGCTTCTCTGACAGATAGTTCTCATGGGGACTCTGACCAGGTTCTTAACATGGATGAGGTCATTCATAAGAGGCTCCAACAAATGGACTCTGGGAATTCATGTTGGATTTTTTTCTTTTTAAATTGGAGGATAATTGCTTTACAATATTGTGTTGGCCTCTACCATACATCAACATGAATCAGCCACAGGTATACATATGTTCCCTCCCTTCGGAACCCCCTCCCATCTCCCACCCCATCCCACCCCTCTAGGTTGTCACAGAGCACTGGTTTGAGCTCCCTGTGTCACGTGGCAAATTCCCACTTGCTATCTATTTTACCTTTGGCAAAATGTACACATTTCCACTCTTTTCTCATCCCACCCTCTCTTTTCCCCCACTGTGTCCATGAGTCTGTTCTCTAGGTCTGCATCTCCATTGTTGCCCTGTAAATAGGTTCATCAGTACCATCTTTCCAGATTACACATGCATGCGTTAATGCACAATATTTGTCTTTCTCTCTCTGACTTAGCTCACTCTGTATAATAGGTTCTCGGTTCACCCACCTCATTAGGACTGACTTGAATTTTGGTGACTAACCTGAAGGCTCACTCTAGCTAAAGCCTCTTAGAGAAGCTAAAATAGAATTTGAATTCTGGGCCACTGGGACCCCAAGGGATTGGTTACACACTTGACAGATGGCCTGGCCCAGCTGCCATTGCTGAAGAGAAGTTTAGGGAGAGGAGCACTTCTTGAAAACTATGCCCTACAGCCCCTCCTAGGGCAGCAGTGATGACGCTGTTAG
Source organism: Odocoileus virginianus (assembly GCF_023699985.2). Taxonomy (NCBI): domain Eukaryota; kingdom Metazoa; phylum Chordata; class Mammalia; order Artiodactyla; family Cervidae; genus Odocoileus; species Odocoileus virginianus. The sequence goes on from NC_069688.1 coordinate 31,047,361, forward strand.
CAAACCTCCCTGCAATCTGGGTAGATAAATACTGGGATCTGGTAGTACAGATTTGAGCAACTCGACTCCAAATGCATGCTTGACAGGCCAGACATCTAGTCAATATGAGACTAGACTTAAGGAGCTCCTTTGTAAGGAGACATTTACTCAAGGAGTTCAATGAATAATTCTCAAATTTAAAAGAAATTTAAAGGTGACCTATAAATCCAACCTCACTTGATACTTTAACCCTCTCTCCAATGTCTGTAACTTCTAGCTCGTGAGTGCAATGTCAAAAATACTCAGCTTAAAATAGCAGTTAAATGCTCTAAGCAATGAATCACAGTGCCTAAGATACAATAATCACGCAATATTTATTCACTGTTTGAGTGAATTTTTAAAAATCAGAGCAGACTCCAGGATATTGCAATAATGAAGCTGCTCTCACTTGCAGTCCCTGAAGACAGAAAAAGGAGTAGGACTGTAGGTTTGCTCATAATGGACGTATTACCATGGCAATATATCTCATGTGCAAATGCCAGCTAAGTAAACCCTATCCTATCCATGTTTTAGTGGAAATAAGGGCTTCCCTGGTGTCTCAATGGTAAAGAATCTGCCTGCCAATTAAGGAGATGTGGATTTGATCCCTGGGTCAGTAAGATCCCCTGGTGAAGAAAATGGCAACCCACTCCAGTATTCTTACCTAGGAAATCCCATAGACAAAGGAGTCTGGTGGGTTACAGTCCATGGGGTCCCAAAGAGCTGGACACGACTTAGCGATTAAACAGCAGCAGCAAAATGGAAACAAACTGATAAACAAAACTTCAACATGCTATTCCAGCTTATCATGGATTCCCTCCCATAATGAAAGGCACCTAGGGGATTCCCTGGTGGCTCAGTGGTGAAGCATCCATCGGCTAATGCAGGAGACATGGGTTTGATCCCTAGTCGGGGAAGATCCCACATGCCCTGGAGCAACTAAGCCCTTGTACCCCAACTATTGAGCCCACACAGCCTAGAGCCCATGCCCCTCAACAAGAGAAACCACTGCAATGAGAAGCCCACACACTGCAATGAGGAGTAGCCCCCACTTGCTGCAACTAGAGAAAATCCCACACAGCAACGAAGACACAGCACAGCCAAAAAATAAATAAATTAAAAAAAACAAACAAACAACAAAAAAATGAAAGGCTTTGAGAAGGAATCCCTTTCTGTCTCTGGGAAGCACTGTCAGGTTTGAGCTAGGGGTAAGGAGGGCTTGTGGCTGTAGACTAGTTTGAGTCCTGGTTCAATTTCTAGGGTTATGCAGGACAAGTCCAGTACTGTTCTACAGGGCAACATCTAAAATACTTAAAGACACATATTTAAAGAGATCCCTGTTTCCCTGACTTTGACTGTCCCCTTCTCCATTTCAAAGAGTGTAGTTTTGAGTATCATCTAGTGTGACTCACTCCCCTGGTTCGCTCCCTGGAGAAGGGAATGGCTACCCACTCCAGGATTCTTGCCTACAGAATTCCATGGAGAGCCGTGGTGGGCTACGGTCCATAACGTTGCAAAGAGTCGGACATGACTGAGTGACTAACACTTTCAGTTTTAGCATGACTCATTCCCTTGGAGGCTCAGACAGTAAAGAATCTGCTGACAATACAGGGAACCTGAGTTCGATCCCTGGGTCCCCTGGAGGAGGGCATGGCAACCCACTCCAGTACTCTTGCTCAGAGAATCCCATGGATAGAGGAGCCTGGCTGGTTACAGTCCATGGGATCACAAAGAGTTGGACATGACTGAGCGACTAACCCTTCCACTCGTTAGCATGACTCAAAGAGAACAAAGGCTGCAAGGAGAAAGGAGCTGAGTCCTGGCCAGGCCTGCTCATGAGAGCAGAGTAGGCAGAGAGCCCAATCCAGGTGCAAAACCCAACCCAGGAACCAAACACAACATCTGATGGACAAGGTAACCTTGATCTGATTTAGGAAATCACCCTCATCTGGGTTTCAGGGATGGTGGGAGGGGAATTCTCAGGGCCCAGTTATCACAGGGAGGGCAGAGCTCTCAGCAAGGAGCAACAAGCAGGTGAATCAGGAAGGTGCCCGCTACCATCCCTGAGGTCCAGTCATGGCTACAGAATCTTGCCACTGGGCAAGGAGGCAGGGTAAGAGGCACAATTCTTGGCAAGATCATGATAGATCATGGTACCCAAAGTAGATTATGAGTTCCAGACACTGAGACAGATGGGAAGAGAAAGAGTTAAACTTAGAAGGCCCAGCAGTGATTTTCCTGGGAAACTGGAGTCAAGCCTGGGATACCAGATCTTACATCTGGATGGTAAAGAAGGCTACTTGGAAAAAAAAAAGAAGGCTACTTGGAATGCAGCGGTGGTCATCCCAGTGGTCAGCATTGAGGCAATACCATTCTCAGCATGGGAGATCAAAATTCAACCAACACTCAGTCAGCACTGAGCAAGACGACTGTGGGCAAGACTTAGAATGTGATGGCTGGATGCCCTACACACTGTGGGTAGGCTTAAACATCTTAAGTATTTCCTGCTTTAGAGAGAACAATTCGAAAGCATCAAATCTTTGGCACTCAGCCTCTTTTATGGTCCAACTTTCACATCTGTACAAGACTACTAGAAAAACCATAGCTTTGACAGATTCAGTTCAGTTCAGTCACTCAGTCGTGTCCAACTCCTTGCGACCCCATGAACCGAAGCACCCCAGGCCTCCCTGTCCATCACCAACACCTGTAGTCCACCCAAACCCATGTCCATCAAGTCGGTTATGTCATCCAACCATCTCATCCTCTGTCTTCCCCTTCTCCTCCTGCCCTCAATCTTTCCCAGCATCAGGGTCTTTTCCAATGAGTCAGCTCTTTGCATCAGGTGGCCAAAGTATTGGAGTTTCAGCTTCAACATCAGTCCTTCCAATGAACACCCAGGTTTTCTAAATAAAAGTGTAGTATCTGGACTGACACATGTAAGAGTCCTGTGCTCCTCTTCACGGGTGCAGTGTTAATTCATCTGGAGAACTGCCTTCAAATAAGAGAATGTCAAAAAATGAAAGCGTCAGCACCCAGCAAGTCTCCTCCTACCTTCTCTGTCACCTCCCAACTTGGTCCTCTTCATGTATCATCTCCCCCGCCCCAGGGGAACTAAACATCTCTCTTTACTGCCTTTTTGCAATTTAATTGGTGGCAGTGGTAGTGAGGTGCTCTTGACATCCCTGCACTATATCTGCCTTAGATCTGGGTCACTGTGTTAAATGTCGAGATGTTCTCCAATTCTGTTTCCTTCATTTGTTATTATATTAGCCATCTCGCCCAGTTTTGGGCCATGCATATTTCCAGTGTTTTACCCAAGTGAGTCCTCATGTTTCCTAGAACAGGATTAGGTTCAAATTGCTGTTGCTGTTTAGCTGCTAAGTTGTATCTGACTCTTTGCAACTCTAGCCTGCAAGGCTCCTCTCTCCACGGGGTTTCCCAGGCAAGAATACTGGAGTGGGCTGCCATTCCCTTCTCCGGGGGATCTTTCTGACCCAGGGATTGAACCTGGGTCTCCTGCTTTGCAGGCAGGCTCTTTACTACTGAGCCATCGGGGAAGCCCTAGGTTCAAATAACAGAAACCTTTTTCCAGGAAGAGAGCAATTTACTAGTTTCCTCTCGACAGACTTAAAAAACCAGTTATTAATCAAGTTCATTATACATACCCTGTCTTTATCCAAATATTAAATATTAGCAATGTGATACCCTTTTGGTTAAAGAATCATCAAATATATCTCTAAACAAATATGTGCTATTTGTTATTAATCCTGCTGAATTCTATAATGGGTTTAAAAAACTGTCAGTATAATAGATATCAACCTCAAAACAAAGCCATATTCTTCTGTTAAAATTTCAATATTGAGCCTTTCACTGTAGTCATCCAAGAAAACTACATAGTATTCAATGGTATGTGTACATAGTACTCAAAACTGCATATGCTCAATGGTTCAGCAATTACATGGGCTAAGGTATACTGTGAATCCTGGAGAAGGAAATGGCAACCCACTTCAGGGTTCTTGCCTGGAGAATCCCATGGATAGGAGAGCCTGGAGGGCTACAGTCCATGGGGTTGAAAAAAGTCAGACACGAATGAGCATGCACACATACTGTGAATATTGGAAAAACATGACTTACGATGCTTCCTTCTCCTGCATTCTTATTTTCCTTGGGCTGCACTTCTCTTGTTAAGCTCCCTCATGTTTTCTGGCCATTTTTCTTGCTGGTTCTCCCAGCTGTCTCATCTTTTCCACCCCACCCCCCACCTCAGACTGCTTTAGCTCACACTTCCAGCCTTCCTCGTATTTACCATGTTAACACTTCTAGTCATCACACCATCTGATGTCTCTTGCTTCATTTTCACACAATCTAACAGCTGAAATCCCTAGTGTGTGCAAAGCAACAGTCCATTAAGAAAAGAGTGTTTTTTAAAATTTTGTTTTCCTTACTGAGAACAAAAAAAATGGAAAAGGCAAGAAAGAGTGGTTCACAGAGGTGTCAAAGAGAGACCACTCTGAAGATAAGATGAAGGGGAAAAAAAAGGATTTTTTTTAAAGCATCAAAAAATTTATGACACTGGGAAAATAATTCCCTCTGAAAATCCCCTTCACTGGTGTGGCTTAATGAAAATAATCCCCTTTCCAAGAAGACTATATTCGAGGGAATGGAAGATGAAAATCCTTCAACACAGAACCCTGTACTATCTACAATATATGGAACCCAGGGAAGCATAGACACAGTAATAATACATATACTGAGTCATTAAATGACATTTTATTAGACATTAATAAATGACATTATTATTAATAAAACTTCTTTTTCGTTAGTATCGTCACTTGGAAAGAGGCTTAAAATGACACCTTTTGCTATAAGCCTTATCTGTAAGCCTGCATCCCAAGTGAGCAAGGCTTGGGCATGAATTTCCTGCAGTTTCAATATTAACAGAGAAAAAATAAAAATGACCAAAGCACTCAACAGTTAAAAAAATCCTTTCTTGATGGCAAAAATCAGAATACTTTATGTTATGCAAATTTAATGCATTTGAGGAAAGCTGCATGCCTTTCAGATATCTGAACAAAAAGCAAGGTAGCATAAATACAAACATTAAAAAGCTTAGTTTCAGAACTTACATCTTGCTTCAGCAAACAGAAAATAAACTGACTCCTCTAAAGGTTAGTTTATGAATGGGAAGTTAAAAAAATATTTAAAGACATCCTAGCCAATGTAAATAAACAGGGAATAATAACCCAGGCAACCAAAAAGGACATTCATTTCCTTATTTACCTTTCAATGGTATTTCTTTGCTAAAACAAAAACAAAAACAAAAACAAAAAGTAAATATTACTCCATTCCCTCCCACTCTGTATCTGGGAAGCTGTCTTTTGGACTGGGACTTAGGCCGCCATATATTTAGCCTATGGTTTTGGCTAGGTTCTGCCTAATGACGGATATTTAACTGGGTAGCCAGCAGGCCCACTGCTGTTGTTTATCCCAGAGCCCAAGATCAGCCTCTGGACATGTCCTGATGAGGAATAACCACCGTTTTAACTCATCCTGGGACCACTGAAGGGGTGGTGAAGGTGGAGGGTTGCTGATCACCGATCTTTTTTGGAAGAAGTTGTGCAAATGGGTGTATACGTGTTTGGTGGTGGGCAGGAGTGAAGTGGGGGGGTGGGGATGTAAGAAGACTTGTTCTTACGTAGGAAGCTGAAGAAGGAGACCTGAGGTTTGCCCATCTGTACATTCAAGATTCAAAAATTCACAGAAAAATACTGCTAGGAGTCCCAGCCTCTGAGTAATTCAAGACAGAAAGGGCCCTTCCCTCTCTTCTTAAGGTTCTAAAGAGCTGGCTGTGTGGTCTGTGTTGACCTGAAGCAACAGCTCTGTGGGGTCAGAGCACAGGTCACACTTGAGCTCTGGCTATTTACCCCATTATTGAAAAACTGTTGTCTGTAAAGTCTCTGAGTTTCAAAGGGGTGTGCAGGGGTGTGACTTGGTCCTTATAAAGGGGAAATTGAGAGGTGCACACAGGAAGCCTGGGAAGCCTGGAGGTAGGTTACCACCATCCAAAGATGTACCAAGAGCTGCAGAGAGGTCTGCAACAGGTCCTGTCCTAGGACCTTCAGGAGGGAAATGGCCCTGCTGACACCCTGATCCAGGATACATTTCTAGATCTAGAATACACTTCTGATGTTTAAGCTACCCAGGCTTCCCAGGTGGCTCAGGGGTAAAGAATCCACCTGCCAATGCGGGAGATGCAGGAGAATCAGTTTCCATATGGTTGGGGAAGATCTCCTGGAGAAGGAAATGACAACCAGCTCCAATATTCTTGCCTGGAAAATTCCGTGGACAGAAGAGCATGGTGGGCTACAGCCCATGGGGTTGAAAAGAGTCAGACATGGTTGAGCAATTGAGCACATATCCACGAAGCTATGTAGTCTATAGGACTTTATTATGGTGATTCTAGGAAATTAAAAGAACTAGTACATGAAAAAATGGCTTCCAAGTTTATATATATATATATGTATATATTACACACACACACACACATATGGACTTCTCAGGTGGTACTATAGGCAAAGAACCCATCTGCCCATGCAGAAGACATGAGACATGGGTTTGATCCCTGGGTTGAGAAGATCCCCTGGAGAAGGAAATGGCAACCCACTCCAGTATTCTTGGCTGGAGAATCCCATGGACAGAGCAGCCTGGCAGGCTACAGTCTATGGGGTAGCAAAGAATCAGACATGACTGAAGCAACTTAGCACACGCACACACATACACACACACATACACACATATAATATATACATATACACACACACATATACACATATGAATCACTCTGCTGTATATCTGAACATAACAATGTAAATCAACTATACTCCAATACGAAATTTGAAAAAAATAATAAATAGGACTAGAGATGAGTGTTACCAAGGCAGCATTCATCACTTTGGCTTCTCATATCAAGAAGTTTACCCAGCAACCCAGCAGCTACACCGGAGTTATTTCTTCACTGTGTATGTGCGTTAGTCACTCAGTTGAGTCTGACTTTTTGCAATCCCATGGACTGTAGCTCGCCAGGCTCCTCTGTCCATGGAATTCCCCAGGCAAGAATATTGGAGTGGACTGCCATTCCCTTCTCCAGGGGATCTTCCCTACCCAGGGATCGAACCCAGGAATCCCACATTATCGGCAGATTCTTTACGATCTGAGCCACCAGGGAAGCCCATTTCTTCATTATATGAATTCAGGTGAGCACTGAAATAACAAGCAGGTTCACATAATTCATGATACAACTTCAAAGGAGGAATCTGTATTTTTTAGACGGTGTTGTAATAATTGAGAGACTGATTACTCAAACATCATGAAGCACAGTTAGAGAAGTTTCAGTCATTTCTTTAATCTTGAGGAAAGTTCTGAGAGGATTCCCTAATATGATTCAAGTGAACATTGCACTCACAAGCAGGTTCACATAACTCATGATACAGCTTCAAGGAAGGAATCTGTATATTTAGACATTGTTGTCAATAATAGTTTGAGGAACTGATTACTCCAACATCATGAAGAAGAATTAGAGGAAACTTTCAATCATTTCTTTAATCTTGAGCAAAGTTCTGAGAGAATTCTCTAAGAATCTCACTTAACAAAATTCCTAGGGATTTTTTTTTTTTCTTTCGCTTTATTGGGACATCTCTTTAGACTGATGTCATAGCTCAGCTTATTTTCTTTGACTCTTGGGTCATTCATGCTTTTCCTTGAATTCATCCTTAGGTCTGCCCTGCTTTATTGTTACACTTGTACATATTTCAGAGTTAGATTAATGTAATTTTAGAGTGAAAAGAAACTGTAATATTTCAGCTTAACTAATTTTAGCCACAAGGAAGCTGATGCCCAGCTGTGATCACACAGCTGGTTAAGGTAGAGGCTGAACCAGAACCACTTTTCATTACCTCCAGATCTGTGGCCCTGGCCTCACCATGTTTCACAGAAGCTATCTGTGCATGTCTCCCTCATCATATAAATCTGGCTCCAGGGTTGGTGCCTTTTATGTTTTTCACATCTCATCCAAAGATTCTCCTGCAATGATGCATTCAGAGAAGGCATACCAAAATGCCCATTCAAATATGGACTACTGATGATCTATGTAAGTTTCTGTATGAAGATAGAAGCAACTGATCATATATGACCACTCTTCAGCACACTGCTATTTTTTAAGGTTAGAGTGCTCTGTCGCTTCAGTCATGTCTGACTCTTTGAAACCATATGGACTGTAGCCTTCCAGGCTCCTCTGTCCATGGGATTATCTTGGCAAGAATACTGGAGTGGGTTGCCATTCCCTCCTCCAGGGGATCTTCCCAACCCAAGGATCGAACCCACGTCTCTTACATCTCCTGCACTGGCAGGCAGGTTCTTTACAACTAGGGCCACCTATTTTTGTTTTAAGTCTCTTCAACTTATTTACAATCTAGAACATATTTCCTTTAATCTGACCACAGAACTAATTGGCATTATATATAACCCAGGTTTTATTTTCTTCTCTGTTTTGATCTCTACGCTAATGGCATTTTAAGAGAGATGTGAAATCTGGGCTTTACTTACTGTGGCCCTTTGTCTGGTCAAAGAAGGAATGTAAGCCCATCTACTTGGTTAAGTAAGGTGGGAAGGGAAAAGAGAAGAAGGAAATAAGAGAAAAGGAGATTAGGTTTGACATCAGTACACTACTAGGTGTAAAACAGTTTGTTAGTGGGGACCTGCAGTATAGCCCTGGAGCTCAGCTCAGGGCTCTGTGATGACCTAGAGGGGTAGGAGGGACGGACAGGAGTGGGGATGGAGAGAGGTCCAAGAGGGAGCGGATACGTAAACACAGAGCTGACTCACACTGCTGTACAGCAGAAACTAATTATAAAATTAGCTTTTATAATTATACGCTAATAAACAAAAACAGAAAAAAAGAGAAAAGGAGAAAGGAAAAATAAGTTTTAAAGATTTAGAAAAAGTAAAGATTTTGAATTCCCTTAGGCAAAGATACGATTTCTATCACAGCTAGTAAAAATCATTAGACAACAAACGCTCTAGGGGCCAACACGGCTGCATCTTCTCGTGTGCAACAGCTGAGAGCAGTTTCCATATCAATCTGTCCAAACAGAGAAAACTGGGGTCACTCTCAAGCCTGGAAAGAAGAAGAAACAAAGATGTCCCCCGAATCCAACTGTGAGAGAGGGAAACAGATAAATAGGAGCAGCCTCCTCACTGCAGAATTACATTTTTTTTTTTTTGTCTGCCATCAACAGGTGTTGCCATGGTAACTGTCCTGTAGCTAAGAAGTAGTAGAGGTAAGAAAATCTATACAGACCCACATAAAGGGGAAAAGAAGAAAGGTGTGTTGTAGACACACTCACCTCAGATCTCGCAGGATGGGCCACCAGAGGCTTGCTCTCCTGTTTGGCAGGTCCCCGTGTTGCTGGCACAGGGCTCAGCCCGAGTGCGGTCCCTGAAGAGCCAGGGGACTCTCAGGGCAGCTTTGTGGCCCTCAGTTTAGGGCCTCAGCAGGCCCTAATAGCTGCTAATTTACATCCTCACTCCATGAGTACTCTTTATAGCTCTGTGATGCCTTGCGGGGGAAGGTAACAGTTTTGCAATGTAGTGTCTGGAAACTTGTAAAAAGGGAACATATATCACTGAACAACTTCCTTATCGTCCTCCTGCTTCTCTCAGGTAGTGTGATAGTGACAATGTCTTGGCTTTCTCCCTCCAAATGGAGAAGCTAGGGTTTGCATGCAATGAATTAGTGAAATAACAGCTATTTCTTCCTGTGATCAACTATAGCCAATATGTGTAGCCCTGGTATCAGGGTCGTACCTCAGAGGCTGCCTGGGATTCAAAGCCCATCTCTACAGTCCTTCCTCCATCACGTGCGTGTGTGCTCAGTCATTTCAGCCGTGTACGACTCTGGGTGACTCTATGGACTGCAGCCCACCAGGCTCCTCTGCCCATGGGATTTTCCAGGCAAGAATACTGGAGTGGGTTGCCATGCACTCCTCCAGGGTATTTTCCTGACTCAGGGATCGAACCCACATCTCCAGCATCTCCAACAGATTCTTTAAAGCTGAGCCACCGGGGAAGCCCCCTCTTTCATTACTCACAGCTAATGATAGCATTTCATACCTTTAGCACCCCAAATACCTTAGTATCACAAATGATAAAATAATATTATTTCTGAAATACTCCATTTTTATTTTGTAAGCTATTGTTGGTGACCCCCTGAAAAAGCACAACCTATCCCCCTTATTTACCCAGCTCTTTGTTGTTGCTCAAAGGACCACTCCATTTTATAAATAAATAACATGGATAAATACAGTTTGCTGACTTCTGTGATCCTTTAAAATTAGTTAGGACAGCTGATGAAACAAGCTTGTTAACGTTTGAAAGGTTTAACTTGAGAGACAAATCAGTATGGTATCAAGGACACTCTGCTAAGGCCAAGCAAGCATCAGGGTGCTGGGCAAAATAACAACAGCTGAGAAACTGAGGTGTGAGACCTGCTTTTTCTTCTCTTGCCCATTTCTGGGTCTCAGAGTCTTGCTCCCAAAAGAGAAGCTCCTGCAAAGGGCTGATGTGAGGCTCAAATGAAATAACGCCTATGTACGAAAGCATCATGTTGTTCATAAACATTAACCACTAGGCAAATTAAAAGCTGACGTTGTCACTTTGTTTCTCAAGCTATCAACAAGTCTGGTGCCACCTGGTTCACAGTTTTAAGGATAAAGCAGGCCACAAAATTTTCACATGATGTTTTTGGCAGAAAAGCTCTTGTGATTAGTTGGAGGTGCTTATCCTCTGGACGTCACTGTCTTCTACTAGTTCCTGTTCTTTTTTGTTTGCAGGCTGGCAGATGCGTATCATGGGATGCACATGTGTGTGTGCGTGTGTAAAAGAGGAAGAAGGGGCAAGGGAGGGAAGAGAGAAAGGAAGGAAAAATGAGAGGAACAAATGAGTTACCAAAGTGAGAAAGAGCTTTCATTCCAGTTCCTCAGATATGTAGCCATCCCTGATGGTATTTGCTACTTTACGTACTATCTGTGGATCCCTAAGCATAGGTTCTTGGTGGCCTTACCCAGTGTGGAGCAGAAGCAATTCTACTCTGCTGATGAATGCTGCCACTGACTCTCCTCTCATGATGCTGTTTCTCCATCTTTATGCCAAATGGCTTTGCCGATTGTAGTTCAAGATGCATGAATCCTTCTGTCTCTCAACTAAAACCCTAGATCTCTTTTACAGGAAGATACACAAACTTCTTTTTTGTGTGCTTGTTCTACTAAAAATCAAACAAAAAACCCAGCTCCCTCTTTAAAATGTCCTTTTACTTCTGAGTGTTTTGAATTCCTGGTCCCCACCTCATCCCTCCCATTCTGTCTCCCATTGTCTGCTTTCCTTAAAGCCTGCTGGTCATCACATTCAACTGCTGACTGAGACACCCATGAATTCGACCTCTTTACATTTTTGTTAGAGTTGAGGGGAAAACACCTTAAAAAGGCCTTAAAAGATATAAAAATCTAAAGGTATTTTTTCTTTCTTTGTTACATATTTGCTATAGTTTTCTACACAAGACATGGTTCAACTGTTTCTTCATGTTCAGTTATTATACCTTAGAGAACTTTCTGTTAGTAAACACTGAGTTATCTCATTTCTTTAAACTACAGAGCCTTCAGTGGTATTACAGATATACTATATTTAGACACTTCCAGGCCAATGGATATTTAGGTTATTTCTGATTTTCCTAAGTTAGAAACAATGTTACAAAAATTACTCTTGCAGGTGTATCTCAGTGTAAGCGTGGGAGCACATGGATGGGACTGACTCCCAGTGATGTAGTCCTGGTATCAGGGTCTTTTCCAATGAGTCAGCTCTTTGCATCAGATGGCCAAAGTATTAGAGCTTCAGTTTCAGCATCAACCCTTCCAATGAATATTCAGGGTTGATTTCATTTAGGATTAACTGGTTTCATCTCTGTGCAGTCCAACGGACTCTCAAGAGTCTTCTCCAGCACCACAGTTCAAAAGCATCTATTCTTTGTTGCTCAGTCTTCTTTAAGGTCCAAGTCTCACATCTGTCCATTGACTACAGGAAACATCATAACTTTGACTATACGGACCTTTGTTGGCAAAGTGATGGCTCTGCTTTTTAATGCACTTTCTAGTATGTGCTATCCAGTAGGCCCTTGTTAATTATCTATTTTATATATAGTAGTGTGTACCTTTTGACTTTATTCTGTTAAATGTCTCTCATGCACAGAGGTGGAGTAAAGTAGGTCTGGGATGATGACAAAGATTGATGCACACAGGTGACACTGGCTGAAAAGTACTTTTCTACACGCTGAATTTGTGGCTACTTTCAGCTTATTATTATTTTTGATGAGACTCATTCTTCTAACCAGTCACACTTAGGAACATCACACTATTCCTTCAGATATTATAAAGTAGCAGTTCCAATCATCAAAAATAAGTCCATCACCTGATATCCTCTGGCTGCTTTCTTCATTAGAATGGTTTATTAGAGGCATAAAGTTGACTTGTGGTTGCCTAGGGCTGGGAGCGGTGCAGGAGATGGGGAAATCGAAGTGGGTGGTGACAGCTAAAGGGTGAGGGACTTCCCTTTAGAGTTGTAAGAATGTTCTAAAATGGATCGTGACAATGGTTGCAAAACTCTGTGAATATACTGAAAACCACTGATTTATTAATTAATTAGGTGAACTGCATGCACACTCCATAGTATCTGACTCTGTGACTTTATGGAGTGCAGCTTGCCAGGCTCCTCTGGTCATAGGATTTCCCAGGCAAGAACACTGGAGTGGGTTGCCATTTCCTTCTTCAGGGACTCTTCCTGACCCAGGGATCGAACCCACATCTCCCGTGTCTCCTGCATTGCAGGCAGATTCCTTACTGCTTGAGCCGCTGGGGAAGCCACTGAACTGTATGTACACTTTAAACGAGTGAACTGCATGATATGAGAATTATAGTTCCATAAAGCTGTATCTTTTTTTTTAAGGCAGAGTTCATTTAATCCAATCTAGTCCACAAGAATTGCTGTTAAAACAAGTCAACTCCTTAGAAGCCAAACAGCCACAGAGATAAAACAAAATATACCTTTTGCACTAATAAAAAAGAAAACAAACACACACAAAACTGCAGCTTGGAATGTATACAGCATCCAACAGAAAACGTGATGGACCCCAGGGCATTGCCCGTCTGGCTCAGTCACTCAGACCACCCTACTGCCTAGTTGTAGCAGCGTAACTAGATCTCAGAACTTTTCTTTTGTCATGAAGCATCCAACTTTCTCTTCTTTCTATGTCAACTAGAGATACAATTTTCTATGTCACTAGAGATACACTAAGTTGGATAAACATAACAGTTAGGAGGGAAGTGAGATAAAATGATAAACGATAGTCAAAAAACAAACTCTTAAAACTACCAGGCTTTAGACAGTGGAGGGAATGTCAGTTTTGTGGCGAACCAATGACCTCTGTGCTAAGACAAGACAGTAGCATTTGTCAGGGTGTCAGGCAAAGGAACACGACATCTTAACACTTGCCAGACCATTCAGTAAGTCTTCTGAAGGGACCAGGCAATGAATGACTAGCAGCAGATATTCTGGTCCTTATTCACACACTTTTTTGTATTAAGATTTATCACCTGCCATGCAACTGCTTGTCATATCTCCCGAGTGAAATTCCAAACACCCCAAAGACAGGGAAAGAAACCCATGGGTTTTCTCTCCTCTCACCCACCATTCCATACTCAAAGTATTCAGCAAAGAGTTAAAACTGATTTATGGGGTACAGGATACACCCATCTTAGAGTCTTACAGCACCAAAGACAGTTTTTTTTTCCTTTTTAATAATGCTGTTTTGGAGCAAACATAATTTAATGAATGGAATATCCACAAAATCTATGTAATAAATAATTTCATAATTGATTGTTATTGTTCCTTGAAGCCCAGTTTCTAAAGACTTTAATTTGGAGAAATGTTTACTATGATCCATAAACAACAGAAGAAGTCTTCAAATATCAACAGCCTGCTGGCTCCTGAATGTATTAGAGCATGTCTTTGTAGCATGGATTCTACTGGGTCCACCCAGACTGACATATACTACAAACTTCAGTTTTAAAAACTATCTTCAGAACTAAATCCTTTTTAAAGGTACCTTTTAAAAAAATGTACTAGAGTGTAGTTGATTTACAATGTTGTGTTAATTTAGGGCTTTCCAGGTGGTGCTAGTGGTAAAGAGCCCGCCTGCCAATGCAGGAGACGCAGGAGACACAGGTTCGATCCCTGGGTTGGAAAGATCCTCTGGAGGAGGGCATGGCAATCCACTCCAGTGTTCTTGCCTGGAGAACCCCATGGACAGACGAACCTGATGGGCTACTGTCCATAGGGTCACAGGGAGTTGGACATGACTGAGCAACTAAGCATGCACACACATTGTGTTAATTTCAGGTGTAGAGCAAAGTGGTTCAGTCACACATACATTCATCATTTCTCAGATTCTTTTCCCATATAGATCACTACAGAATAATTTCCTGTGCCATATAGTAAGATTATCTATTTTATTTATAGTTGACTCCGATGCTGGGAAAGACTGATGGCAAAAGGAGAATGGGATGGCAGAGGATAAGAGGTTAGATGGCATCATCAACTCAGTGGATGTGAATCTGAGCAAACTTTGGAAGATAGTGGAGGACAGAGGAGCCTGGAGTGCTGCAGTCCATGGGGTTGCAAAGAGTAGGACTGGCCCTGGCGACTGAACAACAACCATGTGTTAAAGGCAGCTGTTAATGTAACTACAGACAAGATTTTTATCACAGAAAGAGAAGGAATCATTTCTCTCTGCAACATATCCTTACATAGGTCATATAACTTCAAAAGATTACAGACTCTTTGCTATTGAAATCTAATGATTAGTCACTGAGTTCAATATATACTTAAAAGCCTATAGTTAAACGTAATTAGCCAGGATAAATTACAGAGAGAACCATGCAAACACAGGAAAACATTCTGAGTTCAATGTGCTAGGAAGCAACAAAGGAAAAAAGAAAAAAACTATCTCTTACACATTCAGAAAGAAATACTCTAGTGTTCCACTTCTGAAAGCTCCTTGGTTAAGGAGGGAGCCCCCAATTTCCTGTGGCAGGAACTCTAAAACCTCTCTGACTTGACTGGCCAGCCCAGCTCCTTTCCAGAACAAATTCACCTTCCCCTGTCTTGGCTTCTATTATTCTTGTCTGGAATGTTCCACTCCTTCTCCCCTCATCTCTAACTCCTGACCATCCTTCTTGGTAAGGCTTTTCTCTTTTCCTTCTGTCCTTACTTTCTGCCCAGTTCATTTGGCATCAAATATTCTTACCTGTCCTGTACTGGGGTTAAATCCCTTTTCCCCTGATCAAGCAGGTCAAGCAGATAACACTTCTGGCTCTTTTGACTTCTTCATTTAAGGGGAGGGAGGTGGATCAGTGTGTGATTCCAGGGAGCATAAACTAGGTACCCTGGTTTTATTGTCGTTCAGTCACTAAGTCATGTCCAACTCTTGTGTGATCCCTTGGACTGTAGCCCACCAGGCTCCTCTGTCTATGGGATTCTCCAGGCAAGAGTACTGGGGTGAGTTGCCATTCCCTCTTCCAGGAGATCTTCCCAACCCAGGGACTGAATCCATGTCTCTTACATCTCCTGCACTGGCAGGCGGGTTCTTTACCAATAATGCCACCTGGGAAGCCCGGGTGGCTATTTTAGCTCCTCTCTATCTTCTTTAGGGATGGAGCTGCCCCCTGGGAATTGGCCTCTGACCCTCCATGCCATAATCTGATCCTTCTGGCCCACAGGCCTGTCCCAGCTACTGTGACTTGTGCTCATCTCTCAGGTTCTGCCTCACTACAATAAATAAACTTCACCCTCCCATCTGGCCTATACCAGTAATACTGATGACAGGTGAACCTTATCTGCCAATTATTTTATCCTCGCTCTTGATTTTTTTCCCAGAACTCGGGAGGGTCACAGGGGTGACTGTGGTTTTCATCAAGGACTCCAGAATCATTTGTGTATGTAAGTTTACATATATCGATTAGCTGGCTTTCAAAATTGATGTGAGATCATGTCCCATCTCCCTGCCTGGACATAATTTGGGGTCATAAATCTTTGCTACCCAGGGCTTCATCACAATGCCCAATGTACAGCAGAAATAAACTCGGATATATTCAATCATGAATATATCATCTAATTAAAGACATATAGAGAGAAGACTGAAAACAAAACTTAGGACCACAGTATTTGTGATTCCAGCTCACAGTTATAAGTTTATTAATGCCTTTTGGGTGTCCCTTATCAGCAAGTGCTAGCATAAAGTTAATACAGGCTGGGTGAGTATAAAATTAATATATGTGACACTCTGTGGTCCTGCAGAGTCAATTTAATTGCACACTGAGCAGCCAGAAGAGAGAATAAAAGATAAGGCATATCCTGATTGATTTTCTTCATCAAAACCCACAAGATCTCATTTCAACAAAACCCTGTCATTAAATTTCCAGCATATCTAACGGTGAATTTTATGTGATATATATCTGAACCTAATTTCCAAAGCAGTGGTGGCAATCTATCATAAGCCAGGTTTTCAGTTATCCACATCTTAAACCTTCATATTATGGCTTCCATTATCCTTTTCTTGCTCTTACATAAGAAGCTTCTCATGTATTTAAAAACCTATTAATGGGCAATGCTGCTGAGAAATAATAGTTCAGATGTCCAAGTATATGCTTTTGAGTTTCCTTCCCCAAAGAAACAACAAAAGTAGATTAAATACATATAGGATTTACAATTATGTCAAAATAAAGACAGTATTTCAAAAAAACTTTAGAGGTAAATTAAAGTGATTAGACCACTAATTTCACTTCAATTTTAGTTTTAGTACACTTTTTTTGTTTCCAAGTCTGTTTATTTACTTGTAGTCGAAGTACAGTCAACAATATTATATTAGTTTCAGATATATAACAGTGATTCAATATTTTTGTAGATCATACTCTATATACAGTGAAAGTTGCTCAGTCATGTCTGACTCTTTTCGATCCCATAGACTGTAGCCTGCCAGGCTCCTCTTTCCATGGAATTCTCCATGCCAAAGTACTGGATTGGGTTACCATTTCCTTCTCCAGCGGATCTTCCTGATGCAGGGATCAACCCAGGGTCTCCCACACTGCAGGTGGATTCTTTACTGTCTGAGCCACCAGGGAAAATATTGGCTATATTCACTATGTTGTACATTACATCCTTGTATCTTATTTATTTTATACATAGGAGTTTAAACGCAATCTTTTTTTTCTTGATTTAAGTATGCATTTATTGAATGCTAACAGGACACTAGTACTAACTAGTAAATGGTACTAATAAGCAGTACCTAGCAACATGACAATTCTCAAAATGATTGCCTATATAAAGAACTTTCCAGTTTTCAAAGATGTCACGCACTTTTCCTAGACAATCACAGTCTCCTTTTAAAACAACAGAGCAAACATTGTCATACCCACTTTACCAATGGGGAAACTGAGGCTTAGAGAGGTCTTGAGCACTGGCAGGGCTGGTACTTACAGTCTAGACTGCTGACGTGAAGTAGTTAATCAGTTGTTTAGAGATTCAATAAATAGTTATTCAGCACCTACTAAGCAGCAAATCCTGTGTTGCAGCTAGGGACAGAGGTGGTGCCTGCCCTCCCAGTCTCTCCCTGGGTTATCCTATTTGACACAGGACCAGTCATCACCATTCATCAAATCAATATGCACATTATACAGTCCACATAAGATTTTTATTTTATACATGGACAAAACCAAAAATAAATTTGTTAATATTTCTCCTGTAAAAACAAAACTTTGGAAGACTTCCTTAAAGTTAATACAATTAATCATTTACTTTAGAAATTAAGAATATACTTCATTGTTACTCCTCAAGGCTCCAATTAGCTAGTGTTTCCATGAAAACTGAGACTCCAAATTAAAAATACCCTTTGGCATTTTTCAATGAAGCATTTAATCTTCTATCAAATGAATGAGAATTTAATCCCATGAATTAGTCTACCTCATTCATATACCAAAATGTCAGAATTTATCTAAGGAGACAACCTTAGACACAAACATTCTCAGGAACAGTGCTGAGAATACTGCTGGAGAAGACCCTTCTTGAAATTCGGTTTTGGGGTTCACATATTTCAAATCACAGGGATCTGCATTCCTGGTACCACTGCGCAGTTCTCGAGCCACGATTTTAATATGAGGTTGCCCCTTACTTAAGTGCAGTTGTCATAAAATGTCATAAAACACGAGAGAGACAATCCACATTGAGTCCTGAAATGAAAAGGCATGGCACCCACCTGGCCTTTTCTCTACTTTTGCCCATGAATTAATTCATCAGTAGTAAAGGCATTTACATTTAAGGCAGGCTTCCTTTCAGGTAGGAACACAGATAGACAGACAAGACAGACCGATATGACTCAGAGAAACCAGCAGTCCTGCTGTAAAGAAACTCAACGAGGCACTGAAAGAAGAAATGTATTAATAGGTGGCAGATTCAATCAGTCAGGGAGTTGATTTCACAACCGCGGCCTCACACTCTTGCTGATAAGTGAGTGGAACACAGAAGAACATGTGCTCATTACAAATGAAACCCAAACCCACCACTTCACCCTCCAAGAGCCATCAGTCTTTTGGAATTGAGCAAGTAGAGAAGAGTGCAAAAGTGCGTTTCAGTTTTCTGTCTCCTTCCTCCGCTCTTTCTGTCGCTAAACGATTGTCACTTGATGTTTATCTCATATTTTTCTTTTTTTGAGATAAGTCTATATATGTTTTTTTTTTAAAAAGTCTTACTCAATGTAGCATTATTTCTTATGTACATACATTTCTGTGTCAATCTGTCGGCTACCTTAGGGTAGATAACTGTGTTGTCAACTGTATCACACGCCCAAGTCCAGTGTCATCCACAGGGCCTGGAGGCACTACTCTCATGTAAAACTAGCAACTTATTAGAGTCCTGTTAGATGTGATAAGAGGAAATAGAAAAATGAGATACAGGCTCTAATTTATATAAATCACCTGTCAGATGCCTTTTAAAAAAGACTCAAGCGTTTTTAAACCCTCAGGTCCCAAACTGCCACATAAATTTCTATAGAATGATACACTGACTCATGCGTTTCTTTATTGGTATGGGATTAACTAAGCATCTAAAGCCCTGTTCAAACGTTCTACCTTCTCTGATTTATTGAACATACACAAGATTTTGGCAACCTAGGAAGAAAACAGAGATAACTAAAGAGGCCTAATTTACAAATAAAATTATATTCCAAAAATTCATCTTAGCCTGCCATTACGAATACCGAATATACTGTTACATTAGAATGAGTAAATGAAAGTTATTACATTATTAAGAAAAATAGGTAATAGCAATTTTTATCATGTTAAACAACTTTGACTCTTGAGAGTCCCCTGGACTGCAAGGAGATCCAACCAGTCCATCCTAAAGGGGATCAGTCCTGGGTGTTCATTGGAAAAGACCCTGATGATGGGAAAGATTGAGGGCAGGAGGAGAAGGGGACAGCAGAGGATGAGATAGTTGGATGGCATCACCGACTCGATGGATGTGGGTTTGGGTGGACTCCAGCAGTTGGTGATGGACAGGGAGGCCTGGCATGCTGCGGTTCATGGGATTGCAAAGAGTCGGACACGACTGAGCAACTTAACTGAACTGAATTTTGTGTAAAGCAATGAACATTAAAACCCTATTTATTGTAGTCCGAAGTCTCCTTGATCTTTGATTTTAGAGAAACATTTGCCAAGTTGCCAGCAAAGAAATACTGTTATGTATCAATTTCTGTTAGTAGGTCAAATATGTACTTTCACATTTCAAAATAGCCTGAATATGTCATTTAAAAATTACAAAATATTGTATACTTTTTATATGCTGAGTCACTTCCTCATTGTTAAGGCAACTAGTTCTTTTAAAAAACATGCCATTATGAATGGCTGCACAGTGACTTCTGCACATTTTTCCCCATGAAGTGAAGTTATGATCTCATATGACAGAAACACAGCATCAGAGAAGAGCCATCTATTTATCCAGATTAAACTTCTTCACTCCGGTAACTGGAGCACCAGTGAGTGACAAGGACAATATCAGAAAACCAAATGGAGATGTTGAATAATTAATGAGCGTAAGGCTTCAAATACACTGCTGATTATTATTATTATTGTAACATCATCAAGCAGTTCACCACAGTTTCCTAAGCAGCTACCACCTGCTAGGTGCTTGGCAAGCATCATTCCCATCTTTTATAATATAGGGATTATTAGTGCCAGTTTAAACATGGAGAGGAGTTAGGGGACTCATCTAAGGCTACAAAATCTCCATTAACAGCTGTGCTTCTAACAGAAGTCCCTCTTTGTTCTGCCCCAAACTGCCTGTTCTTAGAAAAAGGTCATTGAAAGGAACTATCAACCTGCTAATACCCAATCACTAAAGAGTCGACAGTGATTTTTACGTGAGACTTTGTAGTGAGCCTTCATGTGTCAGCTCTGAGGTTAGGTGGGAGGTCTGCTGGGAGAACCAGCCACCAGCAGATGGACTAGTGACATTTTAACAGTGACAGCAGCAGCCACCTCCACAGAAGAGGTGACGTGACCACAGGGCACTGGGACCACGCTTCAGCATGATGTCCTTAACCACTTACTTTTTTCTCTAAGAATTTCAGCTATTTTGAAGTCTGATCAGAGATGGCATTTCTCTCCAAATCATAATGTAAAAATCATCCTTAATTTGACAGTAATTGAGCTACATCATTTCTTTACATGTCTGATCAAAATACAGCTTGGAAAGTCTACAGACAATTGAAATTTTAGGGAGTATTTAGAGAAGCCTATTAATGTATTACATAATCATCAACCGAAGAAAAATATTAATCTTTAAGATCCCTATTGAGCATAGGGAACTATTATTCTTGGGATTATTTTGTGTAAACAAGTCCAAATCCTTATGTTACACAAAAGCTAATGTCTTTGCTCAGAAGATCTGAATTAATTTACAACCTCTGCTTTTGACTTAAATGCTATAAACATCTCTGTTGTTCCTGAAAACAAAGGCTGTTCCTGCATAATTTTTCAAACAGAGAAACTGAAATTAAAGTACTATGAAAATATTTATTGGGTAAAACAAATGCCAGATCAAAAATGTTAAGACAATGAGTGGATATTTATTATCCCCACTAATCCTTTCATATTTCAAAGTTTATTTATTTTTACTTGGCTCTTCTATGCTCTTTCATCAGTTGTTATAGCATAGTAATTTTAAATTCATAAAAGATGATGCAGAGTTAATAATATCATGAGCTTTACAATAATATTCAAATAATACTAAAAACGATGGAAATCCATTTGCTATCTGAATATGCTCTTTGGATGAACCAGTAAAAAGGATAATTGATAATCTAATGTTGGAGTTTTGACTCCTCATGATCTGGCCAATGAGGCTCGGCATATAGAACAGAGATTTAATTTTAAAATGCCAGTGATAAATAGTTTTAAAATAACAACTTAATAAGTCAAATAGTAATGCTCTCTTCAGTGTATTTTAATAATAAATGTACAAATTTTACAATATTCTGACTTCCTAGCACTGCTAAATGCTTGTGAGGCAGTATCTGAAGTTAAGACACAGACCAATGTCTCCATGGCTTATTTGATGAAGACATCCTAATAGTTATTTCTCAGGGAATGTAGTTTATGACGATTTCTAGGGAACTGTTAACAGGAATTTCTGATTGAATGCAGCTGGGACCTGAGAATACCAAAATGAGAAAGTACTAAAAACCTAGATTATTGTCTTTACGGTGTTCATTTTTGTTTTTAATCTGTAACTTTATAATTGGAGTACATGTATCAGTTTCAGGTGTACAGCCAAGTGATTCTGTTCTACATATACATATACATGTATCTATTCTTATTCAAATTATTTCCCCATATAGGCTGTTATATAATATTAAGCAGAATTCTCTGTGCTATACAGTAGATCCTTCTTGATTACCCATTTTATGTATTTATTTATTTTTGGTTACCCATTTTAAATATGGCACTGTCTGCATGTCAATCTCAAACTCCTAACTACCCCCTCCCTGCGACCTTTTCCCGCTGGTAAATTCTCTAGTCTCTAAGTCTGTTTCTGTTTTGAAAATAAGCTCATCTGTAACTTTTTTTTTTGGTAACATTTTTTGACAGATCAGGCATGAGAAATATAAAGAAGGGAAGCCCCTTGGGCACATGGCAGTGCCCTTAGCTGGTTTAGGAAATGAGGAGGAACTGATAAAGAAAGAGAAATAAACACAGAAGGAATTTAGTTTGGTAAAGATTGATTTTGGGCCATAGGGTCGCAAAGAGTTGGACAAGACTGAGCGACTGAACTGACTGATTCTGGGGCTTCCCAGGTGGCACGAATGGTAAAGAATCCACCTGCCAATGCAGAAGGTGTAAGGGAGACTCAGGTTTGATCACTGTGTTGGGAAGATCCTCTGGAGTAGGAAGTGATAACCCACTCCAATGTTCTTGCCTGGAAAATTCCACAGACAAAGGAGCCTGGCAGACTCAGTCCATTGGGTCACAGAGTTGGACACAACTGAGCAAATGACTGAAAGGTTGATTTTAAGGTGGATATGGGGCATGGAGGTAGGGAAATCTGGTGGGTGGTTAAACTTAGGAATTAACATCTTAGGAGAAAGGTTGAAAGTAGTGAGCAAGATCAGGATATGCGAACATTTTCTGTAACAGGCCAGAGAATAAGTATTTCAGCTTTGAGGGCCTTATGATCTACCCCAACTACTCACTTTTGTGACTGAAGCAGAAAAGCAACCATAAGCAATGGCTAAAGAATGAGTGTGCCTATGTTCCAATAAAACTTTATTTATAAAAATAGGTGTCAGATGTATCTGGCTACAGGACACAGTTCACCAGGCCCTGAGTTTGATGACCAATAAAGCCCCAGGAAGGGATAAGCTCACTCAGGAAGAACATAAGTGAGGCAAAGTAGTATGACATGAAATCTGAAAACACAGAACTCTTTACTTCTATTGAGTCCAGAAAGGATACAGACAAGGCTTGTAGTCAAATGAAAGTGAAAATGTTAGTCGATCAGTCAAGTCTGACTCTTTGTGACCCCACAGACTGTAGCCTGCCAGGCTCCTCTGTCCATAAGATTTCCCAAGTAAGAATACTAGATTGGGTTGTCTCGTTTCCTACTCCAGGAGATCTTCCCGACCCAGGAATCAAACCTAGGAATCCCACACTATGGGAAGATTCTTTACCATCTGAGCCACAAGATGAGCCCAGAATGGCTCCAGTTCATATAACTGTATGTGAAACTGGGCAAGTTATTTAACCTTTGAGTTTAGTCCCCTTGACGGCAAAACAAGGATGATGATAATGATACTAACAGCTAATACCAGGCACGGTGCTAAAGAATACCTTAATATTTGTGAACAATCCTCAGAATTAAGTACTGGGCTGGCCAAAAAGCTTGTTTGGGTTTTTCTGTAAGATGTTATCTCTCCCTTTAATGTGGGTACTGAAGCACAGGAAGACTAAACAGCACACCTACGTGACTCACCGTGTAAGTGGTGGGAGAGGTCTGGTTCCAGCCCAGGCAGCTGCCCCTAGACTCCCACTCTTAACCTTACAGAAATCACAAAAAGTCATGATGAGGATCAGATAAAAGTGAAGCCTTTTATCATTGTGCTCAGTGTGTAGAAAGAACCTAGTAGGTAGGTGGTGGTCATTATTATCATTATAATCCAGAGTGAGGTAAATAGACTAAGGACACAAAGATGACTTAGATAAGGTCAGTCTTGTCCAAGGCACTTACTTTCACTAAATTTCTAACATCAACTTGAAAAAGGCCCTCAAATCAACTCCACTGACAATTTTCAGGCTGCCTTTTCCTTTAGGAAAAGACATTGGGAAAGAAAATCATATCATCCTTTATTACCACTTGCCTGGCATCTTTGTTTTCAGTTTATACCAAGTGTTCCTAGTCAAGTTTGGTTTATTCTTAAGTGTTCATACACAGAAAGTTCCAGAAGGATAGTTTCTTTTCCTTGTGTTCCAACCTGCTGTAAGGATCTACAGGTCCCTATTTTTGGGTCCATGGTAGATTATGTTTTAACAAGCATTTCATTCTGGCAGGAACTAATGAGCCCCCACAAAGACACTTTTGACCAACCAACTCCTATTTATACAGTAAGATCCAGCTCAAATTCTCCCTCCTCTGCAGAATTCCCTGTTCCCTTATGTTCCATTTCTCTTGGCAAGTTTCTGACATCTCTCTTAAGTCAGTAACCACTGTTAGCAGTTTATTTGGTACCTTCTGCTGAAAGAGGAATTCCTTGACTGATGTTTACTTTTACTTCTTTTCTTGATATGTGGAATAAAGGCTAGCATAGGAATTTACATATATAAAAGTAAGGAGTAAAAGAAAAGCCATTAATCCCCAAAGAAAAAGGAATGTAAGTCATAAGAAAAATAATGGACTTTCCATATTCTAATTTAAGTGATACTATCTTTCCAAACATTTTTTAAAAGTTTAAGCATCACAGGAAACATACCCCATTATTATTTAAATTTACTTAACTATCAACTGTTGCTGAAATGGAATTAAGATCAGTTTTTAAATTTTCCAGGGGCTTCCCTGATAGCTCAGTTAGTAAAGAATCCGCCTGCAATGCAGGAGATCCTGGTTTGATTCCTGGGTCAGAAAGATCCACTAGAGAAGGGATAGGCTACCCACTCCAGTATTCTTGGACTTCCCTTGTGGATCAGCTGATAAAAGAATCCGCCTGCAATGTGGGAGACCTGGGTTGATCCCTGAGTTGGGAGGATCCCCTAGAGAAGGGAAAGGCTACCCACTCCAATATTCTGGCCTAGAGAATCCCATGGACTGTATAGCCCATGGGGTCACAGAAAGTCAGACACAACTAAGCCACTTTCACTTTTCCAAAAGAACCTTAGGATGAACTACCCCTACCCATTAAGTGGATGAAATTTTTACATACTAAAGACAAACCAAGGAAGGTAGAGCAAGAGAAAATATAATGATATTATATAAGGGCAAACAGCAATTGTAACATTTAAAAATGCTTATTTCTATAATAAAGTTAATATATGGTTATATAAGATATTAAGTATTTAATAACTGTCAACATCTTAAATATATACTTTATTGCAAAATAAATAAATAAATATTGTTTCTGTTTAAGTACAACCCAGCAAAAAATTCAAATATGTCTTGGGTGATATGTTAATGCCAGGGATTAAAGAACTAGCATTTATAGGACAAAAAATTAAGCACGGCCCCTACTTGGAAGGTATGAGTTCAGGTTTGTTTTGTTTTAACCTGGGCCCATGAGGATAGATCCCAAAGGGTCCTGGACCAACTTCGGAGGTTCTGTACACAACTTGCAGTTATGTGCAAAGCTCTCCACGCCTGTGTCCTTCTTCAGAGAACTCATCCAGAACTGTCATGAAATTCCTGAAAAAGTCTATTACCTCCCTTGTGAGGATCTGCAGACAAGACTCCCCGAAGCACATTTATCTTACTTAAAAAGTCCTTTTTTGTTAACTTTCTACTTTTGAAAAGAACAGAGGGCTAGCTTATTGGTCAAATTAAGTGAGTAAATGTGTGTCTCTGCCTCAGCTCACTGACATTAAATCTAAAGTCAATATTTTGTCTATTAGTGAGAAGCCAAATTTTTCTCCATTAACCCACGGAAACTTAACCTTAGAAATTTTAAATAGTTCAGTGTTTTCAGGGATCTGAGGTGTCTGTTTATAAAGCTTGCAGACAAAAATCAATAAATACTCCAAGAGCCGAGCAATTCTGAAATGCTTGAGTATTAATTGGCATGCTTTATTTTCTAATTAATCTGTGGAGTTAACTCTATTTAATGGGCTTCACAGGCGGCACTAGTGGTAAACAATCTGCCTGCCAATGCAGGAGACCTGGGTTCAATCCCTGGGATGGGAAGATCCCCTGAAGGAGGGCATGGCATGGTAACCCACTCCAGTATTCTAGCCTGGAGAATCCCGTGGACAGAAGAATCTGGTGGGCTATAGTCCATGGGATTGTAAACAGTCAGACACAACTGAACAACTTAGTGTGCACACACTATTCCATCCATAGGCTGTAATCCATCTCTTACAAATGAAAGATGTTTCAGTATCTCTTGGGAGAGAAACCTATTCTTTCCATAACAAAATAAATTTCTCTCAAGGATTAGATTCGAGAGATTCTATAGCATTTACAAAAGGCTTTTTGCAATATCCTCCTACTAATTTAATTTTCTGCCTTTTTCCTTGTTGATAGCTGGGACCAATTTGGAATACCTTTTCCATATTATTGAAAATCAGTGGGCAGTAATGTCATTAATGCTTTCAGGCCACTAATGTACAAGAGATTATTACTTCAAAGTACAAGAGATGATCGAAAATGAGTTGACCTTCCTAAAGTAAGAATTAAGTAGCCAAGGCCTGAGATTCAAAAGCCGCTTTCTGTTTTCCTGAAACTGTCCAATAAGCTTATCCTTACTAACCACAGAACCAACATTTCTTTGCTTAACTTGACATAAGGGATCATAACATTATATTCAGGCTCTATAGTAGCTTCGCTGCTCCCTGAAAGAAGAGTATGATTCACACCCATTTCAATTTCTATCTGTTTTGCATAAACGAAGCAGGCTTGTAGAAAAGAATGATTCATTATCATGTAAAATACAGCCATTAGGAGAAAATGTAGTAACCACATTCTGAGACATAACAAGATCAGACTCAGGCTCAGGCTTCTGGACTGAGCTGGGGAAAGAGATGTGGAGTGTTTCTAAAAAAAGAAAGTCTTCCTTCTGAAAGAGGTATTCACAGTGGTAAATTAAAGGAATTTTACAGTTCCTTAAAAAATGGAAGCCACAACAGGCCATTCCTTAAGTCCACCATCAAAGCAGAACATTCTATCCAACTGACCCTTAGTGTTAATACTGGTGTACAGGTAAGTCATAAAACTTGTAACCTGTTTTATTTCTCTTTCAGAATCTTCTTTTTTCCCCCACATTCACCAATTTATTAAAGGATATGTCAAAGAATGGGCTTCCCCAGTGGCTCCTGGGTAAAGAATCCTTCTGCAATGCTGGAGCTGAGGGTTTGATCCCTGGGTCAGGAAGATCCCCTGGAGGAAGGCATGGCAACCCACTCCAGTATTCTTGCCTGGAAAATCCTATGGGCAGCATAGCCTGGCAGGCTACTGACCATGGGATTGCAAAGAGCTGGACACGACTGAAGAGACTTAGCACACATGCACACATGGTAAAGGATGCATATAAACAGCCAGACAAAAAGGTACATAAATGAGATCTGGGAGAGGCCCACAGGCAGGAATTTTTGTACTCAATCTTAAAGCTCTCCTTACCCTCTATTACAGGGGCTTCCCTGGCGGCTCAGAGGTTAAAGCGTATGCCAGCAATACGGGAGACCTGGGTTTGATCCCTGGGTCGGGAAGATCCCCTGGAGAAGAAAATGGCAACCCACTCCAGTGTTCCTGCCTGGAGAATGCCATGGATGGAGGAGCCTGGTGGGCTACATTAGTCCATGGGGTCGCAAAGAGTCGGACACGACTGAGCGACTTCACTTTATTAACTGAAGTATAGCTGTTTTATATATAGCATTGTGTTAGTTTCACATGTACAGTAAAGTGATTCAATTATATGTACACACACACACATATATATACTTTTTCAGGTTCTTTTCCATTATAGGTTATTACAAAATATTGAATATTATTCCCTGTGCTTTACAGTCCTTGCTGTTTATCTATTTTATATGTAACTATCTCGTGGTTGGAAAATTTAACAGGAACCACTTGACTCAAGTGCCTATCATGGTAACAGCCAATGTGCTATCATTGTCCCTGCCTATCAGATGCTACCACCAGGAACGAATTGCTGGGTAATGACAGAAATGTAAAGTGTTAAGTGCCACAGACTCCACAGCAAGGGGAAGAGACAGGAAGGCCTGATTCCTGCAGTGATAAAGAAACAGCCTCAGGGATGGAAAGAGGAGATGATCCGTAGAAGAAAACAGGCGAATGGGAAGAACCTTTGAGAGCTTATACAACGCCCGGCACTGCTCTAGGCACTGAGGATACAAGGTGAACAAAACAGACGACGTCTCAGCTGACCTCCCCATAGGTGACTCACGAAAGACCAATTAACACTGATACTAGAGTATCAGGTAGGGAAAGTAATTTTTTTTTTTTAATTTTTAAATTTTTTTCAAGGTTTTAACTTTTTTAATTTTTTATTTTTTAAAAGTTAATTTATTTATTTTAGTTGGAGGCTAATTATTTTTAAAAGGTAAATGAGGGAGGAAGGACAGTGTTATGAGGGGTTCCAGAGCCCTGGCAGTCTGAGGAAGCCCTTTGTGAGAAAGGAACATTTAAGTTGAGATCTGAATACAAGAAGGAACCATCCTCTCTATTCCTGCAACCTATATAAACTGTCTTTGACGGGAAAAGGGTATCAAATGGCAAACTGAAGGGCTGTGACCCTGTCTTATAATTCAGGGGTTTTCACCACTTTCTGTGTATGTTCGAGGCACATTTTCAAATGTCATAATATGTATTAGATTATATGAAGGGATTATAAAACAAAGCAATTTGAAACCAGTCAACAGGAATTCAATCCTGTCACTCACAGCAGTTCCACTAACAGTGCCTCAGGTGTCTATGAAAACACCCCTTATCCCCATGGTCGTCTTGAAGTGCAATTCTGAGCTGCTGTTTGCAGTCCACACCACACTCTTATACACCCGGGAGGCAAACTCTTCTCCAGTGAAAGGAGATCCTTCTACAGCAGACACTCAAGAATACACTCAACTAAAAATTAAACTTCCCTTTTGGAGAAGGAAATGGCAACCCACTCCAGTATTCTTGCCTGGAGAATCCCATGGACGGAGGAGCCCGGTGGGTACAGTCCATGGGGTCGCAAAGAGTCAGACACGACTGAGCGACTTCACTTTCGCTTTCTTCACTTTCATCCTATGTGAACATACCTGTTTAGCTTCATAACTGCCTAACAATACCTGTAATTGTATATACACATTTTATAAACTAGACATACTCAAATGTGGAAAAATAAATTTTATTAAAAATTTTTTTAAAGTTCTTTATTGAATTTGTTACAATATTGCTTCTGTTTTTTTTTTAATTTTTATTTATTTATTTTTATTTATTTTATTCCCCCTCCTACCTTGTTCTGTGATTCTTCATAGTTAAAAACCATCAGAAAAGGGCCAGCAGAACAGCTTGCCTGAAACCTGCAGAGAATGAGTAAGGCTCATGCAGAAGGAGGGACCCTAGCATTACCCAGTAACACAGCAAAATTACAGGAAACTATGGTTGATCTCAGAAGCCCACCATTCAAAATTACCATGAGTTAACTGCTTGGATGTGGGGCCATCTTGCGATGATGTCACTCCATTAATGATTGGGGTTGATTTGGTGAGACGTGTGTTAGTCGCTCAGTTGCGTCTGACTCTTTGTGACCCTATGAACTGTAGACCACCAGGCTCCTTAGTCAATGGAATTCTCCAGGCAAGAATACTGGAGTGGGTAGCCACTCCCTTCTCCAGGGGATCTTCTCAACTCAGGAATCACAACTGGGTCTCCTGCACTGCAGGCAGATTCTTTACCCTCTGAGCTATCAGAGAAGTCTGTGTGGAGAACTGGGGTCCCAGGGAACCACAGGTCTGGCCAGAGCCTCTATCTGCTCTCAGGAGCAGGTGCTGGGGATCTCAGATTCTGAACTCAAGGTACATCCTTGATGGCTCAGAAATTTCTAAGGAAATCATGACTACTGATAACAGCTCAGCATGCGAAATCTTTTCACAGAAAATCACAGTATTTTCACACTGGAAGAAACCTTATTCTTCATGAAAAAATAATCCTCATTTCACCTGTCCCTTTTTTGCTCTTTCATTTCCTCTTTCCTTCTTTTTGTTTTTTTAGTAGCAACTAGTTATTTTAAAAGGAAAGAGTCCTGATATACAGTAAACTATGGAAGTCAAATAAACTCCTGCCAATTTCATGCACCTTCACTCAACTTTATTTAAATGAAAAATTCAAAACAAAATAAGTAAAAACAGTCCTAGAGAAGTTCTGGAACTTACCTGGGGTCACACAGAAGCCAGAGTAAATAATGAAAGCAGTATCTAGGTC
The DNA here is from genome assembly GCF_023699985.2 of Odocoileus virginianus. Lineage (NCBI taxonomy): Eukaryota > Metazoa > Chordata > Mammalia > Artiodactyla > Cervidae > Odocoileus > Odocoileus virginianus. The sequence goes on from NC_069688.1 coordinate 31,077,706, forward strand.
ATCTGACTTCCCAACCAAGTTCTACCTTGTTGAGATCACATACCTAATAGAAAACTGATATTCACAACTCTAGATGAGGACAATCTAGTGATTAGATGCAATTTTAACCACTAGAAAAATCAGTTAAGGTCGGGGAAACCATTTGAGACATATTTTAAGTTAAAAAATTCTAATAGTAATTTTTATATATTAAAAACTTCTAAAAAGAAAACAGAACACACACAAAAAGTGAATACTGTCAGGATATACTCACATTCTAAAAAGTAAATATAGTGACAAAAAGTGAATACTCTTAGAATGTATTCTACACCATGAAGCCAAATGACAGTGTTATGATCAGTAGGGCCAGCACAGCTTTTGAGAGTAAGTCAACAGATAGGTGTCAAAAAAGGGACCAGTGCTGAAGCGTGGTTCTTTCCAGTCTGATGCTATATAGTTGAGGCCAACCCTCCAGACAGTAGCAAGTCTGTGTATAATTTATAGTGGGCCCTATGTAACCATGGTTGCTCTACCCATTGTTCTTCTTCCATGGATTCAACCAATCGCGAATCATTTAGTACTTACTATATATAGTATTCACTATTGGAAAAAATCCACATATAAGTGAACCTGCACAGTTCAAATCCACATCATTCAAGGGTTAACTGAACTTCATTTGAACAGCAGCCTAGAAAACAGAAGAATGAAACTTAACTAGAGGCTGAAATTCTCCTTTTACACTTAGAAGCACAGCAAATGCACTCTCTCAAGCTTATGAAGTAACCCTCCAGCATCATTGATTTTTGAGTCTCACAAAAGCTCTTCGTATTGTGCCTGCATCACAGATTTACACTGCCATAACTCCTGTCAGACATCATCTTGGCTTTATGAATAAATAAAACTATGCTCTAGGGAAACATTGATTTAAGAAGAAAAATCAATACCCATCTAGCATGTGATAGACCTGAGCATTAAGGCTACTTATCCTCCAAGTACAATACTAAATAGAAAACCATACTTTCTGCTTCCTAAGTAAAAGCTGGGTGAAGGTGTATGAAATTGGCAGGCAAATGATTGCCTTCCACAGCCCTCTTTCCGAAATCAGGATTCCTCTTTCCTTTTCAAGGTAGTTAGTTAGCCAATACTTCCAAAAGAAAAGAGGAAGGGAAAGATTAAAAAGAGGATGACAAGCCAATACTGGCAAAATGTTGGTAATCTGTGAATTTAAATAGTGAGTATACGAGAACTCACTGTGTTATTCATTCTCTCATGGATGTAAAATTTTTCATAGTAAGAATTTGAAAAGTATGCATCCCTGCCTGGAAGAAACTCTATTTAAGGCTAATATCAACCAAGATGTTGACAATGGTTCTTTTTAGGGTACAGCCTACAGCCTTGTAGGAAAGCTTTTTTCCTTCTTTGGAATTTCATATTTTCTAACTTTCTATAGTGAATATGTATACTTCTTTTATAGTTCAGAAAATACATCATAAATGTAAGGTAGGATAGCAAAAAAGAGAAAAAACAGGATTAATTAATTGACTGCAAACTATTTTGTTGACTACTGACCTAGAGACAGCTAAGATACACATTGTAATATTTATTTATATCAGCTCTTTTTTTAACTGCTTCAGAGTGCAAGGAGGTTGCTATTAAAATTGGTTTGAAAAATAAACCAAACACTGTACACTGAAATTACCCTCATCTTTGCAAGTCAGAGTTCACATGGGAGACAAAACCTGGCTAAAGTCATCATTTCCTCAGTTCTAGAATCACCGTTCAACCTAAGCCTATTTTCACAGTGGAGACAGCTTTTCAGAGTTCTGACAGCCCGTGGTAACCTCTGATTACAAAGCCACTCCAGAGGCCAAGGCTTTGCTTTGTTTCTTGAATTGGCTGGAATTAAAAATGAATCCCATTATGTTTCCCGAGCTCCTCAAAGACACAATCCATTGCTAACTGTGTTAACTGCAGCCTTGTTGTTTTGGGATTAGGGCTCCTGTCCCAGCGGACAGTTACTGATGCTGTTCTCATAGCTTGTCTTTCTCATGTGTGGAAAGAACAACTCTGGTGATCTGAAACACACTTCCAAGACATGGGCACACGAGAAGCCTGAAAATGAGTTAGGGTAATTTAATTTTTGAATCTCAAATTCAAACATTATACAAGTAACTATCCTCACCCAGACTGGTGAATGCACTGACTAAATCTACTCTCTAGGTGGAAATGCCTACATACAGTTGCCAGTTCCAAGAACATGCAGCCATCATTTTAGTTCTGACAGCCATGCCCCCTCTCTGGTTTGGTTGCTCAGCTGTGTCTGACTCTTTGCGATCCCATAAACTGTAGCCCCCCAGGCTCCTCTGTCCACGGGATTTCCCAGGCAAGAGTACTAGAGTGAGTTGCCTTTTCCTTCTCCAGGGGACCTTCCTGACCCGGGGATTAAACCCGAGTCTCCTGTATTGCAGGCGGATTCTTTAGGGTCTGAGCTACCAGGGAAGCCTGCAGAATAGGGAAAGGGGCTGTAACCTGGTCTTGGCAGCTCTCCTTTAATCTACAGATACCTAAAGTCTAATGAAAAGCAAATCATTATTGTTGAGAAAAACGCTTGCACATAGAGAATAAGCACAGCTTGAGATTCCTTTTTACAAACACTATCTTCCTTTTTTTTGGGATTCCCCAAAGTCTCAGTGGGTAAAGAATCTGCCTGCAATGCAGGAAACACAGGAGACGTGGGTTCAGTTCTTGGGTTGGGAAGAGCCCCTGGAGAAGGGAATGACAACCCGCTGCAGTATTCTTGCCTGGAGAATCCCATGGACAAAGGAACCTACCGGGCTACAGTCCAAACGGTCGCAAAAGGTTGGACATGACTGAGTGACCTACACACATACCCTCCTTTTTATTACAGTGCCAGAGATACACTCATTTAAATTAGAGTGTCCACTTTGCGTTACTATGTGCAAGGCATCTATTAAATGCTGTAGATACAAAAATAATAATATCTGAATCTTACCCTCAAGCTTAGTGTCCATAGGAGGGTCAGATATATTAATGGATAATTAAGTGTAGTCTGACCAGAGATACAGCTGAAGAATCATGGAAACCCAGTTCACAGGAGGGAAACATGGGGGTGGGAGCGGCTTCTCCGAGGAGATGGAAATTGACGTGGACTTTGAAGGATGCATAGGGATTTATCAAGAAAAACTGAGCAAGGGCATTATCAGGAGTGAGACCAGCACGTGCAAAGCCTTAAAGGACACGATGTGTTGAAACAGCCTAAGAAACTCAGTCCTAACGAAGCACAGACAGCAAAGAAGGGGAAGCAGGCAGTGTGCTAGAGGGCTGCGCAGGACTGATGGTGGAGGTATACACCAAGATGTCTGGGTCTACTCCCAAGGTTGCAAGGACCCACGGAAGTCACCGAACAAGAAATCACACTATATAGGGGGGAGCAGGGTCCCTAGAGTAGGGACAATCTGTTGAAAGACAGCCACACTAAGTGAGCTCCAGCACAGACTGGAGTGGAGTTGATGAGAACCAGAACTGATGTAGTGACAGTGGGAGGCAGAGGATAGCTGAACTGGAAGGCTATTTACAATTAACATTTGTGACAGCTGGCAATTAATATTTGACCTCACCAAGCACCACTGTTTGGGGGAACTTTCATATGTTCTCTTAAACCCAGGATCCAGTGTGTACTGAATGCAAAGAGTGAAGCAATGTCAGGATAGAGATTGCTGGCTTGAGTTACGAGGTCGACAGTGATGCCTTTAATTAAAATATTGATTCCAGGAGAAGGTATCAGTTGTGAGTAGCAGACAAGTGAGGAGGGGTGGGGAAGAAGGTTTCACTGTACACAGATTAGTTTTGAAAACTGCTTGGGATATACAAATGAAGATAATCAAAAGCTGGGGTCAGAAATTTGACAGAGAGCAAACTGCAAATTCCAGATGAATTTAAAAAAAAAAGGCAGAAAAACATCCCCACAGTAAGACTGAAGCAATCTACCGCCTACCGAAAAAAAAAAAAAGAAAAAAAAAAAGCACACAATACAATGGTTTCTAGAATCTTAAGAGGACCGTGTGATGCCTCCACAGAAACATCTGAGCCCTATTCTAAAATACATAGATTCTTAAATTAAATCTTAATGCCCCTAACTAGAAAATGCTCTATAGTTCAGGCCCACAAATAAAATGTGTAAGGCGAACAGCTATAGTGAAAATGGAAATGCATTAGAGAAAACAATATTTAATCCCTGATTCGAGATTCTTGTCAAATGCCAGGAGATCAGAGGAAGGCATTTTTGGAGCGTGGATAATCGAAGCTCCTACTGTACTGACTCTTAAGCTGAACTTAACTAACAAAAGGCAGGCTGTTTTCCAGGATCTGCAGTTATATTTAGAAAGACCTCTGAGGGGAACCCCAGTGACCCTGAAATAGTACCCAGCTCTCCTAAGAGGAAAGGGTTCCTCTAGCAAAAGAAAGAGCTTCTCAACAAGTTAAAGGAAAGATGTGATTGAAAGACAGTGTCCTATTTTACAAGATTGCTTCTGTGAAGAGATTCAGACCAGATGTACTCCTTCCTTTCTGGCCCATAAGAGGAACTGGATAATGATGTATAACGGTCAGAGGTCAGTCAGGTCACAGTGCTCGAGGTTTGTAAATCTTTTAAATGGGTGGGCAGAGCACTTCAAAGTCCAGGATTCATTAGAAAAGCAGATAACCATGTAGCGAACTAACTGCTAACATCAAATAAAGAATGCCTTTGTGTTAACTTGTTCGTTTAGGCTGGCTGATTTTTGTCTGGTTTCAGTTCTGTTCATAGATGACCTAAAGTCATTAAAGAATTTTTATATAACTTTATTATCAGCACCAAATGAGATGACCAATACTATTGATAATAATAACAGTAAAAACACAGTCTAATATATATTTTGTTGCTGGTATTGGTGGTGGTGGAGAGCACTGTTTGGAACTGGAAACTCATCAAGCTATCCAATTATAGTCTCCATCTCAAAGATGAACACAGAGCTTGAATGAGGTTAGGCACTTTGTCTAATTTCACATAGGCATTAAAAGGGAGACCCAAGCTCATGCCCATCACTGACCAAAGGGAAACACCATGTTGTAGGAAGCATGGTGCGTGGTGTCTTAGAGGCTGGGGCAGAAGCCCCTTGGTGCTAACTTCAAAATGGAATTAGCAAATATCCTTGAGATTTTTCAGCTTCAAAGCTGTGTGTCTCCAGTCCCACATCTCAGAGTCCCCAAATATACCCTTGATGCCTGTACAAAGTGAAACTGTAAGCAAGCATGGATAAACAGTGTAGAATAAACCAGAAAAACGAATACCTCACAATCACTCTCTCCCAGCTCTGAAGTTGCATTCAACTGCTGAAATAAGAGAATGACCTCGGGGTTTTCTGGAAAGGAAACACAACAGGAAACAATTTCAAAACTCTGAACTGGATTAAACTGCAGTAATAAAGGGCTTCCCAGATGGCTGTAAGGGTAAAGAACCTACCTGCCAATGCAGGAGACACAAGAGATGTGGGTTTGACCCCTGGGCAGGGAAGGACCCTGGAGGAGGGCATGGCTAACGCACTCCAGTATTCTTGCCTGCAGAATCCGCATGGACAGAGGAGCCTGGCAGGCTATATCATCCATGGAGTCGCAAACAGTCAGAAAGTGTCAGAGTCAGAATCTCAAAGAGCCAGTGTGTTGCAAAGAGACACTACTAAGTGACTAAGCACATCACAATGAAGGGTAAGATGATAATCTTTTCATTTACTTATTAAAGTTCTGAGCAATAAAGAAAGTAACTAAGAAATAATTACTTAATTAACCTCTAGGAAGGTAAAAAATAACACTGAAAAACAAAAGCTAAAACTTGCTCTGCCAATATTCACAGATCTATGTATTATCGCAAATTTTATACCAGTGGGAAAGTAAAAATGATTGCATTAATCACATGTGCTGTCAATGATTACTAATTACACCCATGCTTTATGTCTTACTCATAACTTCATTCCATCTCTTCTCACAGACACTAACAGTAACTACGGGTTAGCACTTTGCATCACAAACATGTGCACCTTCCAGGATGCAAGGTACTTAGAGATTAAAACAAAAACGGTTTCATGCCTCAAGAAGGTGACAGTCGTATCAGAATAAATATATATCTTATCTGGAACAGACTGGAACAAAAGTCTGTCTGTCTGTGAGCTCAGTTGTGCAGTCATGTCTGACTCTGTGACCCCGTGGACTGTAGCCCGACAGGCTTCTCTGTCCATGAGATTTCCCAGGCAAAAATACTGGAGCGGGTTGCCATTTTCTTCTTCAGGGGACCTTCCCCAAATGCATAGAACTGTGTGATAATTGTTATAATAGATTTAGCCATACTATTTTATGTCTTCATCTTGAAACATGCCATATTTTTGTTAGCATGGTTTCCTATGGTTAAGATAAATCTGTATCACTTATAAAGATCACTTCCTCCAAGAGGATGCATGATTCAAGTTTGAGGAATGTAATCACAAATTTAATATTCTGTTTTTGACGACTGCGGATCTAAGAAGGTATCTTAAACCATTAGGCGGAAGTAAAAAGCATTGAGTGAAAAAGAATGATCCAATAACTAGATTGAATAGTCTCAGAAAAAGTACCCAATGAGGTAAACCAATGCAATATTTTTTCCTTTTTCATAAGAGTTTAAAAGAGAAAAGAAAGAGCTATTTATTAGAAAGAAATTAAATGCAAAGCAATTCAAGAAAAAGCAAAGGGAAATGGTGAGCAAGGTGGTGGTCCCTCCGTGGCCTGCCAGCTCAGACTATCCAGAGGTCAGCAAGACAGGAGCTCCCCAGCCCCCATCCCACGTCCTAGGGCCCCTAACCATGTGAGCTAAGAGCCCCCTGGCTGGAGCTGCAAGAGAAAGGTGCAGCAGAAGATGAGGGAGAGTGTCTGGTTAGGAGAAAAGGGTAAAAGATTACATTGGCAAAGGGTTTGCTTTCAACATAGAAAAGCAATGGAAATTCTCTCCTCTTTGCCCTTCTGTGGGGAATTCCCCATTCTCAAATACGAAGCAAGACAGCTCAGCAAAGCCGTGAGCTCTGGAAGGTTTCCACACCAGCCACACCATTGTTTATGAAACCACGAAGCTGCATTTCAAGCTCTAAACAACTGCAACAGAAACAAGTGTTTGGGAAAAGCACCTGTTCCTAAGTAGAGCAATAACTATTTTGAGTTAAATACTGATAGTTGTTGTTCAGTCGCTCAGTCGTGTCTGACTCTTTGTGACCCCATGGACTGCAGCACACCAGGCTTCCCTGTCCTTAACCATCTCCAGGAGCTTGCTCAAACTCATGTCCATTGAGTCGGTGATGCCATCCAACCATTTCGTCCTCTGTCATCCCTTTCTCCTCCTGCCTTCAATCTTTGCCAGCATCAGGGTCTTTTCTAATGAGTCTAACACTGACAGACCTCTATGTTATACAAAAGCAGAGAGGCCCAGTTCAGGAAACCAAGTTACCAACACATAAGATACAGAGAGACACAAGTAATAAAAAGTACGTACAGGCTGAAGTGTGTAAAAGCGTGAAAGCGCCAGTTGCTCAGTCATGTTTGACGCTCTGCGACCCTATGGACTACAGCCCACTAGGCTTCTCAGTCCATGGGATTCTCCAGGCAAGAATACTGGAGTGGGTTGCCATTCCCTTCTCCAAGGGAATCTTCCTGACCCAGGGATGGAATTCCGGTAACCTGCATTGCAGGTGGATTCTTTACCATCAGCCCTAAGGGAAGTGGGCATGTGGCCTGAGGAACTGTTGTTAAGTGCTAACAGGTTACAGGTCTTTGTCCATGTCCCACATGAAGATAGGAAGCCCCACAGCCCGGAGCAGGTGGTGGGTTAAATCCTGACTTAACTACTGACCTCCCTGAAAGCAATTAAAGAGAGAAGGAAGGACAGGAATTTCTGGAAAGAATTTAATGCTAGTCATTCTCCCTCCTGATCCCCCAAGGGCTTGGAAGGCTCAATGATTTCTATTATATTCAGCACAGTCAGGTGAAAAAGAGTCCCAAAACAGGTAGCCATGTCAATTCAAATGATCCAGAGTGAGTGGACGGCATCACCGACTCAATGAACATGAACTGCAAACTCCTGGAGACAGTGAAGGACAGGGAAATCTGGTGTGCTGCAGTCCACGGGGTCACAAAGAGTCAGACACAGCTGAGCAACTGAACAACAGAGTGGCTTTATGAATACATATGTTGGCATGTAGTTTTACTAACTGGCTTTTTCTGATTCTGTTCCAGTTTAACCACATGTTCCTGGTGGCTGAGATGGTGAAGAATCTGCCTGCAATGTGGGAGACCTGGGTTGGATCCCTGGGTCGTGAAGATCCCCTGGAGGAGGGCATGGCAATCCATGCCAGTATTCATGCCTGCAGAATCCCACAGGCAGAGGAATCTGGCAGGCTACAGTCCATGGGGTCGCAAAGAGTCGGACAGGACTGAGCAACTAACACTTTCACTTCCACTCTAGCATCTGTTCAGCTATTCAAGGGGAGTTGTCATGTGCTGGCCACTATTCCAGGTGGAGTTTCAGTACTGATGGAGACACACAATTTCCAGCCCTCTGGGCTTTCTGGTGCAGGCGGGAGACAAACCAGCCTTCTGACGAAAGAGTTATAATAATCACTGAGGAAAATAACAGAAACCAGTTTGGGGCCGAGTGCTGCCCTGGGGGAGGCACTACTTTAAGTACGGAGTTGGGAAAGACCTCGGGGGTAAATGCTGAGCAGAGCCCTGAAGGTGGTGGGAGAGGCTGGGAGGGGAAGTGGGCGTGGCTGGGAGGGGGAGTGGGCGTGGCTGGGTGGGGCTGGGGAGGTGGGCGTGGCTGGGTAGGGGGCGGGCGGGGGGTGGTGGTGCAGGACAGGATAGAGGTTGGAGGGCCATCAGGGGCCAACTGTGGACATTGCCACTCCCTGGAGAGTGGTGGGGAGGCAAGTCAGAGAGGGGCTGGTCACCCTAGGCCCCGAAGTGACCGCCATGATGCATGATGAATCGGAGCATGCCCAGTGTTCCCATGGCCACTGCAGAGAAGGCCTGGGCCAGTGACCCACGCACAAACATGCAGATCCAGCAGAGGAAAGAGGAGGAAGTTCTTTTCTAAGTCATGACACAAAGAAGAAAAGTGGAGGCAGAGATATTAGCTGACACTGAGGGTGGGGAAGGAAGCAGTGGAGGTCTGACAGGGGAGAAGGGAGGAGGAAGAAGTCCTCCACGAGAGGGAAAGAGTAAACCGACAAGGAAGGGCCCACGGAGATGAGAGTGAGACCTCGTCGAGCAGCAGTGTATGTTTCTTCAGCCCCGTCACAGCACGGGTGAAGACGCGGAGGAGGTAGAGAGATAAGTGATGCCTTGGAGGTTAGCAGGGCACATGGATTGCAGGTGTAGGTGGAGTGCAAGAGCGGCTGGAGTTAAGGTCCAAGAGCAGGGTTAACTAGAAACAGCTGGTGACCAAGAATGGAATGCGGGTAGAGAGAGTGGGTTAAGCCCTTGCTACTCAAAATATGGGCTTGCCAGGTGGCGCAAGTGATAAAGAACCTGCCAGCCAATGCAGGAGACACAAGAGACTTGGGTTTGATCCCTGGGTTGGGAAGATCCCCTGGGAAGGCATGGCAACCCACTCCAGTATTCTTGCCTGGAGAATCCTATGGAAAGAGGAGCCTGGTGGGCTACAGTCCATGGGGTCGCAAAGAGTCAGACACAACTGAAGCGACTTATCACGCATGCACACACTCAAAGTGTAGTTCCCAGCCGAGCATCGCACACCTGTGGCTTGTGTGAAATGCAGAATCTCAGACCTACTGAATTAGAATCTATGTTTGAACAGGTGAGCCATGTGCACACTGAATTTGGGGAAGAACTGGCTTCCGTTTGTGCCAAGCTGGGTCAACCTCCACTTGCCCAGAAGCCACAGGCACCCTATAAAAAGTGCTACTGAACGGGTTTCTGAGCCGAGGGACTTTCCTGGGGCTCTGCTTCCCCTCTTCCACCTTAAATGGCTCATTTTGGCTTCGTGGGTTTCCACTCAGCTGCCTCCTGCCCTTGCTTGCTCCTGCCTTTCACTCTTACAATATACAGTTGACAGGCTTTGGATTCCATTTATGAAAGCGTGGGGCCCTTGGAGCGCCTCGCCCGAATTCCCACCCTGTCTGCAGCAAATGGCATCGCCTCCCTTCCTGAGACCAAGTTCCAAATACCCCTCCCCTTCTGTCAATGAGCTTTGAGGGGCAACCAGCTGCTCCGTGCCCTCAATCTGGCCCGCACAGTTCCCGGTGCCCACAGAGGTCTATTACCAGGCACTAATGCAAAATACACAGTGTTGCCACTGTGGCTTCATAAAGCTTTAGCTTCCGGCTCTAATAATTACTCAGGGTTTTTATGTCTTCTTTAATCTGAGCAGACTGCCTTCACTCTTTCTAGTTAATTTTACAAAACGAGGGGAACAACAGCTGTATGTGACATAACTGAATGAACGATGAAGTTGAGCCTAATTAATGCAGGCTTTGCTTCAATAACAGCTTCTTTATTCCTAATAAACAGAGTGTGACATTCTCATTAACCTAGATACAAACTCCCACACTCATACTCACTCATGAAATAATATGAAAATGCTGAATTTAGAATCTCTGCTGCCTTTCAAGACTCAAATGATTTCAGATGCTGTCATCTGTAATAGTTTTATGATGATTACTAAAAATTACCAGTTACGAGGCTTCATATTAATATTTGCAGGCCCTATGCTGCACACTCCATACACCCTCATCTCATGGGATCTCCTGGGAATTCCACGGAATCTGTTCTATTGTTATGCTGATTCTACAGATGGGGAAACAGAGGCTTGGAAAAGGTAAGTGACACAGCCAAGTGAGTGGCGAAGTCAATTTCAAATGCAAGGGTTCCTGACTCCAGAGGAACACTTCATTCAAATCATTTTGGATAACACACAGCTGTCGCCTAGCAGTGTGGCCAGAGAGTTTCTCTGCACCTCTGCATTTCTAAGCACATGCATGCATGAGTGCTAAGTCGCTTCAGTCGTGTCTGACTCTTTGCAACCCTGTGGATCATAGTAGCCTGCCAGGCTCCTCTGTCCATGGGATTCTACTGTAGTGGGTTGCCATGCTTTCCTCCAGGGGATCCTCCAAAGCCAGGATCGAACCCACATCTCTTCTGTCTCCTGCATTGGCAAGCAGGTTCTTTACCACTAGCGCCACTGGGAAGCCCAAGCACATACATAGTCACCGCTAAATATTATATTACTTGAATCAAGAAAGTATAAACCAATAAACCAACCGTCTCTAATCCCATGATGACTAATATCTGACACAGGCATCCTTGGTGAGATGTGACCATTTTCTAGCTCTGTGATAATTCTCTCAGCTGTTTCTCGGCTAGAAGAGATCAATGAAAAGGGTGAATCTGAAATCACTCTGTTAAACTGTGATAAGTTATAACAAACCTGCTCAGCACCGTGGGGACCTGAATGCAATCTCCAGTGGGTGGGTGGCCCATCAGGAACAAAATTTGTTCTGCTGTCAGGAGAGAATGCTGGCAATGGCCACTCGTTGGATCCTTTTCTCCACCAAGGCAGCCAAGACCTTGGATGAGTTTAGCACATGTACAGAAGAAATAGAATGGAATCTAATAAGCCTTCCCATGTGAGTTAATTACCACGAGACTCTGGATACACCAGAAGCACCCATGATTCAGAGACAACAATGTCTGGTCCTGCCTCTTTTGCTTCCTAAGGACTGTGTGAGAATGACTTGATGGGCTTAAGGCCCTTAGGTAGAAAGACCTGAGGTTAATGAAACTGTGTCCACACACTCAGCATTGAGCAGCACAACATCAGGCCAAGACACACATACACAGTAATCAGGGTTAAGCACATGGGGCTCATAGAATATTTCTTTTGACGTTAGTGAAGCTAAAAATAAATAAAACTACAATAACAAGAAACCTTACAAAGGGACCCTCCCCTTCCCCAGCCACCATCTGTAAAACAGAAAACTCTTTTTCTTTAAATAAAAATTACAGTCAACATTTTTAGTTTCTCAGATTTTGAAAAGGTACAAACACTGTAAGAAAAATAAATATCCTAAGGCCCATGCTAAATACATAACCTTTTTAATTTTAATGTTTTATATTAATATATGGATGAATATTTACCACTCCATATTTATTACTGCCTCAATATTTATTACTGTCTCTGTGCATATTTCTCCAGCTGTCTTAGGCTGTCAAGTCTGATAATGCGGGGGCCAAATCGAGTTAGTTCTCTTTGTAAAGCATGTGAAATTGTCATGCATAATTAGGCACATAAAGGGTTTTTGATGAAGTTGATTATGAAGAATGAGAACAGTGACTGCCACGGCAGGCACATTTCCTGCCACCTTCCTGTCTCTCTGAAATGCCAGATGATCACACGCTCACAGACATGCAGAGCTCATGGAAGCCTGGGCTGAGAGATCACGCCGAGCGAGCTGAACACCATGTGGTCTGTGGCCTAGCAGCAGTGCCGGAAGCCCGTCAGAAAGGCAAACCTCGGCCCCACCCGAGATTAGGAACTGAGAAGGTACAGTGTCACAGGATGCCTGGGCAATCTGCATGCACATTCAAGTCTGAGAATCACAGGCAAGAGAAACATCTAGTTCAGCAGCTTCCTTCTACAGACGAGGAAAGGCTGAAATGTCTGCACTTGCAGATACCTAACTAGGTCTCATCCCTCCCAACCCCTCCTGCTCTTCAGGACTCTTCCTCTTTAAATTACTCTTCTGTGTGTCTACAGCTTGCTGCTGAGAACACAGGTTGTTTGTGTTTGTAACCGATTCCTTTCACCTTTTAATATTGTGAATACACTTAGAGATGCTGGAAATGGAAATCTAGAAGACTGTCCCAGAGTAGAAGGCTTGCTGGTTACACACTGCCCACATCGCGATGGTGTGTGGAACTAGTCACTAGGCTTCTTGGTTGAGATCTGGATCTCACATTTGTGGCACCTTTTGGGTCCAGTGTTTTGCCTTCAACCTCTGGTCCCTACTTCACTAACTGCTCCTAAGACCCAGCTACACATGGCCCTGCCTTGGAGTTCTGGAGACCAACCAAATGAATATTATTCAAACCCTCAAGGATATGCCTTCCCAGAAAAACAAAACCAAGCTAGAACCATATGAAAACTTGTAAAAACTCCGAGTCGCTCTTGATCTGCTGATCTGTCACTGCATCTCTTAAACCAGTTTCCTCCACACCTTCTCTGTCCAGCCGTATTTCATTCTTCCTATTTCAGCTGGGAGCCATTCATTTCTATTTGGTTGTTCAGTCACTAAGTCTTGCCTGACTCTTTGTGACTCCATGGACAACAGCACGCCAGGCTCCTTTGTCCTCAATCATCTCCCAGAGTTTGCTCAAATTCACATCCATTGAGAAGGTGATGCTATCTAACCATCTTATCTTTTGCCACCCTCTTCTCCTTTTGCTTTCAATCTTTCCCAGCATCAGGGAAACTTTACTATGAGTTTTTCCTCAGGATTCCAGCCACAAAAAGTAGTTAGTGAGGAATATTCAACAATATTCAAATCCCATCCCTTTGGGGCCACTATTTTCCAAAAGATAAATAAGCACTGGCATACACTTCCATCACTACGTGGCAAACACCTGTCCTGACTCACATTTAAATACCAACTGGCACCCTCTCACTGCAGTGACTTTTCTGGAAAAAAATTTCTCCAGGTATTAAAAAGATTGGCTTTACTTTTCCCCACAAGTTTCGGTTTCTTTCTATGCATTTAAGAAATCAGGAACAGTTTGTTCGATAATAAAGAAAAGTATTGCATTGAAGAAGGCATGTTATAAAAACACAAAAGATTAACTGAATCAAAACCCCAAGTTTGGTGTAGAAGTTTGGAAACAATATGAACACTTTGCTGAAAGTCAAACATTAGATTAGTGGGAGACCAGGATAGACTGACATTGCTGTGGGCAGCAATTCCTAAATAAACCTTGAGAGGGACTGCTAATCAAAGAGAGCCAGAAGTACCCAATCCTACCTTGGAAGCACTCTCCTCTCTCTCAAGGCAACATCCTTCATAAGAGAATATCATTCTGTCATCTGGGGTACAAAGCATTCCAGGAAATACTAGTACATGAAGGGGAAAAAGTACAGAGAGAAGATACTGCTGAACTGCACATCCCAGGAAGTCTGTCATGAACTGGTTGAGGCAACAGGTTTGGGGAAACCTTCACTACAGTTTTGGAGATGTGTTAAATGAGTATATTAAACATTTAGAACAGGGCCTGGGCTTTCCCAGTGGCTCAGCGGTAAAGAATTCACTTGCAATGCAGGAGCCACAGGAGACATGGGTTCAATCCCTGGGTTGGGAAGATCCCTTGGAGGAGGAAATGGCAACTCACTCCAGTATTCTTGCCTGGAGAATCCCATGGACGGAGGAGCCTGGCAGGCTACAGTCCAAAGGGTCACAAAGAGTTGGACACAACTGAAGCGACTTAGCACTCACAGAACAGGGCCTAGTGTATATCATGTGGAATATAAAATCTCTCAGCGTTGGCCTTGTATTCTCAAATTCCCCCAAAGCAGCAACTGAGTGAGGCTCTTGAACTGCTGCCCTTTAGATGAGGCATGTGCTCTCTGCTGGCCACAGTCCTTACCACTCCCTGTTGTCCCTCAGATACTGCAGCCAAGCACCAGCTGCTTTTGAACACTGCATGGCAGTGCTGCTGCTAAGTAGAATAAAAGCAAAGGGCTGGAGTTTTACCCATCTCTGTACCACCTGCTGACCTCCTGAGAGGGCTCTGAGACCCTCTGGCTCATTCGCTTCTGGTACCCCTCTGAGTTTCTTGCCCTAGCTAATGCTATTACCTCCATAAAGCTGCTACCTCTGCCAGGAACATGCTCTGCTCCTTGGCCCTCCTTTCCCATCTGCCCAATTAGAATTCGGTTTTCAAGGCTTTTGCTGTCTTTTTGACCCAGTCAGTTGGAATCTTCTCCTTTATTGTTGGCTTCCCTGGTAGCTCAGATGGTAAAGAATCTGCCTGCAGTGCAGGAGACCTGGGTTCGATCCCTGGGTTGTGAAGATTCCCTGGAGAAGGAAATGGCAACCCACTCCAATATTCTTGCCTGGAAGATCCCATGGACAGAGGAACCTGGTGGGCTATAGTCCATAGGGTTGAAAAGAGTTGGACACAACTGAAAGACCAATATTTTCACTAGAATTTTAGAACTAGTTCTCTGGACTCCATTTTAGGCCAATAGCTGAATCATCTGATCTTTCCTCTCACAATTTTAAGGTCCTGTTTTGCTCACAACACCCAGCTATATGTTCTCAAACTTCTCTCTATTGGAGCCCTAATTACCCCCGTCCTACACACACGTGCACACCTCACAATGGACCTACAGCGTAAGTGTGTGTGTATGTGACTGTGTGTTTCTGTGTGGCAAGGGGGTGACTGCTGGCATCGAGGCCAGGAGGAAGAGGGGAGGTAAAAAGGGCAGAGGAGGCATTCCTGTTTCCTCGTTTGGATCTCCCATTCCCAGGAGACCTAGCAAGAAATGAAGTGGTAAGGGAGACCGGAGGAGATGGAGAAAACAAAGTTGCTTCATTTTCTTCTGGAACTCCCTTCCCAGGCTTCCACTCTGCAACCCAGTGGGGATGCCCGTTCTATGTGACAAGGTGGGATCAAGAGTGAGGAGGAGGAGGGGGCAAGAGACAGGGAAAGGAACAACCCCACTTTTACTCCTCACAACTTCATAACCCGCTCTCCATAATCCCCCAAGTCAGAGATAAAGTCTCTGCTGCTGACAGAACAGGAAAGAGAGAAGATATTGGATAATAAAGGGCAGTCAGAGCTCAAGTCACCCTTCCCCGCCATCTCAAACGTCTTTCAATCTCCTTCACTCCTATGTCCACTTCTCAGGCCCAACTGTCTCCATGGCAACATGAATACCTATCATATAATTCTCTCTGCTCCTTCTCCTCCATCCCTAAGTCTACTCTAAGGAGCCACACCGGGGGCTGGAAGAGTAGCTCCTTGAAGACAGGACTCCCAACTTGTCCACCTGGAGAGAACCATGCCTACTGGTCTGGCCCATAGGAATCAAGCCCAGTGCATGGAACTGGTTCATGAAATCTCTGAACTCAAGAATAGTTTTCCTTACAGGAGCATTGTTATAAATGTATTCAGCAAAACTCCTGACACACAGAACTACGAAAAATACAGCAAGTGTCTGCTAGTTTATTTCTTTCAATGTCAGAGTTTCTGGATTCAAATTACATACTCAGTTTCATATTATTTATTATGTTCTTGTTTCTTGAGATAGGGCTTCATAGGCGGCACTAGTGGAAAAAAAAAAAAAAACCCAAACTGCCTGCCAATGCAGGAGACATAAGAGACCCAGGTTCAATCCCTGGGTTGGGAAGATCCCCTGGAGAAGGGAAGGGCAACCCACTCCAGTATTCTCGCCTGGAGAATTCCATGGACAGAGGAGTCTGGTGGGATACAGTTCATGGGGTTGGGAAGAGTCAGACACAACTGAACGACTAGTGCTTTCACTCTTTCATTTCTTGAGATAAAGTGATAAACTTTTAATCTGTTTAATAAAATCAACTTAAAAAGTGATTTGAATCTAGTATGAAAAATATCTTTAAAAACAAGTGTCTTGAAAAGAACTGGGGACAATCAATTCTATCATAATATGAAGGTTTTTCTTCTCTAGTCCTTAATGAAGTAGAGATAAGAACTAAGGCCTTTTCCAACAGAGTCAAAGATTTCTATAATATTTTATAAGTCACAGATGGACTTATTTCGGAAATGAGAAGATATTTGGGTTTAGTGCAAAGACCAAGCCTGAAAAAACATCTAAAGCTGGAAATAGGTTTTCCAAAGAGATGCCTGAAAACATACATTGCTAAGCATCCCAAAAGCATGCAGAGCTTTGACTTGCCATTCTTTATCCTGCCTTATTTTATCTAAGTTATTTTCTAGGCTCCAGACTTATTACATTAAAAGACAGGCTGTTTCAGATGACCTTGCAGGTACAGAATAAAAAGAGCAATTGACAAAGAAGGGGAAAAAAAATTGTACAGTGAAGAGATGTTGCTACTTCTGAAAGGAAACATCGGCCGTCTGGTACAGGACAGAACAAGCCTGTCTTCTGGTCCCGGCTCTGGGAGCCTCCCCTTGTGTAACAGAAACACTAACAGTGGCTGACATCTTATGCCAGGCGTGTTCTATGTACCTTTCATGTGACAACAGCCTTATGAGGGAAATACAATTATTATCCCCATTTTACAGACGTGGAAACTGACATTTAGAGAGGTTAATTATTTGCTCAAGGTCACAGAGCTGATGGGGGAGGGGCAGGGAGGCAGGCACATAGCAACAAATAGTCTGGTTCCACAGTACTAGCTCTTATCCTCTCAAACTTGACACTGTTCCACACCCTTTCACTCACTTCATCACCTTCCTTCTCTCCTGCAAATGCTCGAGTTTCTCCCACAGTGACATTATGAGTTAAGGAGTCACTGATGTCTGGGTCTGGTGAGAACCGAGCCACATCTCAGCCTTCTCAGACCTTCTCTGCGAATAAAGATAACAGAGATTGGCAGCAAGATGGGTGTAGAGTCCACAGCTTAGATCCCAAGCAGCCTTCCCATTCCCGCAATCCCCCACCCACCCCCCCATCTTCTATCAGCACTAGTCACATGCCCAGCTTGAAAGGTTATCATCTTCCTGGAACTTTCCATCATCCCTCAATCCTAACACAATGGCTACAAACAAGGCAGCCTCTTGTCATTTACAGTTTGGACAGGAAAAAAAAAAAACATTTCTAAGTGTAATACAGTAGTGAATTACTTATGAGTTCCATATGGAATATTATCAGCTCCTTCTGAATATCTGTTCTATAACAACAGTGTGCTAAGTGCTATGAAGTATATCAATATGAATAACTGATTAACCCTTCCCTTGTGGTAACTTCCCCTTCTGTGAAACTCTTTACTTCCATTTCCTAATAGATCAACTATTTCAGACAGAGTATCTAAGAACTGCACTTCCCTGGTGGCTCAGTGGTAAAGAATCTGCTTGCCAGTGCAGGGGACCTGGGTTCAAACCCTGGGTTGGGAAGATCCCCTGTAGAAGAAAATGGCAGCCCACTCCAGTGTGCTTGCCTGGGGAATCCCATGGTCAGAGGAACCTGGTGAGCTACAGTCCATGGGATCACAAGAGTCAGACTAAACAACAACAACAAATCTGAGAATCAGTAGAGACACTCAGAATTGGGCTTCTTTGTAGAGATGGGACCTTTGAGTCATAAAATTGAAAACACCTTGAATACTTTGTTAGAAAGCCAGATGCAGAAGAGATGCATGTGTGGAAGCAGAAGAAATGTGTGTGTGCTAAGTCACTTCAGTCATGTCTGACACTTTGTGACCCCATGGACTGTAGCCCACCAGGCTCCTCTGTCCATGAGATTCTCCAGGCAGGAATACTGGAGTGGGTTGCCATTGCCTTCTCCAGGGGAACTTCCTGACCCAGGAATCGAACCTGCATCTCTTACATCTCCCGCACTGGCAGGCAGATTCTTCACCAACTGTGCCACCTGGGAATCCTGCAGAAGAAATATTACTACTTATTACACATATTAAGTGTCATGAAATTAATTCAACTGATGAGTACCTCATTGAAACTCTGACAGAATTACCAGAAAGTCTTTAGCAAGAAATATTAAAGTAACCATAGCAATGAAGTAATTGCACAATACTCTTTATTACTAATTTGAGAAATGCCAAAGAAGACACTTTATTTTGTATGCGCCTATTTTATTTCAGTGACTATCTTTCCTAGTTGGACTAATGATTTCAACTCCTCCAATTCTATGGGAGTCTTAAGTATGACAACTGTAAATTCTCTAATAATGGAGGTTTTTAGAAATATAACTTTAAATAGTTTATAATTAGGGATGATACATCTAGACAAATTGCTAATATAGAAGGTAGAATATTAAAGCCATGAGAAAGAAATGTGACTTGTATGCTAAAAAAAAAAAAAACCCGGCAGCAACAGATTCTTAAGTGAAGAGATAAGAAAGGGTGCATAAACTTGGAAGAAAGAGGCCCCTGCGGGCAGGTGAGGAAGGGAAGGATACCACGGTGTCAGCAGTAGTCACAGCTTTGCCCTGTCATGAAGGGTGAGTCATAAATTCAAGTGCTGACCAGGGTCAGGCAGGATCAGATACCATAAATGACCATATATGAGTGAAATGTGTCAGAAGAACATAAAGCCGTCTCAGACGGTCTATGATTTGGTAGAAAGGCAGGTGAACAATGTTGCCTTCCTTTATTCTAAGGAAAACAAGTGTCATGCCATGATAAAAAGGCAGCTGATGGCTGGCTGCATTTATCTGGGAGGCAATAAGGAGTGGTAAGGACTGTGGCAAACATGCCTTGTGTAAATGGGCAGTCACAAAGCACATGTATTAACATCTAACTCCTTTGGGGGAACTTGGGAATGTGAACCTAGTGTTGGCAAATGTTTTGCTTTCCTTTTTTTTTCGTTAAGAGAATGTGGAAACATGGATTTTCACATGATATGTCACTATGTTTAAATACATGCTACTACTAATATGCTTTGAAAAATAATGCTCTACCTTCCATCACTAAGCAGGCCCACAAAACAGGCTTGAGGATCAGGTTTGAGGGTCATCTGATATATAGTTTTTGCTGAGGTGGGAGCAGGATGGAATTTGGATAGCAAAGGCCTGGAATTTCAATCTCAGATGTACTACTGTGGGGCCGAGGAAAAGTGCTTAAACTTCCTAAAGTCAGTGCCATGCACCACAAAGATGCTTGAAGGCGAAATAAGCAGCTAGTGTGAACAGGTAGAACAGTGTAGTCACGAAGAGAGAATGCAGGTTTCAGAACCAGTTCAGACACGGCCTCACTACTCATCAGGGCAAAGTATTTCATCTCTCTGTGTCATAATGTCCTCTTCTTTAAAACGCTGTTGACATCGCAGAGTGTTGGGGATTCAATAAATATTAACTGTTTTTGGACATATATGATCAATATAACAGAATCCCCTGCTTTCCATCTCAATCCCCACCAAACAAAAGAATAACTATACTTTAAGAGGCAATTTCATCATAATAACTTTCTGAATTTGGATAAGGAAAGTTCTGTGTAGTATGATACTGACCCAACTTTTCAAACTGAAATGATCTACAGGACATTTTAAAAGTTCTTCACTCAAAAAAAAAAATTATTTATTTATGTTTGTGTCAGGCCTTGGTTTTCCAGTAGTCACATATGGATGTGAGAGGTGGACTATAAAGAAAGTTGAGCACCAAAGAATTGATGCTTTGGAACTGTGGTGTTGGAGAAGACTCTTGAGAGACCCGTGGACTGCAACGAGATCCAACCAGTCCATCCTAAAGGAGATCAGCCCTGAATAATCATTGGAAGGACTGATGCTGAAGCTGAAACTCCAATTGGAAAAGACCTTGATGCTGGGAAAGATTGAGGGCAGGAGAAGGGGATGACAGAGGACGAGATGTTTGGATGGCATCACCGACTCGATGGATATGAGTTTGAGCAAGCTCCAGGAGTTGGTGATGGACAGGGAAGCCTGGTGTGCTGCAGTCCATGGGGTCGCAAAGAGTCGAACACGACTGAACTGTATCGGGTCTTAGTTGCCCCATGTGGGCTCTATAATTATGGTGAGTGGAGTTCAGAGCGCATGGGCTTAGTTGCCCTGTGGCCACGTGGGATCCTGGTTCCCTGACCAGGGATGGAACCCTTGTCTGCTGCATGGGAAGGCAGATTTTTTTTTTTCAACTGAAGGATAGTCACTTTACAATATTGCTTTGTTTCTGCCATACATCATCATGAATCAGCCATAGGTATACATATGTCCCCTCCCTCTGGAACCTTCCTCCCATGTCCCACCTTTTCCCACCCTTCTAGGTTGTTACAGAGCCCTGGTCTGAGTTCCCTGAGTCATATAAGAAATTTCCATTAGCTATCTTATCTTATATACGGTAGTATATATGCTTCCATGCTACTCTCTCCATTCTTCTCAGCCTCTCCCTCCTCCTCCCGCCCACATCTGCATCTTCATTGCTGGGAAGGCAGATTCTTAACCACTGAACCATGAGGGAAGTCCCTTGACTTTATTTTTTTAATTCAGTTTTTATTTTTAGATGATCGTAGATTCATATGCAGTTGCTTGTAACACAGGGAGATCTCATGTGTTCACCGCTCAGTTCCTCCCAATGTAATTTCTGGAAACACTATAGTACACCACTACAACCAGGAAACTGACAACTATGCAGTGAAGATACAAGACATTTTCATCGCCACCAGGATGATACCGGTTGCCCTTCTACAGCCATACCCACTTCCCTTCTGCCCCTAGCACGTCCTTAACCCCTGTAAACCACAAATCTGGTCTCTATTTCTATCATTTTGTCATTTTAAAGAACATTATGTAAATAGCACAATACTGTATGTTACCATGTTTGACTGACCTTATTCACTCAGCATAATTCCCTGGAGACTCATTCAAGTTGCTTCATTTATCAGTAGCTGGCTCCTTTTTATTGCTGAGTATATATATATATATATAAAATACTTTTGCCACCTCATGCGGAGAGTTGACTCATTGGAAAAGACCCTGATGCTGGGAGGGATTAGGGGCAGGAGGAGAAGGGGATGATAGAGGATGAAATGGTTGGATGGCATTACCTACTCGATGGACACGAGTTTGAGTAAACTCCGGGAGTTGGTGATGGACAGGGAGGCCTGGCGTGCTGCAATACATGGGGTCACAAAGAGTTGGACACGACTGAGCGAATGAACTGAACTGAACTGATATATACACATACACACACACACATATATATGTGTGTATATATATATATATATATATATATTCCATGGTATGGATATACCACATTTTTTTTAACCATTCATCAGTTGAAGGGCATCTGAGCCAGGTTTGGCTATTACAAATAAAGCTACTACAAATATCTGAGTAAAGATTTTGGTGAGAACATACTTACTAATTTCTCTTGGATAAATGCCCATGTTTAAGTTTTTGAAGAAATATCAAGACTCATTTCCAGAGTGGCTACATTTTATATTTCTACAGCAATGTGAATGATCTAGTTTTTCCATATCCTCACCAGCATTTGGTGTTGTCACTATTTTATATTTTAGTCATTCTGGTAAGTGTGCAGAGCCATTTCAATGTTGTTTTAGTTTGCAGTTTTCTAATGGCTAATAATGTTGAACATCTTTTCATGTGTTTATTTGCCATCTGTGTATCCTCTTCAGTGAAATGTCTATTTCATAATTGCCTTGTTTGTTTCTTTTTATTGTTGAATTTTACTAGTCCTTTGTTAGATACATGGTTTGCAAATATTTTTTCCTACTCTGTACCTCGCCTTTTAATCCTCTTAGCAGTCTTCTGCAGAGCAAAGTTTTAAATTTTGGTTACATCCAATTTATCAAATTTTCCTTTTGGTGTTGAGTCTAAAAATTTTTTACCTAGTTATACCTTAAAGATTTGTTTTTATATTTTTTCCCAAGAGATTTATAGCTTTGTGTTTTACATTTAAGTCCATGATCCATTTTGAATTAATTTTTGTAGCTGTAAGGCAGGTCAAAGTTCATTTCTTTTTAACATTTGGATGCCCAGCTGTTCCAAGGGTATTTACTGAAAGGCTAACTTTCCTTCACTGCATTGCTTTTACATTTTTGTAAAAAATCAGAATCCCTTCGTGTTGTTTATAAGCCATATAGTCTCCAGTATTCTGCTAGACAAGCTCAAATGGACTAAGGCAGTAGTTAAAAATACCTCGACTTTATAAAATAGATCTAGAAGTCAGAAGACCCACTGCATTCCCTCTGGTGGTGCTAAGGGTTAGAATCGTTTTTCTCACTTTTTCCAGCTTCTAGAGGCTGTCTGTAAATCTAGTCTTGTGACCTTGCATCACATCACCTTTTCTCCTGCTTCCATCCTTACATCTCTTTGCCTGGCCTTCCTATTTCACTCTTATAAGAACTCTTGTGAATACACTGGGCCCACCCAGATAATCCAGGAGAGTCTCTCCATCTAACAATCTGTAATTTACCTCTGTAAAATCCCATGACCATGTAAAGTAACCGATTTAACATGCCCTTGGAATTATGATGCAGGTATCTTAAGGGGACCATTATTCACCATGTTGGTCGCTTGGTTGTGTCTGTACTCTGTGATCCCATGGCCTGTGGCCCACCAGGATCCTCTCTCCATGGGGTTTCCCAGATAAGAACACTGGAGTGGGTTGCCATTTCCTTTTCCAGGGGATCTTAATGACCCAGGGATCCAACCTGGGTCTCCTGCATTGCAGGCAGATTCTTTGCCGTCTGAGCCACCAGGGAAATCTCTGTCTTAAGAGGACCATTATTCAGCTTACCACACTTAGCTTCCTATGACTAAACATTTTTATCTTTTGCCAAAGTGGCAAGTTTGCAGCCCTTAGTTCTTCCACTACTTTTTCAGCCTCTCTTCTTCATCTTCTCCTGGGACTCCACTCCAACACTACAGACATTAGATCTGTAGTCACAGTCCCACAGGTCCCCAAGCCTCTGTTTTTATGTTTTCTTTAGTCTGTTTCTCTGTTTGCTAAGATTTGGGCAATTTGCATTGTTCTATTGTTCGGGGAACTCACTCCTTCCTCTGTCCCCTCCATTTTGTTGTTCATCCCATCCACTGAGAGTTTTGTTTCGGTTGTTCTATTTTTCCAGCCTAAAATATCCACCAAGCTCGAAATTATATGTCCTATTTATTTGCTGAAGCTTCCTGTTCACTGTTCACAACTGCTCAGTGAAGCATGTGGAGGACGGCTGCTTTAAATTCTTTCTCAGATAATTCTAACGTCTATGTCATCTAGCTCAGTGTTGGCCTCTACCAAAGGCCCTTTTTTCACCCAGTTTGAGAGCTTCCTGGCTCTTGGAAGGACATGTGATTTTTTTCATTGAAATCTGGACATGTGGGATATTATGTTATGAGACTCTGGATCTTATTTATTTATTATTATTATTATTTTTGGATCTTATTTAAACCTTGTGTTTTAGCTGCTTTCCTCTGACACCACTCCGGCAAAGGCAAGACTGTGACATTATTGCCCCATGAGAGAGAATCAGGATCCCCACTACACCCCCACTGACATCTGGGAGAGGGGCTCCAGTCTACCACTGGGCAGGGGGAGTTCTGGCCCCACCCAGGTCTTCCTGGCTGGGAGGGGCAGTGTTACTGCTTCCTATGTGGTCCCCACTGACACCACCCTAGTGGTTAGGAGGTGTGCAGCTCGACTCCTCGTGTGGTTTCCACTTGCACAAGGGTGGAGGTGGCAGGTTTTGGTACGACCCAGCAGAAATCAAAGTCTTGGCTCCCTACTGCTCAGCTTTCTGCTAACACCACCCAGTGAAGGAGGGGGCTGGGGTGCCTCCTTGGAGCCTGGCAAGGGTGGAAGTTCCAGCCTCCCAGTCAGCCTTTGCTGGCAGGGTGGGGCCATAGTTTTTTCTGTGGTGTTTGGCTGGGAGACAGCAATTGTTGAAAAGTTTTCTGTCCCTTTTCTGGTGCTTAGGCTAAAGGGGACAGGCTTTCGTTGTCACTGTTATTTTGTCTGTTCCTGTTAGGGTTCCCTGACTGCTGGCTTCTCTGACTCTACATTTGATTGCCGTTCAGTCATTCAGTTGTGTCCGACTCTTTGCGACCCCATGGACGGCAGCACGCCAGGCTTCCCTGTCCTGCACTGTCTCCTGGAGTTTGCTCAAACTCATCTCCACTGAGTTGATGATGCTGTTCCACCATCTCATCCTCTGTTGTCATCTTCTCCTCATGTCCTCAATCTTTCCCAGCATCTAAATTTGATATATTTTGCCAAATATATGAGGCAAAAAGAAAACCCATGTAACAAATTGTCATGTCACGCCTTGGGTCTTAAGGTCCATTAAATAATCTGCCTTTGTCTCTCTACCTTTCAGTCTTATTATATCTGTTTTACAGAGTATCTAGGGGTTTCACTTGTACTTTGTCAGAATAACAGGGAAAAGCATGGCCACCCCACCTTTCCAGAAGCATAAGTAGTCCTTCCTTTCATTTTGAGGTTAAAATTAGAAATGTCATCAAGCAAGGAAATTGTACTTAACTATGCCGAGGACCCTACATCAAGTAAGGGCAAAAGAATGCATCAAATCAATTTCAAATACTTGGCAAATAATTTAAGGAAAACTTTAAAAATGTGCCATGGCATTTAACCCATAAGAGAACTAAGTTTACAAAGAATATCTTTTAAATGTGTTTTCAAAAAATATACCCATCAAGAGTTTAGTTAACTTTTAATTTAAAGATAATTTTAGAAAAAGAAAGGGACTTTTCCTTCGGCAATGTTTTGCAATCAGTTACCTACAATATTGGGTTTTTAGTAGTTTTTTTCCCCCTCCTTCAGTTCGTCTCTGAAGGCATTTTTCTTTCCTCAGCTCTCTGTAAGAACTGGCAGCATGGATATTATGTGGGATTGTATTTATGTTATTTGAAAGCTTTTCTCCCATGTGACATCTTTATAGAATTTAAGAGAACAAGATGCGTGCATGCTCCAGGATGCCAGTCATTAATAAAGAGCAGACACAGTTCCAATATTACATCTATTTTCCTTTAATCAGCCCTTTATTTTTAGATGGAACAGACAGAGTGGCAAAAGCCCGGCTAAAAGTAAGTAAAAGTCTGCTGAAAATACAGTGAGATGAGGTCTGTTTTCAACAGAATTTCCTTTTTTTTTTTGCAGATCAATGTGAAAGGTTACTCTTTAGGTTTAAAAAGTACCCAAACCAAATAAGATATAGCAAGTAGTAAGAAATGTGTAATTCAAAAGAACTCTCAAGTAGATAAAGGCACTTGAAAAGAGCCTAAGAGGAGCTCTGAGTTAAGACGATTTGGCATTTACTCAGAACAGTTCTGCAAAAATTAGGGTTTGAATTTTATGTTCTACTTTTAATCAGAAGCAAATGGCGACTCCTCAGGGTAGACTCTAAATTCACCACATTACTTCTTCATGGAGCTGGTTTCTGTTTCTTGGGTGAACAGAAGGAAACTGCATGGTACAGTACTCAGTGAGATGTAAAATAAGGATTAACAAGCCATTCTGGAGAGTTAGCAAAAATTAAGCTTCATTGACCAGCTTGACTCTCAGCCAATCTGGCAAAAAAAAGCACCCTAGAAAGCAAACAAACAGTGAAGTGACAAGCAGCACAAAAAAATGAAATAACCCACAGAAGCATTAAAATCATGAAAAGATGTATTGTGTTCTGTGATCAGCCAAGTCCATTACTAGAATAACAAAAGGCTGACAAAGGTCTGTATAGTCAAAACTATGGTTTTTCCAGCAGTCATGTATGAATGTGAAAGTTGGACCCTAAAGAAGGCTGAGCGCCGAAGAATTGATGCTTTTGAACTGTGGTGTTGGAGAAGACTCTTGAGAGTCCCTTGGACTGCAAGGAGATCAAACCAGTCAATCTTAAAGGAAATCAATCCTGAATATTCATTGGAAGGACTGATGCTGAAGCTGAAGCTCCAATATTCTGGCCATCTGAAGAGTTAATTCCTTGGAAAAGACCCTGATGCTGGGAAAGGCTGAGGGCAAGAGGAGAAGAGGGCAACAGAGAATGAGATGGTTGGATAGCATCACCTACTCTATGGACATGAGCTGGAGCAAATACTGGAAGATACTGAAGGACAGGGAAGCCTGGAGTGCTGCAGTTCATGGGGTCGAAAAGAGTCAGACACAACTTAGAGACTGAGCAACAATTCTGTACCCAATGTGCTTAGTTGCATTGAGTCTTTGCGACCCTATGGACTGTAGCCCACCAGGCTCCTCTGTCCATGGAATTCTCCAGGCAAGAATACTGGAGTGGGTTGCCAAGCCCTCCTTCAGGGGTCTTCCCAACCCAGGGAGCGAACCTGCATTGCAGGTCTCCTGCATCGCAGGCAGATTTTTACCGATTGAGCCACCAGGGAATCCCCTGTACTCAATAAGCTAGTCCAAAACAGCCCACTGGCCGCCGTAAAATCTGCTTAGGAAATAAATAGTACATGCCCCTTCCTATCTCCACAGAAGAGAGGAGCACATAGGCTAGTGGAGAGACCCATTACCCCTTTATCTGGAAAGGACAAGTGAGATGTCCTTACAGAGCCGGGGTGAGCAGTAGCAGAGGAACCCTCAGCCAGGGAGCTGCCCTGCAGGGAGGTGGTCACTTGGATGGGCCAGGCAGCTGAAGACACAGAAGTTGGGCAATTCTGTCTGCTGCCCACCATGGTTTGAAGACTTCAGTTATAGGAAGGGGAGGCATTTTAATGCCATTGGGCTCTTCCCAAGATATGTCAAGGATCAGGAAAAAAAAAAAAACACATTGATTTAAAACTTAAGGTTCTTTAGGACTACCCATTTACTCTAAGTTTAAGATATTTTTAATGTTGCCTAAGTTTCTCATGTATTATCAAAAAAGTAACTCTTTAATGTCTATTATCTTAAGAGAGCTTCAGATTTGGGTACAAGTCTTTGACGATGTATTATTTACATGCCAACTCCCTCCTAAAAGGATCAGAAGCTGTCTAAATGATCTATCAGTTTATGGAAAAAATGTACTAAACCCAAGTGCATGTATTGTAACAGAAGCTCACTAAAATCAAAACTAGATGTAAATCTTACATTTATGATCTTTAATCACCCAAAGTGCATTTCTCTCCAAAGGAAGAGACCAGAGTACTAAAATAAACACCCTAATATCATTATTAGTCAGGGACTTTTCTTTTCTCCTCTCTGTTGGTGGTGCTAGAGATAAAAAAAAAAAAACCCGCCTGCCAAGGCAGGAGCTTCAGGAGATGCTGGTTTTATCCCTGGGTTGGGACGATCCCCTGGAGGATCCCCCTCCTGCCAAGGCAGGAGCTCCAGGAGATGCTGGTTCTATCCCTGGGTTGGGACGATCCCCAGGAGGATCCCCTGAAGTGGGCATGGCAACCCACTCCAGTATTCTTGCCTGGGGAATCCCATGGACAGAGGAGCCTGGCGGGCTACAGTCCATAGAGCTGCAAAGAGTCGGACACAACTGAAGTGAAAAAAATGCATGAATGCATTTTTTTCTCTAATGCATATAACCCTGTGTTTATCTTTGCTATGAGTAAATAGCAAAATGATTATGATATCTTTAGATGTAATTAGAGAAAACTGGGTAAGGAGATCTTGAAAAATAGTTGGAAAGGTGCTAAGCCTTTAAAAAGAAGCCAGATAAATCTGCCTTGCCAAACAAACATTTAAACCAAATTACAATGCACACATCCAGGGGAAAAAAAAAACTAGCTTAACATGCCAGTAGAAAGAAGTAGAGATGCTAAGCTCTAACGAGGGCAAGGGAAAGTCATTATCAAAAATGTCAAAATGAGAGGCTTTGGACAAAATGAATAGGTTCATTTACCATCCTTAGGGGCGAAAAGTTAAATCAGCAAAGAACAGTTTCTTTCTTGGCAATAAGAACTGGTCTGTTTGTTTTTTAGCTTTCTGAGAAATCACAGTACGAAATTC
This sequence comes from Odocoileus virginianus, assembly GCF_023699985.2. NCBI lineage: Eukaryota > Metazoa > Chordata > Mammalia > Artiodactyla > Cervidae > Odocoileus > Odocoileus virginianus. The sequence continues at coordinate 31,106,381 of NC_069688.1, forward strand.
TTACTGTTTCCTCTTGAAATTCAATTTGCTAAATTATTTTACAAGTGGAGATTTATCACAACTCTGTCAAGAACTGTGAAGGCTCCGAGATGATATCCAACTTGGAAGCTAACAAGTTGCCTGCCACATTTCATGGATGCTGTAAGAAGACAGAACTGTGAAGGCTCTGAGATGATATCCAACTTGGAAGCTAACAAGTTGCCTGCCACATTTCATGGATGCTGTAAGAAGACACAAGACTTCTGAGTCAGAGACAAAGGGTTGTATTACTTAGGGTCCGGCAAACAAGCAGCATGGGTTTCCTGTTCAGTCACTTCTGCTTGGTGCTCAGGTCCCAGGGGTGCTGGGGGGCGGGGGGTCAGGTGGCTGCTCTGCCTGCAGTGTGCCTTTGCATCACACCTAAAGAAACCTGAGTTTGGGAAACATGAATTATTCATCACAAAACCTTGCCCTGAATGGAGGCATTTTTATATCGGATAGTAAATAAACCTATCTGTTGCTCTGAATATAGACAGGATCCCTGTCCTCTAATGCTGTTCACATCACAAACATACTTGAAAAAATAGTGCTTCTATTTGTAAGACACACGGAAATGTGAGACCTTTCCCAACACTCTCACTGAAAACAAACAAAAACAAACAACAAACCCTGTGAAGACTGATTGAAATTGCATTCTAGTTACAGATTAACTTGGGGAAGGACCACATCTTTCCTATACTGAGGTTCCCAATCTGTGAACACTGTATGTCTTTCCATTTACTGAGTTCTTAACATGTGGTGTGGCGTGTTGCAGTCCATGGGGTCGCAAAGAGTTGGACACAAATGGGCGACTAAACAACAACAATATGTGTTTCAGATAAAGTTTTATACTTCTCTTCATAAAGGTATGATCATTCTTGAGTCCTCTGTAGTTTTCTATTGCTAACATAAATTATATTTTTATATTATTTAAAACAATTGTGTAATTCTCCCTCGTATACAGGAACACAAAGATGAGATCTCGTACAACTTTCTGAATTTGTCCCCAGGTAAATCTGGAACTCCCTCTTTGTTTTATCAATCAGTCAACAGCATTCTGCAAATATGCAGCAGGTACCTTAATACATGTCCTTGGGGCAGACTATAAACACAGCTAAGCATTTATGTAGCTCTTGCTGTATGCTGGGTATATAGAAGTTTTCTTATTTCTCAAAACATCCTAAGATAAATTCTATTATTTAGATGAAGTCAACGAAATAGAATATGTCACTTGCCTGAGATCACATGTTGGTAAATAGATCTTGGGAGCTAAATGATTTCCTATCAGTCCAGCTTTAAGATTTATGCAGGTGTGAAAATTTTAATTCCTGAATAACAGTGATTTTCCTCTCCAGTTAGGAGTTTTCAGGATTGGTTGAAATGTTGCTCTGGGTCTCAAGTCAGCATCACCTCTGGCTTTTTGATGAGTGCAGGCAAGTAACGGACTTGCTTAAGTCTTTGTTTTCAATACCACAGTGAAAATGCTGCTTGTTCTATCAGTTTCACAGGCTTTGAAAGAAGAGCAAGAGGATAACAGCAAATTGTGTAAAATGTCATAAAATGTAGATGAAGTGCAAATTGTTCTAAAAATGCAGGTATTGATCCTTACTCTGATTTGGCAGTGTCTATAACAGTCATTGTGATTTTATCTTCAGTTCATTTCAGAATCAATCCAGCAAATGTTTGATTGGTTACTATAAACCAGTTTCACCACCACCAGATGACACCACCCTTATGGCGGAAATCGAAGAAGAACTAAAGAACCTCTTGATGAAAGTGAAAGACAGTGAAAAAGTTGGCTTAAAACTAAACATTCAAAAAACTAAGATCATGGCATCCGGTCCCATCACTTCATGTCAAATAAATGGGGAAACAATGGAAACAGTGAGAGACTATTTTCTTGGGCTCTAAAATCACTGCAGATGATGACTGTAGCCATGAAATCAAAAGACGCTTGCTCCTTGGAAGAAAAGCTATGACCAACCTAGACAACATATTAAAAAGCAGAGACATTACTTTGCCAACAAAGTTCTGTCTAGTCAAAGCTATGGTTTTATCAGCAGTCAAGTATGGATGTGAGAGTTGGATTATAAAGAAAGCTGAGTGCTGAAGAATTGATGTTTTTGAACTGTGGTGCTGGAGAGTATTCTTGAGAGTCCTTTGGACTGCAAGGAGATCCAACCAGTCCATCCTAAAGGAGATCAGTCCTGAATATTCATTGAAAGGACTGATGCTAAAGCTGAAACTCCAATACTTTGGCCACCTAATGCAAAGAACTGACTCATTGGAAAAGACCCTGATGCTGGGAAAGACTGAAGGCCCAAGGAGAAGGGGATGACAGAAGACGAGATGGTTGGATGGTACCACCAACTCGATGGGGATGAGTTTGAACAAGCTCCGGGAGTTGGTGATGGACAGGGAAGCCTGGCGTGCTGAAGTTCATGGGGTCACAAAGAGTTAGACATAACCGAGCAACTGAACTGAACTATAAACCAGTTTCAGTGCCAGTGCTCAGACACTTATTCATATCCAACTCTTTGAGACTCCATGGGCCATAGAGCCTGCCAGGCTCCTCTGTCCATAGTATTCTCCCAGCAAGAATACTGGAGTGAGTTGCCATTTTCTCCTCCAGGGGATCTTCCTGACCCAGGGATCAAACCTGTGTCTCCTGCATTGGGAGGTGGATTCTTTATTGCTGAGCCACCAGGGAAGCCCCAATCCTAGACACTGGGGAAATAAACATTAATATGTTGTGATGTCTACCTTTAAGGAACTCATAGTCCAACTGGAAAAGAGAGACCACTAACCAGGCGATTATGATAAAGTGTGAGCTTCTCTTGATAAGGGATACTCTAATGAAGCATTATGGGAATGCAAATAAAGGACATCTAAACCAGATTGACTGGGGTAGGGCTAGGTGCTCAGAGAAAGGGGCAGTTGAAGCGAGAGGCAGGAGTTAAGTCAGTTGAAGGATTCAGGGAATAGTTTATGCAAAATTTAAGAAACTTTGAGTTGATGTATAATTGGAACACAGAACACACAGGGAAGTGTAACAAATGAGGCTGGATGAACAATCAGGAGCCAGATCACTAAAGACTTTGTATCCATGCTAAGGAGTTAGTGCGCTGGAGACCACTTTTAGAAAAACTAATGAAGAATTTTAAAGAATGGCATGAATAACTCTGCACCTTAGATAATTCTCCCCAGCACCAGGGTAGAAAATAGCATAGTTCTGGCTAAGTATGGCCAAATGGAGACCAGTTAGAAAACCTTAAAAATCACATTGGGCTATACGTCATCCAGATGGTAAGACTGTAAGAGAATGGCAGAGGGTTTGAAATTCAAAGGCAGATTCAGTATTTAACAGACACAGCGTATAAACCTTGGTGACCAGGCACTATGAAGAGTGAAGGATACAGAGGCATCAGAGGGGCTTCCTGTTTTATTTGCCAAGTCTACTGAATGGGTGATGGAAAGACTACAGGAAGAGATCAAATGTGGCAGAGGATAGCCGATGGGAGCAGACCGATCAGCTGGGTATTTGAACATGTTCGGTTAGAATATCATACAGCAAATACTCAGGTTGTGTCAGGCACCAAGAGGAACTCCAAAAGAAGCACTAAAAACACAATTCTTTTTCTCTATGGTCTGGTTAAGAATACATATATATGAGGCAATATATGTATATGTATTGCTGATTCACTTTGCTGTACGCACAAACTAACAGGACATCCTAAAGCAGTTATTTTCCAATTAAAAAAAGAATACACATATATGAATAAACTATTCATAAAAATAACTGATAAACACTAGGGTCACTTCAACAGTGAGTGGCCAATTTTAACAATGAGTTGTATTTACCACAGTAGTTGTATCCAAGATCATGGGGTAAACCAAAAGACCCTGACAATATTAGTTTGGACATCTGTCTGAATAAAGATAAATCCATTTATGAATATTAAAATGACATTACTTTCTACAATGAGGCTTCAGAGAAAACATTTATTCTGAATATGATTTCACCTTTGTCAAATATGACAAATCCATTGCCTCTCAGAGCAAATGTTAGTGTTAGTCACTCAGTCATGTCCAACTCTTTGGGACCCCATGGACTGTAGTCCACCAGGCTTCTCTGTCCATAGAATTCTTCAGGCAAGAATACTGGGAGAGGGTAGCCATTTCCTTCTCCAGGGGATCTTCCCGGCCCAGGGATCAAACCAAGGCCTCTAGCATTGCAGGCAGATTCTTTACCATCTGAGCTACCAGGGAAGCCCTATCTGAGAGCAAAGAGGTTTTGAAATGTCAATCAATTCATCATCAAATGTTGACGTATCTCCAGAGATTCAACAATATTAGCTCGGTCCAAAATTTTATCCTTTGTCAGTAAACTGATCTGATAACTGCTTTGTAAATTAAGTTCACCATTTAGCAGCATGTGTTTGCCAAGATAATACAGAAGAAACAACAAAGAAAATTATTTGTCAAGTCAATGGTATTGTATACCATTGTACCTAAATTAGAAGGATGTGTAATCTGATCCAACAATTCATTCCTTAATCCCTAAGTGATCTCAAAAATAGTGTCAATTTCTTGTGGTGTTGAACTCCAATAGAGAAATCACAGGAAAACAGAGGGAGTAAAGCATAGAACACAACTTTCATCAGATCTCCCTTAAATCCAAGAGCGAGCTTCCGAGGTGGCTCAGTGGTAAAGAATTCACCTGCCAATGCAGAAGACTCTGGTTTGATCCTTGAGTCAGGAAGATCCCCTGGAGGAGGAAATGGCAATCCACTCTGGTATTCTTACCTGAAAAATCCCATGGACCAGAGGAGCCTTGTGGGCTACAGTTCATGGGATCAAAAAGAGTCAGACATGACTGAGTGACTAAGCACAGATCTCTTCAATTCATGACACAGGTGAGTCATGCTACCACTTCAACTTGATCTCCTCTCCTACAAAGTGGGAAATGTGAAGCCTTAATGAAGGCTATGGTTTTTCCAGTGGTCATGTATGGATGTGAGAGCTGGACTGTGAAGAAAGCTGAGCGCCAAAAAATTGATGCTTTTGAACTATGGTGTTGGAGAAGACTCTTGAGAGTCCCTTGGACTGCAAGGAGATCCAACCAGTCCATCCTAAAGGAGATCAGTCCTCGGTGTTCAAGGGAAGGACTGATGCTGAAGCTGAAACTCCAATACTTTGGCCACCTCATGTGAAGAGTTTTGTTGGAAAAGACCCTGATGCTGGGAGGGATTGGGGGCAGGAGGAGAAGGGGACGACAGAGGATGAGATGGTTGGATGGCATCACCGACTCAATGGACATGAGTTTGAGTAAGCTCCAGGAGTTGGTGATGGACAGGGAGGCCTGGCGTGCTGCGATGCATGGGGTTGCAAAGAGTCAGACGCGATTGAGTGATTGAACTGAACTGAACTGAATGATACACATGAATGTGCTTGAAAAATACTTGGTTTTCAACTAATGTTTAATGACTGAAGCCTCCAAGATATATACTGAACAAAAAAAAACTATAAAATGAAGAAAATAATATGCTAATAATATGCAATCTTTTTGGCACCATCAAAACTAGCTGCACAAATATAGAAGTACGTATCCGACCTGAGCCTGCCCAGGTAAGTCATCACACCTTCAGTGGCAAAGCCAGGAATCAAGGGTGCAGCTAGCGTTTGGGGTAATAACCTAGCATAATTAATTTTAACTTGAAGGTGGCCATAAAGTCTAAGAATTGGTGAATACATATAACATATGGTATATTAATAGTACTTCGTGTACATGTATGCTCAGACATGTCCAACTCTTTGTAGCCCGCCAGGCTCCTCTGTCCATGGAATTTTCCAGCAATAATCCTGGGGTGGGTTACCATTTCCTCCTCCAGGGGATCTTTCCAAGCCAGGGACTGAATCTGCATCTCCTGCGGTGGCAGGCAGATTCTTTACCACTGAGTCACCTGGGAAGTAATACTACTATATTACTTTACAATACACAATATGTTCTAGGACATATATGTCTATTTCCAGACTTTACAGACACTCTACATAATCAACACAAAATGCTTTCAGTGCAATTAAAAAGCCGAAGTCTCTTCCTGCTTCATAAATCGATGTTCTTTAAACTGCAGTTAAACCTTTCAGAACTGTGGCTGAAGTTCCTCTTTTGCTTACAGACACATGCTGGCAGGTCGGGGAGGCGGGGGGACATTTTGCTTTCACAATACAATTGCTTGTCTTGTATGTCAGACCTCCAGACATGGCCCTAAGCCCGCCTCCCAGCACTAATGATGGAAATGAGGCTGACCCCCAACAATAAGCAACAAAATGCCACACTGGGAAAACCTGTGACTATCATGCTGGGGTCTGGAAGGGCCAGCCTTTCCCCTGGCAATTCTGCTGGACCCAACAGTCAGGCTGCAAGGAAAACAGAGCCCCTTCATCTTCCTGGAAGCTCATTCAAACTGCGTTCATGCCTGAGGCAGGCCATTCACAACTGGGGTGGAGGCCAACAACCTAGAGGATGCTGGTCCCCCTCTTGGCCTGCCTGATCAGGGTACCCAACAGAGGGGGCGTGGCAGCGCAGGGTGGGGGGGCAGGCACCCTGCTCTGGGAGAATTTTTTCTTGCTTTGTTCATGCTCTTCATCTCTACATATTCCCCAGGGGCAAAGGTGTGCTATGAGCTGAGTGATACTTCCCCAAAATTCCTATGTTAAAGTCCTAACTCCCAATGGCCCAGAGCATGGCTGTATTTGGAGTTATATGGCCTTTGAAGAAGCAATTAAGTTAAAAATCAGGTCACTAGAGTGGGGCCTAATCTAATCTGAAGAGTGTCCTTCTGTGAAGAGGAGAGGACACACAGATATCAGGGATCCATGTGCCAGAGGGACAATGATGTGAAGAGGCAGGGAGCCAAGACGACTCCTCAGAGGAAACCAGCTCCGCTGGCACATTGGTCTTGGACTTCCAGCCTCAAGAGCTGTGAGGATACACATTTCCGTTGTCCAAGCCATCCAGTCTGCGGTACCTGTTACGGGAGCCCTAACAGACTAATAATACAGGATGCCTTCCTTCCCCAAAGTCTGCTGCTGCTGCTAAGTCATGTCAGTCGTGTCCAACCCTGTGCGACCCCACAGACGGCAGCCCACCAGGCTCCTCTGTCCCTGGGATTCTCCAGGCAAGAACACTGGAGTGGGCTGCCATTTCCTTTTCCAGTGCATGCATGCATGCTAAGTCCCTAAAGTCAGGCCCACCCAAACTTTATTATGAAGTTAAATCTCCAGATAAATACATCCAATATCCCATCACCAGAAGAAAATAAAGCTGGAACCTCCCTCACACTCTCGAATGGAGGCAGGTGGGTCATTGACATCAATGTGTTTTCAAGCCAGCTTTTACACAAGATTTCTAATTATCAGTGTGCTTTCCACGCAGCAACCTCCTCCAGCTCGTCAACATCATTTGCACAACTCTTGGTTCAAGAGCCACTTAAGAAATAAATGATTCATGGCAACTGAAAGCACGATTAATTTTCTGTGAGGCATGATGGTTGGGTTTCTAGGTTTATGGTGATTTAAAAAAAAAAAATGCTATTCCTTAAATCTCTTGGCTTCTTTTATGGGGAAAAAAAAGGCAAAAAGAAAAAGACCAATGAAGATCAAATCTCTCCTTTGTAATATACACCCTCCCTCCCAATTCCAGGACTTAAAATTCTATCTTTAAGAAAGAACATTAAACTTTTCCTCCAGAAAAGCCAGCAAAAATGGACATTTCTGGTTCTGTCCCAAGATGGGATGTACTGGATTTGCAAGAAGGACCATGTTCATTCATGAGACGGATTAACCTGCAAAAGATTTCTGAAATTTTGCAGAGCTGTTCTTCCCATCTTCACGCAGGCAGCAGTGGCTACAAATAAGGGCAGCCTGCTTTGCCAGTCACAACATGCATGAGCAGTGTGACCTTGGGCCAGAGACTTAATCACATCGAGTCTGTTTCCCAATCTGTAACCCAGGGAGCATACATTCCTTTTACAGAGCTGTTTAAGAACTACATGGGATAGTCAAGTAAGCAGAGCCCTTAGACATAATATTTCTCAAAAACCAGGTCCATGGACTCCACACATCAGACACCGGAGGCTTCATGAAGTCTTGGGTCCCACTCTCTGTCACTAGACCAGGTTGGGATCTGAAGTCAGCACTCTGAACAAGCATTTTAACAAGTGGATGGAGGCTGGTGATGTCAACAGGCCACGAGGCGTTGTGAGTCAGGACAGAGGGCAGAGGAAGAGCCCAAGATCAGCAATCTAGCATCAAGTCAGCAGGCTGCCTGTTCTGCTCCCAGCGGGTCCCCTGGTTCCAGATCCGGACTCCAGGCTGAGGCGCTAGAATCCCTGTTCTGGTTCAGGTTCCCCTTATGTCCTGCTCTGAAGTGATCTTTCTAAAATACAAACCTGGTCAGGCTGCTCTCTGCCCTTCTCCGACTGCCTGAGTCTGCTCTGGCCAGGCTGGTCTCTGAATTCAGGTCAGCCTTGCCTGTTTTGGTCACATGTAGGCCTAAATGTCACCTCCTCCAGGGCACCCTCCCTAACTGCCCAGTCACTCGCAGTAACATTAACATGTTTTACTTTCCTAGAACCTAATACCTGCTGATATTCTCTTGTTTATGTGACTATCTCCTCCCACAAGAAAGTCAGAGTAGGCAGAGCTTGTTTGTTGCTCCATCACGGTGTGCAGAACACAGAAAGAACTCAATAAATGCATACTGAATGGATGAACACGTTAATTAATCATTGGCCTGCAGTGCCAGCCTTGGCAAGGCTCTCACTCTGTATGCAAGAGGCAGAAAAAGTGCATTTTTCCATGCAAGCCAACAACTGTGGGACAAAGTTTGAATTACATGATATCTGTGCTCAGGGGAAAGTGTTACAGAAATACAATTTCTGGAAACTGATCCTGTTAAAGAAAGCTGGCATTTAAGTCATTCCTGTATCTTTACAGTAGCTCATAAAGTGAAATATTCCTTTTCTTTTCTTTCTTTGCACAGCTGAATTTTCCAAAAATTTCACATGAGACTCCCTTAAAACAGTTAGCTGTGCATCATTAATGCCAAAATCATCTCACTTACAACTTTTTACTTGCCTACACAAATAAAAGTATTGTCACTGTCTTTGGAACAAAATATCCCTTAACAAGGGGAAGCAGTAGGGTCCAGAGGGAATGGTAGGCCCACTCCTGTTGTAACTGTTCTCACCTCCTTTAGACACTGCGGGACAATGGAGCCTGTCCAAAGGGTCCTGTGTGCTGCTGTCAGAAAAATGGACGTGCATTCTGACCACAGCACGTCTACAGAAGAGGCTGGATAAAGAGACCTTTATAAAGAAGCCTATTCGAATGCATTTCTGTCCGACTCCAGGACTCATTAATGTGTAAGGCAAGATTTCCGAGACCCATAGGTGCATTAAGAATAAAAGCAAACTATGAATAGATGACAGCTCCATTTTAGTACTAGCTTCCCCTCTCCCACTAAGTCAGAAAAATTACATTCTCTACAATAGTTTTCCAGCAAAGACCCTGCCGCCCATCTTTCTCGTAAAGGAAAGGCAAAGTGAAAGTCTCCACTTGGGAACTTTAATTGGTTCTCCTGCGTTGTGTCGTCGTGGGGAGTGAGTTGCAAGTGAACTGGTGGCAGATGAGGGAGGAGGGCGCCCAGCTTCGGTTTACAGAGTTACACAGAGGAAAAAGGAAAACAGTTGGTTGCAAGGCTGGAAGCGAAAGTTCTGAAAGGAAGATCAGGCCCCTGGGTGCCAGCCACATGAGATAAGCGGAGGCTTTGCCCCAAATGGTTTCTGTCCCGCTGAGGCTACAGGGCCACCCGGGATTTACTAATGGGAACACGGTTCAAGGGGGGAAGTGGTCACACCAGCTGGGTGTGTGCAGCTGCCCCGTACAGACACCCACACTGTTGAGCTGAAACTCAACATAAACTGGGGGATGTTGCTACTGTTTAGTCTCTTCCTGCCCTCTTTTTAAAAGCAGTAGTTTTTAAACTGAAGTATAGTTGATTTACAATGTTGTGTTAATTTCTTAATTTTTACTATACATCAAAGTGATTTAGTTACACACACACATATACATACATGTATGTGTGCATGCTAAGTTGCTTCAGCCATGTCTGACTCTTTGTGAGCCCATGGATTATAGCCCACCAGGCTCCTCTGCCCATAGGATTCTCCAGGCAAGAATACTGCAGTGGGTTGCCATTGCCTTCTCCAGTATGTACACACACACACACACACACGCACACACACACACACATCCTTTTTAAATACTCTTTTCCATTATGATTTATCACAGGATATTGAACATTGTTCCCTGTGCTATACAGTAGGACCTTGTTGTTCATCCATTCTAAATATAAAAGCTTTTAACTGCTCACCCCAACTTCTCACTCCTCCCCCCAACTCCTCCCCGCTTGGCAACCAAACTTCCCTGCTGGTCCTTCCAGTGATTCCATGGCTTGTTACCAATAACAGTAAACAGGTGCTGCCCCTCTACACAGGTGGTTCTCAGTGATGGCTACATCACTTGGGGGAGCTTTCCAGCACCAGCCTGGCAAAGCTGCACCCGCCCCCTGGCACTCCCCCCCACCACAGTATGGTAATCAATAATCACAATTACTAGAGGCGAGCCCTGGACATCACCAAGGATTAAATCTCTCCAGGTGCTTAGTCACTCAGTCGTGTCCGATCCTCTGTGACCCCAGGGACTCCTCTGTCCATGGAGATTCTCCAGGCAAGAATACTGGAGTGGATTGCCATTCCCTCCTCCAGGGGATCTTCCCAACCCAGGGATCGAACCAGGTCTCCAACACTGCAGGCGAATTCCCCAGGCGATGCTTTTTGCAGCCAGTGTGGAGAACCACTGCTCTAAAAGCAGCTGGAGAGAGGGAGACACATGAGAGGGATCGGAGGGTCCATTCCAACAGTAGGGGGCAGCATCCTCACAGCACAAAGAAGGTGGGGGGCATATTTAAACGAGGAAGAAGGTGCAGCGGTAACAAGGTGGGGCCCTCGTGCGCCGTCAGCCCTTTGACAACAGGAAATGTGGTAACAACAAGCAATGTTTGAAAACTCAAGGAAGGAAGACGCTTGGCACGAGAAGACAAACTTGTCCTGGCAAAACCAAGACAGGACGAGAGGAGCTATTTAAAGCTGGGAGATGAGAGAGAAAGCCAATCTTGGGAAGAGGTTGTAGAACCTGTGAGGAAAGTGTTGGCTGAAGCTGGAGAGGAGGTGTCAACTGAGATGCCCCAGAAAGAAGTCTATGCTAGAAAAGGCGGGGCTTGCACTTTGACTGCCAAACAGTGATGACTCAACAGCTGTACACACGGACGGTTCCCCTTTAGATAGAAATTTTGGTGTCACCCTTGAAGCAATTAAGAACTGTAAAAAAAAAAAAGAGACAGCAAATCACAGCATGTGCGCAAGTGCCCACTAACTTTGGCTCACATTGCTCTTTAAGAACTTAGTACTGCCTTGATTATGTTTTGAGTCTTAGTAAAGCAAAATTCTTGGATGTTTCTATAAACGTGCAGTTTTTCTCTGATGCTAATCCAACACTAAACTCTCCTCTTTTTTTCTCATTTGCAGAAATGGATTCCCTTGTTTATAAATGGGTCCCACAGTCTAGAGTACAATTCTAAGTAACACCGCTGTAAGGGCATGCTTGCTCACATGCCACAAAAGCAAATGTACATGTTGATCAAAATACTCAATGCTCATTCTACAGCTCCCTAGGAGAAGGCCAGCTAAAACCCACTGCCATCTCAGTTACAATTTCATCACTGGAATCTGGAAATGAACAGAGATGTGAAGTTTATGATTAAAAGACTAACAAGGTTTGCTAAATGCCATTAGGCAAATATATAAGATGATTATGCAGGATTTTAAGCATTCTGGAATAAGTCTGAAATATCTTGCCTTCATAGGTGTCCTCCTTCTAAGCTGTGATCCCAGTAAAGATCCTTATGTCATTTTCTTCATGTCTGTCTTTCTTAAATTCTAAATATCTTTACTTCAAGAGAACTGACTTTTCTCTTTTCCTTTAGCTGTTCAGTCCCACAGCCCAATTTTGTGACAGGCGTGAAGGTTACCAAGCATGAGTCTAGGGCTACTGCAATGATGTCTACCATCGTTACCTTTGGATTTTCTTCAAGGCCATCTTTTCTGACCCTTAAAAGCTATCTTCATCAGATGGGGCCCTGGGCCTAGGGGAGGGGGGGAGGGGATGGGCTAGATGAACATGGCTATAATCCAGGCCTAAAGCAGGGAGGTGAAACCACAGACATAAGAGAATGTGGGTCTGGCTGGCCATAACACATCCATACCTGGCCCTCATTCACTGAAACTGAACAGCTAATCTGGCATTTTGTCAAGTCTGATGGGAAGTTAATGATGTGAAAGAAAGACAAGTATACCCATGGCTAAGCTGTATGAAGCACGTATGTGGCAGAGGAGATGTTGGGGGCGGGGCTGAAGGAGGATGGGACAATTATTTTTGAATGTAATATCCTGGACAGGTTCATAAACCTTTAGCCACAATTTTAAAATGCAAAATTTTGTGAAAACAGAGTGTCTTTGTTATTTTGCTACCAAATGAATTTGTTCCAAACCCTGACCTGAGCTGACAAGTCTTTTTCTGTCCAACTAAATGAGAATATTCATCTACTTTGCTGGAGAAATGACTGTGTCTCCCGTATGCCACGGGAGTATTACCTAACCTACAGGATGCAAACTGCATTCCCTCTCTGAAAGCTGGATGGATTCTAAAAGACATTTGGCCCCAGAGTGTTGGGCTAAAGAACTGCTGACCTGCATACAACTCCCCAGACAGGTGAGTTCTCCAGATGTAAGCCTTGTATTGTTTTCCCACATCATGCAAGGGTTTACCAGACCTCAGTTTTTTAATGATTTCTACAATATTATTTTAGTAGACACATTTACAGGGAACTAAACAGGGCAAAGCTAAGAAACAGGCATACCATGTATGACTTCAAATATGCTGTCTTAAACACACGCACTCATCTTTTCCTCTGTCACCTTTTTCACTGTATCAGTCTGGGAGTTCTGACAAAGCATACCCAGTCTGTGCCACAGCAGGTGTATTGCACAGGTAGTATGAAAAGCAGAAACATGATGCTGATTTTCAAAAAGAAGCTATCAAACTATGTTTTAATGTTTCTAAGAATTTTTAATTCTTTTAAAATTTTATGCAAAAAATTACTATTCCAGGGCATGCCTGGTGGTGCAGTGGATAGGAATCCACCTGCCAATGCAGGGGACATGGGTTTGATCCCTGGTCCAGGAAGATCCCAAAAGCCGTGGAGCAATTCAGCCTGTGTGCTACAACTACTGAAGCCTGCGTGCCGCAACAGAAGTAAACACATTAAAAAATCAATTTCAAAAATTAATATTCCAAATAACATGTCCATAGATTTGCCTCTTAGCAAATGGAGACAGAAAGTAAGACAGAAAAGAGAAAAAAGACAAAGATTAGCTCTTGCCTGGGACTGGCAGTGAGAATGCAGAATGAACACAAAGGGGCGCAAGGGATCTTTCTGGGGTGATGGAAAAGCCCTACAACTAAACTGTGATGGAAGTCCCGTAACTGTCAGTTTTCTACAAATCTATGAATTGTACACTTAAAATGGGAGAGTTTTATGTCATGTAAATTATACCTCAATGAAGAAGTGGAAAAACTAACCCTAAATGTTGGAAGTAACACTGTTTATGTCAACACCTCCTCTTTTGTCCTGATGTTTTAAATTTAACACCAATTCAAACAGGGGAAGAAGGATGCAGTAAATGAGATCCATTCCTGATCGTTAAGGGAAAAGGAGAAATTTTGCTCCCAAATGACTAATTTTACATCCAGACAGAGGAGATGAGTTCTTCTAGATATTCCCCCACATGTAGCAAATGAAATCGAAATTATTTCAAGTTTAACATGCCATGTGTGCCTCTTCTAACTACCGTACATCACATCAAACGGGAGTATTGTTTACCACTCATCCTGCAAAGACGGCGGAAACTCCTGAGGACGAGGTCATGGTCTTCCCCACATTTTCAGGACCTAGCAGGTGTTCAATATATGAGTTTACTGAATGGAAGGATCTCTTCATCAGAACCACTGAACACACTTCCATTTGCTTGAACAATATAAAGCAAATTAGAAAGACATTCCCTACTTTCTAGACCAGGGTTTCCCAACCACAGCACTGTTGACATATTGGCCCCGATAATTCTTCCCTGTGGAGGAAGGCTGTTTCGTGCACTGTGGGATGTATAATAGCATCCGTGGCTTCTACTCGTTTATTAGATGCCAGCAGTAGGCCTAGCATCCCCCTCCCGGCCCCCCAACCCCCACCCTCACCCAACAGCTGTTCAACCAAAATGTCCTCTGGGTGGCAAAGTCACCCTTCCTTGAGAACCACAGCTTTAAACAGAAAGAGTATAATGAAGATCAAATCAAACTGTTGTGTTCACGTTTCAGCAGTGCTTTTCATGTTATCACTTCCAAAAGCCAGTGAGAACATCAAAAGGAAAACGCATATGACTAGCAAATGATAATTCTCTGACCACGGGCCTTGGCATTTCATAGGGAGAAGAAAAGTTCTTTTTAATTTCCTTATAACTGTGAAGATGCAAAAGGCTTGTTCTGATCCAAGGCTGACAGTTTTTAGGATATGTGGAGCTGGAAAAATCCATATGAGAAGGGTCCAAATGTCAAATGGCCTATGGCTGTAAAACAGTATAAAAGCAGCATGCTCTTTGCCAGCACTGGGCTGTTTATTATGAACTGTAGCTAGGGGAACAATTTTGAAAATGCTATTGAATATTTATTAAAAGAAAGATCTACAATAATGCAGGTCCTGACCAGCTGCTATTAGTAAACCACTCAACCAGTTGGAAAGGTTAAGAACTGTGGTGGCAAAAACCATTAAGTGCAAGTTTGATCCTTTGGCATTTTCTTTTTTTCTCAACCACCATAGTGTTTAGCAATCTTCTTCCATACACCATGGCATAAGATCTGAAAAGCTGTTATCCATATTGTATGCTTTAAATGAGTCCCTGAACATTTCAGTTTCGACTCTTACTTTAGAGATATTGGGAATTTCATGCTGATGTTAGAAGCTTAAGATGTATATTTTGGGCAAAATGACTATAACATAGCACAGCAAAAAAAAAGTTATATTACTTGACTGTGTTTTGTTATAAAGATTCATAATACTTTACTGCAAAGCATTATTTTTTATTTAGGAAAACAGAGAAATACACTCCAAACCTCAACACTAACAATTTAGGCCCCACAAATGACATCGTTGGTTTCAGCCACTTCTGGATTTAGCCATCTATTGTGTATGAGAAAAGGTTATAGCAGACAGTTTACCTGTCAATTCCTAATATCTGAAAAGGAAGCATATCTTTTAAGATTATGTTTGTAAAAATATTTATATCTCTGCATGTCTATTGGCAAACATAAGTAGGTTTAGGATTCTGAAACATTAAGCATATAACTCCTCAATCTGCTAAGAGAAAGAGCATACACAATACGCAAAAAGCCCTCTATTCAAACAAGCTGTGACTGTATACATAACTATGGCATTCAAATTAGATTACTAATTTAGACATGTTCTATTATGTCAAGTAGACACTAACATAAAAAAAATGTCAGAATAAAATTCAACAGGAAGAAAAACGAGGTAAGGAAAATTTAATTACTCTCTTCAGAAAAGGAAAACTCCTAGTACATAAAATTAAAATACATGCTTATGGAAAGATTAGTGGGAATGCAGCTTAATTACTCATCTTGGTGGTGAGTAATAAACACAGTATTGTCAAATCACCTCTACAGGATACTACCTCTGTGCCCTGGATTATCATATGTGCATTTGGATGAAACTGGGACACAGGAGGCATGATATGGCCAAACTAAGTTTCATTTTACCTTGTTTGAATTTCCTCACATATTATTATAAAATGCACTAAAATCACACATAAAATACAATGTTATTTGATATAATTATTTAAATTCTCATATGCCTATATTGTAATTTCTCAACTGCAATGGACTAAGTCTACTATAACAACACCATGTATAATGATAATTACTAGAACTAATATAGTTGCCTAACATTTTTATAAAACTTTAAAAAAATTTATAAGTGTATGGTGATTTTAAAAAATCAGCACTAATAATAAAAGATCAACCCTCCAAATGCCACAAATGCATAAACGCTTTTGGATTAAATTTTTTTCCACTAAAGCTAAAATGTAAAATTGGCACCATGAAGCTTGAAATTGAGATTTAAAGATAAGCACTAGTACCAGCATTTTGCTACTTGCTAGAAATTGCTTTCATCTGAAAACTGCTATTTAGTAAGGCCCACAGATATTTTTTATGAAATAAATGTAGCATCATAAACTTTTCAAACAGCTGTAAGATTCCATGAACATTTCATGATTCTAAACATTTCTATATACTAATAGTTAATATCTGCCTTAACAGTAGCAAAATTAGGTAAATTTCAGAATATCTGAAACTAAAATACAAGTTGTAAAACTAAAATAAGCCCTTTCGATTTATCCTGCATAATTTTACACTGCTTAAGAAAAAGACAAATGTTTTAATGCTTTGGCATTAAAAGGGGAACATGATAGCTGCTTTGGCAAGATAAAGCAAGCTACATCACTTAATGTATTTGGAGAATTCAGGAATGATATTATAAAAGGAAAACCAATAGTTTAAACTTAATTTGACTAAATCATACCACACACACACACACAAAACTTCTCACCTACAAAGGCCATTGTAACAACTGAAAAACAAATTTCCGTTATACCAGACAGCAAGTTTAACTACAACAATTTTACAGTTTAAAATGTTGAATGCTTTTCTTTTTAAACTTAGATGCTTTTTAAAAGATTTTTAAGATAATGAAAGAAAAAGATGTTTGTCTCTAAAAAAAGCTTTCCCCTAGTCGGACTTGATTGCATACATTTGCATAAAGAATCTGTGGTTCATCAAATATAAAGACTGCAGTCAATATAGCTTCCACTATTGGTGCTTTGAGCAGACTAATGAAAAAAAAAACTCTTAAATTTTGTTTTTAAGTAGCTACCCCCTAATTTTTCTTTAGTAGCTAGTCATGAAGACACAGGCAACATAACGGAATGGCAAGAAGCCAGAATTTGAAGTCAGAATGCTTTATTTGGGGTCCTAGGAGCTCTACCATTTACTAGCTATGTTATCTCCACACAGTCACCTCAGTTCCCTCATCTCTGCAGTGGGAACAATTCCACCTTTAGGTCAAAATGAAAGGAGCAAGGACTGATATGCATGATATTAACTAAAACACATGGTAATTATTTTCATCATCCCCCCAATACAGCAGCTTGTCTATGACTTAATGTTGCCTGTTTCTTATAAGACAAGTGAAAATTACAGGAAACTGTACCTAATATATCTCAAATAATCCAGTGAGCCAAAAGGCTCATTAATAACTCTAGCAAGATTGGTTCAAAGGTTCAACCTTCCAAAGATGCTGCAGCCCTGAGAAAAGCTTATTTTTGTAAACCACCAAATAGTGGGTCATCATTACTGTCCCTTCCGGCGTGCTCATTCATAGGCACAGTGAGATGTGCCTGTTATGAGAACCAATAATTTTGTGCCAAGAAAGTAATTCTTTCATTCTTCCCACTTTCCCAAGTGCCCCTGTCCTGCTGTCAACGAAGGAGAAAAATGAATGAAAAGGGAAAACAAGAAATGACATTTCTGTGCTATAAGCAGCTTGATATCAAGGATTGTGCTTTATTCATGATTTTATTTATTTCTTTCGTTGACCCCACTCCCTGTCCCTTTTCCACACAGTAGGTTTTTAATACTTCTTCACAAGCCTTGAAAGCTACACGAGACACAGTCACTGTCCTGTGTATGGTTACAAGCGTGTTAACAGTCAGACTGTTCCTCTGCTCTCTGCCTTTTCTTGGTATTTCACTCCTTTTGTCACTTGGCTCCCATTCCATCAAGCACCTCATTCCGCTTTGCCTCTGGCTTCTGCCACTTTGTGTCCAAGCACTTGTCAATAACTTCCCTCACTTAATCTTACTATTCCCCCATCTCCTTTCCCTTTGCCTGCCACCTTGGCCTTCCGGTTCCTTGGAAAAGCTATGACAAACCTAGACAGCGTATTAAAAAGCAGAGACATTACTTTGCTGACAAAGGTCCATCTAGCCAAAGCTATGGTTTTTAAAGTAGTCATATATGGATGTGAGAGTTGGACCATAAAGAAGGCTGAACTCTGAAGAATTGATGCTTTTGAACTGTGGTGTTGGAGAAGACTCTGAGAGTCCCTTGGACTGCAAGGAGATCAAGCCAGTCAATCCTAAAGGAAATCCATCCTAAATATTCATTGGAAGGACTGATGCTGAAGCTCCAACACTTTGGCCACCTGATGTGAAGAGCTGACTCATTATAAAAGACCCTGATGCTGGGAAAGATTGAAGGCAGGAGGAGAAGGGAATGACAGAGGATGAGATGGCTGGATGGCATCACTAACTCAATGGACATGAGTTTGAGCAAACTCCAGGAGATACTGAAGGACAGGGAAGCTTGGCGTGCTGCAGTCCATGGGGTGCAAAGAGTCAGATACAACTGAGCAACTGAACAATGACAACAATGCACCTTCTCAGTCAGATTACAACCTCAACAACAACTCCAAATACACAGAAGACCTGCAAACCTGTATCTCCAGCTCAGCCTCTGTCTTAAATTCTAGAACCACAAGCCTGTGCAACCGTCAATAGAATCCCAAGCCATGAATGATGCCCTGGTTCCCTGTATCATTACACAAATCCATACCTGAAAGCATTCTCTCTCCCTACAACACATCATCCTTTGTATTCACTATCATGACTTTTGTATTCACTATCAAGAACAACTCTGTCCTTTCAGTCACCCAAGCCAGAGCTCTGGGAGTCATCCCTAAAGTCACCACCCCTTCCTGCTTCTCTTCTCCTTCTCTGTCCGTCCCCCACCTCCCCATCAGTCTAAGTTCAGACCTTAAATCCATACTAGGATTCAACAGCTTTTGCACACAACTGCTCTTTTCCACACAGCCATCCTCACATCCCATCTATTCTCTACAACACACCAGACTGATCCTTGTAAAAAACAGCCTGAAATGCTCAAATTCATCCGGACCCAATATGCCCTACAAGACCCTTTCCAAAGTGGCTCCAGCCCCCACTCTCCATTTCCAGCCCCACCTATCACGTTCCAGCTGTCTCACAGACACACCACACTCTTCCGTGCCTTCACTGCACCATTCTCCCTGGTCTCTCTCCTCAGAAAGATTTTTGCCATCCCACTCCTATCCTCAGCTGTCTGGTCCCTTCCAACTCACTCTTTCAGACTCAGACCCTGCCCTATTCCCTAGGGGTAAGTCATCTCTTTGGAGTCCAGTACCCCTAATAGAGCCCAGCATCTTTTATGCACTGGTTAAAGCTGGAGTTAAGCATCATTTCCCCTCCCAAGACTGAGAGTTTTGAGAGATGTGAAAGGAATCCTCTTATGTCTGAGGTTTCATTATCTAATACTATGCCTTGCATATCGATATATATCTGGTGAATGCATAAATGAGTAAAAACCAGTCCAACTAAGTTTGACTCAAACACTGCCAAGCTGCTAGTGGCTGATTATGTGTGAATGAGGCTCACAGCTCTTTTTAGAAGGGGGTCACAGAAAATATCATAAAGCCACTCTGGCTGCAATTCCCAAGTGTTGAATACAGAAGTCGTGGTGTTCCCCTGTGTGGCCATGTTACAGATTGGCTCTTTTACAGTTTTTTTTTTTTTTAAATGTCTTGTATGGTTTTATTGCCTGTGATCTATAACATGCACAGCTTCAACATTAAAGTCTCCCAAAAGCTTCAGCAAGTTCAACCACAAGGGGGTGACGGAAAAAATGAGTATGGGTCAAGTTGAAAGGCCAGAGTGAGTGGAAGCAACATTAACAGCAATGACTGAGTCACAAATACCTCGAGACCTGAACCTTAACAACCCATCTAAATGCCCTTTATTCCTTAGGTTACAAATTCACAGGAGAGCTTCCATAGGCAACCCTGGAGCTCCCTGAAGACTGAAATGACAGATGTAGCAGTGTTGACTAGTCACAGCTTTTGGTCCTTTTAGAAAATCAGCTGAAGTTGATCACTTACAAATGAACACTAGAACACAAGATACAGGGACTGGGTCCCATGAAATTAAAACAAAGCACAAAGCTACTGTCGGTCAAATAAAACACTTAAAAAAAAAAACTTGCCTACTCCATGAGGTTCACAGGGTTTCAAGTGCTCTGTTGTTTAGCACGCACGTACCCGAAACAGGCCAAGTTTCCCTGTCCTCTACCATAAAACCCACACTTAGAAAATTGAACTTTTCTTAAGTTTTTAATCACTCACAGACTTGAAAATTATACAGTCCTATAAAACCAAGAAGGGGGAGTAGGTTAGACATTAACATACCAAATATTATAACAATGACAACAAATATAATAACTCAAAACCCAAAGGATATGAAGAACTTTTTAAGGGATTTTTAATTTTTTAATTGATTTTTAAAATTGTTTTATTTGGGGAAAAAAGTGCTCCTTACAAAAGGGTCACTGCAAATTACAGAGACTCTGCAACAAATATTGGCTCCAGTGTGAAATCATGAGAAAATAGAGGAGGTGCCATTCACAGTAAAGGGTTTTGAAAATATTAGACATTGGTTTTAAATTCTGCCCTTTCCCTCTGCACTTCGAGAGCAGTTAGAGAGACTAGGATGCAGACACAGAAGATGTGACACAATGTTCATTTTCTGAGACAACATGCCTGTACCTTACTTGTGAGACACACGTTCATTTACTTAAAAACCATAGTCTCACTGTGATACACGACATCACTACAGTAATGTTCACTGTTGATTAAATCAATTTTGATTCACTTTTTTAGAAATCACCAGAGAAAATTTCAGATTGTTCTTTCTTGAATGAGAATGACGCAACTCCATGACATCAAACACAGATAAAGTTTGCAAGCTTCTTCACGGCATCCCGTTATCAGTGGATGGCTATATGCTTCCTATTTCACAATGCTAACATATGAGTTTCTTTTCTGAGATCATTGAATGAACTAAGCTTTAAACTCCTCCTCCACAAAGATCTAGAAGATTGTGGGCACAGACCTTCAACCATCCCTTCAGTTCTATCCCAGGGTCACTATGGGGATGGAGTGAGACTGAATAGGATTATTTCGAGAAGCACAGCACAAGACATCTATGCAACAAAGCTGGGCGATAATGAAGGCTCCCAAATTACGCAGTAGAACACTAGGCCTCATAGACTCCGGACTCCACTCCTGGGTCTGAAACTCACTAACATGCTGTTAGACAAGTGCTCTGATCTTTCTGCTTGTGCAAAAAAATGGTAACAAAGTAACCACATAAGGTCACTGTGGGGATTCAAGTAAATGAGTATGTAGTTCCTAGCATGGCAGCCAGCAGACATGAAGGGTTCTGTGTTAGTTATTTGTTCCATCCAGTAAGGATGTAGCAGACAAATCATGGAGCCGTCTGTACCCACAATCACCCCCACCCTCAAATTCAGCAGCATCCCGGCCTTGAAGGGCTGTCTCTACCGTGTTGTACATGCACTGCTTGTTTGGAGAATTGCTATCACCTTCCACGTGTTTCTCCCAGATGTCTGCGGCAAGAGCTTTAGAAATACAATCAGCCCCCAACTCCCCAAGCCTACAGGGAAGATAATTCAAAACAGGAGAGATGACTGGGGAAGAGTAAATGGTCTTCATTCATTTTATTCATACCATAATTAGCCTGCATTTCTGGTACTTATATCTTCTAACAGCTGGATGTTGGAAGAAAGTTGTCTGGAAACAGAGATGGTCACAGATAAGCCAACAAACAGTTAACAAGAAATAACACTACGCAAATTCTAAAGAATTAGTTGAAAGTAACTTCTGGCCCCAACTTGAGTCATAGAAGTGACTAAGGAAGACCTTTTACTATCAAATCACCCAGAGCAGAGGAACATTTGAAATGTAAAAGCACTTAAAAGAGTAAAGAGAATATTTGTGCTCTGGCAGGAGGGCTAAAATTGAAGTAGAAGATATTTCAGAGAGATGAGGAAAGACTCAGCTGATGGCAAGGACCCTTTCTGACACCCTCCTGGAACCTTGCACCCACGGACTTTTAAATTTTTTAATTGAGATATAATTAACATGCAAAATCATGTTAATTTCAGGTGTACAACATAATGAATCAATATTTGTATATACTGCAAAATGGTCGAGATGAGTCTAGTTAACATCCATCACCACACATAGTTAAAAATAATCTCATATGAGAACTTTTAAAATATACTCTTAGCAACCGTCAAATAGGCAATACAGTATTATTAACCTTAATCGCCATGCCGTACAGAGAATTTTTTATTTAAAAAAGCCAAGGCAGAATATCTGTCTTGAAGCAACTTTCAGTGGCATACCAGGTTTAATTAAATATTAAATCAGTCTGTAAACTGCCTGTGGCCTATGTGCCCTTGATAGCAATTACATTTTAATATCTAGAAAATGAGTTAATATTTACCAAGGGCCAGAAAACTATGTAGATCTGGATGATACTCTAAGGAAGCTACAGGAAAAAAAGTAACTTTTCAATCATTCTCAACTTTTGGAAGTCAAGTAAGATGCTCAACAGGCTGTGGACCAGAGTTTTAATAAAGTGCAGTCCACCAGTCCATGGGCAATTGGTTCTAGAACCCCTGAGGATACCAAAATCAGTGGATGCTCAAGTTCTTTATATAAAATAGCATTATATCTGCATATAACCTTAAAGTACATTCTCTCACACACTTCATCTCTAGAGTTCTTATAACACTTAATACAATGTAAATGCCATGTTAACATTAAATATGTAAATGCTATATAAATAGCTGCTGGAGCAAAGTAAGTTCAAGTTTTGCCTCTTGGAACTTTCTGGAATTTTAAAAATATATTTTCAACCCTTGGTCAGTTGAATCTACAGACGTGGAACCTATGGATAAGGAAGGCCGACTGGACACCTCACACATGATCCCTGAAACTGCTTCCGACCACACTGTACTAAGGCCCAGAGGAAGCATGCTTATTTAACATGAAATATAAATTATTGCCATTTCTGAACAAACAGTACAATATGCAGCAAAGTGTACACTCTCTCTCTCTCTGCCCCAGGGGTACTTTCCAGCTAGGACTGAACTCATGCTCACAGATGACGCCAATTGCAGATGAATGACCAGCTTGCGGTGGTTCACCAGGCTGTGCGGATCCCGCAGCTTCATCTGCAGGCAGCAAACAAACCCGGGAGGGGCGGGCTCCAACAGGAAACATAACACACTCTCTTTTTCTCAATTCTCTGAATATATGAGCAGGAAAGGAAAAAGCAATGGAATCCACTTCAAACCAAAGCATAAAACCCATTTCACCTGCTGGGTGAAATGTGCTAAGGTAGACAAGACTTTTAACAATAATTATGAGAACAGTAACAGCTCCCAGTCATGGAGAACTATGCTGTGAGTTAAGCACTCTGCATACTTTACAGCTAAATGTAAATTTCCTCATCTGTAAGTGAAAGACAAGAACAACACCTATTTTATTATGTTATTATGAGGATTTGAGGAGAAGAGAAGAAAAAAGCCTTCTGGAAGTTGAGGCGGCAGGGCCAAAAAGGATAGGGTTTGAAAGAGACAGACATGGGTTAAAAGCCCAAATGCAATTTCTATGATTTGATCTTGCTGAGTTCCAGTTTCCTCTTCTCCAAAGTGGAGATGAAGCCACCACCTTGAAAAGGAATCGAAAAAGATGATAGGTCAAATACCAGCTGGTGTCTACATTACCAGGAGGTGTTCAATAAACGCTTATACCCTGTATCCTGTGATACATGCGAACAGCTTCTGTTAACCTCTGTCGGCAGTCGTTCACTCACTCAATGTCAAGAGTACCCACAGAAGGACTTTCTTTAGTAACAATGATACTTTTACCCAGTTTAATAAGTCGGACACTGGTTTAACAGCTTTACATCTATGAACTCATTTAATCATCATCACAATCCAGGGAGGCGGGTACTGTAATCCCCATCTTACAGACAAATACACTGAGGCGCAGAGTTCAGGTAACACGCCGAGGCTCAGACAGTACCTGAGCCAGCAGCAAGTCTCCCTAGTCTGTCCTCCTAACCTTGATGTGACAGCCTATATGGGGGTCAATCTGTTTCAGCTTCTATATTGGATATAGATCTTGAGATAAGCAATGGATGTTCTCACCAACTACACTGTGTTGAATAACTTATCAACTTCTGAAATAACATTTTGTGTATTTTCTTAGAATTCCTTAAAATACTATGATTTTAAATGAGATGCCTTTTAAATGAGATGCCTACAACTAGTTCATCTTGTTCCATGTGCCAGAAAACTATAAATAAATGTGCTTCTTTTTCTAAGGAGCACCTAAAGAAATCTCACATTAAACCACAATCCTGAGTTTTGCAATACAAGTCCAAATCAAAAGAAGATATATTAGGGCAGTCTGAATGTTATTTGTTTTACTAAACTAATGACTTCCATACCAAAAAAATCTGAATATTCTCCTTATCTCTAATATTCATGTCTTCACAGTCATAGCAGTACTGTATGGTATTTCAAGCTATCCTTTTACGAATTTAATCAATTCAAATATTAAACATCAATGATGATAATCTATTTCTCTGCTTAAGAGGAATCTCTGGGGGAACAGATGAGAGAGAAAGGTTAAAGAATTCTGGAATTCTATCCTTCAAAGTAGGACAGGGCAGCTACCTATAAATCATGCTCTTTGTTTATTAAGATAATTAAGCCTAACAGTACACTTAACTTTCAGACTCAACAATTGTCTGGCATGAACAATATCCACTTTTTCTAAAACAAAGGGGTTGTGTTCAAAGGTGTCCTCTGCAAGCTCCCTGCACAATGCATGCTATTTTAAAACATGATTTATGTGTCTAATTCCTGGAGCTGCCTTGAAAAATATACTGGGTTTTTCCTCGCATGCACCCTATTAGGAGAAGACACTCCAATCTGAAGAGTGCACTCTGTTTCAGACTGCAGGGCGCTATATCATGTCAGCATTTTCATTAAATACGTTCAAGCTGGACCTTAAACAAATGGAATGGAGAACCACAGCTGCAGACACTGCGGAGAGACAGACTTATCCGGCAGGGAGGCTTACATAAGAGGTGCAGGACAGTCAGGGTGAAACCCAAGTGTCATCAGCTGAACACGACTGCTTTGAGATTTGCTCACATTCTTTACATAAATGGAATCACACAAGACTGAGCGGATTTCTCATTTTATTTGCCCTATAGCACAAAACTGTAGGTTGACATATTAAGTTGTTTTCCCCTAAAGGATTGGGCTCTAATTAGGGAAACGTTGGGAACTTCTACCTAGAGGGAAAGTGGGATGCGCGGGAAGCCTGGAGGCCAGAGAAAGAATGATTTAGCCTCCATCCCTGAAGACCTAGCGCATCCAGGAATGTTACTGGAGTCACTTCCCTGAGGACCTGGGACGGAGGTGACAAGACCCCCCTATCTCCTGTGCGCGCGCGCGCGCACACTCACACACAACACATATACAGTCAAGGAGCTCGGAATGAGCAATCGGCAGCAGGCGAAATGCCCTCGGAGCACCTGTCCTCTCACAGCACATTTCCAACTGGCACGTTCAGCAGAGACTGGAGCCAGCCCGCCCGGGACGGCTGCCTCTGCCGGCGTGCCCTGTCCGCGGCTTCGCTTTCTCAACTCCCCAAGCTGGAACCCCGCTAACAAAAGGTGCTTCCCACGACGTGAAGATAATAAAAACGAACCTCTCCTTCCCGCGGCGCCACCCTCCAACTTTATAAACTACAGTCAACTTACTGGAATGCAGGAGACAGGGAGCCTTCAAGGGGGACAGCTCTCCGGCTGCGCAGAGCCCCGCTGGCCCCGCACTGCCCCGGCTGCGGCGGCGGCGGGTGCGGGGCGAGGCGCTGCCGTTCTGCACCAGCCGCCTCGGCTCCGCGGTGCCCGGAGCCCGGCAATCGCCGGGGCGCACCGCCTGGCGGCTGCGGCGACGACGAAAGCTACACGGGTCCGCGTGGTCCCGAGCGCTGCAGCAGCCGCCCGCCCCGGAGTGCGGCGCTCCGAGCCCCTGGTGCGTGTCTCCGGCTCCGAGGGAATTGCGGCTCTACAAGAAAGGCAGCAGGGGAAAAGCCGAGGCGCTGCTGCCGGGAGCACCGCCAGCCCGCTCCCAAGCAGTCGGTCACATCGGGGGCGCGCCGGGAAGCGAGCCGGCGAGCAGGCACCGCAGTTTGCACTCGCAGCCGCGCCGCGGAGAATGACAAGCTCCGAGGCGGTGCAGCCGTGCGGGGCGCGGGATGCCACTGCGCATGAGCCCGGCTGGCTGCGGCACGTCACGGGGGGGCGGGACGGAGGGGGCGGCGGGACGGAGGGGGGGCGGGACGGAGGGGGGGCGGGACGAGGAGGGGGCGGGACGAGGAGGGGGCGGGACGAGGAGGGGGCGGGACGAGGAGGGGGCGGGACGAGGAGGGGGCGGGACGAGGAGGGGGCGGGACGAGGAGGGGGCGGGACGAGGAGGGGGCGGGACGAGGAGGGGGCGGGACGAGGAGGGGGCGGGACGAGGAGGGGGCGGGGAGGGGGTGAGCCGGGCGGGGCCGGGTGGGAGCGAGAAGCCCAACTACCCCGCGGGAAGGTACCGGAAGTCAGCCGCCTGGGGTTTTGTGAACCTAAAGCTGTTGTGGTTGAACTTGTTTGTCTCCAGAGTCCATTGTCCCTTAAAAACTAATGTTTACCCTAAGTGATCCTTTGGGGCTCTGGGCAAACCTGCAAAAGTCAGTTTAACTCATGTTATGGTTTAACCTTAAAGAGCTGGGATTTAGGGGACAATGTACCTTGGCTGTACATTAAAATAACTTACTGAGCTAATAGGAGCCCTTTTGCCCCGGCCACACCCCAGTATCCAGAATAGAACGTACACTAGAATCTCTGGATGGGGCCCAGCTATTATTAGGCTGTAAAGCTTCCCAGTTGAGATCGAGGTACAGTAGAGCTTCTTAAACCTTTAATGTGTGATAAAATCTGGAGATTTTCTTAAAATGCAGGTTCTTATTCAGTGAGTTTGGGCACTGTGGGAAGGTTCTTCATTTCTAACAAGAACTATTGATGTCAGTGCTGCAGGTCTGGACCACCCCATCTTTGCTACTCAAGTGTGGTCTAGAATCTAGAGCAGAGTTTTCCTTCTGCATGAGAATCACTTTTGTAGCTATCTGAAAATATCTCCAGGCCTTATCTTCAGTGGTTATGGCTCAGCCCTGGGCAAAGGTGGGACCTTGGAATTTCATTCCTAAGGAGCACTCTGATGAGTCTGATATAGGTGGTGTTTGAACCAAACTTCAGATTATTAGACCAGCAATTAGTAGTTGGGAATAGACCTTTGAAGTGGGAAGCACCAAGCCTGGTGTTGAACTCAGGACATCCAAGTTCAAGTCTGAATCCCAAGTCCTAGTTCAGCTCCAAGCCCAGCTCCCACTGAAGCTTTATCTGATTAGTCCAAATTTTCTGTAATTATTATGCATTACTTTACTTAGGGAAAATCTATAAATCATGTTACATACACAACACACATGCTGTATTCCTTGCACATATCATTTGTGTGTGTGTGAGTGTATGTGTGTCCGACTATTTGCAACGCCATGGACATAGAATTTTCCAGGCAAGAATACTGGAGTGGGTTGCCATTTCCTACTCCAGGGGCTCTTCCTAACCCAGGGATTGGACCCACATCTCATGTGTCTCCTGCATTGGCAGATGGGATCTTTATCAACTGTGCCACCTGGGAAGCCTACACATATCATTAAAGGAGGCTTAAATATGGCCTGGGAAGAAGGTTTATTAGGAGGGGAGGTGTGGGTATAGAGAGCAAAGTTATGGAGTAAGAAATGTTAGATGGCTTGTTTCATAGTGCACATAGAGGGAAGGATACATGGGAAGAAGCAAACCTTAGACTCAACCTAGGTCCTGGAAAAGTGACTTGGAGAAGACTTAGTTTCCTGGACCAAGGACCAGACTTGGTCTCCTGATCGGTACCATCAAGTGAAACTCAGTGTTCCAGAACATATGAATGTATGACAAGTCGTGTACATTACCTCACTGAAATCTCACAATGGTCTTGTTAATTGAATATAAAAAAAGATTTATGCTCATTTTACTAATTTTAAAAAATTGCCTTGCTCACACAATGGAACTTGAATGAGACTACAGATCTGAGTGTTAGATGCAGCTTCTATAATCTAAGAAAAACAAGTAAGCTCTTATAAGGAAAAAGGTTTCTGTTTATTTTCACATCTGATTAAGGTTGTGCCTAAGTTCTGAGTTAGCAAATCTTTCATTTTTGGAGAGAAGAAATCCATTTTGCATCTTCACCCCAGTTTTGCAGCTGCACAAACTGGGATGCAAAATTTTGTCTTAACAGCATCTCAGGGGTTTCCCTGGTGGCTCAGATGGTGAAGAATCCACCTGCAATGCAATAGACTTGGGTTCAATTCTTGGGTCAGAAAGATCCTCTGGAGAAGGGCATGGCAACCCACTCCAGTAGTCTTACCTGGAAAATTTCATGGATAGAGGAGCCTGACGAGCTACAGTCCATGGACTGGAAAAGAATATCACCTCCACCTTGAGCCTCTGTCCCCCCCAGCCACCCCCTCATTGACTTTGCTTTCCCTGGTGGCTTAAATGGTAAAGAATCTGTCTGCAGTGCAGGAGACCCAAGCTTGATTCCTGGGTTGGGAAGATGCCCTGGAGAAGGAAATGGCAACCCATTCCAGTATTCTTGCCTGGAGAATCCCATGGACAGAGGAGCCTGGTGGCCTACAGTCCATGGGATCGAAAAGAGTTGGACATGATTGAGTGACTAACACACTCACTCAAGATCATCTCAGTTTTAGGACATTACAGTTGCATAGTGCGGGCTTCACTGAGAGCTTCAAAGAGCAACACTCACATTTTCTGGTGACTAGCATGATTATCATCCTCATTTTAGCCAGGGCTAAGGAAACTAAGTGGTTGAGACAAAATCTAGGCAAGAACCAGTCTCAGGTCTTGGTCCTTCTTCTCTGCTCTCCTGTCACCAAATGACCTCCTGAATGTTGCTTTTCATTTCCAAATTTTTACTGATTTTCCATCAGTAAATTAGAACCCAAAGATATTCCAGAGTCACTCCTTGATATAAAACCAGAAGTGTCAGGGAACAATTATTGTTGTAAGTGTTCTGGACTATATTTCCAATGTAGAGTAAAGTTTTGGAAGAAAGTGTGTGATATATGGGCTTCCCTGATGACTCAGATGGTAAAGAATCTGCCTGCAAAGTGAGAGGCCAGGGTTGGATCCCTGGGTCAGGAAGTTCCCCTGGAGAAGGGAATTGCAACCAACTCCAGTATTCTTGCCTGGAGGATTCTGTGAACAGAGGGTGGGATGTTTATACACAATCTACCAATCCAGAAGTTTGCTTCAGAATGCTGTATTGTAAACTACATCTGACCCACCCTTGTCTTTCAGTTCAGTTCAGTTCAGTCTCTCAACCAGTCATGTTCGACCAATTGTAACCCTATGGACTGCGGCACGCCAGGCTTCCCTGTCCATCACCATCTCCTGGAGCTTGCTCAAACTCATGTCCAGCGAGTTGGTGATGCCATCCAACCACCTCATCCTCTTCTGTCCCCTTCTTCTCTGGCCATCAATCTTTCCCAGCATCAGGGTCTTTTCCAGTGAGTCAGTTCTTTGCATCAGGTGGCCAAAGTATTGGAGTTTCAGCTTCAACATCAGTCCTTCCAATGAATATTCAGGGCTGATTTCCTTTAGGATGGACTGGTTGGATCTCCTTGCAGTCCATGGGACTCTCAAGAGTTTGCTCCAACACACACAGTTCAAAAGCATCAATTCTTTGGCACTCAGCTTTCTTTATAGCTCAACTCTCACATCCATACATGACTACTGGAAAAATCATAGGTTTGATTGGACAGACCTTTGTTGGTAAAGTAATGTCTCTGCTTTTTAATATGCTGTCTAGGTTGGTCATAGCTTTTCTTCCAAGGGAGTAAGTGTCTTAATTTCATGGCTGCAGTCACCATTTGCAGTGATTTTGGAGCCCCAAAAAACAAAGTCTGTCACCATTTCCACTGTTTCCCCATCTGTTTGCCATGAAGTGATGGGACCAGATGCCATGATCTCAGTTTTCTAAATGCTGAGTTTTAAGCCAACTTTTTCACTCTCCTCCTTCACTTTCATCAATAGGCTCTTTAGTTCTTGTTCGCTTTCTGCCATAAGGATGGTGTCATCTGCATATCTGAGGTTATTGATATTTCTCCCAGCAATCTTGATTCCAGCTTGTGCTTCATCCAGCCCAGCATTTCTCATGATATACTCTGCATATAAGTTAAATAAGCAGGGTGACATTATACAGCCTTGATGTACTCCTTTCCCGATTTGAAACCAGTCTGTTGTTCTGTGTCAAGTTCTAACTATTGCTTCTTGACCTGCATACAGATTTCTTAAGAGGCAGGTCAGGTGGTCTGGTATTCCCATCTCTTTCAGAATTTTCCACAGTTTGTGGTGATCCACACATTCAAAGGCTTTGGCGTAGTCAATAAACCAGAAATAGATGTTTTACTGGAACTCTCTTCTTGCTTTTTCTCTGATCCAACAGATGTTGGCAATTTGATCTCTGGCTCCTCTGCCTTTTCTAAATCCAGCTTGAGCATCTGGAAGTTCATGGTTCATGTACTGTTGAAGCCTGGCTTGGAGAATTTTGAGCATTACTTTGCTAGCATGTGAGATGAGTGCAATTGTGCAATAGTTTGAACATTCTTTGGGATTGCCTTTTTTTGGGATTGAAATGAAAACTAACCTTTTCCAGTCCTATGGCCATTGCTGAGTTTTCCAAATTTGCTGGCATGTTGAGTGTGGCCCTTTCATAGCATCATCTTTCAGGATTTGAAATAGCTCAAGTGGAATTCATCACCTCCACTAGCTTTGTTCATAGTGATGCTTCCTAAGGCCCATTTGACTTCACATTCCAGGATGTCTGGCTGTAGGTGAGTGATCACACCATCGTGGTTATCTGGGTCATGAAGATCTTTTTTGTATAGTTCTTCTGTGTATTCTTGACACCTCTTCTTAATATCTTCTGCTTCTGTTAGGTCCATACCATTTCTGTCCTTTATTGTGCCCATCTTTGCCTGAAATGTTCCCTTGATATCTCTAATTTTCTTGAAGAGATCTCTAGTCTTTCCCATTCTATTGTTTTCCTCTATTTCTTTGCATTGATCACTGAGGAAGGCTTTCTTATCTCGACTCACTATTCTCTGGAACTCTGCATTCAAACTGGTATATCTTTCCTTTTCTCCTTTGCCTTTCGTTTCTTGTCTTTTCTCAGCTATTTGTAAGGCCTCCTCAGACAACCATTTTGCCTTTTTGCATTTCTTTTCCATGGGGATGGTCTTGATTCCTGTCTCCTGTACAATGTCACAAACCTTCGTCCATAGTTCTTCAGGCACTCTATCAGAGCTAATCCCTTGAATCTATTTGTCACTTCCACTGTATAATCCTAAGGGATTTGTTTTAGGTCATACCTGAATGGTCTAGTGGTTTCCCCTACTTTCTTCAATTTAAGTCTGAATTTGACAATAAGGAGTTCATGATCTGAGCCACAGTCAGCTTCCACTCTTATTTTTGCTGACTGTGTAGAGCTTCTCCATCTTTGGCTGCAAAGAATATAATCAGTCTGATTTTGGTATTGACCATCTGGTGATGTCCATGTGTAGAGTCTTCTCTTGTGTTGTTGGAAAAGCATGTTTGCTATGACCAGTGCGTTCTCTTGGCAAAACTCTGTTGGCTTTTGACCTGCTTTGTTTTGTACACCAAGGCCAAATTTGCCCGTTACTCCAGGTATCTCTTGACTTCCTACTTTTGCATTCCAGTCCCCTATAATGAAAAGGGCATCTTTTTTGGGTGTTAGTTCTAGACAGTCTTGTAGGTCTTCATAGAACCATTCAACTTCAGCTTCTTCGGCATTACTAGTAGGGGCATAGACTTGAATTACTGTGATACTGAATGGTTTGCCTTGGAAATGAACAGAGATCATTCTGTTGTTTTTGAGATTGCATCCAAGTACTGCATTTTGGACTCTTGTTGACTATGATGGCTACTCCATTTCTTCTAAGGGAGTCTTGCCCACAGTAGTAGATCTGATGGTCATCTGAGTTAAATTCACCCATTCCAGTCCATTTTACTCCCAATGTAATGTAACATCTTTACTTCAATTAGAGCTACTCTTCTGTGTGATTATGAAAAAATTAATAAGTGAACATGCTAATTAAAAGAGAATTAAATTAGGGAGCTGATTGTGGAACTCTGTTAGTTCAGTTTTTAATAAGAAAATATTTTAAAGAAAAAAAAATTAAAAAGTCAGCATAATAGTCATGTTGGGCATTTTTAGGAGAGGTGTCCCAAGTTGTGATCCTGTTTTCTGAAGTGTTAGAAACTCCAGTCAAAAATATCTATCTGTAGAGTGTATGAATTCACTTGAATATTGACTTTTTGAGAACCAGGATTTAATTTTATAAAAAGTTAATTAGTTTGACCCACTGACATTGTATTTTGAGCCACTATCACTGGCATTAAATACATGAAATATATAACATTGCTTTAATATTAACCGTGTCTTAATATTGATTGTGTCTGATTTAGAACTTGTTTCTCATTAGCTTCTGTTGTTGTCTGGCACGAATAGCAGCAATGTTTTGTTGTTTTTTTTTTCCTCTGAGGTTTGCATTCCTTATGGGTCAGCAAAGCCTGCTCTTTGGCTGAGAATTTCTTCATTCAATGCCTCTAAAAGTCCCAATGGTAAGAATTTCAATTATACAGATACTAGCAACTCCACTGAACCTATTTTCTGCTCATTCAAGAAACTGTACCTAGAATAGATTCTTACTCAGTTCTTTCTGCTAAGAATCACAGGTTGACCATTGAGCTGAGAGGTTCTGGCCCCCAAATTTTTTGTATTTGTTAATTACATTTCTTTATCCATTTCACTCAAAGAGATTCTTTGACATGAAAATCTTCTACCTTCTGCCTGCTTCATAGATACAGTCCAGCTCAGAGAACTGTGGGGAGTCCAGGTGACTGGCAAAGCTGAAACAAAAATGGGAACACAGAATTAGATTTCACTTGGAAAGAATGAGGTTGCCATAAAAGGTTAATAAAAGTTGTGCTTGATTTCTGGACATGGCTTATTACCAAGTTTGCCTTGTTTGAACACATGCAGCTGCTAGTAAATTCCATAGAAATCATAACTGAATCCCTGGTGGGATATGGGGGTGAGAGGAGGTGGGTCTGGGGATAGTTAGGTGAACATTCTGTTTTGTTTTGTTTTTTATCCGGAACAACTTATGGAGACTATTCAAAAGCTCAATTCCTCTTTCTCTGACACAGGAAAATTAAGAAGTGCCTGAATGTCAAATGCTTACTTCTCAATTGTTTGTGCTAAATAATTTCCTTAGAACTTAGAGCAGCCTGATTTTCAGGCTAGCTCCAAAATATTTCTTTAAAATAAGTTAATACAGTGTTCAATTGCAACTCTGAGTCTGAAAGAAAATAGGTGCCGGGTGAAGGTTCTGGCCCAATGGGGTCTGGGGCAGGACAGAATGGAATTTAGGGGTCAAAGAGAAAGACTGACTATGGTCTTGGTGGCTGAGAAGCAGAAACTGATAAAGATTGTTTATCGGTAGCCTCTGAGATAAACTTGGGATAAGTATTGGCCTGTGACCAAGAAGAGAAATAGCAGTTGAAACTGGACCTGCAGCTTAGAGCTTGCATCTACTAAAAGTGTAAAGGGCCTCACATTTGTCTTAATCTATGGGAAAGAATGATCAGAGATTACTAAATAGGTTATAAATCACTTACAAATGGATAAATACTTTGAAGAACTGATACAGAAATGTACATTCCATTTTAATGTCTAAGAATTACCTGCCCCTCTCTCCCAGACATGTTACCCACTAATAGAAGGAGAAGGCGGCCAATGGGGAGGTCGTGTGCACAGTTAGAACCACACATAGTTGGCTGGCCCTGGCTTCTCGTGTCCCCATCTGTCAGCTACAATCACATGACTACCATCTTTGATTACCTAACATGGAATAACAATAGTTTTCAGCACATGCATGTCTGCTCAGTCATGTCTGATTCTTTGTGATTGCATGGACTGTAGCCCACCATGCTCCTCTGTCCATGAAATTTTCCAGGCAAGCACACTAAAGCGGATTGCCGTTTCCTACTCTAGGGGATCTTCTGGACCCAGGGATTGAACCTGCATCTCCATCATTGGCAGGCAGATTTGTTACCACTGAGCCACCTCGGAGAGCCCATAGTAAGTTCCTAATGAATGCCAGATGTTAGAATTGACTTTTTTTTTTCCCCTCCTAGAGTCAAAAACTGTAGCTAGATGTCTGTTTTATCACGTTAATGTAAGCAGTGATTAACTGTGGTTCATCAGAGAGTGCTTTCCCTTTTTGACAGAAGACTTAGGAGTGACTTTAGGGCTCCTCTGAGAACAGGGAAACCTTGTAGAAAAGGCTTCAGGAGAGATCAAGACAAAGCCTGCTAATGTTACTCCGTGGCCTCCACATACTGCAAAGCTAAAGGCAGGGCTTAGGACTTGACACTTCCAGATCTTTCTACTGGGAGAAAGAAATTATGCTGGGAAAAGAGACAGTATTTATAACAGTGAGAGCAGAGAGTGCCTTAAAGAGGTGTCTTTATATTACAGATTAAAGAATGGGTGTTCCCATCACCGTTTGTCATCCTGACCTTACATATTCCTTAAATTTCTATCTTGATGTCACTGATTACGATTTGCGGCTTTCAAAGTTATGTGAGAATGTGTTACTCATAATGTTGACAGAGATTCCTTTGTTCACTTTTTACTTGTTCTGCCTTCATCACTTCCATAGAATATAATTCTCACGCACTCCAGTTGGAAGTAAGCACCAGAGAAAACTGTGTGTTTCATTATCAGCCAACAAACAAAAAATTCAAGATTGAGGAAGGAAGATGTATAAAGTTGTCGAGAGTTTTACTTCCAGGAGGAGCTAATTGGTTGCTCTCCAAAGTCAGAAAGGTATGAAAAGCTTTCAGGGGGTAAAACACGGCGGTCATTTCTTTCTCTATTCCCACCCCGTCAATGTTTTTTCAGCAGATAGACTCCTGCTGTCAGTCTTGCATCGTCCTTGGCATGCAGCCGTATCTTGCTATGGAGGGACACAAGATAACAAAGAGTGGAAGTTCAATATACTGTGGTCTTTTCTTTTCAGTCAGAAGTCCATTTAGGACTAGAGGGATATGTGCTGTTTACTTGAATTTCTTCCTCAGTCTGCCTAAGCTTATTACCTGCAAAATGAGAATGTTAAAGGTGGCTGTTATTATTCTCAGAAAGAGTCAGCTATTTACCTGTTTCTTCTTCCCCACGAAGAAGGAGCATTTAGTTTCTGCTGAACTCTCTTCCCTTCCTTATGCCCAAAGAGGAAAACACCTTCTAGAGAGGGGTGCTAGGAAAGACTAGGGAGAATGAGGGCCCCCCAAAGCTTCCACATATTTGGTGGTCAAACCTACTATTCCGAGCAAGCGACTGAAGCTCTTAGAATTTGAGATGTTACTTGTACAATTGGTGGTCACCTTCTTAGTGGAATCCAACCGTATTCTTTGAAGGATGAAAAAAAGCACAAGCACACAGCCTGATAGAAAAGTAGACCTTGGAGATTTCACAGAAATTCACACAGAAGAATTCCCAGAGGCAAAAGCCATAAAATAAACCATCACTCCAAGACATCTTGTAAAAACAGCAGTTGGTTTCAGAAATATTTAATCCCAAATTCCACTGAAGTGCACATGGCATTTCCTGTTTCTGGAAACAGAAGAAAATTAAGCTCTGCCTGAAAGAAAGAAGGCAGAGCCAGATGTTGGTGTTGGTAATGATCTGCAGAGCCTGACGCTCATGTGGCAGCAGTCTGGGAAATACATGACAGCTGTCTGAAGCCATGGGAGCCTAATTTCTCTTGGCTAGAAAAGAAACAAAGTGTACAGGCTGTGTTGTTGATATATACAATGGACAGCTGAGCCCAAGAGACATGGTTTTGGTTTGTAGAGCCAGTAACAGCAATTTTAAATATTATTTATATTCCTTTGATGAACTTGATCCAAATCACTTATTCAAGGAATGTTCAGTATCCAACCAACTATAATGCCATTCTAAAGTGATTTCTTTTCCCCAGAAAATGCTGGACTATTAGATTTTAAAAACCAATTATAGGCAATTTGATAGTGGTTTGCTTTGTCTATATTAGTAATTAGAATTTTGTTCTGAAAATACACGATTGGGCTTCTTGATAAAAAGAGCCTGGCTATACAGCGGTGATTAAAACCTACTTTATCTTTTATTTTACCCCACCCAGATTCTTCTGCTTTGGTCAAACTGGTTTGCTCTTCTTCATTGCTTCACATCCTTTGAGCTTTATTGCTTTAGTGTGTTTCCCTGTGTAGTTTTTTGATTCCTTGCATTATTCAATTATATTCAGTCTGACTTTTAGGTGGATAAAATTTTCCCATGTTAACTATTTGTTTCCCCTCTTTAAAAAGCTTGTAGTATAATTGACCTAGAACACTATGTTAATTGCAGGTGTACAACATAGTGATTCAATATTTCTATACATTACAAAATAATCACCAGGATATGTGTAGTTCCCACATGACCATACAAAGTTGTTACAATACTATTGACTGTGCTCCCAGTGCTGTATAGTTCATCCCCATGAATCATTTATTTTGTAGCTGGGAGTTTATACCTGTTAATCTTCCTCACCTATTTCATTTATCCCTCCACCCTCATTCCTCTGGCAACTACCTGTTTGTTTTCTGTGTCTATGAGTTTGTTTCTGTTGTTATGTTTATTTATTTGTTTTGTTTTTTAGATTCCCATATAAGTGAAATCATATTTATCTTTCTCTGTGTGATTTATTTCACTTAACATAATACTCTCTAGGTCCATTCATGTTGTTACAAATGACAAGATTCATTTTTCCCTATGGCTAATATTTTGTTTCTTTTCCTTCTTTTCCATTTATTTATCAATGGACAATTAGATTGCTTTCTTATCTTGACTAATTGTAAATAATACTGCAATGAACAAAGGGGCGCATATATTTTTTGAATTAATGTTTTTAGTCATTTTGGAAAAACACTCAGAGTGAAATTGCTGGATCATATGATAGTTCTACTTAAAATCTTTTCAGGAAACTCCATATTGTTTTTCACAGTAGTCATATCAATTTGCATTCCCACAAATGTCACACAAGAGTTCCTTTTTCTCTACATCCTTGCAAACACTTTTTATTTGTTGTCATGTTAATAATTGTCTATTCAGGTCCTCTGCTCATTTTTTAATCTGTTTTTTTGTGTTTCTTGATGTTTATTTTTATGAGTTCTTTGTATATTTTGGATATTAATTCCCTATCAGATATATCATTTGCAAATATCTCTCCCATTCATTAGGCTGTCTTTTCATTTTGTTGAGAGTTTCATTTGCTATGAAAAAAATTTTTAGTTTGATGTAGTCCTATTTGTTTATTTTTGCTTTTGTTTTCCTTGCCTGAGGACGCATATCCAAAAAAAAATATTGCTAAGACCTATGTTGATAATGTACTGGCTATGTTTTTTTCCTAGGTATTTTTTGGGTTCAAGTCTTACATTTAAATCTTTATTTCTTTTTAGTTTATTTTTGTACATGGTGTGGGATAGTGGTCTGGTTTGATTCTTTTGCATGTAGCTGCCCAATTTTCCCAGTATAGTTATTGAAAAGGCAGTCTCTTCCCCATTGTAAATCCTTACCTCCTTTGTCATAAATTAATCATCCACAGAGTGTAGCTTCATTTTGGGGCTCTCTATTCTGTTCCATTGAGCTATATATCTGTTTTTGTGCCAGTATCAAATTGTTTTGACCACTGTAACTTTGTAGTATAATTTGAAATCAGGGAGCTTGATACCTCCAACTTTACTCTTCTTTCTGAAGATCACTTTGGCTATTTGAAATCTTGAGTTTCTACACAAATTTTGGGGGCTTGCCTGGTGGCTCAGAAGGTGGAGAATTCGCCAGCAATGTGGGAGACCTGGGTTTGACCACTGGGTTGGGAAGATCTCCTAGAGGAGGGCATGGCAACCCACTCCAGTATTCTTGCCTGGAGAATGCCCACAGACAGAGAAGCCTGGCAGTCCATAGGGTCGCAGAGAGTTGGACATGACTGAGCGACTAAGCACACACACAGATTTTAGAATTATTTGTTCTAGTTCTGAGAAATGCCTCTAGTTTTAAAATAAGGATTGCATTGAATCTGTGGATTGCCTTAGGGAGTATGATCGTTTTAACTATTAATTCTTCCAGTCTACGAACATCTTTCCATTCGTTTTCTTGTCTTCAACTTCTTTCATCAGTGTCTTATAAGCTCTGAGTACATTAGTTGTTAGTGTATAGAAATGCAACAGATTTCTGTATATTACTTTTGTATCTTGCAATAGTTTTTTGGTGATAGTTTTTTCTTTACTGTCATGTAGTCTGAAAACAGTGATGGTTTTACTTCTGTTCCAATTTGGACTCTTCTTATTTAATTTTTTCTTATCTGATTGTCATTGAATAAAAGTGGCAACAGTGGGCACATTTGTTTTGTTTCCTGATCTTAGGAGAAATGTTTTCAGCTTTCCACCATTGAATTTAATGTTGACTAGGTCTGTCATATATGGCCTTTATTATGTTGAGGTATAATCTCTCAGTACCCACTTTTATTAGAAGTTTTTTTTTATCATAAATAATGTTGAATTTTGTCATAATCTTTTTCTGCATCTATTGAGATGATCATATGATTTTTTTTTATTCAATTTACTAGTGGGTATACCACACTGATTAATTTGCAGGAATTGAACCCTCCTTGTATCCCTGGAATAAATCCCACTTAATCATGGTGTATGATTCTTTTAATGTATTCTTAAATTTGGTTTGTTAATATCTTGTTAAGGGTTTTTGCCTCTATGTCCATCAATGACACTGTCCTATAATTTTCCTTTTTTCTTTGTGGTATTGTTGACTGACTTTGGCACCAGGATGATAACGACCTCATAGAATAAGTTCAAAAATATTATTTCCTCTGCAATTTTTGGGGATGATTTGAGAAAGGTTGTATTAGCTCCTTAAATGTTTGGTGGAATTCACCATTAAAGCTGTCTGGTTCTGGACTTTTGTTTTTTAGGACTTTAAAAAAATGTTGACTCAATTTAATCAATCTGTTTATATTTTCTAGTTTTATGATTCAATCTTGGGTGATTGTACATTTTTAAGAATTTATCCATTTCTTCTAAGTTGCTCATTTTATAATAATCTTTTATGATCCTTTGTATTTCTGTGGTTAGGGGTGTAACTTCTCCTTCATTTCTGATTTTACTTATATGAGCTTTCTCTTTTTCTTTTTGGTGAATCTGGCTAAAGTTTTATCAATTTTGTTTATCTTTTAAAAGAACAAGCTCTTAATTTTACTGATCTTTTGCACTACTTTTTAAAATCTTTATTTCATTTTTTTCTGCTCTAATCTTTATGATTTCTTTGCTTTATACTAAGTTTGAGTTTTTGTCAGTTCTTCTTTTTCTAGTTCTTTTAGGTGTAAGCTTAAGCTTAGGTTGTTTTTGAGATTCTTCTTCTTTCCTGAGGTAGCTTTTTTGCTGTAAACTGATAGCTCAGTTGGTAAAGAATCCACCTACAATGCAGGAGATCCCAGTTTGATTCCTGGGTCAGGAAGATCTGCTCGAGAAGGGATAGGCTCCCCACTCCAGTATTCTTGGGCTTCCTTTGTGGCGCAGCTGAAAAAGAATCTGCCTGCAGTGTGGGAGACCTGGGTTCAGTCCCTGTGTTGAGAAGGTCCCCTGGAGAAGGGAAAGGCTACCCACTCTAGTATTCTGGCCTGGAGAGTTCCATGGACCATATAATCCATAGGGTCACAAAGAGTCAGATCTGAATGAGTGACTTTCACTTTTCCCTTATAGAACTGCTTTTGCTGTTTACTATGGGTTTTGAGTCGTGTTTCCACTTTCATTTGTCTCCATTTTTTCTTTCCATTATTATTTCTTTTATTTCTTCCTTGATTCTTTCAGTGACCCGTTGGTTATTTACCAGCATAATGCTTAACCTTCACATGTGTTTTGAGTTTTTTAAAATATATTTTATTTCTTTATTGTTGTGGTTTACTCAAGTTCTCCTTTCCAACCTCTTGTCTTTCAAATACTAGCCATACTTGAATGCCTAATACATGTCTCCGCATGTCCATGTAGTTGACCTTGATCATCCTGGCTTGCTTGCTGGAGGTATCTCTACTCCTGTGGGCATCTATAATACCTACTGTCTATATCATCCACATGGCACTAATTCCAAATTCTCCCTGGTTCCTAGCACAGACCTTCAAAAACCCTTAGACTTTCTTGAGTGATAAGAGTGCCTTATGATATACAGAATGAACCTCTTTGGGCCATGCTTGAATTTATGGCAGTAAGATATGGAGAAAAAACAGCCATGTGCTTAGGAGTTGGAACTCTCAGCCCTACTCCCTGACCCTGGCAAGGGGAGAGAGAAGAGGTGGAGACTGAGTTCTATAAAATGGTCAATGATTTAATCAGGCATGTCTGTGCAATGAAACCTCAATTAAAAAAAAGAAAAGTTCAAGGCAGCAAGACTTGAGGAACTTCCTGGTTGGTACATATATTGATGCCTCAGAGGGTCATGCCCCTGACCTCACATGGATAGGTGTTCCTATACATTACCATATTGAATACCTTGCCCTGGTTGTTCTGTCCTACTTTACACTTATTTTGGGTTTTAACCAAAATATAATGAGAATAATCTCAGAACCTTAGAAAGGTGATACTAAACTGATAATCCTAAATATATTTTCCTAAGTTCTCTGAGTCATCCTAGCCAATTGTTGAATCTGAAGTAGCATCGTCGGAACCTCTGAATTTGTAGCCAAGTCAGACAGGGTATAGGTAGCCTGGAGACCCCACTGGCAGCTGGCATCTGATGTAAGGGAAATCTGTTAGGGACTTTGCACTTTAGCTTATAGTATCTGATGCTAACTGCAGTTATTATTAGAATTGAATTGAATTGTAGGACTCCCAGTTGGTGTCAGGGAATTGGCATCAGAACACAGAATTACCCTGTGTAATTAAAATACACACGATATTTTTGTGTTGTCTTATTTATAGTGTTGATTATCATCGAGCAGAAATGACATCAGCATCTCAAGATGAGGAAGAGAGCAATTATAGCAGTATGTTCATGTCCACACCAGTCAATCTGATCAAGCTGATTGGTGGTCAGTGAAGTAATCAACATGTTTTAGCATGAGCATTCTGTCTCCCCAGCTGGATTGTGTGCTTGTGGAAGTCAAGTGCACATCACCTATATCTTTATATTTCAAACCATGCTTCGTGAATTACCTTAAAAAATTCTAAGTACTAATGACACACTTTATGGTTGATATGATGATGTACAAATAAGTGCTTATTAATTATAATATTCATTTTTCATTTCATGCCTACTTAACAATCTTGTTTCTACAGACATTACTTTTATATTTCTTTTCTTTCCTTATTTCACAAATAGGAAAAGATAATCCCTAGATAAGCCTCTTTCCTAAAATCTCAGAGTAAGTCAGGACCAGACCTGAAATTAAAAGTCCACCCCATTTGGGCTTCATTTGTGACTTAGCTTATCACACCCTCCTTAAGTATTAAAAGCTATTGGTCTTTCTTAGTTCCAATAATTCTATGAATGATAATAGACAGGGATATAGCCATTGAAGTTCAGAAACAGATTCTACTGTTCATAGTGAGCTTGTCGTTCATTTTTAATTGTTCATTTAGCCTTATGTTTATGCTAGTAATTAAACTCATTTTGCCAAATTAAGTTGGTGAGTCATTTATACTGATAGGAAATGTTAAGAATCTAACTTAAGACACACACTTTTAAAAAGGAAAATAAATAGACTTCAAGCACTGACAAAACAGAAACACTTCAAAAAAAAATCTTGAGTATATAGAAATAACTGTATTACCTCTCTAGCAGGTTAAAATTTAGTTAGCTCTATTGAATTGTAGCTAGACTCACTCTTTGAGTCTTCTTCATATTTTATATCAGAACTGAAACAATAACTTTGAAGCCAGAGGAGTTTCTAATGACTTTGAGGGATACCAACTAACAATTTATTTCAGGAAAGAGAAAAGACATACTGCTTTAATTTATCTGATTTAATGTTACTCTTCAAAATTAATCATTTGCTTTTCTAATACACCAAACTTTTACTTTATTACTAACAGAATCTCTGAAAATGACAGCAACTGGAGTTAAGGAATAGTCATTACCGTAACATTCCATTTGACAACATGCAATCATGTCCATTAAGAGCTTTAAATTGCCCTCAAAAGTGTGGTAGGAAGCATCAAGGTTTATTTAACCTAGTGCTGAGAACTTATAAGCTTGATAATAAACTTGCATGAACACGCTGATTCTCAGCACATTTCCCTAAGAGTTTTATCTAAAATGGCAAACATGGACAGAAAGGATTGTTTCCTGGAGTCTTAAGTTTAGACACACTCGTGAGGCTTTCTTTGAGTCAAAGCAGATGATTTTTGTGAACATTTTGCAGTTAAGCAACTGATGGCTCACTGGGTAGAGAATCCATCTGCAATTCAAGAGACCCAGGAGATATGGGTTTGATCCTCAGGTTGGGAAGATTCCCTGGAGGGGAAATGGCAACCCACTCCAGCATTCTTGCCTGGGAAGGGCCTCTTACCTTCTCAGTCTAAAGGGTGGCAAACAGTTGGGCATGATTGAGTGACTAAGCATGGACATTGCAATTAAGAGAAAGTCCATGGTCCTTCCTTTCCAGAAGGCTCCTGGATAAGAAGGGATGTCTGTTCCATGTAAGCTTTGGTATGGAGGACTTGGAAACTTGAGTGTTTAAGAGAAGGCCTCAGAGATTGTCCTAATTTTGATTGCATCAACAGTATTTAATTCCAGGGGAGTCTAGTACAGTTATCTTTTGAGACCCACTTAGAGCCATTCCAAAATTCCAGAATTCGCTGTCTAGACCAATCTAGACTCTTCTAATTCAGGAATGATATGGCCTGCTGTAGGTCCACCCTCCTGGAGCCCCAGGAGAAATGATGGAAGCTTGGTTAGAAAAAATGTGACCTGTTGTAGAAAAAAGGCATCGTTGTGCCTGTGGCAGTGTGGACCTCAAAAAAGTTTTTCTCTTTTTTTTGTGGGAAGGAGAGAACCAGTAATTCAGCCCCCAGCACAGTGGTTAGCAGGGTGGGCTCTGGGGATAGGTAACACTGATTTGTAGGCCTCCACTGACATGTGTGTGCATGCTCAGTCGCTTAGTCGTATCTGACTCTTTGCAACCCCACACACGGTGGCCCACCAGGCTCCTCTGTCCATGGGATTCTCCAGGCAAGGATACTAGAGTGGGTTGCCATTTCCTTCTCTAGATGATCTTCCTAACCCAGGGATTGAACCTGCATCTCCTGCATTAGCAGGTGGATTCTTTACCGCTGAGCCAACTGGGAAGTCCCCATTGACAGGTACTAGACTCTTCAAGTTGCTTTTACTGTCACTGTCTCAAGATTTCTCATTTGCAAAATGTAGCAATGGCTTTTCTTAATTAATATTTAATTGCATGATCAATGAAATAGTGGTGTTTAAACTTCTGGCAGTCTCTGAAACCTAGAAAGTGCTCGGATAGCAACCAGAAAGTACTGGTGTTGCTGGGTGAGGTCTGTGCATTTTATATATGTAACTCATTTAATTTTCCTGTATGAATTACTGCATTCCCATCTTATAGATGAAGGAACCGAGGCACGTACAGACTAAGTGGTTTGCTGAAGATCACACAGCTGGTAAGTAGCAGATCACTACCACTCATTTTAAGCCAAGTCCTATGGCTCCAGAGTCCATGAACTCAACCACGATTTTCTGCTGCTTATCTAATAAATAAATGCGATGTCTTATTATTGTTATTTTCCTTCCTGTAAGTCTTTCCAACTCCATGACACTGACATGACCTCCATTGTCTCAGCTCTTTTGTTTGAGGAGAAGCAGCAGTTATCCCTGCCTATTGGTAAACCAGGGTAACCCATGACAAGTCACTTTTCATTTGTGTGATTCTCAAGGTCAAGGAAAAATAGCAGCCAGAAGAACTCAGTGGCTTTCTAACTGGTGAGGTTGGAAGAAGAAACAGGAAGTGTATAGCCTAGCTCTTCTTCTCTTTTAGGTGGGAGCTGCTGAGAAGTGAGTCCTCTTCGGTCCTCCTCTCCGGGTTGTATGATGAGACAGATCTGCTCTGGGAGTCTACCCCTCACCCCACCCCCCACCCCCACCCCCGCAGCAGGGCAGAGAAGCTTCTAATTCTGGAGACGGCAAACCTGCTATATCAGAATGCCTTCCGTCACATTGCTGGGTTAAGTCACCTCCTCTGTTAATATCCTTATTGGTACTTGCTAAGTTGCTTCAGTCATGTCCGACTCTTTGTGACCCCATGGACTGTAGCCCACCAGTCCACATCTGACCGTGATGTCCTT
Organism: Odocoileus virginianus; assembly: GCF_023699985.2. Classification (NCBI taxonomy): domain Eukaryota; kingdom Metazoa; phylum Chordata; class Mammalia; order Artiodactyla; family Cervidae; genus Odocoileus; species Odocoileus virginianus. The sequence goes on from NC_069688.1 coordinate 31,151,305, forward strand.
CCTCTGTCCATAGGATTCTCCAGGCAGGAATACTGGAGTGCCATGCCCTCCTCCAGGGAATCTTTCTTGTGGCCTCTATCTCCCTAACTTCTCTATCTATGTCTTAGTTTATTTGCACTTCAAGTGAGGAAAAAAAAGACATTCATTACTGAGTACCTCTGATTCTGACTTTCGAGAAGACGTTAACTCTTCCCCAAGGGCCCTCTGATTTTCCTGCTGAAATTAATGAGTTTATACTGATTCATTCACATCATTCTCTCATCATCCTCTGATGGTCCATTATTTTTCAGGGTGCTGCTGCTGCTAAGTCGCTTCAGTCATGTCTGACTCTGTGCGACCGCATAGACAGCAGCCCACCAGGCTCCCGTCCCTGGGATTCTCCAGGCAAGAACACTGGAGTGGGTTGCCATTTCCTTCTCCAGTGCATGAAAGTGAAAAATGAAAGTGAAGTCGCTCAGTGGTGTCCGACTCTCAGCAACCCCATGGACTGTAGCCCACCAGGCTCCTCCATCCATGGGATTTCCCAGGCAAGAGTACTGGAGTGGGTTGCCATTGCCTTCGCCATTTTTCAGGGTGACTTGTTGACTAAAGGAGCTGACTCTCACATAGACTTTGAATATGTTAAAGCTCAGTCAATGAGTGGGAAGAATTTAATCATCATTTCTTCCTCTGCATGTGAAATGTGCTATAAAGAGATGTCAGTGAGTATGCTCATAGTTACAAATGTATTATTTTAACTTATTACTTTAATGCTAAAGGAACTTGTTACATTACATTGTCATCAGACATCTGATAAGAATAAAATGAGTATTAAAGTAGAACAAGTCTATGCAACATGAGATACATGCCAGTTAACCAATTTATAAACAAAGAAAAGATGAAGTGGATGGAGACCAAGTTCAAAGACATACTGCACACTGATGGCCAAGCTGGATGTAGATGGGGGTTTTGAATGTACTGGGTAAGCCCACGATGTCCTACCTAAACATCATACAGCACCGCTCACATCTTGACCACTTTTAAATTCAGGACTCCCACAATAATATCATCTGTCCAGTTCAATTGGGCAAATATTTACTTGACTCAAGCTTCTATATGTTCTGTACACTCTATGTTCTGTTTGGGCAAAAGAGCAATGAACTGAATAAATATGGGTCATAGCATCATGGAAAACAATGGAAAGAACCCAACTACACTTGTTAATAAAATTTGTAATTGTTAGCAAAGAAATATTTTCTAAAATTGAAAGTGCCATTATTTAAATATATGTACTATGATTTTTATTGCTTTTTCTTATGATAGGAAAAAAATAAGAAAAAAATCATGAGCTTTCATCAACAGGAAATGGTTTCATAAATTATTATACTTTTACTCTGGAATATTGTGCAGTTATTGATGGAATGAGATAGATGTATTTGAAGAGATTGAAAAAATGTAATGATATTAAGAAAAATTAGTTATATGTACAATTCCATTTTTCTAAAAATAAAACATTGGGACCAGTGGTATTCATATGTCTATTGTACATGTTATTAATAGTTTAGCAAAGAAATAAGTAAGAAAGTTGTGTGTGCTCAGTTGTGTCCAACTCTTTGCGACCCCATGGACTGTAGTCCGCCAGGCTTCTTTGTCCATGGAATTCTCCAGGCAAGAATACTGGAGTGGTTGCCATTTCCTTCTCCAGAGCATCTTCCCAACCCAGTGATCAAACCCATGTCTTTTGCATTGGCAGGCAGATTCTTCACCAGCTGCGTCAACTAGGAAGCCCAAGTAAGGGATGGGCACACCAAATTTTTAACAGTGGTTACATCAGCTGGGCAAACTTCTGAATTGTAATTCAGAGGAGTAGCAGTTTTAATTAAAAGCATTGATCCAAATGAAAAACATTGAAAAAATATTGTGAAAAAGCAATGTTAAGTAGAAAAAAAAAATAGACTACATCTAGACTAAGAAAAATAAATAGGATTTATTTGTCTCAGGATAAAATAATGATCCTTATAAGTAAGATTTTCTCTCCCTCTGAACACTATTATATATTTTCTATATTTTCTACAGAAACATGCATTAATGTAACAATCAGAAAGAAATGCAATTATATAGAAGATGTTTTGGAGAAGGCAATGTCACCCCACTCCAGTACTCTTTCCTGGAAAATCCCATGGATGGAGGAGCCTGGTAGGCTGCAGTCCACGTGGTCGCCAAGAGTCAGGCACGACTGAGCAACTTCACTTTCACGCATTGGAGAAGGAAATGGCAACCCACTCCAGTGTTCTTGCCTGGGAAATCCCAGGGACAGAGGAGCCTAGTGGGCTGCTGTCTATGGGGTCACATAGTGTCGGACACGACTGAAGTGACTTAACAGCAGCAGCAGCAGCAGATATTTGTGCCCTTTGACTTAATTCCAATCTTAAGTTTCTTGCTGAAAATAGAACATATGAGAAGAATCCAAATAAGAATAATTTCTTTTAAAAAGTAAATATGAGGTGACACTATGCCCTTATTTCAGAATTAATTATTTAAAACTGTTTTTCTGTAACTTATTTTTGGATTTTCCAGTGCATTCAACAGAACTATTGGAATCTTCTATCCACTTCAGTAAAGTAGAAGTTTATCTTTGAGCTCATTTCTATGTTCCAGTCCCAGTCATTCTGGGTGAGGCCCACTCCACATTGATCTATGATATCATGATATAAATTCATAGGAAAAAAAAAAACACACCCTTCAGAAATTACACCAGTATTTTCCCTCTAGATATAGCTGTTTAAGAAGAGACGTGCTCTAAAGTCAACCCCAAAATAATCAATAATGAGAATGCTTCCTGTGTAAAAAATTTATATTCACTAAGAAGCTTAAAGCTTGAATAATTGCTTACTATGTGAGTGTGAATTGTGAGGATAAAGCAGACAATCCATTTGGTAAACACTATTGATTGCCCACTATGGTTCCTCTTCTCATTTCTGGGAAGTGCAGGGGCAGATGTAAATAGAAATTACACCAGGTGTGGTCGATGGATGCCCAGACCACTTCTGAGGCACTTGGGCTGAGCACCAGCAAGTGGGGACGGAGAGAAATGAAACACACAGGAAAATGCAAGGCTTTAGATCCTAAATGGAAAATCTATGCTGATAAAACCTGGCCATGGAGCAGGAAGACCTGAGATGGAATTCTGGTTTTACTAAACTTGAACATGTCAATTAACCTCTGAGTGGTGAATCTCTGATTTGATCTGTGCTGAACTGAAAAAAGCTTAAAACAAACAAACAAAAAACCCCACAAGCTAAGCCTTTACAAAGTTATTGTGAGGATTAAAGGAGATGCTATTTGCAAAATTGTATTTTATGAATGTGAAATTCAATAAATAAGATGAACACATCAATAATCAAGGGCATGTTACATCATTTGGGACACATATCATGTCTTTTACTTGGTCATTCCCCATTAAATATTTATTAAGTTTATTTGGTGAGTCAGGACATATACTGGTGATAAAGTGATGTTTTGACAGCTATTTTCATTAGAAAAACCAGGGTTCCCTGGGAAAGGTAAAATTAAATGTCAGTTACACTTTGCACAGCCACAAAGTACTAAATATCGTGCAATCTTAGAGTCAGTAGGATAATATGTGGTCACTGATCCAACCTTCTACTTGTGGCTGGTATTTATGTTCTCATATTCTATCCTAGAACACCAATTCATCGAGTCAGTGTTCCTCATTGACTCAGTTATTCAGGTGGGAAATATAGATTGAGAACTGACTATGCTTCGGACACTCTACTAAGAGTTGTTGATTATGGTAAGGAAAGACAAACCACTCCCTGCCCTTTTGGAGTTTACAGTGTGGTTATACTTTCAAACTGTGGTGCTGGAGAAGACTCTTGAGAGTCCCTTGGACTGCAAAGAGATTAACAGTCAATACTAAAGGAAATCAACCCTGAATATCGTTGGAAAGACTGATTCTGACTGAAGCTGAAGCTCCAGTACTTTGGCCACCTGATGCGAAGAGCTGACTCATTGGAAAAGACCCCGATCCTGGGAAAGTTTGAGGTCAGGAAGAGAAGAGGGCGACAGAGGATGAGGTGATTGGATAGCATCACTGTCTCAATGAACATGAGTTTGAGCACACTCTGGGGGATAGTGAAGGACAGGGAAGCCGGGCATGCTGCAGTCTATGGGGTTGCAAAGAGTTGGACACGACTTAGCTATTGAACAACAACAACAAATTGTCACATTGTCACACAAACCATTGTAATTATGATAACTGCTGGGAAGAAAAGATATGTAATTCTACAGGAGCCTGTAATTTCTGTGTTTGGTTTAGCCAGAGAGGTCATGAGAGACTTCTCTGAGCAGAAGGTGTGTGGACTTAAATTCAAAGGATGAATGCTGTACAGTAGAAATTAGCACAACTTTGTAAAGCAACTATGCTCCAATAAAAATTTCAAAATGAATTAAAAAATAAAACATTAAACCACACTAAAAAATACAGTTGTGATATGACTACCTTCTGAATTGGCTGTGAACTTGGATAGGTAAAAAGTATTTAAAAGTAATGAATATGTTAAGTAGGAGAAGGCAATGGCAACCCACTCCAGTCCTCTTGCCTGGAAAATCCCATGGACGGAGGAGCCTGGTGGGCTTCAGTCCATGGGGTCGCTGAGAGTCGGACACGACTGAGCGACTTCATTTTCACTTTTCACTTTCACGCACTGGAGAAGGAAATGGCAACCCACTCCAGTGTTCTTGCCTGGAGAATCCCAGGGACGGGGGAGCCTGGTGGGCTGCCATCTATGGGGTCGCACAGACTGAAGTGACTTAGCAGCAGCAGCGGCAGAATATGTTAAGTAGTTCTTTTTTGGCAATTCAAAAAGAATATGCTATTATCACTAGAGGGGAAGGTAATGTAATAACTGTGCTGTTTTTGCAACTTCTGTGAATCTTAAACTATTTCAAAATAAAAAGATATTCAGTTCAGTTCAGTTGCTCAGTTGTGTCTGACTGTTTGTGACCCCATGAATCATAGCATGCCAGGCCTCTCTATCCGTCACCAACTCTCAGAGTTTACTCAAACTCATGTCCATCGAATCGGTGATGCCTACCAGCCATCTCATCCTCTATCGTCCCCTTCTCCTCCTGCCCCCAATCCCTCCCAGTATTAGGGTCTTTTCCAGTGAGTCAGCTCTTCACATCAGGTGGCCAAAGTATTGGAGTTTCAGCTTCAACATCAGTCCTTCCAATGAACATCTAGGACTGACCTCCTTTAGGATGGACTGGTTGGATCTCCTTGCAGTCCAAGGGACTCTCAAGAGTCTTCACCAACACCACAGTTCAAAAGCATTTTAGTTGTATTCAAAAAGTTAAAAAAATAAATATTTTAAAATATCAAAATGAAGAAAAGCCTAACAAAAAACAAAGAATGAATTGTAGCAGCCAGAAGATGAATATAAGAGAGAAAAACATTCTAGGCAGAGGGAACAGCTTGTGTGAAGGCCCTGCATGCCAAGGAGCATCGCAGTCTGTGAATGGCTGAATCTCAGAGTTGGGGGCTGATAGAACATGAGGCTGGAGAGGTTCGTGTGAGCTAGAAACCACACAAGTCTTGAAAGCTGTGTGAGGGATTAAGGTTTGGATCAGGATTCACAGGGTTTCTGAAGAGCAAATAATGATTGTAAATGAGCATGTCATGACCAGCACTGTACTTTGAGAAAAAAGAAATCAGTCTCATTGCATTCAGAAAAATTGATCAGAGATGGGCCAGGGTTGGTGTATTAGTTTTCTATGGCTGCTGAAAGAAATGATCACAAATTAGGCATTTAAAACAATATCACATTTTTTGTAGGTTGGAGGTTGGGCCCAGCAAGGTTTAGAGGAGTTGTCTGTTCAGCATCTCACCAGATAGGGATCAAAGTATCGTTGCGGCTGAGGATTTCATCGCAAGCCCATAGGTTGGAATTTGTCTCTTTCTCACTGCCAAGCCCCTCTGTTCTTTGAGCCAATAATTCCCCCAGGTCAAGTCCAATCTTTCCAACTTCCCCTTCCTCTACCTCTCTCTTATTTCCTCCTCTGTCTTGGGCTGGTGGGAAGCTCCACTTGAAAGGGTGCATGTGATGATGTTGAGTTCACTTGGATAATCCAGGATACTCTCTCTATTTCAAAGCCAAGCTCATTAATAACTTTCATTACATTTGCAGAGGCCATTTGCCATGTAATATAAATTGAATCCCCAAGGACAGAGGAGCCTGGTGGACTATACAGTCCATGGGGTTGCAGAGTCGGATACAACTGAGCACAAAAGTTATTTATAGTCATGACATTGGGGACAAAGGTCATGGCCCAAATTCTGCCTACTACACTTGATATTCCCAGGTAGCTCAGTGGTAAAGAATCCTCCTGCCAATGCAGGAGACACAAGTTTGATCCCTGGGTTGGGAAGATCCCCTGGAGGAGGAAGTGGCAACCCTCTCCAGTATTCTTGCCTAGGAAATCCCATGGACAGAGGAGCCTGGTGGAACTACAGTTCATGGGGTTGCAAAGAGTTGGACACAGCTTAGAGACTGAGTACTGTAATCTCTATACTTGATATAGGGCTACCATTTAGAAAGTTATTCTAATAGTTCAAGCAAGAGAAGTTGATTATCAGGACAAAAGTAATGTTGAAAGATATGGGGAGAAGTGTCTGTGTTAAGTGAATCTTGAGAAAGAAGGGAGAGAAAGGCATAAAGGAACATTGTGAGGTCTTTCTTGCTTACAGAGTTGGATGGCTGGGGAGCTCACTACTTAACAATGCAATTTGCTCCATTTTTGGACAGTTTTCATAATATATTCTCCTTCCCTGGACCTCCAACCTTACTGCCCATTTCCAGCCCTTCTCTATCCCGCATTTCAAACTCACCCTGCTTATTGTTTTCTTCATAGAGACAGCTCCCCTGCAAATGCTCTTGGCCTCCTCCTATTATTGAGAACAAATGCCAAAGATCTGTTTCTCTAGTAATGTGTTTCTGATCATAGATAATGTATACATATGGCTTATAGAAATCCATTCAACACCAAAATCTAAATCTAAGATAGTACATCCCAACCTTAAAACTAATCATGATTTATAAGTTACAGTTTATCTTTCAATGTATGTTTATTTCAATGTATGTATTTTTTACTGAAAAGAGATAAAAATATACTCTTGTACAACTGAATTATCGTACTTAGTGATATATGTTGGCAGTCCTTACATGTCACCATACATAGATTTTCTGGTTTGTTTAAAGAGTAGCACAGTATTCTCTTTTTAAATGGATGTGCCATAATTTATTTAACATGTCACTTATAGAGTGTCCAGTTTGCTGTTATAAGCAATGCTCTAATCCATATCTCGGTGCAAATGTGTTTGGCCAGTTGTATGATATATCTCTAGGCTAACTTTCTAGAATTGGAATTCTTAGAATAAAAATTATATTTGTTTAAAATTTTAATTATATACATTTAAAGTTATAACTGTTGCTGTAAACTGTCCTTCAGAAAGACTGTTGCTATATCTATATATAGCTTAATCTGGGAGTGTCAGGTGGAGAAGGACTATGACTTCAGTTAAAACAAAAGGAAATCCTTTCAATGAAAAGAACTGAGATTGGATCAAGATTATCTCCTAAAGTAGCTTTGAAAATGTAAGATTTAACAAATATGCAACATTTGTCCCAGTGCTTCTGGTACTGTGTTATCTACTGGGGACAGTATAATGGTATTGGAATAATTCAGAGAATAGCAATTGAGTCCTTTCCTCAAGGATCCCTTGGCCTGCTCAGTTAACATGAGGCTAGTGCAAAGCATTAAGGGGACATGGTGGGGGACTGATGAGTTCAAGGAAATTTTCTCATTTGAGCTGAGCCATTTTGATGAGCAGACTTGTGGAGGAAAAAATTCTTGTGGGATAGTACCCAGTCATAAAAAAAAAATGAAATTTTTCCATTTGCAGCAATGAGGATGAATCTAGAGAATATTATACTCTGTGAAATAAATCAGACAGAGAAAGACAAACAGTGTATGACATCACTTATATGTGGAATCTAAAAAATAAAACAAACACATGTATATAGCAAAACAGAAACAGAGTTACAGGTACAGAGAACAAACTAGGGGTTACCAATGGGAAAGGGAAGGTGGGGGAGGAAGATAAGGGTGTGGGATTTAGAGATACACAGTGCTATGTATAAAATAAATAAATGGAGAGACTATATCATTCAACATAGGGAATATAGCCAATATTTTGTAATAACTATAAATGCAGTATAATCCATGTGGATTAGATTTTGAAGGTTAAATGTTGACATACTATTGAAATATGAATTTCTTCATATGCCAAAGGCAATCAACCTCTCAGTTGTCCCTGTGGTTTATAAAGGTTGCTAGGAGTGACTCCTTTCTCCCAAAGAATTCCAAGACTTTGGACTCAGTGGAAAATTATTTCAAAGTGACAGCTACTGATCAGATGAACATCTCAACTTATTTGCTTTATGATATGAAAGTACGAGCTTGTGCTATCTCTTTTCATCTGCAAGGTTTTCCTTTACTTCAAAAAGAATATTATAAACAAAAGTACTTCACAGGATGTGGAGATGAAAACAAGTTATTAAACCAGTTTATATGTGACAATTTAGGAAGAATCATATGGGGTGAACAAATAATTCTCTTTTAGTTAAAAATTCCATATTTACACACAAGATGGGGAAACAATGAAAACAGTGAGAGACTTTATTTTCTTGGGCTCCAAAATCACTACAGATGGTGACTGCTGCCATGAAATGAAAACATGCTTGCTCCTTGGAAGAAAAGTTATGACCAACCTAGACAGCATATTAAAAAGCAGAAAGATAATATACATGTTTCGATGCTGTTCTCTTGAAACATCCCACCCTCGCCTTCTCCCAGACCCAGAGGGATCGGGTGGAGAGGGAGGTGGGAGGGGGGACCGGGATGGGGAACACATGTAAATCCATGGCTAATTCATTTCAATGTATGACAAAAAGCACTGCAATTATGTAAAGTAATTAGCCTCCAACTAATAAAAATAAATGGAAAAAAAAAAGAAAGAAAAAAAAAAGAAGATAATATAGGAAATAAAAAAAATAAAAAATAAAAAGCAGAAAGATTACTTTGCCAACAAAGGTCAGTCTAGTCAAAGCTATGGTTTTTCCAGTAGTCATGTATGGATGTGAGAATTGGACCATAAAGAAAGCTGAGCACTGGAGAATTGATGCTTTTGAACTGTGGTGTTGGTGAAGACTCTTGAGAGTCCCTTGGACTGCAAAGAGATCAAACCAGTCAATCCTAAAGGAAATCAGTCCTGAATATTCACTGGAAGGACTGATGCTGAAGCTCCAATACTTTGACCACCTGATGCAAAGAGCTGACTCCCTGGAAAAGACCCTGATGCTGGTAAAGATTGAAGGCAGGAGAAGAAAGGGATGACAGAAGATGAGATGGTTGGATGGCATCACCGACTCGATGGACATGCATTTGAGCAAGCTCCGGGAGTTGGTGATGGACAGGGAAGCCTGGCATGCTGCAGTCCATGGAGTTGCAAAGAGCTGGACATGACTGTGCTACTGAACTGACTGACTGACTGTACAATTACTGTCAAGTTGTTTTGGATTTTAAAACATCTTTAATTAGGTGGTCATATGGTCAGCTCAAATATTCCATAGTTTTCATGGTCCTACATAGTTTTTCTTAATTGTGAAGTAATCTTTGTTCTCATCAAATCAGAATAGTTGAGAACTACTACTCCACTTAGTTTTTCAATAAGTTCATATTTTTTCACTCTGAATATTGATATGTATCTATTTAGTAGAGAAACAAATGAAAACATAGAAAATCAGAATAGAAAGTCCACAATGAAATCTACCTAATTAAATTTGAAAAGTAATCTGGTAAAAACTTAAAGAAAATGTTTAGAAATCACTAAATTGGCTTTATGTATTATAATTAGTCTTCTCTTGTTAAACATTAAAAATAGTTTGGAATAAGAAAATAAAATTAGTTTCTTAAATAGGCTATTTCTTTTTTCAACTAAACACTTTTGTAAAGCTATGCTTTCTTCTGTGGAAGTAGAAAGTCTAACTGTATTCTACATATCCCTCTATATAAACCCTCTTTAGGATTATGCACCATAGCATATGAACAAATGGTAGTAGTATTCTTTAATTAGGAAAATTGATTATCTAAATTGTTAGTTCGTGTTGCTATTGATATTAATAAAAAGAGCATAAATGTTAAAACTTTCAATAACAAACATTTTCTTCTTACATTCGATCCAAGTTACTAAGTCAATCCCGCACTAAAGGCAGAGTTACAGGATCAGGGACATAAATGGTGGGGAGGGAACAGGCAGTGACTCACCAGTGACAAAAACACAAGTATTTATCCATTCCCACCATAGTTGAAAAATACATTGACGACCGAGTGATTTCAACATAGCAATCTCCCTCCCACAAGGTCATTGGAGCTGATCAAGCACACACGTTCTTCTTTGTTATCAAGTATTCCCTTCTCCTTCACTTCTCTTCTACTTCTCCCTTCTGCCCTGTCAGTACCGACCTATCTGTGGTCCTTTAGCTATTACCCCCAAAATGTGTGGATCAGTATCGCTCATCCTTCATATGTCAGCAGCTGTGTCAGACTGGTCTTCTGAGGAGCCAATGGCAAGGGTGCGAGAGGTTTATTTGGGGTGTTGTCTGTGGGGAAATCAAGGAGACGGAGTGGGAACAGGTGGGGGAGCCTCTAACTGCCATGCAGCCCTGACATCTGTGAATGGAAAAGGAGGAGGAAGAGTTGGTACCCAGAACCAGAGAACAGCCAGCGTGGAGACAGTCTCAGTCAGAATGATGGGAAATAGCTGAGACAAAGTTTCCCATTGACGAGCTTCCTTGTGATCAGGATGGGGAGCTTTAGGGTGTTCACCACTGGGGTGACTCAAAGAAGTGACTTCTGGAGACCATCATTCATCTCTGCTCCCCAGGAGATTTTCTCTTACTTTTTTAAAGTTGATGTATAGTTGATTTTGGCTTCCTGGCTGGTTCAGATGATAAAGAATCTGCCTGCAGTGTGGGAAACTGGGTTCTATCCCTGGGTCAGGAAGATCTCTTGGAGAAGGGATTGGCAATCCACTCTAGTACTCTTGCCTGAAAAATCCCATGGACAGAGGAGCCTGACGAGCTACAGTCCATGGGGTCTCAAAGAGTTGGACACCACTGAGAGACTAACACTTTCACTTACTTTTCACAGTTTACAGTATTTTGTTAGTTTTGGTGTATAGCAGTGATTCAGTTACATACAGTCTTTGTTCTCAATTCTTTTTGATTATAGTTTATTACAGGATATTAAATATATTCCCTGCACTATACAGTAAATCCTTGTTATTTTTTTTTACACCTGGTAGTGTGCACCTCTTAATCCCATACTCTCAATAATTCTTTCCCCTTTTCCCTTTGGTAACCATAAAATTATCTTCTATGCCTAAGAGATTTTCTTAAGTGGAGACCTGAGAGGGGCATTCCTGTGGCTGCACCAGAATTTTCATCTGTATTCTGGACCAGCTCATGGTGCGTCCCAATCTGAGAGTCTGCGAGTACTCCCTGTTAGCTACAGAATAATGTCGAACGTGCAACGCTGGTATGGGATTCATTCACCTCGTCTACTTTTAGCATACCTCATCCTGGTTCCTGTTCTCCAGTCAGACAGCTCCACACCATTCCTCGGTGTTCCAAAGCAGTGTGATGTCTCTGAGATTCGCTCCCGCTGGTCTTCTACCTGCATACTCTTCTTCTCAACTGCTCACAATAGTACTCACCTTTCCACATCCACACTGACTCTGAAGCATCTTTCTTGAGTCATCCATTCAGGATGTAGATGATCAAGCAAACATGTTCTTTGTCATCAAGTGTTCCCTTCTCTTCCTTTACACCTCCCCCTTCTGCCCTGTCTGTATTGAGCAGTCTGTGGTCTTTTATACCTTTCCCTTGTCCAAACATCCTATGCAGTTGCTTATTTGCCATACATTTCTTTTATACTTTGTTTTACGTATTTTCTTCAAAGGTTTAGTGGACAAGGACTATGTTTCTAGGACCCTTCTGGGGTCTTTTGTATGTTATTTGTAATTTGATAAATATTTATTGAAAAGAAACTAACTCCAAATACAATCAAGGACATTTGTTTTTGAGAAGAGAGGATGGGGGAATGAATGGAGTTATCTCAGCAACCTCAAAGACAATTCTGCACACATGTTCACTGCATCCTCTTTACCTCATGTGGAGAGTTTCAAGATTCTGTTTCCTGGAACTAAAATCATGTTGTGTTTACAAAAGAGCTAAGGGATGGGGAAGCACTTGGAGCTTCCTTTTTATGCAGCCCTTGCTTGCTTGCTTGCTTGCTTGCTCAGTCATGTCTCTTTGTGACCCTGTGGACTACTCTGTCTGTGGGATTTCCCAGACAAGAATGCGGGAGTGGATTGCCATTTCCTTCTCCAGGGGATCTTCCTGACCCAGGAGTCGAACCTGTGTCTCCTGCATTGGCAGGTGGATTCTTTACCACTGAGTCACTTGATGATGTCATGCAGCCCTGAGAGAGACTCATGTTTGCATTTTCTTATGTAATTCTTCCCTTTCTTTCTTCTTTGTACCCATGTAGTCCAGAATTCTCCCACTTAGTTCTTACCGAAGACTAGATGGCAAGGTTTCTCATGCCTCTTCTTGGTTATCTTTGGGTTCCCATCACCTGCCGAGGGCGTGGCAGAGAGTGAGTGCAGAGTTACTGGCTGCAGTGAGCCGCATCAGAGTTGTGTGCAGTAAGCAAGGAAGTGGGCACTCTGACTAAAGCAGAGATCTCATCAGTAGACAGTGGGTGCCAAGAAATCACAGAGAGAATTACAGATACCGAAAATGTAGCAGGAGGTGAAGGTATGGATGGCAGCATGCAGAAAAAAAATGGAGGCAGACACTTTGCTTTGCAGTGGTCAGTTGGATCGGATTATTTTTGGCCCCACAGAAGAGATAAAAATATTCACTGGATCCCCGTTAAGCCTTTCCCATGTGCTCATTTTTACAAAGAGCCATCCTCATTTCTGTGATTGAGACAAAAAGAAGGATAGAAGTAATTTCTGGCTGCAAAGTAATCATAATCTTGTTTTGAACACATGTACAAACACATTAAATAGCTTAATTAAGACATGGTAGAGTATGATTTTGGGTTTCTTCTTCCTTCTGCATTTAATTTACTCATAAGTCCTGATGGCTTAAGCTGCAAAATAGATTTCACGTCTGTCAACTTTTCTCCATCTTCACATACAACCTTAGTCTACCTCACTTGTACCCCTTGGACCTGCAACAATCTCCTTACTAGTGACCCTCACTCTAATTTTTTCTCTTGTGGTCCACTCTCTGCACAGTAGCTATGGAGAGCTTTCAAAAAACACAAATCCTGTCTTGTCATCTCCTGCCTAAAGCCCTCTTCATGGCTTCTGGATGCATTCAGTTTAAACGCTAAGTTCCTATGTGATCCAGCACTAGCCTGCCTCTCAGCTCCATCTCTGCCAAGCTTCCCATCATTTGCTACTCTGACCATACCTCCCTTCTTTTTTCCTTCTGGAAACTTCCATGTTTGGTCCCTCTTGGGGCCTTTGCAGGTATCCATTCTGCCTGGAAAACTTTGCACCCTAACTTTGAAGGGCTGGCTCCTTTCATTCCATTCAGTGTGTGTGTGTTAGTCGCTCAGTTGTGTCCAACTCTTTGTGAGCCCATGGACTGTAGCTTGTCAGACTCTTCTGTCCATGGGGTTCTCCAGGAAAGAATTATGGAGTGGGTTGCCATTTCCTTCTCCAAGGGGTCTTCCCAACCCAGGGATTGAACCCAGGTCTCCTATATCAGAGCCACTGTCTCGTACCACCCCAATGTAGATCTTCATAACACTTAAGAGCAGCTAAAATAATCTTTTATTGTGTATATGTTTCTTGTCTGTTCTTCTCACAGAGAATGTCAGCTCCCAGAGTAGAGATCTTGTTTGTCCTTTTCTTTTTCATTCATTATTCCATTTCCTAGTTTATGCCTTTTGTGTGGTGGATCCTCTTTAAATAGTTCTTTGAATGAATGAAAAATATGAACTACTGGAAGACAAAAAAAGGAGAGTGTAGCTCAGAGTAGCATGGGAACATTCTTGGAGGGAGAAAGATGGTTTTAGATGTGAAGAATGGTGAGGGGCAGGAATGTGCACATCTTTGTCAAAGGGAACATTCCGGCCTGGATGGAGCAGAAGGTACACGGAGGTAAGGATGGAGCATGTATCACATCAGAGAGTGCACTCTGGATGGAATCAGAGGGAAAGGAAGGAAGGTCATTACCACCAAACAATACATATACATTTTGCCTCAGGGGGCAAAGCATTACAATTCCACAATGCAGCTAAGATCTAGGAAGTCTATCATCTTTTTCCTAATTTCAACAAATCTGGAAAAATTACAGCCCCTGAATCATGAACAAAATGAAAAACATTTAACAAGGCCCATATATTTCATAGTTATACTCATGATGATGATTTTATTTTATTTTTTGGCTCCCCTATTTCTCATGAAGTGGTTCACTGTGTTGACAGAGCAGCTCCCTGAATTATTCAGTCTAAGAGTAGTTTTCATTTTCTTGACATTTTATTTTCTTTCAGGAATGGACCTTATAGAATATGCATTTTTTCCTTGAATGAAATAATACATATGAAAGTACTTAGCAAAACATCAGGCACTATGGAAATGGAAGATGGAATGATTATTACCTCCAGAGGTCTTCAGGGACATAAACTACAGAAAGCATCAAGTCTCAGTGCCCTGGTTTTCTTGCTTTTTATTGCAATAAGATGGACTATTTCATTATACCTGGAGATTATTATTATTTTTTTTTTTGCTGCAATTGAGAGTATCACATGGTTACTAACTCCAAGAAAGTTAACAAAACTCATGTGCTTCTGAGAGAAATATTGCTTGACCAATCATATAACATATTGCTTGTTCAGGAAAAAAAAAAGAATGAAAATTTCTGCCACTTTAAAAAAGCACTATTCGACTTGAATAGGGAAATGCAAACCAAAACCTCAGTGGGACAGCACCACACATCAGTGAGAACGGCTATCATCAAAAAGTCTAAAAATAACAAATGCTGGAGAGGATGTGGAGAAAGAGAGTGCTGGTACACTGTTGGTGGAAATGTAAACTGGTGCAGCCACCATGGACAATGGTATGCAGATTTCTCAGAAAACTAAAAATAGAACTACTGTATGATTTAACAATTCCACACCTGGCTATATATCCAGAAAAAACAAAGATACTAATTAAAAAAGAAACACATATCCCAGTGTTTATAGCAACACTATTTACAATAGCCAAGACACGGAAGCAGCTTATCAAGAGAAATTGGCTTAAGAAGATGTCATACACACACACAGACACAGACACAGACACACTACTCAGCCATAAAAAGAATGAAATATTGCCATTTATAGCAACATGGATGGACTTAAATAATATTATGCTTAGTAAAATAAATCAGACAAAGACATCCTATATGGTATTACTCACATGTGGAATCTAAAAAAATAATACAAATGAATTTATACACAGAACAGAAACAGACTCACAGACATAGAAAACAAATGTATGCTTACCAAAGGGGAGGGTGGGGAAAGGACAAATTCGCGGTATGGGATTAACAGATACAAACCACTATACATAAAATAGATAAGCAACCAGATGTACTGCAGAGCATAGGGAATTATACACACTATCTTGTAATAATCTATAATGGGATGTAATCTACAAAATACCGAGTCATTATGCTATGCATCTGAAACTAATGCAATGTTGTAAATTCACTAAACTTCAATAAAAACAATAAAAAGTGCTTATTCCTAATATTCCCCACTTGACTCTTAGAACGGAATGTCTACGTGTAGCATCAAGAAGAACAGTGGTTTCAGGGCTTCCCTCGTGGTCCAGTAGTTTAAAATTTGCTTTGCAGTGCAGGGACATGAGTTCTCTCCCTGGTCTGGGAACTAAGACTCCACATGCCTTGGAGCAACTAAGCCGGCACTGAACTAGAGAGTCTGTGCATCACAATGAAAGATCCCGAATGATGCAACCGCGTTCCCTCATGCTACAACTAAGACCGAACACAGCCACGTAAATAAATAAATATTTTTGAAAGAATGTATAGAAAAAGATGAAGCATAGTGATTCCTATTAATTCTTAATGTTGCAATGCTGGGCTGCAACGACTGGGAGATTTTAGTTTTGTGTGCTAGTGGTGAAACTGCTGCACTAAAAACTTTAAAACATGTACTAAAAAATAAACACATTTTCCAAAATAGGGTCCATCACTCTCTTTGTCCTCCATAAATTAGTTCATGCTTCCTGAACATAATGTTAAAAAAAATCAGAAAACATTATTACCCCACAGGCTGATCACAGGTTCTGTTTGTTTATTTTTTGTTTCATCCATGACATCTTCTTAATCTGATCGAACCCATTTCATATCCACCCACATACTCCTTTCCTGTGTCTTGTATAAAATTTTTTTAAATAGCGAAAATCACATATATTTGCCATTCTCCTGGATGCCATTCAATTATCTTTAGGCTTAGGGAAAAGATGTATTGTTCTAAAGTCAAAATTGAGAATTGACTGAACTGTCTTTTGATTAAGGATTGGGAATAGAAGAGTTTTATAAGGAAATGAAAGTCTCTGGAATTTTGCTTTCTTTAGACTCAGAAAATGTTGTCCTTCATGGCATTACACGAAGCACATCTGTTAAATCAGGATTTTCCTGATAAAAATGGACTTGAATTCTCTTCACAATTTGACATACTTGAATTCTGCTGAACTACTGTATATATACCTGGAAGGTCCATCAAAGAGCGGGTATTATAAATAAAAATTTAAAAATCCACTTGACTTTATTAGAACCATTATCCATGATCCATTAGGGAGGATCCCCCGAATTTTCATCTAATGAAATGCGATTTTATTAACTACTCTATATTTTTAACCACCAGCTTGCTCTATTCATTGTGATTCAGTTTATGCCTGTGCTGCCATCGTAAATCACTTGTTATGCTTCATTGCTTTGTAATACCAGCATAACCTTTTGCTGTCTCTTGCTGTCAAAACATCCCAATCTGAGTTGATGCAATTTTATTTAACATGTGTGCATCCCTCTCTAACCTACAGAGTGGCAAAATAATTGACTGCATCTGAGAAGTTCTTTCACCAAATACCTGTAGTAATTAAAACTCTAAATATATGGAAAATTCTTGACAATAGTGTTCATCATTCAGAACTTCTTTTCACAGGCCTAGCAAACAAGATGTGAACTGTGTAGAATGGCTAGTCAAAGATGGATGAATAAAGGAAGCTTTATTTGCTGAGTATTCTTAAGGATCCCATCCATGAGCCAGCTAGAAGATGATTAGTTGGATCTATTAGTGGTTCCCATACCAGTGGCAGACTGGCATGAAACACCCACATTTCCAGGCTTCATGAAATGGTCATTCATTTATAGGGTCCTGAAACAAAAATGATTCCATACTATTTTCCATATAGATTGCATGCATACTTGCAATGATTTTTCCCTGGCTATTTGGTAAAACACAGATCTTCTCCAGATGCTTGGATCACACTTGCCAAATAGGTGCTCGATCCAAGAGTCTCTGGTATTTCATACCAATCGCTGTTAGGAAGATAGTCTGAAGGGCATGAAAGCTGAATATGTAGAAGAGATTTAACTAACAGTGTAGTCTTTTCATCTCTTACCTGACACTTGAAACACGATATGATATATTTTGGCTGAGAAATGTTAACTTCTCATTTTCTATTTTTATAAATATATTATCAGAGAGGGACACAGGAAATCTGAAACAACTCAGTCTAAACTGCTTGGAAACAGGGCTAGAAATTAAGTTTCTAGCAGGAAACCACATGTATTTTGAAATCCGGTATAGCATGCATCAAAATTATTTCTTCCTCTTCTCTATCCCACACCATATAGTGACGACTATATTCTTTTACGAGAGAAATAGGCTGATTTTCTCTTGTTCATAGGGGTATATGAGGAGTCTTTATAATGAAATGAAGTGCTTGGCTGGTAATGAAGCATTTGCTTTCTTGATGTGCTTTCCAACCACTCAGATTCTTAGAGAAAATTCAATTTTCCTTTTATTATCCCTCATTGGATATAGAGTCAGATTTCATTATTTTTTTATCTATAGTTTCCTTAGCCATATCAAAGAGGCAACCTGGTAACCAATTCTCAAAAAATAAAAAAGGGCTTGAGGCCTTTGATTGCTTCTAATATTAAAATACACTGGAAGCACAGAAAAAGAAAGACGTTTGTTTTTGCTTGTCTAGGAAAGCAGTGTAATGTCATTGAAGAAGGACCTCGGATCCACCACAACATTTCTGTAGGAAAATTGGACTTATCCCTGATGCGTGGCTGCGTGCCAAGGACCTAGATTAGAAGTACAAAATACACAGTTTCTGCT
Source organism: Odocoileus virginianus (assembly GCF_023699985.2). Lineage (NCBI taxonomy): Eukaryota > Metazoa > Chordata > Mammalia > Artiodactyla > Cervidae > Odocoileus > Odocoileus virginianus. Next base: position 31,169,863 of record NC_069688.1, read on the forward strand.
CTGTGACAAATTTCTCTGCAACAAAGGAAGCCAAATGAGCGCATGATATGTATTATGTATGTCCTTAATGGGTGCACATTTATTTATTTATCTTTAAATTTTATTTATTTTTGGCTGTGCTGAGTCTTCACTGCTGCTTGTAGAATTCCCCTAGTTAGGTTGAGCAGAGGCCACTCTCTAGCTGCAGCGTGCAGGCTTCTCATTTTGGTGGCTTCTCTTGTTGGCACAGGGCCTTCAGTGGTTGCGGCACACAGCCTCAGTAGTTGCAGCACATGGCTTAGAAGATACCCTGTGGCATGTGGAATCTTCCCAGACCAGGGATCGAACCTATGTCCCTTCATTGGCAGGCTGATTCTTATCCCCTGGACCACCAGGGAAATCCACACGGGCACACATTGAGTCTGTGCCATATAAAGGGTAAATGAACATGAGCCCTAGCACCATGGCCTGAGGAAAGGAGGATGGACCTTTGTCCATCCGTGATCAGAGAATGCTTTAACAATAGGATGGGGAGGGAGGTGGAGTGGGGTTCAGGATGAAGGGACAGATGTATACCTGTGGCTGATTCATGTTGGTTGACGTATGGCAAAAACCATCATAATATTGTAAAGTAATTATCCTCCAATTAAAATAAACTAACTACAAAAAAGAAAATGGGAAAAAATTGAAAAACAAAAATACACAGCCGTTACAAGGTTTTCCTTCCATTCACTGATCCACAGAGACAGTAAATGTAGCACAGAGACAGTAGATGAAACACAGAGACCGTTCATGTGGCACTGACTGTGTGCTTGAACGTCATAAATATTTTCTCCAGGTCTCCTAGGGATGCTGTTTCATGAAATTGTACATGGAAGATATTCTAGAGGGTAAGAGAAGAAAGCATAAACAGTAATCCTTTAATTCTTTTATATAATTGCATTTATGAGTCTTCCTTAAAAATCAGCATTCAAAAAACTAAGATCATGGCATCCAGTCTCATCACTTCATGGCAAATAGATGGGGAAACAGTGTCAGGCTTTATTTTCTTGGGCTCCAAAATCACTGCAGATGGTGATTGCATCCATGAAATTAAAAGACACTTGCTCCTTGGAAGAAAAGCTATGACCAACCTAGATAATATATTAAAAGCAGAGACATTACTTAGCCAACAAAGGTCTGTATAATCAAAGCTATGGTTTTTTCAGTGTCATGTATGGATGTGAGAGTTGGACCGTAAAGAAAGCGGAGTGCCAAAGAATTGATGCTTTTGAACTGTGGTGTTGGAGAAGACTCTTGAGAGTCCCTTGGACTTCGAGGAGATCAAACCAGTCAATCCTAAAGGAAATCAGTCCTGAATATTCATTGGAAGGACTGATGTTGAAGCTGAAACTCCAATACTTTGGGCACCTGATGTGAAGAGTCAGCTCTTTGCATCAGCTCTTGTCAGCACCAACACTGATTTCGGGCAAAGATTGAAGGCAGGAGGAGAAGGGGATGACAGAGGATGAGATGGTTGGATGGCATCACTGACTTGATGGACATGAGTTTGAGCAGGCTCCAGGAACTGGTGATGGACAGGGAAGCCTGGTGTGCTGCAGTCCATGGGGTCACAAAGAGTTGGATACGATTGAGCAACTGAACTGAAGTCTAAATTGAGTCTTCCTATGGGGCTTCCCTGGTGTCTCAGACAGTAAAGCATCTGTCTGCAATGCTGGAGACCCAGGTTCTATCCCTGGGTCAGGAAGATCCCCTGGAGAAGGAAATGGCAACCCACTCCAGTACTCTTGCCTGGAAAATCCCATGGATGAGGAACCTGGTGGGCTACAGTCCATGGGATTGCAAAGAGTCAGACACGACTGAGCGACTTTACTTACTTATATGCCAGGAAGAAAGAATTATAGGTGTAATGTCATCACTAACTTTAGAATACACGGTCAGATGAGTTAACATGAAGAAAGTCATGTAAATATGTAACTAGGATGAATGTGATAAATGTGGGGAAAAAACTGTATCTAAGATGCTATGGAAATAAAGGCAGGAGTAATTCACCCTGTTTATTTTGGAGTGGGGGATGTTTCCTAAGATACCCCCTACTTCCCTTTCCTACTCATTTTCTTTAGAGTACTTCCTATCACGTGATATAGTACGTGTTGTTTATTAACTGTTTTTTTTTTTTTGACAGTGTGCACTAGGCACATCAAAATGTTACATTGACCCTCTGAGAATAGGCACATTTCAATTTTATTCACAGCTATATCCTAGTGCCTGGGACCGTGGTTGTCATATAGGCATTGCCAAATAAGCCTTTGTTGAGTGAATGAAAGGCATGCCAGCTATGTGCCAGACTCTGTGTTAGATGCTAGACAAACAATGGTGAATAATATTCACAGTCAACCTGACCATAGGCAGCTTGCCTTCTAAGAGGGGAGAGGTAGACAATACACAAAGAAGTGTGATGATTTCACACACAGATGGATGCTGATGATACAACAGAAGAGGAGGCGTCATAGAGGGAGACGAGGGATGTTGCTTAACTGAGGACAGAAAAGGCCTCTCTGAGATGGTGACATTGGAATCGATGTGAGATTGTGAGGCCCAGGAAGCCAGGTGCTGATACAATGAAAGAGAACATCAAGGGGAAGAAAGAGCAAGTTCAGGTCCTAAGAAGGGAATTGTCGAGAGCCAAACAGGCCAGTGTGTCCAGAATGAATTTACAGAGCAAGAGGTGAAGGACTGGAAAGTCCAACTTTTATCCTGGATACAAGGGGAAGACATTAGCACAGTTACAAGGGGAATGACACAACCTGATTTTTGTCTCAGAAAGTGAGTTTGCAGAGTTGTTCACATTTATTCTGCAGAAGGTGGTGGTGGAGGAGGGCCAGGGAGGCCTTGTCCAAGTGGAGGAGAGATGTGATAGCAGCTTTGACTAAGGCTGTACTGGTGGGGGGAACGGACAGGCCTTGAAGAAGCATTTAATGAGGAGATTACCACTAAGTGGACAGCAGAGTGTAACAAATGGGTTGGTTTTGGTTAAGTAGAAAATATCACCAGGACATTGTAGGAGGTGAGGACTAATGATGAGATTCTCAAGGTCTGGTCTTTGGAAGTTTGAATCGATGAGCTAGTGAGGAGGAGTAATCTGGAAGTTACACACAGATAGGATGCTGGAATTTGATCACTGTGGCTGAGATGGGTGGGCAGAAAGGAGAAAGAGAAACTAGGACGAGAGGTCATTTAAGCAGCCCGCTAAGTTGTGTCTGACTCTTGCGACCCCATGGACTGTAGCCCGCCACGCTCCTCGGTCCATGGGATTTTCCAGGCAAGAATACTGGAGTGGATTGCCATTTCCTTCTCCAAGGGATCTTCCTGACCCAGGAATTGAACCCAGGTCTTCTGCACTGCAGGTGAATTCTTTACTGACTGAGCTATGAGGGAAGCCCAAGCAGCCTGCAGTTGATAGTGATTTTAAAAAATGACACTGGAAAGAAAAAAATCCTGAGAAATGTTAAAGAAAATTGGTAGCCCAACAATCGTGCCAAGATGCTGCCAAAACAACTGCTCCATTAATCAAATGCAGAGAAAAGTAATTTACCCCTGGGTGGAGCTTCACACAGACAAAGTAGCCAACAGACTGACTGCATTTCCCACATTTTAGAGCTTCACAAGTGGCACTAGTGGTAAAGAAACCATCTGCCAATGCAGGAGACATAGAAACAAGGATTCCATCCTTGGGTCGAGAAGATCCCCTGGAGGAGGAAATGGCAGCCCTTTCCAATATTCTTGCTTGGAAAATTCCATGGATAGAGGAGCCTGGTGGGCTACAGTTCATGGGGTCACAAAGAGTTGGACAAGACTGAGTGTGCACACACACACATTTTAGCTAGTTTTTTTTAATACTACAGATAGAAAACTTTCTTCAAGGATGGGATGTAATGGATGAAGCAAGGGGAAAAAAATCTGGATTTGATTTCAAACTTGGTTTCAAATCGGTGGGGCACAGCAAAGCTATTAATAATTAAAAATCTTTACCTTTGGCTTGGAAAATGTTTTCAAGTTTGCATTTAAATATGAGGTTGTGCCTGGGTGGGGTAGATCTCTTGGAGGAGGGCGTGGCAACCACTCCAGTATTCTTGCCTGGAGAATCCCATGGACAGAGGAGCCTGGTGGGCTAGAGTCCATGGGATCGCAAAGAGTTGGACACAACTGAAGTGACTTGGCACTTGGCACATGAGGGTGTGGTTTCCACGAAGTTCATTTAAATATAATGAATTAAAAGGGGATAAATAGGACTTAGGAGATGCTAGAAAGCTACTTTATTTTCTAGCACTGATTCTTCACTGCAAATAGGCCACTTTCTCAATTCTTCTGTAATATGATCTTTCTTGAGACTTCCTACAAAAATTACAGGAAGAAGCTGAGTCTTTGTGTTCAGTATCATGAAAAATGATTTAAGAGGTCAACAAAGCTATAATTAAGCTCATCTATTTATTCATTCAACACATACGCATTACACTGAAGTCCAAAAGTGTGTGATAAATATTTAAACATCTTTGAGGTCAGGAACCCTAACCGATGTACCTTTCTATCTCTTACAGACCTGAGCACCAGTTTATAAATTAAACCAATGAGTCTGGCTAAGGGAAAGGTGAGAGCAGCTGGAGTAATTCAGTGAAGTTCCACGGACAAAGTAGAATTTTAACTTGTCCTTTCAGTGGCAACCCACTCCAGTCCTCTTACCTGGAGAATTCCATGGACTGAGGAGCCTGGTAGGCTACAGTCCATGGGGTTGCAAAGAGCTGAACACAACTGAGCGACTTCACTTTTCACTTTTGCAAAGGAATAGTCTATGTAGACATTGAAAGAGGTAAGGGGTTCAAGTATTAGTAAATTTGGAAGTAAGATTTGCCTTCTAATTCAAAAGTGGACAGACTTAAGATTATTCATACATTCAACAATTGGCTTAGTATCAACTCTGTTCCAGGCATTGTGCTATATTTTAAGCATGCATTATAAAATGAAATATCCACAGTTTCTGCCCTGGTAAAACTTAAAGCCCAGTGAGGGACATAGATAAGAAACAAACAAATAAATAAGCAATTGAATTAAAAAAAATAAACAAAAGAAATTCATTTTTTTCTTGTGATGAGAACTTTTAAGACCTATTTCTTTTAGGGACTTTCAAATATCCAATACAGTATTATTAACTATAATTACCATGCTGTACATTACATCCGCAGGATTTATTTATTTTATAACTGGAAGTTTGCACCTTTTGTTAGAAAAAGTTTGTAACTAGACTGTTATGATTGTTAACTAGACTCACTGGGATCATTTCACAATATATACATATATTGATTCATTATGTTGTACATCTGAAACTAATATGAAAAAAAAATCCAGATTGTTCTGACAGAAAATAATGACAGACTGGTTGATCACAGTGATTAGGGAAGCTTTTTCTGAGAAATTGGAGAAGGAAATGGCAACCCACTCCAGTACTCTTGCCTGGAAAATTCCACGGACAGAGGAGCCTTGTAGGCTACAGTCCATGGTGTCACAAAGAGTCGGACACGACTGAGCGACTTCACTCACTTACTCACTTCTGAGAAATAGCATTGAATTTGATGAAAATCAAAGACAACCATCCTCAGGGCAGAGCATTTTCTGTGGGGAGAAAAGAAGTGAGGAGGTTGCAGGCACAGGGAACAACAAGCAAAAGCTGTGAGACAGAACACATCTCGGCTCTTTGGGTGACTGAAAGGAGGATTTATAGCTCAATTTTGAGGCTTGGTTTTGAATAAAAATGGGATATCTGAGTGGAGATCTCCTAAAATAAAAGAAATTAATAGCTTTAAAGGGAATGAAAAGTCAGTGGTAAAACTCATTCATTGTACAAATATGCACTGAGTCATTCTAGACACTGGGGAGGCAGCAGTAAGAAGTTTGCGCTCTAGAAGAGGAAGACAAATCAGAAAACAAATAACTCAATAAACACTTTAATTTCACATCATGATAAGGAGCTACAAAGATGACACAATATCATGGGGGTGTTAATGACTGCTTTCAATAAAGAAGTCACAGTAGGCTCCTATGGAGAAGACACTGGCTGCATAGTCTGGAGTGAAAGGATTTCCATAGAACTTGTGCAAAGGTCCTGAGATCTACAGTTCTGTGCCGATCTTTCCGCTGTCACAAAGGCTGGGAATATTCTCATGATCCCTCTATCTCACAGCATGCCGGCACCCCTTGCTCCATCCCGTCTGAGCCATGTCATCATCTCCAGGAAGCCAGTCATCCTTGTATGCCGCATATCCTCTTGCTCCTTGGCTCTTGGTCTCTTTCTGTCACCCTGAGCAACTTCTCTTCTTACCCCAGCTACACTGCTAGGAACACCTCCTCCTTCTTGAGGTGGGGACAGTGAAGTTCTGTGGGCTGTAAGCTGGGAGGAGGTGCAAACAATCAACAGCAGGAACCCTGCGTGGTCAAAGAGGTCAGGTCAGGAAATGGGTGTGTGTAAATATAAGCTTGGGCAGAGTTCACTGACAAGTTTGAGATTCGGTTCAATAACATGTCACCGAGTCCCTTCTGTGGGGCTCTGAGCCAAGTGCTTGCATCTTCCTGACATATGCGTGAACGTTTTGCTGAGAAAGTGAGCTCTAAATGTGGAAGCCGAAGCCTGGGCAAATGTATGGTTCTCCATGTACAGATAAGAATAAAGTGGAGAATTATGTTCTCAAAGATAAACTGAGGGTTTATCAAGTTACCATGAGAGAGGAACTGAGATGGTATCTGGTTGCTATGTAATGAGAAGCTACATAAAATATACAAATATATTTTTCTTTATAGAATTAAAGAATCAGGCTCAATAACCATTAATTGAGCCCCTGTCAAATTGGAAAAGGAATTTAATTCTTACAGCAGTCTTTTGCAATAAGTCTAATTTCCCCCATGCTACTGGCAAGGGGTAGGGAACAGCCCCACACCCTGGACATGCACTAGAAAGAGGCAGCGCAGGTGTGTGAATGAAGGTTGTCTAACTACAGATCCTGGGGTCATCTCTTGAGACACGAACTCCTTGCTCAGCACAGTGGCAGCATGTTGGGAGACAGCCAGGGGAAGAGTCCAGAGCAGTGATGGTTATGCCTGGTTAGGAGCATCAGTTAGAATCTCATTGTTACTTCTTTCTGGCCCAGGGAGTTTGGGTTAGTAATTTTATCTTCCTAAGCCTCAGGTTCCTCATCTCTAAAATGGGGCTAATATTAAAACCCACCTCTCAGGGTTGTTTCAGGATTAAATTAGCTTCTTAAGTCAAGTGTCTGACATTATGCCTGGCACACTCAGCACTCAACAATGTGAGCTAACTTTCATCATCTCAGAGGAGAGAATTTAGCACTTAGGGCACTCTTTTTAAGCTCGGTTATATTAGACGGAGGGCCGGGCTCTGTGATGCTGCCCTCAAGACAGGTGCTCCTTGCTCTCGGGCCCTCACCATGGACAGTGAGCATCCCAGTCACCCTCATTAAAGCATACATTTCCTGTGTCTGCAACCAGGGACAGAAATGCCAGGGGGGCATTGTCAGCAGGGTCTGCTGACAACCTGAAATCTCTTGTTGGAGAACATTGAGGTTTCTAGCTATACAGCCTCATGTTGGAGTCAAAGTGCTGCCTTTTTAACATAATCTATGCCCTCATGTACCTTTCAGCTGTCTGAGTAGAATGATTTACATAAATATCCCGCACACGATCTCAGAACATTTAAATGTGAACCTTTGAATGGGGCTCTTATTAAGAAGAAATTCATTTCTAATTCAATTTAAAATTTATTTTGCATGCTTTACCCCTTCCAACGTCCTGCCTGGTAAATTATGTTTAAAAAAAAAAAGTTAAAAATAAGAAAGTCACGTGATCTTTGAAGTCAGAAAATGCATCAGAAAAGAAAAAAAGGGAAGTGAATTGTTCTAAGTATACCAGAAAGGCCTTATGTGTTCAGAAACTCATTTCTTTTTCTCCAAATCAATGTGCAGTGATCAGCACAGAGAACTATCAGAGAACTGTTGAATATAAAGCACAGAAGATAACAGCAGTGATTACAACATGCAATTGTGCAGCTGTGTTCCATCCCCTCCCCCTCAGCTAGGTCCCCTCCATCAGATTGGTTGCTATGTTAATATTCTTAGGCTTAAAAGACCAGAATTAATGCCTTCAGTTTTGTCTCTGATATGTTGATTTTCTGTCAAAAATTCCTGATAGAATTAACAGCTGATGAATCAGGGTAATTAGAGATGGAGCAACGCCACCTTGGAATCACTGACACACCATTCTCTCCTCTTGGATGCAAGGCCTTGGCCTAAGACACCCTCCCTCCTCATTCTTCTACAGGGCAACAATTGTCAGTTATAAATAGGCCATCAGTTAGTTTTTTCTTTGGATCATGAATAGGGAGGAAGATCTCCCTGTGGCCTGATGAAAACCAGCAACTACTACAAAGAAAGCAGATGAAATCCAGGGAGGCAACTGGAGGAGGTGTTAGAATGCCCGCTAGAAACTGACATTTAAATTAAGAAGAGTCAGAGCATAATCATTTGGTGACTTCTTTCTCTGATGATGATGAAGTGGTTTTCTGTTAATAGAGAGGACCTGTGAAATAGGCAAAGCTCCTCCAGAGAGTGTTCCAGTTCATTCAGCCTCATAGAAAATAGAGAAGTATGTTGGGAGGTAAGATGACTGAACCACAGGAAGTTAACTCCTGGAGACCTGAAATCTTAGCATTTTCGTGTGGAGTCCCAGGCTCTGCCCCTTGGCCACTCGATCTCTGCCTTTTGTGCCTCAGTCTTCACTCCTAAAGAGGAACGTGGAGGAAGGGAGAAAGAGAAAGCATGAGACAAGTGTCTGTCTGCCAATGAAGACAGCAACTGCTTCATGCTCACAAATCGTTCATCTTGATGACCTTTCTTTTTCTTCATTTTCTTAGAACAGTTGAGAATTCAGTTTGGCTCCTGTCAGTGGCTAGAACCTTCCTAATCCAAACGTACTTCTGGTTTCTAGTCCCCAGTTGGTTACCCTCATGTCAATTTCTTTACTTGCCTGTGAGAAATTCACTTAAATCCTGAAAAGATTTTCAGAAGGATAAAATAATATCATGGAACCTCTGGGAGTTAAGCTGTGATCATGGTGTATATGGGGGTTTTCTGAAGCTCAGTAGGTGAAGGCCATATTCGAGGTTCTCAGACCTGTCTGTACTTCTGAGAGCCTTCTGCTTTGCCATGGGGTCTTTCTGAGGTCATAAAGGATACCGGCAGTTAGGTGTCAGTAGTAAGTGGTCTTCAAAAAGGAGGTGAGCTGGGGAAGCAGGCAGGTGAGGAGCAGATGAAATCAAAGAAGAGACATATCTCCCTTGATTATTTCTTTCTCAGTCTGTGGGGGTTGCTTAGCAAGGAGGGTGGGAAATATTTGGTGTGTTAGGAACAAAGCTGGTGCAATAAATTATGAAACTGGCTGTAGCAAAAATCTGTGAAATACGGTACCCACCCTTAGAAGAATGGCTTCCCTTTGCCCTAGGAAACTGCTTCCCATAAAGATGTTGGGTAATTCCTATGCTTTACAGCACCCCATTGCAGATTTCTAAAACCTCTTCTTCATGATCACAAAGCACCAAGCTCTGGGTGCACTGATTTATAACTGTAGGAGCATCTACAGGCATAAATAATTATAATATGTACATAAATCTTTTCTCTAATCTCCCATCTAAACTTTTCACTTTTCTGAAGAGTGGAAAAGATTAATTTTTAATATTACTGAATTAGTTAGAATAAAACCTAAGAATAGGTACATCTGAACATTTGATAGAATGTATTTCCTTCCTCTCATTAGGACACTAGTATCCAAGGCCCCTTCCTCATTCAGCTGTTACTCAAGCATCGATAATCCATTAAATAAAAAAGGCTAAGCCTTGAAAAGCATTAATTGAATTTTCCTCTATTATGACCAACTTAACTGGATCAGAAATATGGTCAAAAATAGAATACATGTCCAACTCTTGATTATCTATGGAAAGAAAAGCCATGTCTGATGTGGATTACATGGTAATCACTGTATGATTCTAAACACTATTTTTATTTGATTTTTAAACACATAGTCTAAATTTTGAGTGCAAGAATAGAATCCATTGTCAGACTGCACTTGGGTTTGAATCAGTGTGACTGGAAGATCTCATTCTAATCCTCTGCACTTATTAAGATAATTTAATTTTAGGACTTCAGTCTACTATAGGCTCTTGGTTAGGCTTTGGAAAAAAGTCATGGATGTGTGTGCATGTGTGATCATTCAGAATCATTTGGAAATGTAATTTTCCCATACTATTTCCTCCTGTAGTAACATATAACATCTACATATTTAGACATATTTGAGTAAACTTTTTTATTAAGTATGATTTAAAGTATTTTATTTCTTATTTAATTTTATTTTTTAATTTTTGAAGTATAGTTGATTTACAATGTTGTGTTAGCTTCAAGTGTATACCAAAGGGATTCAGATTCTTTTCCATCTTAGGTTATTATACGGTATTGAATATAATTTCCTGCACTTTACAGTACGTCCTTGTTGGTTATCTACTTTATACATATAGGAATGTGTATCTGTTAATCCGAAACCCCAAATTTCCTCCTTTCCCTTCTGGTAACCATAAGTTTGTTTTCTATGTCTGTGAGTTTGTTTCTGTTTTGTAAATAAGTGCATTTGTATCTTTTTTTTTTTTTTTAAGATGCCACATATAGGGAATGGTAGCATCAGAGTCAACAACACAGTGAGTTGTTTTTTTTTTTTTAAATCTTCCTGTTTATTTTCTTCAAAATCTAAAAGAAAGTGAAACTGGTAAGAATAAAAATAGATATTCCCAAGTATACTTTACCAGATCAATATCATGACCCAAATTTCTGAACAAAGCAATTTAAATGTATGATAAGAGACCAGTCATTTTACAGAATATTAATGCTACAAAATTTTAGTTAAGAGAATTTGATTAACCCATGAGATGTTATTTGAACTGAATTTGAGCTAGGTCTTAGAAAAACTGAACTCTACTGAAACAGCATTGCTGCAAACTGGATCATAATGTGTTCTGAGTCTCAGGATCTCCCATCTGGGACTCAGAGTAGCAGCAGAGGCACCCAGAAGCAATTTAAGAAGCAGTGCAAGGCCCAGGGCACAGTGAAGGAAAAGAAAATGAATAGCACAGTAATGGCTAATTATCTCTCCTTAGGATGAAATATTTTTGTTAAACCATCTTTAAAATATCTATTTTTATGAATGTTTTAACATAGGTCGATTGGGGACAGGTTCATTTAAAAAAAACTGGTGACAGAATTCAAAAGTATGTGGACAAATTTTTCAAAAGAATTTCCCATTAAACTTATTTATAAAACTTATTTAAATGTCTCTGATGAGACATTTAAAAGCATACTTTTCCCTCTCAGAGTAGCAAACTTTGCAGAGAAAAAAAAAAATGTCCTAAAGCATGAAAAAGTAAGTTAAAACAAAGAAAATCACTATTTGGTTTATAATGTTATTCACCAAGGTCTTATGATTCCTTCAGTCTATTTTTTAAATGCATGAACATTTATGAAGTTTACTTTAAAATATATGTGAACTTCACAAATCATTTTTAAACCATTAGGTCTGTAAAAGAAATGATTGAGGCTTCAGGAAAAAAAAAAATACTTTTTCAGATCATTTAGCTGACAATAACAGTCATTTCACGTTATGCCCCAAATCTGACTCAGAGTATGTCTCTGAATTCTTTTCAAGGCCCAGGAATAGAATCTCAAGTAAGCAAGGAAATCTTAGCCATAATTTGAACTACCTGGGTTCAAGAGTCAGTAATCTGGATTTACTTTTCTCTCATTCACTTTTTTCCTGGTCTACAGTGTCCACAGTGAATTAAAATTAATGCAGGTAGACTAATCCTATATTCCTTTGACTCAAACAGTTCCAGAGGTGATGTATCTCATGGTCTCTGTGAAATCTAATCACAGCAGGAGAGATTTCCATTCAGAAAAGAAATCTGCTCGAAGAAAGTAGATAAGCTTCCAATAATTAAAAAGGAAAATCAGGTTAAACAATTTAATGAGGTTTTGTCCTTCTAATTAGTCACATCATTTTACTAAAAGAAAAAAAATACTCCAGTGAGCCTTCCATGCCATAATAACTCAGATTTGCATGGTGTGCTGCGGTTGACAAAGTTTTCTCATATATTATCTCATTGTAATTTATATGGTGCCTGCTTATTTTTCTGTCAGATTTTAAACTATGCTGTGATTATTCACAGTCTGGAGTTCGTGACTGGTTATCAACACAACGAAGGCAGTAGAGGGTGCATTACCTTGGATGAAATATAACCAGGATTGGTAACGAAAAGCCAGAACGCTTGTTAAAATACTTGTCCATCTCTAGCACAGTCTCAGAGCCAAGACTTCCAAGATGACATCAATGTGAGACTCTACGGTATTTAATTTGATTTTTATTATTCAGAGTTACTTCCTGGGAGACAGGTAGAATTATTTAAGTTTAGTTTTTCAAACCATCTTATCCTTACCACTGTTTGTTTGAAGCTTTCCAGGTTGAATTCTTACAGAAAAGATTCCTTGCAGTCAAATAGAAACAACTGACACAGGGATTTACTTTTGAAATGTTGATAGATTCAGGTAAAATCAAACGTTTCACAGTATGAAAATCGCTATAATTCTTACTTGTAAAATTCAAAAAAGCCTTTCCTAATCATTTGTGTAGATCCAGTTTCGCTTCATAATTTCCAGACTGACACCTGGATGCAGTCAGCCTCTTCTGTGACACAGCTGAGCTAGTTTTGAAAGTTCCTCCTTTGTCTCTGGGCTCCTTCCCTTTTATTCCCCCAAGACTCGCCACCTCAAATTATTTTATCTGAAGCTATGTCTGCACATAAATAGACAAATGGAGAATTAAGGCAATTATACTATTAATTTGAGCAGAAAAAAAAAAACCTACTTAGCCTGAGTTAACTGGCAATTTCTGGCAGATATCTTTGTCTGTTTCAGTGATTGGGAAGATCGCAGAACTTCTTTTCTTGGCAGGGGTGGAGGGGTGTAGATCTCGTTCATGTCACAGGGCTCTGAGCATTCAGTGTTTACACATGATTGCCTCATTTCCTGCTGCCCCAGACTGTATCTATTCTAGGAAGGATAAGCCATGATAGGAACGCTGGGTGGTTCTGAGGTATAGTACTTACAGAGATATCCCTGTGAACACTTAGATATTTTAAGTTCTTAACTGATGTTAGGGCCTGTTTCACCAGTCATGGTGAGTTGGACTAACTGACATTTTTATTCATTCATTCACTCATTCATTATCTACTTAGTGCTCTGTGCCAGGGCCCCAGAATATAAATATGACAATCTCTAGATGCCAGCACTTTAAGAGTTTGAAGTCACGTTAGAAAGTGGTTACAAACTACTACTAGAAAACGTGTTGTTTAGTCATCCAGTCCTGTCTGACTCTTTGTGACCCCATGGACTGCAGCATGCCAGGCCTCTCTGTCCCTCACCATCTCCCGAAGTTTGCCCACATTCGTGTCCATTGTGCTGGTGATGCCATCAAGCCATCTCAACCTCTCATGCTCTCGTCTCCTGCCCTCAATCTTTCCCAGCATCAGGGACCTTTCCAATGAGTCAGCTGTTCGCATTAGATGACCAAAATACTGGAGTTTCCACTTCAGCATCAGTCCTTGCAATGAGTATTCAGGGTTGATTTCTTTTAAGATTGACTGGTTTGATCTCCTTGCTGTCCAAGGGACTCTCAGGAGTCTTCTCCAGCACCACAGTTCAAAGGCATCAATTTTTCAGTGCTCCGCCTTCTTTATGGTCCAGCTCTCACAATCATACGTGACCACTGGGAAGACCATAACCTTGACTATATGGATCTTTGTTGGCAGAGTAATGCTCTGCTTTTTAACACACCATCTAGGTTTGTCATAGCTTTCCTGCCAAGAAGCAAATATCTTCTAATTTCATGGCTGCAGCCACCAACAGCAGTGATTTTAGAGCCCAAGAAGAGGAAATCTGTCACTACTTCCACCTTTCCCCCCTCTATTTGTCACACAGTAATGGGGCCAGATCTTAGTTTTTTTAATATTTAATTTTAAGCCTGCTCTCTCACTCTACTCTTTCACCCTCATCAAGAGGCTCTTTAGTTCCTCTTTGCTTTCTGCCATTAGGGTGGTATCATCCACATATCGGAGAAGGAAATGGCAACCCCCTCCAATATTCTTGCCTGGAGAATCCCAGGGACAGGAGCCTGGTGGGCTGCCATCTATGGGGTCGTGCAGAGTCAGACACCACTGACGTGACTTAGTAGCAGCATCCACATATCTGAGGTTGTTGATGTTTCTCCCACCTATCTTGATTCTAGCTTGTAACTGATCCAGCCCGGCATTTCTCATGATGTACTCAGCGTATAGATTAAACAAACAGGGTGGCAGCATACAGCTAGAAAACTGCTACTACAAAAAAACTAAAAATAGAGCTACCATATGATTTAGCAATCCCACTCCTGGGGATATATTCAGAGAAAACCATAATTTGAAAAGATATGTGCACCCCAATGTTCATTGCAGCACTGTATACAATAACCAAAACACGGACACAAACTTAATATCATCGACAAAGGGATAGATCAGAAGATGTGGTGTATATATACAATAGAATATTATTCTGCCATAAAAAAGAACGAAATAATGCCATTTGCAGCAACATGAATGCACCCAGAGATTATCATGCTGAGTGAAGTAGGCCAAAGACAAATATCAGATAATATCACTTACATGTGAAATATTTAAAAAATGATACAAATGAACTTATGTAAACAACAGAAATAGACCCACCGACATAGAAAACAAATAGTTACCAAAGGAGAAAGTGTTGGGGAAGGACAAATTAGCAGTTTGGGTTTTAAAAATACACACCACTGTATATAAAATAGATAATCAACAAGGACTTACTGTATAGCACAGGGAACTATACTCAGTATTTTGTAATAACCTATAAAAGAAAAGAAAAAAGGAGTTACAAAATGAAGCAACAAGTTTGATCAGTGAGTCCACTGTGGGCAAAAAGACACACCCGCTAAAAGTTTGAGAGAGACAGACTCAGAAACCACAAGCAATTTCCCATGAATATACTTTTCATTCTTACGTTGTTTCATTTTTTTCTTACAATCCTTTAGAATGAGATAAGTCAGCTCATTGGGTATTCGTTCACTACTTCTTATAGATCTTGGGCCTCTGAGAGTTCTGGGGTAGACA
The DNA here is from genome assembly GCF_023699985.2 of Odocoileus virginianus. Lineage (NCBI taxonomy): Eukaryota > Metazoa > Chordata > Mammalia > Artiodactyla > Cervidae > Odocoileus > Odocoileus virginianus. The sequence goes on from NC_069688.1 coordinate 31,185,173, forward strand.
TTTTCAACAGAGGATTTAGCAGAAGTTGGTCAGATATCTCTGCCAAGGGCTCTTCCTGGCAGATGGCAACAGCTGCCTGGGACTGAGTCAAAGAGAGTATAGGAGGAGCCCCTGCAAAATGTCCTTTTTATTACACTAATGGCTTTTTCCCTGAGAGTGGTTTTTCATTGTATCAGTGCATAATTGTTTTTGCTAATGCATTTGCTCAGATCATACAAAAATCTAATTATTCTATGTAATGAATCATTAACAATTTCCATAAATTCATTTCAGTGTTTGTATGCTGGTATTCAGTTTATGCTAATAAACCTGAAATATTCATGCCTTTAAGCCTGAGGTTGCCTACTATGTTTGAAAAATTGGTTTCAGTAAATGTACATTTTAAATCTGCATTTTGCAAAATATTGAGGTGTAAACACTGCAAGATCATTCTTGAGTAGGATATTCTAATTTTCTATTCTTTTTTTAAAAAATTTTATTTATTTAGTTTAATTGGAGGCTAATTACTTTACAGTATTGTGGAGGTTTTTGCCATACATTGACACGAATCAGCCATGGGTGTACATGTGTCCCCCATCCCGAATCCCTCTCCCACCACCCTCCCCATCCCATCCCTCTGGGTTGTCACACTGCACCGGCTTTGAGTGCCCAGTTTCATTCACGGAACTTGGACTGGTCACTTCTTAAGCCTAGTTCTTTTATTTCCTTTACATCCTGCATTCACTTATCTACAACAAATGGCACATAGTCATGTTAACTTAGGAGCATTAATTGGTGTTTGGTAATGAAAGATCAGAAGTGATTGATGTTGACTTTTACTGATTTACTCACATTGAAATTCAGCCTTTGCTCCATTTGCAGAAACAGATATTAGGAATAAGTATTTCATTATCATTATTTTTAATCAGAGAAGGGGAAAATAAACCTTGAACTCTAGCCATAAAAATTCACTGCTGTCAAGTACAGAAGTTTTCTGCATTATTGTTGTTGTTAACATGTACTGTGTAGCAGGTACTCTGCTCTGTAATGAATGTTCTCCATGTCATTTAATCCTTCCCTCAAACACTCCAGTATTCTTGCCTGGAGAATCCCACAGACAGAGGAGCCTGGTGGATTATGGTCCACAGGGTCACTAATTGTCAGATGCGACTGAACACATGCACACACAGGGACGCTGAGGTTGGTCCTCTATTACGGCCAACTTACAGATGAGAAACTGAGACTTAGAGAAGTGAAGAAACTTGCCCAAAATTACAGTGCTGCACACTGGTTCTCCACCAAAGGGGATTTTGCCTCCCTAGGAACATTTAGCAATGTCTAGAGGCATTTTATTAGTTGTAACAACTGGGCAGGGGGCAACTGGTATCTAAGGAGGAAAGGCCAGGGATGCTGCTAAGCATCTTACAATGCACAGGGAAGCCCCCATAACAAAGAATTCTCACTGGTCCAAAGTATCACCAGCGATGTTGGTAAGAAGCCCCACCCCAGGGTGACAGCTGCATGTGATGGCTGTGTCACAGCTCCCCCCATGACTGATTTCAGCGCAGCTGCGGTGGACTGTGGTCTGCGTTGGCCAACCTCCTACCAGAACCTGAAGTTGTGACTCTGCTTTTCTGCCTCGGGGCTTTCTCTGAATCACCAGTGCAGGTGCCGCCAGAACGGCCAGGAGTGAGCACCTGGAGGCAATCCTCTATCAGTGTGCAGGGTGATGGGGTAGCTGGGGGCCTTCCACAGAGTTTTTCTGCATGAACCAGATGGACTGAGTCTCAGTTGCCTACGTGCTTGTCATTTCATTCATGGCTGACTCTTTGCGACCCCATGAACTGTAGCCCCCCCAGGCTTTTCTGTCCATGGGATTCTCCAGGCCAGAACACTGGAGTGGATTGCCATGCCCTCCTCCAGGGGATCTTACCCGACCCAGGGATCAAATCAGTTGCCTACATTGTTAACCAACGGGTACAACAGACCCTGATCGACCCAGTGGTATTGACTGACCTATCCCACTTCCCGCTGGCTGGGGGTTGCCCCAGGTTTGTCAACACCTCTGCCATTTTACCTCTGTTGCTGGGCTTCAGAGAAAGATTTGGGTTAGGAACTTTGAGACAGCACCACTGAAGTTTGAGGTGGGATGTTGGTATCTATACTGAACTGTCTGCTAAAACTGGTTGAAATCAGTAACAATAAGCTATGGGTTTTGAATCACTTCTCTGTCTCACTCCTTGGACTCTCTCTTCTTCCTAGACTTGTCTCTGAAAAAACTACCTGGACCCAAGTTCTTATTCAAGCTGTACTTTCACAGTAACTCAAAGTAAAACACAAAGCTAACGAGTCTACTCTGTTATAGTGCAAATTCAATTAAATGGAAACTAACGCTGTCTGTGTCACCTGATAAACAAGGGAAATCTGTCCATCAGCACCCTTTGGCTTACAACGCCCTTTCCACTTTGAGTTCCATGGTCAACTATTTAATATCACCTCGTGTGAGTGCATGCTGTCACTTCAGTCGTGTCTGACTCTTCGCAACCCTTTGGACTGTAGGCCACTAGGCTCCTCTGCCCATGGAGTTCTCCAGGCAAGAAGACTGGAGTGGGTTGCCATGCCCCAAACCCAGGAATGCACCAGAATGATCTAAGGAGAACTTTTTCCTCTTGCCCAAATGCATCAGCAATTGTCATATAGACCAGTTCAGTTTCCTGAGGTTCAGGGACAGATTTGTTGGGAGTTCTGGGGAAATTCTTTCTTACTCTTCCAGGAGAACTTTCGGAAGTGGTTATCTTTTTTTTTTTTTTCTCCTGCTTTTTCTCAGGATATATTCATGTATGGATGTGACATTTGGAAAGCCGGTCATTATGTTAATATCACTTTGGGAGTGAATCCAACATGTGGATGAGTGCTGAGTCAATGATTCTCGAGGAAATGGAGTTAAGGAAACTGGATTAAGTTCCTCCGAAAGGGTGCACTTCTTTTGATATCCAGCAATGGGAGTCCATATTTTTCGTTGTTGTTTAAGCCAATTTCAGTTACATGCAGCCAAGGGCTTTCAGTTAGGAAATGTGCTGCCATGTTTTCTTTGGAAGAATCTCAGTCTCCTCATGTTCCCCCCTTACAATTGTCCTCTCTTGAGTGCACATCTAATTACTGGCAGTCTTCTAGTTAATCTACATTTTTTTATTCGCTCCTCTTTCTGATTCACCTTTTATACTGTTGCCAGGTCATTTTTCCCAAAAGACAATTTTTACCATGTTTCTCTGTAAAGTCCTATAATGGTTTCTTTCTTTTCACTTTCGGCTTTTAGTCCTAACTCCCAAGAATTGTTTTTAAGGCTTTTCACAGTCAGATCTTCTCTTTGTATACTTAATATGACTTCAATGTGTTCCCCAACATACAGTTAAAAATCTTTCTTTCTAATGCTTTCCAACTGTGGTGCTGGAGAATATGCTTGAGGGTCCTGTGGACAGCAAGGATATCAAACCAGTCAATCCTAAAGGAAATCAACCCTGACTATTCATTAGAAGGACTGATGCTGAAGCTATAGTTTCAATACTTGGCCACCTGATAAGAAGAGCTGACTTATTGGAAAAGATCCTGATGCTGGGAAAGATTGAAGGAAGGAGGAGAAGGGGGCAACAGAGGATGAGATGGTTGGATGGCATCAGCGACTCAATGGACATGAGTGTAAGCAAACTCCAGGAGATAGTGAAGGACAGGAAGTCTGATGTGTTCATGGGCTCACAAGGAGTTGGGCACGACTGAGTGACTGAACAACAACTTCGTAATATTCACTCAACTGAGAAATGCTTCTCCTTTGCAGAATCCATGTATACCTTCAGTCTTACTTTGATTTCTAAATTCTCTTAAACTTTTCCTGAATAGATACAACCTTCATTCACTTAAAGAGTATTAGGTATAGACTATCAGAGAAGGCAATGGCACACCACTCCAGTACTCTTGCCTGGAAAAATCCCATGGATGGAGGAGCCTGGTGGGCTGCAGTCCACGGGTCACTAAGAGTTGGGCACGACTGAGCGACTTCACTTTCACTTTTCACTTTTCACTTTCCTGCATTGGAGAAGGAAATGGCAACCCACTCCAGTATCCTTGCCTGAAGAATCCCAGGGATGGGGGAACCTGGTGGGCTGCCGTCTATGGGGTTGCACAGAGTCGGACACGACTGAAGTGACTTAGCAGCAGTAGCAGCAGGTAAAGACTATATGTTTCCAGGTATGCAAAAAGCAGTGGATTTATGAAGACAAATGTCTGGAAAAGTCTTAATAGGAATAATGAAATAAAAATTGAGAAACGCTTTCAGATACTGAGCAAACCATCTTGCAATTCATGAAGCAGTCTTACACAATTGGGGACTGTTCTGCTACAAATTCCCACATTGCTCTTAAGAAACACTGGTGGGGTTGCGTTTATGTGTTTATTTTCTAGTTTAATCTGTTATTGTAACTTGAGATAACAGGAAATAGAGTATTTTACTGCCAGTTATTTTAAGTCCATTTCTCCTTCTCCCTCACTCACCTAAATTCTCAGTGCCTTGAGAACAGATGTCATCATACATTTCTTTCATACCTTCCTTGAGAGAATAGCATGAAATGTCTTTATTTTACTTCCTCCCTCCCTCTCTCATTGTCTGCATATTCATTTTATCCATTTCTTATTAGAGTGCAAGGAATGATATTTGCAAAGCTGATACTAACCGTGGTTAAGAACGGACTTTTGCTTGAAAGACTTAGTATACAGGAGATGGTTAAAAAGCATTTGTTCTTATCTAACAGGAAATATATAAAATGTCTTGACTGAGGCAGATGCCTGCCTTGGTAAAAGGTCTTCTTGCTGCCATCACTTTTCACATTCTCTTAAATCCATATCTTAGTAACAGAATTTAAAAATTATTGTCAAACCAATGAAAAGTTTATTTTCTTAATCTAACCATAATTCTAACTCTCTAATATTTACTTCTGCATATTTGCTTACAAATTTTGTCCATGTGTAGTTGATTTTTTTTAATTAAAACAAAAACACTGAACATGTTGTCAGTGTCCTGTATTTTATTCATTTAGAATCACGTCAGTGTTTCTAACCAATTACCAGAATTGTCATTTTAACAGCGGCATAACAGCCCATCACATTTATTGATTGTTCTTCCTTTTTTGTTGGACAATTTGTTTTTCTTCATTCAAGAGTTATATATGATGCTTCTGCCTAGTCTTTCTGCCATTGATTTTTCTCATTCTTCATTCAATACTGCCCTTTCACCCTGGATTACTATCTATTTGTTTGGTTTCTGACTATTGTGATTTATACATGCATCAATTCACCTAGCTCTGATCAGTGATAGTTGCTTGATCCTTTACATTCCTGGCTCCAAAGAGTCGATGCTTCTGATTCCTGCTGCTCAAGAAGGATTTGGTATAGCTTGAGGCATGTGTGGAAAATCAGCTGGATGTTTCATGATAAGAGAGAAGACATAGCTCAGAATAATTGAAACATTTTAAAGGTAAAATCCACATATTTCCTCTTGAGATAAAGTTCTACATTATAGTAAATATGTTCCCAGATTTACTCATGTATTACTTAATGATCATAAAAAATAGCAGCTGAGTATTGTTTTCAATTTTGAAGAAAAGCAAACAAATCAATAGCAATCATAAATTATATACCTAAACTAGGATGAATAATGCCTTCATAGAAGATGTGATCTGAGTTCAAATAACATCATTTATCAAATACAAAGGATTGCTGCTGCTCTTGCCTTCAAGACACATTATATCTATCAAAGTTGAATTAATATAGACATAGTTTGGATTCCTTAACAAAAACTCAGAGACCAGTCAAAATAAGATTGCTTAATAAGGTGGTGAATGGACTTCCCAGGTGGGAGTAGTAATAAAGAAACTGCCTGCCAATGCAGGAGACATAGGAGACTCAGGTTCTGTACCTGGGTAGGGAAGGTACCCTGGAGGAGGGCATGGCAATCCACTCCTGTATTCTTGCCTGGAGAATCCCAAGGACAGAAGAGCCTGGGGGGCTACAGTCCATAGGGTTGCAAATATTTGGACACGACTGAAGTGACTTAGCACACATACATGCAAGTTTGTGAATAAACAGTCTCCATATTTGATATAAGGGAAGAAAATCTATTCAACAACTAAAAATTAAAATGTTTAGGAATAAGAGTGCTGCTGCTGCTGCTAAGTCGCTTCAGTCGTGTCCGACTCTGTGCGACCCCATAGACGGCAGCCCACCAGGCTCCCCCGTCCCTGGGATTCTCCAGGCAAGAACACTGGAGTGGGTTGCCATTCCCTTCTCCAATGCATGAAAGTGAAAAGTGAAAGTGAAGCCGCTCAGTCATGTCCAACTCTTAGCGACCCCATAGACTGCAGCCTACCAGGCTCCTCCGTCCATGGAATTTTCCAGGCAAGAGTACTGGAATGGGTTGCCATTGCCTTTGCCTGAAGAATAAGAGTGAGGTCTATATAAAGATCTACTTAAGATTTTAAAATGCTACTGAAACTATGTATGGAAAGGTGTATCATTTCTTGGGTGAAAAAAACCCACATCATAAAGATGTGATTCAACAAAAATAGCAACAGCATTTTTATTTTGGAGTCAGACAGGCTGGTATTAAAGTTCAAATTGAAAAATAAGACAAGAATAGGTAAGAAAAATCTGGAGGAGTTGTGAGAAGGATCAGTGCTTCCGTGTATTCAAGCATATTTTACATCTTCAAAAATAAAAATAATTTGGTACAAGTTGCTGAGCTGAAAAACAAGAAATAGGTCTAAAATAAAAGGATTTAGCATATTAAAAGGGCAGCAGGCCACATCGGTGGGGTGAAGGTAGACTTTTCAATGAACCATGTTGGATCAGTTGATGAGATCTGTAACAATCTATAATATGGTAACACACTTCTGTATGGGCTCACTCCCCTTCTGTTCCTTTTCTATTCCTCTCTCCACTCTTTAGATTACACTCTCCAATAAACACACAAAAGCCTTTGTTGCAAGCTCCACTTTCTAGGGAACCCAGGCTCAGGTACTTATTCTGTATCTAAACTTTCCCCTCTTACTCTTTTTTTCATTATTCCTTTTATAATTTGTCAGAAATTAAAAATTTTCCAGTTTGTCACTCTATTTCTGTATTTATTTTTTATTTTTTTTCCATTTATTTTTATTAGTTGGAGGCTAATTACTTTACATCATTGCAGTGGTTTTTGTCGTACATTGAAATGATTTAGCCATGGATTTACATGTATTCCCCATCCCGGTCCCCCCTCCCACCTCCCTCTCCACCCGATCCCTCTGGGTCTTCCCAGTCACCAGGCCCGAGCACTTGTCTCATGCACCCAACCTGGGCTAGTGATCTGTTTCACCCTAGATAATATAATGCTGTTCTCTTGAAACATCCCACCCTCGCCTTCTCCCAGAGTCCACAAGTCTGTTCTATACATCTGAGTCTCTTTTTCTGTTTTGCATATAGGGTTATCGTTACCATCTTTCTAAAGTCCATATATATGTGTTAGTATACTGTAATGGCCTTTATCTTTCTGGCTTACTTCTGTATAATGGGCGAATATGTATTTATTCTAGTCTCAGTTTTAGAGTCATTTAGTTGCAATTCTCACTGCCAGTGGTTGGCTGAAGTCTTTCCTCTAGTTGATTCCTTAATAAGGATTTATGGGAACAATATTCCCTGAATGTTCAAGATAATTTGTCTGTTGTCCTTATAACTGAAAGGCAATTAAATTGAATATAAAATGCTAAAGTCACAATTTTTCCTTGAAGATTTTGTAGGTTTTCCTCCCTTGTGTTCTGATGTTGAAATGTGTAAAAAAGTCTGAAACCAACTTAAGATGGATTTTTCTGCATGTCTCAAATATTTCCTTTCTTTTAAAATTTATTAGGTTTATGAGTGTATTTCTCAGCATGGATCATTCTGGGTAAATTTACTCTGGGGAATGGTTGGTTTTCAATATGTGTAAAATCATTATTTCCAAAAAGTTTTCTTGAGTAACTATTTCTGTTTCATTTTGCTTATTTGTGAAATTTTAATTTCTGCCTTTATCATGAGACTTCCATCAATATTCGTTTCCCTTGAATCCCCTTCAAATTTTACATTTATTTCTGTTATTACATTTTTCTCCTACTGTATTCCTAAGTTCCTCTAGCTCGTAATTCATCCCTTCCTGTTATCTTCTTGTTTTTGTTTAGTTGCTAAGTCGTGTCTGACTTTCTTCGACCCCATGGACTGCAGCCTGTCACCAGACTCCTCTGTGCTGGGATTTCCCAGGCAAGAATGCTGGAGTGGGTTGCCGTTTCCTTCTCCAGGGGATCTTCCTGACCCAGGGATTGAGCCTGCATCTCCTGCTTAGCAGGCAGCCATCTCTTCTCTGAGTTCCTGCGTTTCTGTCTTATGCATTTGCTTCATAGTAGTGATTGTTTTGTTAGGCTCCCTCCCCGCTGCCCCCAGGCTTTAATGCACTCTTAAATATATGGTCACAATTTCTTCTGCTCCTTGGCAATTTCTTTCTGGTGAGTCTTTCATTTTCCCCTTGTTCTTCTTTTCCTTTCTTCACTAACATTAATTGATCAGTTTATATCAAATTTCCTGATAGGAAGGGAGATTTTGGAATCAGTTTGCTTGTATTTGAAATCCAGCTCCACGACTTACCGGATGTTTAACTTTAGGAAAAGTTATTTAATCTCTTGATCTCAGTTTTTTCATCTACAAAATGGGAAAAATAAAAGTACCTACTTCCTAGTGATGTTGGGAGAATAGAAAAAAATAGCACAATTAAAGGTGAGAGTGGTGTTATACACATAGCTTAATGGTCACTAAGTGCTAGCTACCATCAGTTACATTTTTAAGACACGTTTTCCAGAAAGACAAATGAGACACAGAGTAAGTAATTTCCAAGGACTGTAAATTGCATAAAGATAGTGTCTTAGTCTGTTCTGGCTGCTATAACAAAACAGCACAAACTGATGGTGAAGGAGGAAACAGACTGAACAGGCTCCATCTTGAAAGCAGGACTCCATCTTTGGCCAGACTGTGGACTTTGAGCTTTATGCCCAGTATCTATGGAAACGACTTACCAACTGGAAAACCAGACCCCCCCCCCCCCCCCCCGCCCCACATGGAAGAGCCCCTGGCTCGTACCTAGACTCTCCATCACCTAAAAGAATACCCTAATTATCTGTGTAACCAAATAGAATCATAAACTCTATTATGCTTATTGGGGTATGACCACAGGCCTATTGATAATTGTCCACTGTTAACTACCTAGGCTTAAGGCATACGAATCATGGGTTAACTTTGATTGTATCTTTCTTTTCCTTTGTTCAGACTAGTTTCAGAGAATTTGGGGAGGTGGGTTTGGGCACGTACACTTAGGGTATATAAGGTTTTCACAAAAACTGGTCAGGGTCCTTGGCTAAGAGGAACTCTGCCTTGGGCACCCTGGTGTAATAAACTGCACTCCACTATCTACATTGTCCTTCTGAGTGAGTTTGTTTCCCGGAATGCGTGGCTACAACAATGGCTCATAATTAACAAAACTTTACTTCTTACAGTTCTGGAGGATGGAAGTCCAAAATCAGGGTGTCAGCATGATGGGGCTCTGGTGAAGGACCCCTCTGGATTATGCATTGTCAGTTTCTCTCTGAATCCCCCCATGGTGGACTGAGCTAGGGAACTCTTTCAAAAGAGCACTAATCCCATTCATAAAAGCTCCACCCTCGTGACGTCAGCATCTTCCAAAAGCCCCACTTACTCATACCATCACATTGGGCATTAGGCTTTCACATGCAGCAGTGAATTTTGAGGGGACATGATCATTCAGACCATAGCAGGTAGTGACTCTGTTGTTAACCCCTGCCTTTTTTTTCACTGCTATATATCTAACACTTTGCCTACTACCTGGCACATATGAGAGAGTCTGTTATCCAACAAATAGGTGCTGAATGAATGAATGAATGAATGAATACACTTACCATGGGTCCCACATCTCAAAGTGGCAGGGCTTGCATTTAAACCAACTTGTCAGTCACATTTATTTCAGCCCCCTTGTATTTTTTGGGCTCCCAAATCACTGTAGATGGTGACTGCCACCATGAAATTAAAAGATGCTTACTCCTTGGAAGGAAAGTTATGACCAACCTAGACAGCATATTAAAAATCAGAGACATTACTTTGCCAACAAAGGTCCATCTAGTCAAGGCTATGGTTTTTCCAGTGGTCATGTATGGATGTGAGAGTTGGAGCATAAAGAAAGCTGAGCACTGAAGAGTTGATGCTTTTGAACTGTGGTGTTGGAGAAGACTCTTGAGAGTCCCTTGGACTGCAAGGAGATCCAACCAGTCCATCCTAAAGGAGATCAGTCCATCCTAAAGGAGATCAGTCCTGGGTGTTCATTGGAAGGACTGATGCTGAAGCTGAAACACCAATACTTTGGCCACCTGATGCAAAGAGCTGACTCATTGGAAAAGACCCTGATGCTAGGAAAGATTGAAGGTGGGAGGAGAAGGGGATGACAGAGGATGAGATGGTTGGATGGCATCACCGACTCAATGGTTATGAGTTTAGGTAAACTCCGGGAGCTGGTGATGGACAGGGAGGCCTGGCGTGCTGCATTCCATGGGGTCGCAAAGAGTTGGTCATGACTGAGTGACTGAACTGAACTGAACTGTGTCTGGTGAAAGCAAGTCATAAGACTGACTGGATTTCAAGGGCTGGGGAGACAGACTCCAGCTCTTGCTAAGAACTGCCAGGAATTCATGCCCACATTTAAATTACCACAGACACTATGTCCCATTGCCTATTCAAATCTTTGCCATGTCCCTTGGGGCTTTTAGCACTTCATATATCTCCATTTTTGGAAGGTAAGTGATCTCTAACTTTATAGAGAAAACAGAGGATCTTAGGCATAAATGATGTTTCTTTCCTTCTGCCTCCTGGCACTTAATTTACAGTAGATAGGGTCTGTCCCCTCCCCTTCCCCAGACCTTGGCACCATTCCCAGGAATCAGCCTTTCTGATACCTGTTCTTTATCTCTTTATGCCAGGGTCAGCGAATTTATAGTTCTTCTTTCTGAAAAAGGCTGTTCTTTTCACCCTTGTGCCTATTCCCATCTCCTACTTTTTCCTTGGGTACCTTACATCTCATTGAAACCTTTGAAAAATTTGAATATATTTTTAAAAAATTTAATGCCATTTTATAAGCAAGCTAATATCTTTTGTCATCTTTGGGGAAAAAACAACACTTCAGCTTCTACCCTATTGTTTGCTATTAGTCATAAGAAAATATTTACAAAAAATATCTGTTAGTCTCTCTTTCTTTACTTCCTGTTGATGTCTCAACCTATCTCCACATGGTTTTCATACCAACTCAAAAAACATTATTTCCACTGAAGTCACTTCCTACTTGTTTAATCTATTGGATTTGCTTGACTTATCACTGGCTGCTTCTTTATAAGTTCCTTCACTAATTTCTTTTCTCTACTCATATCTTAAATGTTAGTTTAAAGGATCACCTTCGCCCATGACTAAAACCATGTGACTTCACGCTGGATTATCGCATGCAGTTCTTGGCATTGACTGTCATGATGATGATCATATTATCTCTCCTATGTGCTCTAGATTCATATCCAACTCCCAGATGGACATTTGCTCTGGATATTCTACGGACAATATATCAGTTCTATTGCTGTATAATAAACCATTGTAAAAATGTAGTATCTTTAACAAACAATAATTTACTTGCTCATGATTCTGCAATCTAGGCAGGTTTCAACTGAGTGGTTCTTCCGGTCTTGCCTGGAATCACTTAGGTGGCTGCAGTTGGCTGGTCTTGAATGGCCTCATTCACATATCTGCAACCTCAGCAGAGAATGCTAGAATGGCTGGATCTATCTTTCTCTGTGTGATCTCTTGTCCTCAGGAAGTCAGCTTGAGCTTCTTCACAAGGTGATGACGATGTTCCAAGAGGGTGAAAACAGAAACTACAAGACCGCTTGCCTCTGAGATTTGCCAGTATTGTCACTTCTGCCACATTCTATTATCAGTCAAACTGAATCATTAGAACAGATTTATTCAAGAAATGGGGAAATAGGCTCCATGTCTTGCTAAGAAAATTTATGGCCATATTTTTTCCACGTGCCATATAATTGATATCTCATCTTGTTTAACTCTCACAACAGTCCTGAGACAAGTACTATGATCATTATTCTTTTTATGCAGATGAGAAAACTGAGGCCTAGAAATATTCTCTAACTTATCCAAGGCTCCACTATTCATAGATAGTGTGACAGGATTGGTGCCCAGGCCCATATCATGTGTATTTCATGTACCACACTGAGCAGAAGCTCACTTTCCAGATTGCTCATGGTGGAAAGGAAGAGCATCCCTCAGACTGGCCTCTAGGCTAACAGCTACAAGAAGACAAGGTAAATGAAGGTGTATTTCATTATATGATGTAGCTGGCTAAGCATCGAAGAATTGATACTTTCCAATTGTGGTGTTGGAGGGGACTCTTGAGAGTCCCTTGGAGAGCAAGGAGATCAAACCTGTCAGTCCTAAAGGAAGTCAACTCTGAATATTCATTGGAAGGACTGATGTTGAAGCTGAAGCTCCAATACTTTGGCCACCTGGTGTGAAGAGCTGATTCACTGGAAAAGACCTTGATGATGGGAAAGATTGCCGGCAGGAAGAGAAGGGGGTGACACAGGATAAGATGATTGGATGGCATCAGTGACTCAATGGACATGAGTTTGAGCAAACTCTGGGAGCCTTTCCTTTGAGTGAAGGACAGGGAAGCCTGGCATGCTGCAGTCCACGGGGTTGCAGAGGCAGACACGGCTTAGTGACTGAACAACCATGATGTAGCTATATATTTGGAAATCATTGTGTCAGGCCAGGGTAAGCCCAGCTCTGCTACAATAATAAATCCCAAAGTGTTAGTCGTTTAGCACAGCAAAGTTTCGTTTCTTGCTTATATAAAACCCATCGTGGAAGCCCAAGCTGGATGGAGACACTGTGAGTGTGCAGATACTTCAGTGGACAATTCCAGCTGAGTCAAGCTTCTGAGTAAAACTGTCACATGCATCTTATACTTGATCTGCCCCCAACTAATATTTATTATTTTCCCTAAATTTGCTGATATTCTTGAATTTTCTGTTTTAACTCATATGGTCCCCCAAATCAGAAATGATCAACAACTATCCTTTGCTTATCAGGTTCAACTTGTCTCCAGGTTCTGTCAAGGTGATCACTTCATTTTCTCTCAAATTCCTTTTTTCCTCAGTCTCCTCGTAGCTTCATAATGTTTTGCATACAACTTCAAATGGAAACTTAGGTTTTGCTTCTGTAATCTGTTTTGAACATTCCCACTAGGGTGATCTTTCTAAAGAGCAAATGATCAAGATACATGGTAGTGGATACATACCATTTTGAAAAAAACTAACTTTTGATCTCTGACATCTGGATCTTACTCTTATAATCAGCCTCTTTCGCCTCTTGCTATTGACACTCAAAAGAATTGTCAGGGTTTTGCCAGCCTCTTGCAGCTGGGTGCACACCCATAACCCAGGTTATGGGTCCAAACAGACATGCCTACTATAGAATCTGAGTCTAAATCAACAAGTGACAGCAACATCCAGTCTCCCAGGTAAAGTGCTAGGAGTGGCCTCCAGAGTCCGAAGTTGCCATGTCCCATGGTCAGATGTGGGGCATCAATATTCTTGCCCAGTCAATTGTATGGCTTTCCTTCCTGCCTATTCTCTGTTCTTGGTTCACCAGTCTTCCACATGATTGTATCTGTGCCACCCTATGGCTTTTTTATATAGTTTTCCTTTTCTCCTGAAATTGGCCAGGGTTCGTTTCTGTTGCTTACAACTCTGAACTCTGAATACTTCGTACATTTTAGCTTCATATCTTCCAATGAATCCTCATGAACAAATGTTGAATAATACTTATTGAATGCATGATTTGACCTGGTTTCTGACTTCAAGAGGCAATCAAATTAAAGAGGGATAAGAGACTCATAAACATGAAAAAGTTTCGTGATATTGTTACCAGTCTTTGGGTTGAACAAATCATAAATGACTTTATGAGGTGCTCTTTGGACTTTGCTCTATATGTGTGCAATTAGAAAAGTACCATTATGTGGGCTTGGCCCTTAGCGCTAGCATTTAAGAGCTTTCAGGGACATATAAAATTATTTTAAGTGAAAGATAGCTGTGCTTGCTCTTATTAGTGAAGTGTTATATAGAAAATATACCTTAATCAATTAAGCATTATAGTATTGAACAATGGTAAGAAAAACAAACTGCAGGTAGTGCCACTGTCTTTCTATTTTAACTTACAGCACATTTACTCTGGCCCAATTATCTTGGCATGATCTGATTAGAGCTGGTTTATTAATGACCCACCTTCATTCACAATTCCAGATGGAATTTCCAGAGGTTTCTGGTAATGGCATTCTATTTCAGCTAATTCCTATAGAGAAATATTTTAATTGGTGGAAAAGACAAAGATATATACTATTTATTTCTAGATGAATGTAGCAAGTATTAAGTGTAATGGTAGTTCAGAAATCTTTTATGGATAGCTTCTTTTCCTTTTAATTCCAGACTGATATTGCCTTTTTATTTATTGTGCAATGTATTGTGAACATCTTAAGCTGGCAACATTTTGTGAATCAAAGATATCAGGAATATAGTTTTGAGCTGGGTTGTGATGCATGATAAGGATTTAAATACTATAAATATGCAGAGACTCAGAAGGTCATGAGCGAATGAGGAATGGATTGGGCAAAGTGTATGGAGGAGGAACTGTGTTGGTATGTTAAAATGTAATAAAATTTCAGCTCATTTGGGGAGTATTAAAGTAATGCAGTAATTATAGCAGGGGTTGAAAGGTAAATTAAAGACAAGGAATCACCATCAACAATTTGTACATGCAAGAGGAATGGATGTGGTGTCCAGAATGATTAATTTGACAGTCGCATGGAAGATGTATGGAAGTGAAGAAATGCTGGAGACCAGAAGAGTATATAGGCTGGTTACTTCAATTATCACCTCCTGGGGTTATTGTAAGTATCAGCTCACAAGGATCTGGCAGTAAGTCAGGTAATAGGAATGAAGAGAGGCAGACAATTGTAAAGATACTGCGAAGCACGCTTAGTCGCTTCAGTCGTGTCCGACTCTCTATGACCCCATCGGCCATGGCCTGCCAGGCTCCTCTGTCCACGGGATTCTCCAGGCAAGAATACTGGTGTGTGTTGCCATGCCCCTCTCCAGGGGATCTTCCCAAACCAGGGATCGAACCTGAGTCTCTATGTCTCCTGCATTGGCAGGCGGCTTCTTTACCGCTAGGGCCACCTGGGAAGCCCCGAGAGTGGGCCCTAAGAAGAGAGAAAAGCAAAGTACAACCAGCGAAGCACAGACATCTGCAGTTGGCTCTTTTGTTTATAATATTAGTTAACTAGTTAATAGCAATTAACTAAAATAATAATTAGTTAATAGCAATTCAGTGGTCAGCCACTTTCACTTTTTATGTAAACCACATTATAAAGTTTTCCCTCTTGTTCTTCTTATTTGGCTCTGACTTTTAATCTCTTTTAATGTTGTCATATTAGTACCATCACTTTGTAAGTCCTCTCAAATATCTTTTGGAACAAGATGAGATACAAATACAATAAAGTGCTCTGTGGGAATTGTCTTGCTTTATTTTCTTTGCTGTGAGGAAAATATTTTTATAAATCAAGCCAGCTTTCAAAGCTTGAAGCTATAAACAAGAAATACGAGATAAGGAGAGGTCAAATAATGGATAAAACTAAACCATGTAATTTGGATAGGATGGCTTTTTTATTAATGAGAGTGTGGAATTGTGTCAATTTAGTCAATTGTTAGTTTAATAGGAGAAAAGGTCTCAGATTCATAGCTGCATGCATTTCATGTAATAAAGTAAGGAGCAGAAGTGAATAATAGTGATTTATGGGATTCCTTTTGATCCTGACATTTCATTATTTTTATACAGAAATAGCATTTCTAGTGCATGGTTTTAACATTATGTTTCCTCATCTTACTCTGAAATAATATATACACTACAATAAACTATCTCATTTTATAGTTTTCTGACTTCCCTCAGGAAAAACGTTGTACCATAAACAAGGTTCTTGATCTATTTTTAGTTGTGTTTCTTTACAAATCTTTGTACAGATGTGGAAAGGAATGGCATAAACATGAAACCTAAGACTCAAGACTTAACTTCTTAAAAATTATATACACACACGCAAATTACACACACAAACCATTTCACCAAATTGGTATATGCAGTTTTAAAGGAAATAACAAAATTAAAATGATAAGGTTTCATTCTTCCCTTTTAACTGAGTTTTTGCACAGAGCATGTAATTATATTTTGAACCAATGTGATTATTTAAAAACTAGAGAACAAAGCTTCATTTGCCACAGGACACTTAGTAACACTGTTCTCTTCATCGCCTAATCAGTTTTTATTTAGTGTAGAACTTTATCATAAGTGATATAAGGCACAGGATTTTAAGAAATATGGAGAGTACTGTGTGTGGAAAAGATCTGTGGCTTGTACAATTATGATTTGGACAGACTCATCATACGATCTTGACTCTGACCTCTAGTCTATCACTTCAGGGTAGTGGTGGTATAGTCAGATCGGATCTGGGCTTAAATCTCTACTTTGACACTGAGTTGGAAGGAGGCACTTAATATTTTCAAGCCTCAGTTTTTCCATCTGTAAAATGGAGACAATACTCATCCTATAAGAGGATAAAAAGAGATAATGTATGTGATAAACATTAGGCATTACCTCTCCTAGCACCTAGTTCCCAAGAATAGTTCAATGGTTCATTGAATGAAATCAAAGTATTTAAAAATAAGAATAGTTTAATAATATTAGACTCAGGGAATGGTGAAGATTAGATTAGCCAATGCTCTCTCAAAGAAAACATCCTTGACTTAATAGCCTCTGCTTAAAAATGGTTGGTGAAGAGGCTTTCACCATCTGCCAGTGTAGCTGGCTCTCTGCTGAACTGTTTTAATTACTCCCATATTTGCTATGTCAGTCTAGGCATAAAATATTGACATGCTGCCTCAAAACTAACACTGGAAAAGGAGATAACCTTATTGTAACACAAGCCTTGTGGACTTTACACTTGCAATGACTATGATTCACATGGCAAGGAAAAATACAGCAACACTATAATATCTAAATGAAATATTGCATGCCTGGGAGTGCATCCTTTAGAAAACAGATGGCTTTTTATTGAAAGCAAAATATGATTATGGTGTTTGCATGCAAAAATCTTATACAGTCTAATTATAAGAATCAGACTAGTTGTAGCTGTTCTGGAGTGCAAAGCTTTAAATCAGTAGAGAAATTTGACTTTGTACAATTGAGGACAATGAAATACAGGTAATATATCACTTTAATGAATATTATAGTAATTCCCAGATCTCTTTAGTAAGACTAGGTGCAGGTTTTTTATATATGACCCATAGTTAAAATATTCTGTTGATCTGGTTTTAATATAAAGTTAGCATAAATGATGCTATGTTCACCAGGTACTGCCTATTTAAGAAATTATCTGCATGACAGTTGCTTTGATATTAATCACTGCATTGTAACTAGACTTCAGTGCTATGGAACATTTTTTTTAAACTTTGACAGGTGTAAAGAAAGACCGACTACCTTTGAGTTTCGTGAGAGTATAGAGACCAGTCAGATTAGCAGAGTCATTGGGGAGAAGTGAGAAATTGGAGTAATTTCTGAGTTAGGTATCTTTAGCTGATAAATGAAAATAGAGTATCTTTTAATTCAGCAGCTGTCACCTGGGTTTCCCTGGTGGCTCAGATGGTAAAGAATCTGCTTGCAATGTGGGAGATCTGGGTTCAATCCCTGGATTAGAAAGATCCCCTGGAGAGGGGACCGACTACCCACTCCAGCATTCTTACCTGGAGAATTCCATAGACAGAGGCCACAGTCCACGGGGTCACAAAGAGTTGTACACAACTGAGAGACTAACACGTTCAACTGGGATAATTTTTCCCAAGGGCATTTAGAAATACATAGAGATATCTTTGGTTGATATAGCTAGGGAGGGGGTGTTACTGGTATCTGGTGGGTAGAGGCCAGGGGTGCAGTTAAACAAGGCACAGGACAGCTACTCCTAACACAGAATGTCTGGCCCCAAATGTCAATAGTGCTGAGATTGAGAACTCAGCAATTTGAAAGTCTGAATTACATTCTCTTATGTACTTCAATAGATGGTTACACAAGTTGAACTATAACATAATAAAGCAATTTTTATATCCTATTAGCTTTACTCATATGGGGTTCCACTCAGACTCTATCATTTAACAAATATCTACTTTCTAAATGTTATGTGAAAATAAAATTTTCACAGTGATGAAAACCATCCTGAACAAATAGTGACCTTAGGACCATCTTTTTTTTTATAACTATGAAAGAAAGAAAGTGAAAGTCTCTCACTCGTGTCCAACTCTTTGCGACCCCATGGATCCTTTGTCCATGGGATTCTCCAGGCAAGAATACTGGAGTGGGTAGCCATCCCATTCTCCAGGAAATCTTCCCTACCCAGGGATCAAACCCAGCTCTTCCACATTACAGGCAAATTCTGTTTGAGCCACCAGAGAATCCCTTTTTATAACTATAGTGGAAGATTAAAACAAAGTATGCAGACACCAAATCTGTAAATACCTTCAGCGTTCCCGGGGATTCTGTGAATTGCTCTCAGCAACAGCAGTCAAAGTCAATCAACAAGCAACCCAGAGCTGATAGTCATTGAAGCTGTAAATATTGGAGCAGTAGTATTGACAACAAAGCTGAGTGCAAAATTAAAGAAATGGCTGGGAGCTGGAGCAAATCAATTTAGCCTGGGGAAATTAAAGCTCCTGAGTTAAATTTAGGAAAAGTAACTCAGGCAACAGAATTGAAAAGCAGTCAACCCTCTCCAGGCCCTAGATTATAGACCATACGACTCTCACGTCTGGTCACTTTTTACTGTGCAACCATAAAATCCCAGTGTCACTCAACAATTTTTTTATGGGTCTGCTTGTTGGCAGATCTAGACTCAGCTGGATGGCTCTGCTTTGAGCTGCAGGCTTGGCTTTGGTTGGCTCCTCTTGTCTTTATTTTGGGACAAACACATACATAGCGAAATCTCTTTTTATGGGAAATGCAGAGGCACATGAAGATAACTGCACAAACACTTTTCAAGTTCTTGTTGACATCAGATCTGCCAACAGCTCATTGGTCAAAGCAAGTTGTGTGGCAAGCCCTAAGTCCAGAGACAGGGAAGGCTACTCTTTCTACAGAGGTAGTGAGGAGGCTGAATATTTTAAAACTATAATGTCACCTACTATTCCAACTCCAACTGAGGTCAGATTTTCTAAAGGAATATAATTTTTTGGTATTCAATTGCAATACAATACTTTTAATTCTCAGAGAGAAAGGATAGTCCAGGTAATGAGTCATGTAGTTGGATTCCAAGGTTCTGAACACTGTTCCTCCTTTCTACCACTGATGTGAGAAGCTGAGCATATCAGCTTTTCTGCAGAATCTCAGCTCTACCATCTGCTAAATGTAGATAACATGTGCTGTTGACTTACTATTCTGCACCTTCCAGGAAACAAGGTAAAATCTAGAAGTTGCCAGGAAATCCTTGGTGGAAGACAGTAGCAAAGAACTCATCATTATTTAATTGTTCAGCCTTGATAATTTTTATGCAGTTTCTTTGATGTTATTTAGAAGGATTTCTCTTATTTGGGGAAGGATTTCTGTCCAGTCCAATTTCCAACCCTGTTGAGGTACCAGGGAAACTTATCTGGTTAAGACATTAAAATTTCAGAAGAGCAATAACTTCAAGGAAAGGAAAAAAGTGGGTGCAGAATCCAGTATTTTCTACAGTAGTTTATGAAAACACCATTCTTTCAGAGGGCTTAAACAAACCATTGGTTAAGGAAGGCTTTCTTATTTTGTGATCTGGAAGTGAGTGAGTAGGGAATAGATAATGGCTAAATGATAACATGGAATAAGTTCTGTCAAATCACAGTGGCCTTTCATCTAAAGATATTATGAGGTATTTTTTTTGTCTACTGGGTAGCAGACAAGAAAAATATGGGAAGAGAGCTATCATTTATGTTTAAAAAAATCTGCAATACTGGTTTTCTATTTGAACTGGAGTAATATTTTATCATTTTCTAAATGACTTTCACCTTTTTTCCATCTGTTTCACATGATACACTCTTGTTTTTCTAATTCTCTTGGGCATCTGTGGTTGTATTTTATTTCTTATTTGTAGTGTTATGTACTTCTGTTGACCATTTGCTCTTTCTTCATTTGACTTAATGAGGTTTGCCTTTTCATTTGGTTCATTCCATAAAAAATTTTGAGCATATACTTTAGGTGATTGATCCTACATTTTGTCTGTTTTTTATTGATGTGTTCTGTTTTACACTGCTTTGTTTGAATGTGAATCCTTTTACATATTTAATGAGAAATTCAATTCATATATATCTTCTTTTTAAAACAATAATTGTGGTTAATATTATAAATTTCTGTCTGAATCCAGCTCCACTGTACTTGTTTACAGATGTGATTGACATATTGGTCATTTGATCTATACTGCATATTCCCCTTTTCTGATCCTGTGCCCAGGAACTTGCTAATGAGCTGAAACATAGAACCCTACAATTCCATGATTGGTCCCCATGGGACTCAACCAGTCCCAGCTAATTGGAGTGATGGGCGTCTGACCAAGTGGACTAATCAGATTTTTCTCTCCTTGAAGATCAGAAGATCAGATTTGAAGGAAGTAACTTCAATCAATATCTGTTAGATTGCAATTTGGATATAAGAAAAAGTCAAAATTGGGTGGTCATGCTTGCCTGGAATGAGAAGAGGTAGGCTTCTGGTAAGCCTGTGCACAAAGAGAGGAAGTGCCAAAGGACTATTCAGAGTGAGACAGAAAGATAGAAAAAGTGGTGACCATGATTCTTACAAGATTCCCTGTTCCTTCTATCCTTTGGCTTCCCTTCCAGCCTCTAGTTTCCATAGTATTCAGGCTAGCCAGAGTTAATTTGTTTCCTTGTAACCAAATGATTTTTAACAAAGTGATTCTTCCATGTTATTTTAAAACCCTTTTATCGTATTTTGGACCTTGTTGTAAACATTG
Organism: Odocoileus virginianus; assembly: GCF_023699985.2. NCBI lineage: Eukaryota > Metazoa > Chordata > Mammalia > Artiodactyla > Cervidae > Odocoileus > Odocoileus virginianus. The sequence goes on from NC_069688.1 coordinate 31,206,411, forward strand.
CTATTACTGTTTTTTAATTTAAAATGGTGTCTAGTTCATATGTTAGCCTATGGGAAACTAGCCAGTTGGTTCATCAGACTGTATCACAGCTTATCTGGTAACGGAAATTTGAACTTTCAGTAAAGTTCCTGCATTTTGCTGTTCCTTTCAATAACACTCATGATTATTTTAAGGAAGGAAGGAAGCTGTTTAAATGGAAAGTGTATTAGTTTCCTATTATTAGTTTCTTATTGCTGTTATAACAAATTCACATGACCCTAGTGGTTGGAAATAACACAAATTTATTATCTTACATTTCTAGAGGTCAGAAATCTGAATTGGGTTTTATGGATTAAAATCACAGTGTTGGCAGGGCTTCATTCCTGCTGGAGGCTTTAGTGGAGTTTCCAGCTTCTCAAGGCCCCTTGTGTTCCTTTACTGTGGCCCCTTCCTCCATTTTCAAAAGACATCGCTCTGAGCTTTGCTTCCACAATCACATCTCTTTTCTGCTTCTGACCCATTGACCCATCTGTTTTTGCCTTATAAGGACCCTTGTAATTACACTGGATCCAAGATAAACCAGGATAATCTCCCTAGCTCATAATCCTCATAATCCTTAATCACATCTGTAAGGTTTTTTTGTTTTTTTTGTTTTTCAACATTTAAGGTGACACATCACAGGTTCTGGGAACTACGATGTGGACATCTTGGAATGGCCATTATTCAACCTACCACTGATCTGCCATTCAACCTACCATTATGGTGGTGGTTTAGTCTCTAAGTCATGTCTGACTCTTGTGACCCCATGAACTGTAGCCTGCCAGGGTCCTCTGTTCATGGGGTTCTCCAGGCAAGAATACTGGAGTGGGTTGCCATTTCCTTCTCCAGGGGATCTTCCTGACCTAGACATCGAACCCAGGTCTCCTGCACTGCAGGCAGATTCTTTACCAATTGAATTACAGGGGAAGCTGGAGCACTATATTAGGGGCTATTTACTCACATGTCAATTCTACTGCTGTTCAATCTTAAGCAAGTCATTTAAATTCTCTGTGCTTCAGTTTCTACATGTGTAAGCAAGGGACTTATATTAATCACTTTTTAGAGTCCCTTCTTAGCCAAAATTCTTTTTCTAGGTTACTACAAGTAACACATAAAACAATACTAAATTGCCAGCATAATTTCAGAAGCGGTTATTTTTTCCAAGAATATTTTACTAATTTTAACTAAGTCTCTTAATTTCAGGCAAGCATTTATATGTTCCTTCTCATTTGACAAGAACAGCATTCTGCTTCCACTATCTATAATTATTTTGTCTTTTTCTAATGACACTGTTCCTTGTTCTTATTCAGTACTTCCTTCCTAATGCATCTCCTTACTCCTTTCCACTCATATTATTCCACCTCCTAATTCTCTTGCTTTTTTTTAAAAAATAAGACCAGTGAATGCATTATGGTTTCTAAAAATGGTTGTTTAAAAATGAATACCCCAGTTTTTCAAATTCACTTGTCCAAAAACAGAAGTAAACTATAAGCCTTTCATACTGTCACTAGTCATCACCCATGTATCAAAAGGACATGAATCAGAAAACATTAAAACATTTTAAAAATTTTCTAATTAATTTAAAAAGCAGTGGGTTCGAGCATGGGTAGCAGTTTTCAAAATGTAACATTACCGAGATAACATATTACATTATTATTAACAATTGATAGATCTATTTTTTTCATAGTGAGTCTATTAGATGATCCACTTTCTATCCAGTACTGAGGGGAAGTGGAGCTAAAGCAGGCACTTTTCAGGGAAGGTACATTGTAAAATATTCAGATAAGCATAGTCTGGAAAAGGATGTTACAGTGGAAAAATTTGAAGAGAGAGCCTTAGAATTGGAAGAAGGCCTGACTACCGAGAGGCTGGCTATGATCTCTGAATAAATCTCCTTCATTGCCTCATTTTGTTTAGAGTTGTCAGGAATATACACACATTCTACTTTACTAATTTTATACTTCAAGTATGAACTAATCTCTAAGACCCCTTCTAGCTCTTAAATTAAAATTTTTTAAAAAACAATTTAGTTCTTGTTCAAGATGGTGATGTAGGAGCCTCCTGGACTCATTTCCTCCCATGGATGCACCTAATCTACAACTCCACATGGAGCAATGTCTTCTGAGAGAAAGCCAGAAGCTAGTTGAGTGACTCTCACACATTGGGTTAAAGAGAAGACACCCATATCAAAATGCAAAAGAAAGTCCAAGACACAGTCTCACTGTAATTCCTGTCAGTGGCACAATGACCAACTACTGGGAGGGAATTCATGACTCCCAGCTTCTCCTTGAGTAGCAAAGGGTTTGGACTTAATATCTAGTGCTTCAAAAGAAAAATTACAGTTCAATATTCCTGATAAACTTAGATGTAAAAACTTTTTCAACAACATATCAGCTAGCCAAATTCAATGGTATATTAAAATAATCACACACCATGACCAAAAGGGATTTATTCCAGGGACTGCCCTCATGATCCAGTGGTTAAGAACCTATCTTGCAATGCAAGGGATGTGGGTTTGATCCTTGGTCATGGAACTAGGATTCCACAAGTCTCAGAACAACTGAACCTGTGCACCACAACTAGAGACTCCACCCGCCTCAATGGAAGATCCCATAAGCCACAACCAAGACCTAAACAAATAAAGATTTTTTACAAAGAGGGATTTATTCCAGGAATGCAAGGATGATGTAGATGTAACACCCACAACCAATGTGATACACCACATTCAAAATAAAGGATGAAAATCATCTGATCAGCTCAATATATGCAAAAAAAAGCATTTAATAAAAACTGACATCCAATTATGATAGAAACTTTCAACAAACTGTGTACAGGAGGAACATACTTCAACAGAATAAAGTCTATATGTGACATGCCCACAGTTAGCATCATATCTAATTTTGAAAGCTAAGATCAGAAACAAGATAAAAATACCCACTTTCACAACTTTTATTTAACATACTACTGGAATTAAACAATTAGAGCAATTAAGCAAGATAAGGAAAATAAAAGTCATCCAAATTGGAAAAGAAGTAAAACTATCTCAATTTGCAGATGATGTAATGTTATACGTAAGAACCCTAGAGACTCCACTAAAACGCTATTAGAGCCAATAAATTAATACTAACAAATTCAGTAAAGTTGCTGAATACAAAATCAATATATAAAAATAAGTTGTATTTCTATATACCTACAGCAAGCTATTAGCAAGAGAAATTGGGAAAGCAATTGCATTTGCAATTACATCAGAAAGAATAAAACACCAGGGAATAAATTTACCTAAGGAGATGAAAGATTCGTACACTGAAAACTATAAGAAAGCTATAAGTTATTAAAGAAAAAGGAGACACAAACAGAAAAATATTCCATACTCATGGATTGGAGGAACTGATATTGTGAAAAAGTCTATACTATCCAAAGCAACATACAGATTCAATGCAATTCCTATGAAAATTCTAATGGCATTTTTCACAAAAATAGAACAAACAACCTTAAAATTTATATGAAACCACAAAAGACTTTGAGTAGCCAAAGCCATCTTGTAAAAGAACAAAGTTGGAGGCATCATACTTTCTGATTTCAAACTATATTAAAAAGGTATGGCAATCAAAACAGTGTGATATTGACACAAAAGCAGGCACATAGATCAAAGGAACAGAGTCCAGAAATAAGCCTATGAACATATAGTCAGCTAATATATAACAAACATATATTATATAACAAACATATAAATATATAGCCAGTTAATATATAATAAAGAAAGGTAGTTTCTTCAGGAAAACTGAACAACCACACGTGAAAACACGAAACTGAACCCCTATTCTATACCATACACAAGAATCAAGTCAAAATGGTTAAAGCCTTGAGCATAAGGCCTAAAACTGTAAAACTCTTAGGAGAAAACTCAAAGAATACGCTCCTTGATATTGGTCTTGGCAATAATTTTTTTGAGTTTGACACCAGAAGTAAAGGCAAAACAAAAAAGCAAAAGAAGTAAGTGGGAATACATCGAACTAAAAAGCTTCTGCACAGCAAAGGATACTGTCAACAAAGTGAAAAGGCAGCCTACGAAAGGGGAGAAAATGTTTGCTAATTACATATCTGATAAGAGGTTAATATCCAAAATATACAAAGAATTCGTAAAACTCAATAGTGAAAAACCAAACAATATGATTAAAAAACAGTCAGAGAAACTGAACATTTTTTCAAGGAAGATGCACAAATGGTCAATAGGTACATGAAAAGATGCTCCATATCTCTAATCATCAGGGAAATGCAAATTAAAAGCATAACGAGATATAACTCACACCTGTTAGAATGGCTATTGCTGAAATGATAAGAGATGATGAGTTAGCAATGATGTGGAGAAAAGAGAATACTTGTGCCCTGTTAGTAGTGATGTGTACTGACTATGGAAAACAGTATGATGGTTTCTCAAAAACTTAAAAACAGTACTGTTATATGATTCCACAGTCCTGTTTCTATGTATGTACCCAAACGATGTAAAAGCAGGATATTGAAGAGATAGCTGTAATCACATGTTCATTGCAGCTTTTATAATAGGCAAGATATTGAAACAGTCTAAATGTCCATAGATAACACGAATGAAGATATATAAATATATATATAGACATAAATATATATATATATACACATATATAGATAGAGAGAGAGAGAGAGAATGGACTACTATTCAGCCTTTAAAAAGAAGGAAATCCTTGTTGTTTGTGACAATTTAGATGAACCTTGAGTGTATTACGCTAAATGAGTAAGCCAGCAGACGAGTATGGTATCATCTACACGTGGAATCTAAAAATTAACCCCCTCCCTCAAACCCCAAAATTGAAGTTAAACTCATAGTTAAAGAGAGTAGAAAACTAATTTCTAGGGACTGGGGCTGGGGAAATAGGGCGAGATTGTTGAAACTCTACAAATTTTCAGCTATAAGACAAATAAGATCTCAGGATCTAATCAAAGTGGAAGTGAAAGTGTTAGTCACTCAGTTGTGTCCGATTCTTTGCAATCCCATGGACAGTAGCCTGACAGGCTCCTCTGTCCATAGAATTTTCCAGGCAAGAATACTGGGATGGGTTGTCATTCCCTTCTTCAGGGGATCTTCCCAACTCAGGGATCGAACCCAGGTCTCCCACACTGTGGGCAGATTCTTTCCCATCTGAGCCACCAAGGAAGTGGTGAGGATCTAATATTTAATGTTAAACACTGTGACAATCATTAATAGCACTGTATTGTGTAACTTAAATTTGTTAAGAGAGTAGAACTTAAATGGTTCCACCGAAAAACAGAAAATATAAAAATGTTTTGGGATGAGTGTGCCAAATCTTAATTGTTAGAATCTTCACAATGCATATGAATATCAAATCACCACACTGTACACTTTAAATATCTTACAATTTTTTATGTCAGTTATTCCTCAATAGAGGTGAAATTTTTAAAAATTATTGAGCTTATGAGAGAAGTTTTAATATTTATATATTTACTATTTTGGCTTCTAAGTGGCCTCTTAATTTAGTTGTTTCCCAGCTATGTCAAATTCTGGTGGCCTTTCATAAAAAAATATTTCTTGGTAGAGTCAGTATGTCTGGATCAATTACACCTCCTCACGTTTCCTTTAGGTTAGTCTCTTTTCCTCCGAAGTCTTTATTGAAAGTGATTTTCTTAAGCTGCTTGAACATTTTACCATCATGAAAATGTTAACCTAGAATGTATCATCTGGACTATGAACCAGGAAGAAATCCAGGCTGTATGTACTGTTGTTGTTTAGTATGGCTGTCCTGTTAATCCCTTATATAAGAGGAGTAGTGAGATCATTGCTCTGAAATGTCAGGAATTTATGGTTCAATGAAAGGAAGATATAATTATGAAACTTAAGTATCTACATTCTTAATATAAGTAAAAATGACTAGAATAAAAAGGCATGAATATTTCAGCTACTGTTTCTTCAAATACATACCTTTTCCTGAAGAGAAGGGTCTCTGTAGTCTCACTGCTCAAGTGCAAGCAACTCACATAGGGCCATCTTTTATTGGGGAAACTCAAACAATTCTCTGGCATGAGGAAACTATTCCCACAACTCTGTCAGGATGCTACTTCATGGCTATCTTTTCCACAGTAATTTTTCCTAGGAAATTATAACTTTATGGTTAAATGAAGGCAAAAATTTCTCTACAGAAAATCCTGAAGATCTTGAGAAAACTTATGTAGTCAATTAGTTCTGAAATGTAGTTATACCAAGGCTTGGTGCTTTCCTTGACTACTGTTACCAACAATAGTTTCTACTGAGTCTAATTTTTAAGCCATGCAAATTACAGAAGTCTTCAGAATGCCAATAATAGCATGCTGGGGTTAATTATTGACTCAGAAGGGAGAATGTCAACTACTGAATCATCAACATATCTCCTGCCACACCTGGGGTGTTCTCTGGATGACTTCCATTTAAGTGTTGACAAAACTTGACCTTGGATAGTTTTGATAGCTAAGATTTGATGGGACTAGAGCCAGAGAGGCATATATGCCAGCAGAACAGGCTCCATGTTCATTAAGTAGGTTATCATGCTCCGTATATGGCAAGAAGTGTGCTTTTTGAGTTTTCAACATTAAGGCTGATTGAAAGCTTCTGATCAAAAGGTTTTTGTTATTGTAATTTCAAGCAGTGCCTGGGGTTCAATCCTGATGTAAACCTTAGTAGTTAAGTTGAAAGATCAAGGCCCAGTGATTGGTCACCTAAAAGGGGTGGGATTCTCCAGGCAAGAATGCTGGAGTGGGTTGCCATTTCCTTCTCCAGGAGATCTTCCCAACCCAGGGATCAAACCCGGGTCTCCCACATTGCAGGCAGACGCTTTACCATCTGAGCCACCAAGGAAGCTCATTTGATAGGGATAGAGTAGGATAATTAAATAGTTTAGAAATCCCAGTAGGGAATTAAAGATGGAAAGGGAATTTTAAGGGAGTTTGGGAGACTGTTGTAGGCTAATGACCACTCAAGAAAAGAATCCAGTAACCTAGCAACAATCTACTCTACCTTGAAGAAAGACCAGGAACATTCAAGCACCACATTCAAGCCAAAAACCCTGATAGTTAATATACAAGACACTAGATATAGAGTCTGAATCTTATTCCACGAAGTCAGGGAATTTATGGTCTTTGAAGAGTAGCATTTCTGGATGTAGCCAAGTCAGGAATATAGGTGAAAGGGGAAAAAACTAGGTAAAAGGGGACACTATACTGAAACCTGAGATGAATTACCATATTTTAGTATATGTTGCCACACTCTTGCTAATATACATGTGATTTAAATAGTACCACTGCAGTCCCGGTTAGACCACATAGGGCCAAAGGAGGAACTAATGATGTTAGCATTGACGTTTAACCAAGAATGAGGAAGGAGTGGTCTTCTCCCCTTCCTTCTTTTTCTTTGATTATAAAAATGTAGCCCTCTTTGTTCTCAGGTCTATGCTCCCTTACTGGCTTGCTTTAATCTCTCATAAGCATTCAATGCTAGTAAATTTGCTCTTCACCTGCCACTTTGGCTCATGCTGAATTCTTTCTGTGATGAGACAAAAGAACCTGGGCTTCAGTAAATCCTGACACCCGGTGAGCAGTTTCAATTAAAAGACAGTGGGATTGAGTCCTCTCCTAAGTCAGAGATCATGAGTTCAAGTCCCAGTCTGAGGTGCATCTGGGTTCCCGTCCCACCTGGGAAGGAGTGTGGGTTCACATTTTTTATAATTAAAATACAGGCCCACAATTAGAACACTATATTACACCTTTTGAGGGGTCCTGGTAGCAGTCCCACCAAGGGTGTGGCAGGGGAATGCATTGTTTTTCTAGCTGATTTAACCGGAGCCAGAGGGCAAGAGTTTTGACCGCAGCTGTGCTCCTGATTAGTCTGGGAAGGGCATTTAACCCAGGTAAAGGTAAAGGTAAAGTCGCTCAGTCGTGTCCGACTCTTTGCGACCCCATGGACTGTAGCCTCCAGGCTCCTCTGTCCATGGGATTCTCCAGGCAAGAATACTGAAGTGGGTTGCCATTTCCTTCTCCAGGGCATCCTCCCGACCCAGGGGTCGAACCCGGGTCTTCAGCATTGCAGACAGACGCTTTACCGTCTGAGCCACCAGGAAGCCCCTATTTAACCTAGAGTCTCCTATTTCTCTTCGCAACATTAAATTAGTAAGGAACTTGAAGTTTGTTGTTAAGACTGATGACATCTTAAGAAGGCTAGTCTTTGAGGAAAAGGGTGCTTCACAGTAGGCCCTTAGGCCTCATTGCTTCAACAAGGGGAGGTAAATAGAAAAAAGAGAGTGAAATAACAGTAATAAAAAGGGCATGTGGAAAAAGACTAAATAATACTGTCTAGGCTGTTAAAACCTTTTCTTGCTTCTATTATCTATAATTTCTAGGTCAATTATGCTGATGTCAGCCCAGGGCCCAACTGAGTTAAAGAAAGCATACAGGAAGATTTGTATTGACATGATGTCAAGACAAGAGTGGTATGTGGTATGGAAGTGCCGAATCAGGCTTCCATTTGGATATAATAGACTAATTTGGTACAAACTCCTAATAGAACTTGATGGTTAATCATATCCCTGTGGAGCAAAACTTAAGTCTGGCAGATCACAAATCCCAGAGATAACAGTTTCACATGTAAGGTTGACATCAAACTTTTAACAATTAATTCTTTAAAGGTAGCCTTTGAGAAAGTCTAGAAAATCAGTCAATGATATTTATTGAGGTCTTTGTGTATGCAAGGTCTGGGTTAGGTTCCTTAGACTTAATCATAGCTTATTGTCAGATCGTCATAAAGCAAATTCAATATGAGAAACAGAAAATTTCTCATATAAAAAGTAAAATGTATTAATGATTAATATGTGAACAAGTTATCTTGTCCTATTTTTCCCCTAAGAAGCCTTCACAAACTGGGAAAGAAAATTTTCTCCCAAATTTCCTCCATGAGCCACGATGGCATATAGTTTTAAGCTTAGCTATCGTGGGTCTCTGTCCTGAGCCAGGCTCCCCAGCACAAGTTAAGTTGCCCTCCATATAGGAAACTATCTGGATAGAGCAAAGAATCTTTCCCCAAGAACTGGAAGCATCAGCCTGGGAACAGGGTGGTTCGATTATTCCTTTTGGAATAGCTCCATCTTCCTCTCTATGGGGCTGAGCCTTGACAGAGCTTTATCTGAGAAAGGAGACGTTTTTGTTGAATCTTGGAAAACAATGAGGGGTGAGCACTTTACCTTGAAATATCAGCAGCATTTGGATTGAGTTTCAGCATGTAATGTATTAATAGTATGCATTCCTAACTGCAATTTCTAAGTGTGGCTTCTGTATTCAGGGTAAATATTGGCTGATAAGTCTCCACGTGTTGTGGTTGGGGCGATAGCCCTTTGCTTCTACTTCACTTTAAGAGGTAAAGCCAAGTGCCATTTAAGTGGTCCATCCCTACACTGCACGACCCCTACCCCACGCCACCCCCGCCCCCAGCCACAACTACTGAGGAGTTCCAGCTTTTTCCTTGTCTCAGTCCTTAGTGCTAACAGTCTGGAAGCTGAGTAGAGGTATTTCAAGCAAGTCTAAGCTCCATTCTCTGATTATCTCTCTGGATTCCCCAGACTTTCACTAGTGTGATTTAGCTTCTTTATTATTGGCTGTAGATTTTCTTCCTGGGAGCAATTTACAAAATGTTCATTTTTCATTCAAGCAAGCAAAAAGATATGCACAAGTACAAAATAGTAAAAATCCTTAAAGTAGAAGATGAATCATATAGAACAATTTATTGAAAAAAATTGGTCTAGAATCACATATTTCACATTTTAAAACTTCAAATATAGGGAGGGAGAAGTGGAAAGGGGAAAATTTTATTCTTAGATTTGACAGTGTGAAGAATTTGGTTAAGTATGTTCTTAAAAGCTTTAAAGTAGCCAATGGCACAGAATTAGACTAAAAGTGTAGTATGAAAGCTATTAGTTGTAATAATCAACTTAAAATTAAATGCCCCTATTAAAAGACCTAAGGTTAGAATTTCCCAAACTGGTGCCCTGAACATTACCATGTCACAAAATGTTAGAGCTGGACATGACTTAGCGATTAAACAACAACAAATAGAAAGTATGCTAAAGTACAGAAACTATACTAAACCATGGAAAGAATATACATACTACACTGTACTGTACTATTCTATTCTTCACTATACTACAGTGCACGATACTATAGAAAGCGTTTCTGTGGGAAAAGTTATTTGGAAAATGCTGTGTTAAAAACCATATATTTCTTTTTTTAACTTTTATTTATTTTTCTTCGTGCTGGGTCTTCGCTGCTGCGTGCAGGCACTCTTCAGTTGCAGCAAGAGGGGGCTGCTCTTGGTTTGGGTGCATGGGCCCCTCATTGCAGTGGCTTCTCTTGGCAGCACAGGCTCTAGGCCCATGGACTTCAGCAGCTGCAGCACACGGGCTCAGTAGTCGCAGCTTGCAGGCTCAGTTGCTCCACGGCAGGTGAAATCTACACAGACCAGGGATTGAACTACATTGGATCTCCTACACTGGGAGGCAATTCCCATCCACTGTTACCACTGGGGAAGTCCGCTATACATTTCTTAACTTGAGAATTCCTCAGTGTCTTTAACATGATCATGAGCACTGTAAAACTCTTAAGAGGAAATACAGTGTTCATTGTTTCCGTACTATTTGATCACAGAAAACTGTTTTTGTATTATACTTAACATCTCAGAGTAATGCTCTTCTGAGTGGTTTAGGAAACACTCAATTTAGCTTTCAACTCAGTTTAAGAATTTAAATTTAAGAAGCATTGAGAAAGTGTTAAGTAATAAAAAATTAATAAAACCACAAACTATCCAAATTAATGAATAAATTCATAATTTGCTTCTCTATAAAAGTAAAAGGATTATGTGACTAGCTTGGATATAGAAAAATGAAACTGATGATAATAATAACATTGAAGTATTAATGAAATTTTAATTTTGAATAAATTTGAATAAATTGCTTAAATGGACTCAACTGGAATATAGAAAGTCATGAAAATAAATTTTGTGATAGAATTGGGAAAAAAAAAATCACATGTTTTTGTTTTCTCTCTGGTATGTTATTTTTTATTGGAATACAGTTGATGTACAATATATAATAGTATCACTTCTGCATATATTATGAAATAAAAATAATCACCACAATAAATCTATTAATAGTAACTGTTGTCCCCAGATAAAGTATTACAATATTAGAGAACATTTTCCTTACACTATATATTACATCCTTGTGACTTATTTATTATATAACTCTAGATTTGTATCTTAATCTCCTTCATGTATTTTGTCTTCCTTGCCAATTCCCTGCCTTCCGGCAATCATCTGTTTGTCTCTGTATCTATGAGTCTGTCTTTGTTCTATTTGTTTGTTTGTTTAGTATTTCAGAGTCTATATATAAGTGAGATTATGTGGTTTACATCTTTTTATGTCTAACATTTCACTTAGCATAATGCCTTCTCGATCTATCCACGTTGCCACAAATGGAAGGATTTCATTTTGCTTAATGACTGAGTACTATTTTATTGTGTGATAAAGAAAATGTGGTGTGTGTGTGTGTGTGTGTATGTATATATACATATACATATGTGTACATATATATATATACATATACACCACATCTTCTTAATCGATTTCTCTATCAATGGACACTTAGGTTGCTTCTATTCCTTGGCTGTTGTAGAGAATGCTGCAATGAACATTGAAGTCCGTATAGTTTTTTGACTTAGTGTTTTTGTTTTCTTTGTATAAATATCCAGAAGTAAAATCACTGGATCATATGATAGTTCTTCAGTATTTTTTTGGGGGGAACATCCATGTTATTTTCTGTAACAGTTCCACCAATTTACTATGCCACAAACAGCATAAGAGGGTTCTCTTTTCTCCACAACCTTTGTCTTGCTATTTGCTGTCTTTTTGATGATAGCCATTCAGACATTGGAGAGATGGTGTCTCAGTGGTTTTGATTTGCATTTCCATGATGATTGATGGTGTTGAGCTTTCTTTGATGTACCTGTTGATTAGCTCTATGTCTTCTTTGGAAAAATGTCTACTCAGCTTCTCTGCCCACTTTTTAATTGCGCTGTTTGGTTTCTGATGTTGGGTACAATGAGTTATTTGTATATTTTAGATTTGTATATTTATATATTTGCATATATATTTGTATATTTTAGTTATTTGTATATCTAAATATATCATTTGTAAATATCTGCCATTTTGTAGGCTGCCTTTTCATTTTATTGATAGTTTCATTTGCTGTACAAAATCTTTTCAGTTTGATTTAGTCTTTTTTTTGCTTTGCTTGAGGAGATATATGAAAAAAAAATACTGCTAAAACCAATGCCAAAGAGTATACTGCCTTTATATTTTTTCTTCTAGGGATTTTATGGTTTCAGGTCTTACATTTAGATCATTAATTCATTTTGAGTTTATTCTTATGTATAATGTGAGAAAAGTGGTCCACTCTTGTCCTTTTGTATGTGGCTGTCCAGTTTACTCAGCACCATTTATTGAAAGGATTATTTTTTCCCAATCATATTTTCTTACTCCATTGTTATAGATTAATTGACCTTAAATGTGTGGGTTCATTTTTGGACTGTATATTCTGTTCCATTGATCTATGCATCTGTTTTTGTGTCACTACCATTCTTCTTTGATTACTGTAGCTTTGTACTGTAGTTTGAAATCAAGGAGCATAATAGCTCCAGCTTTCTTCTTCTTTCCAAGACTTCTTTGGCTATTCAAAGTCTTGGTGTTTCTGAGTTAATTTTAGAATTATTTGTTCTAGTTTTTTTTTTTTAATACATTGATATTTTGATAGAGATTGTATTTAATCTTTAGATTGCCTTGGAGAGGCAATTTTAATAAGACTAATTCTTTCACTTTATAAGCAAGGTGTATCTTACCATTTGTTTGTGTTGCCTCCAATTTCTTTCATCAGTATCTTATAGTTTTGGTTAGATTTATTCCTTGGTCTTTTATTCTTTTCAATACAATTATAAATGGGATTATTTTCTTAATTTCTCTTTCTGATAGCCTGCTGTTAGCATATAGAAATGCAACAGATTTTTGTATATTAAGTTTGTATTTGCAACTTTATAGAATTCATTTATTAGTTTTAAAAGTTTTGGGAGGCATCTTTAGGATTTTCTATATATAGTATCATGCCCTTTGCTAACAGTGACAGTTTTACTTCTTTCTTTCCCGTCTGGATTCTTTTAATCTCCTTTTCTTATCTGATTGCTGTGGCTAAGATTTTCAATACTCTGTTGAATAGAAGTGGTGAGAATGAGAATACTTGTTTTGTTCCTGATCTTAGGAAATACTTTTAGCTTTTCAGCATTGAGCATAATGTTTTCTGTGGGTTTATCATATATGCCCTTTATTATGTTGAGGTATATTCCCTCAATACCCTCTTTATTGAAAATTTTTATCATAAATGATGTTGCATTTTGTTAAAAGCTATTTCTGCATCTAGTGAGATAATCATATGACTTTTATTCTTCACTTTAAGGTGGTGTGCCACATTGATTGATTTTTATATATTGAATCATATGTTAATCCCTGGGAAAATCTCACTGGATCATGATGTATGATCCTTTTAAAGTAGTCCTGAATTTGGTTTGGAAATGTTTTGCTGAGGATTTTTGCATCTGTGTTCTTCAGTGGTGTTGGTCTGCAATTTTCCCTATTTGTGGTATCTTTGTCTGGTTTTGGTATCAGAGTAATGCTAGCCTCATAGGATGCGTTGGATCATCCCTTCCTTTAAAAATTTTTGCCATAGTTTGAGATGAATAGATGTTAACTCTTTAAATGTTTTGTGGAATTTGCTCTTAAAGTCATCTGTTTCTGAGGTTTGTTTGCTCAGAATTTTTCTCATTACTGATTCAGTTTTATTACTGATAATTTGTCTGTTATATTTTTGTTTCTTTCTAGTTCTGTCTTGGGAGACTGTTTGTTTCCAGGAAGTTATCCATTTCCTCTAGGTTGCTCATTTATTGGCATATAATTGTTTATCACAATGTCTTATGATCCTTTGTATTAACATTTCTGTTGTACCAGTTGTAACTGCCCTTTCATTTCTGATTTTATTTATTTAAGCTTTCTCTTTTTCTCTTGATGGTTCTGGCTAAAGGTTTATCAATTTTGTTTACTTTTTCAAAGAACTGGCTCTTAGTGTCCTAAACCTTTTCTACTATTTTTTTCTTTTAGTTTCTATTTTAATTTTTTCTACTCTTATATTTATGATTTGTTTCTCCTAAGTTTGGATTTTCTTTGTTCTTCTCTTTCTAGTTCCTTTAGGTATAAGATTAGGTTGCTCATAAGAAATTTTTTTTTGTATTTTCTTAGGTACAATTGTATTGCTATAAACTTCCTTCTTAGAACTGTTTTGTTTCATCTTATAGATTTTGGATCATTGTGTTTCCATTTTCATTTGTCTTCATGTATGTTTTTATTTCCTCCTTGATTTATTCAGTGAACAATTAGTTGTTTAGTAGCATATTGCTTAGCCTCCACACATCTGTGAGTTTTGCCACTTTTTTTTTCTTATAGCTAATTTCTAGTCCCATATCATTGTAGGCAAAGATACTTGAAATGATTTCAGTTTTCTTAAATTTACTGAGGCTTGTTTTGTGGCCTAGCACAAAACAAAAACAAGTGATCTATCCAACAGAATGTTCCATGTGCAGTTGAAAAGAATGTATTCTGCTGCTTTGGGATGGAATGTTCTACATATATCTATTAAGTTCATCTTGTTTAATAAGTTATTTAAACCAGTGTTTCTGTATTGATTTTATGTCCAGATGATCTCTCCATTGATATATGCAGGTGCTAATATACCTTACTATTACTGTGTTACTGTTAAATTATCACTTTATATCTGTTAATATTTGTTTTATGCATTTAGATGCTCCAATGTTGGATTCACATGCATTTACAGTTGTTATATCTTCTTACTGGATTGATCCTTTTTCACTAGGTAATGCTTTTTTGTGTTTCTTGTTACAGTCTTCTATTTTAAAGTCTGTTTTGTCTGATATAATTACATTATCCTAGCTTTTTTTGATTTCTATTTGCATGGAATACTTTTCCCTATCCTTTCACTTTCAGTCTATATGTTCCTTTAGATCTGAAGTGTATCTCTTTAGGCAACATGTATGTGGATCTTGTTTTTGTATTGATTTGCTCATTCTATCTTTTGATAATATCATTTAGTCCATTTACAGTTGAAGCAACTGTATTGATATTGATAGGTACATACTCTTGCCATTTTAATGATTTTTTTCTGGTTATTTTGTCTTTTTTGTGCTTTCTTCTTTTGCACTCTTTCTTTGCAACTTGATGACTCTCTTTAATGTCATGTTCAGTATTAACTTTTTAATCTCTTTTTGAGTGCATCTAAAATAAATTTTTGGTTTGTGGCTACCATGAGGGGTGTGTGTGTGTGATTTTCTTAAATTGATATTTTTTCCAATTTGAATGTATTTCACCCCTGCCATCTTACATCTTTCCCTTTGTGTTTTCCTTAGTCACTTATTGTGGATATTGATGATTTACTACTTTTATCTTCTAAACTTTCTACTGGATATATAAGTAGTTAACCTGCTACATTTATCATATATTTGCCTTGATCGATGAGATTTTTCCTTTTGTAATTTTCATATTTCTAGTTATAGTCTTTTCTTTTTTGATAGGATAAGTCCCTCTAATGTTTCCTATAAAGCTGTTTTGGTGGTATTGAAATCTTAGTTTTTACTTGTTTGTAAAACTCTTCTTTCAGATCTGAATGATAGCCTTGCCAGGTAGAGTATTCTTGGATATAGTTTTTTTCTTTCATCACTTTGAATGTATCTTGCCAATTTCTTTTGGTCTGATAAGTTTCTGCAGAAGGAGAAGTTCACTTGTATGTAACTTGTTGCTTTTTCCTTGCTGGTTTTAATATTCTCCCTTTATTTTATTTTTTACCATTTTAATTATAATCTCTTGGTATGGATAACTTCATTTTCATTTTGTTCGGGACTCTCCGCACTTCTGGAATCTGGATGTCTGTTTCATTCCCCAGGTTAGGGAAGTTTCCAGGTATTATTTTTTCAAATATGTTTTCCATCCCTTTCTTTCTCTATTTCCTTCTGAGACTCCTTAAATGTGAATGTTGGTATTCTTGATGCTGTCTTAGAGGTCTCTTAAACTTTCCTCATTTTTAAAATTATTTTTTTCCTGCTTGATTTGAGTGGTTTCCACTAGTTTGTGTTCATTTCACTGATGTGTTACTTTGTATCATCTCAATAGCACTGATTTATTTTAGCATACTTCTATGTTTTAGTTATTGTATTCCCTAACTGTTTCTACTTTACATTTTCTTTAAGTTTTCACTAAGTTCATCCATTCTTCTCCCAGGTTCACTGAGTATCTTCCTGATCACTTATCAGGTGAACTTCTTCTCTTTACTTCATTTAGTTTCCTGAGGTTTTGTTTTGTTCCTGTGTTTGGAATATATCCATCTGTTTCCTCATTTTATCTAGTTCTCTGTGTTTAGTTCTATGTATTAGGTAGGTCAGTTGTATTTACCAATCTTTGAGGAGTAGCCTTATATGATGTCCTGTAGGGCCAGCAACACATTCCCTTATGTTCATCAGAGCTATATGCTCTAGGAGAGTCCCCTGTGTGTTCTATATGAGCCCTTCTGTTCTGGTGGGTCTGAGTACTCTAGATGTGCTGGTGGGTGGGGCTGGCTCGTAGCCTGGTGGGCTGCCAGGTCTATCTTGTGTCCACTGGTTCCTGGCCCACTGATGGGTGGGGCTGGGTCTCAAGGCAACTGGCTGTGGGGTGTGAGGGGGCCCAGGGTAATTCTAGTACAACTGGTGGGTGGGTCCAGGTACCCAAACAGATGGTTGTGGGGCCTTGGGGGCACCAGGAGTGGTGATAGCTTAAGGTTGGCAGATATGTCCCCAATGCTTATAGGCTGGAGTGTGTGTGTGTGTGTGTGTGTGTGTGTGTGCGCGTGACTCTTTGTGACTCCTTTGGACAGTAGCCCACCAGTTTCCTCTGTCCATGGAATTCTCCAGGCAACAATATTGGAGTGGGTTGCCATTCCCCGCTCCAGGCAACCATCCCCAATTAGGAACTGAACCCAGGTCTCCTGCATTGAAGGCAGATTCTTTACCATCTGAGTGACCGGGGAAGCCCAGTGAGAGGACTCCAAAATGGTTCTTGCCAGCACCGGTGTCCTTGAGTTAGGATGAGTTTCCAAAAATGGCCGCTGCCAAGGTCTGTGTCTCAGAGGGAGTCCCAGTTGCTTCCTGCCTCTCCAGAAGGCCCTCCCAAATCAACAAGTAGGTGTGACTCAGGGTCCTTTGAATAACTAACTGCTCAGCTGGTAAAGAATCCACCTGCAATGCAGGAGATCCCAGTTTGAATCCTGGGTCAGGAAGATCCCCTGGAGAAGGGATAGGCTGCCCACTCCAGTATTCTGGCCTGAAGAATTCCATGACTGTATAGTTCATGGGGTTGCAAAGAGTCAGACATGACTGAGTGACTTTCAGTTTGCACTGGGTCTCAGAGCATATGAAATTTTGTCATAAACTGATAACATGTCTTCAAAATAACTAATTTATTACAGTAAAGTCTTCTCATAAATAAAGCAATACCAAGTGTATCTTCTTTCTGGAATTTACTGAATGTTTTTACATATTTCTTGCTTTATAATATGCAGTTATATCTTACAGCTAAATTTTATGCATTCCAAGCTTTATACTCTTCATAAATATTTTAATTCAAATAAATTTCAGAGTATAACTTTTCCCCCAACCCCAAAATATAACTTTTAATCATTTCTGACTTCATTAGTGTTCTATATCATAAAATTAATATTATAAATCTTGGTTTAGGTTGTTAATTCTTTTTTTTTCCATTTATTTTTATTAGTTGGAGGCTAATTACTTTACAACATTGTAGTGGTTTTTGCCATACATTGATATGAATCAGCCATGGATCTACATGTATTCCCCATCCCGATTCCCCCTCCCACCTCCCTCTCCACCCAATCCCTCTAGGTCTTCCCAGTGCACCAGCCCTGAGCACTTGTCTCATGCATCCAACCTGGGCTGGTGATCCTTTTCACCCTTGATAATATACATGTTTCAATGCTGTTCTTTAGAAACATCCCACCCTCGCCTTCTCCCACAGAGTCCAAAAGTCTTTTCTGTACATCTGTGTCTCTTTTTCTGTTTTGCATATAGGGTTATCGTTACCATCTTTCTAAATTCCATATATACGCGTTAGTATACTGCATTGGTCTTTACTCTTAAAATGGCTCTAGTTTATATTCAAGGAACTTTAAAAATTTTCTAAGTCTGTTTGGCAAAACAGTTAATTTCATTTGAAAATTGCCACTCCAATTGTGTATCTCTGAGTATTCTGTTTTATCTACCTAATATTTTTTCTACATCTTAACTGCCTAAATTATAATATCTATGGCTTGTCACAACTGATTACTTCAAATATTACTCTTGTCTCACCAATTAGAAATGCTTGTTTTGATTCCGAAGCCAATGATCCCTTCTAGGGAAAGGTCCAGATAAGAGAATTCCAAAATTAAAAAAAATTTTTTGACTAGGAGGTGCGTGTGTGTGTGCTAAGTCACTTCAATCATGCCCGACTCTGTGCAACCCCGTGGATTGTAGCCCAGCAGTCTCTGTCCATGGGATTCTCCAGGCAAGAATACTAGAGTGGGGTGCCATGCCCTCCTCCAGAGGATCTTCCTGACCCAGGGATTGAACCCATGTCTCCTGCAGCCCCTGCATTGCAGGCAGATTCTTCACCACTGAGCCACTTGGGTTAGCCCGGCTAGGAGATATGTACATATGACGGGTTTTATAAATTTTTGTTACCCACAGAAGGATCAAATCTAGAAGGAAACTTGAACACCAATAAGATAACTCTATGTGAAATACTCCAAAATTTGCAAGATCTGCCTAAATGTACTTCCATTAACAGGAAAGTGAAAAGGAAAACCCACCTACAGAAAACGTTAATTTCCCTGAAGAGTGTGTGTGTGTGTGTGTAAGAGTGTGTGTGTGTGTGAGATGAAGCAATTGAAAAGACTTCAGTAAAACAACAGAGGTACTGCTGATCTAACCCTGCTCTGGCTCACTCACTCACAGCTTTCAGAAACTGCATATAGATTTTCTCTTTCTTCTGCTTTCTCCTACCCAGTCATTTGGAACTCACTTTTGAAAGGAAATATTAAGAGGCTGGACTGAATGCTAGAGTTACAATTATTTTCTGAGTTCCACCCTATAATTTTTCTAACCAAAACCTATACTAAAGAATTGGTAAGGTTTAGGAAAATTGTAGTAAATAAATCTAACCTTCTTGGATGAATTCTCAGGTGTTAGTTCTTTGGGTGTGTGTTAGTCACTCAGTTGTGTCCAACTCTTCGTGACTCCATGAACTGTAGTCTGTGAGGCTCCTCTGTCCATGAAATTCTCCAGGCAAGAATACTGGAGTGGGTTGCTATTCCCTTCTCCCAGGAATCTTTCTGACCCAGGGATCACATCTGGGTTTCCTGCATTGCAGGGCCATTCTGTAACATCTGAGTCACCAGGGAAGCCCATTAGGGAATATATTTCCTAATGAAACTAACGTCTTGACAACTCTTAATACTGTTGGACACCAAGCTATGAAATGCTTTAGTGTATATCACATTGCTGCATTCATTGGCACCTTAAGGAGATTAACTGACATCCTTAACTAGATGTCTTATTTCTGCCCCAAAGAGCTAGTTTAGTTTAGAAGCAACATTCTCAAGCCTGTCTGACTCAATATTAACTAGCTCTTGGTTCCATAAACTTATTTTGTTTGCAGATGACAATAATTCCTTTTTCTATTTCTCCAAAATGAGATACTAGTGAGAATGGAGGGCACCTCAATGACTCAGCACATTCCCGTTCTCTTCTTGATTTTGTTATTTGGTATCTTTTCTTCAAAGTATTATGCACCCACTCTTAAGTACTACTATGTAGGGCATTCAAGATAGTTTTACCTATTCCAAGGTAATTTCTTCCTGAATTTTTCCCCCAAAGAGTTAAAGACTAATAAAGTACATGAAAGCCCTGTTCATGAACATTATACAAGCAAGGAAATGACAAGAACATGAGAAAAGGACAGGTGAAATCTTAGGAATCAGAAGAGGGAGGAATACCTATTAGAGAGATTAAAGACAGTTTCCTAGAGAAGGTGAAGAGCAACTGTCTCCTGTACTGAAACAGACTGTGTGTGTGTGTTCAGTCAGGTCCGACTCTTTCCGACCCCACAGACTGTAGCCCGCCAGGCTCCTCTGTTCATGGGATTTTCCAGGCAAGAATACTGGAGTGAGTTGCCATTCATTACTCCAGGGGATATTTCCCATGCAGGGATTGAATGTGTTTCTTGCATCTCCTGCCTTGGCAGGCAGACTCATTACCACTGTACCACCTGTACTGGTCTCAACCTAGGCTGGTCCCTTGAGCTGGGAACACAGAAATCCAACAGTTGTGAGGCATTCATGTGCTTGAAGAAACAGTGAAAGCTAATCCTTTTAGGAGGAAGTATGAATCAAGGAAGAAGAATCACTTGGATCCAGAGGGCGAAAATCCTGAGCAAGTGAAGCCTTAAGGTTTTCTTCCTCATCTTCCAAACCTCCAAGCCTGGCTCTGTTTCAGCCTTTGAGTTCAGAGATACCGTCTCTCTTATTCACACATCACAATGTGCATACCTTTTGGTTACTGCTCTGATTCTTCTCTCCTCATAATTAAGCTCACTCTTTTAAATCATGAACCCTCTGCAGCCAATATAGACTGGTTTGCCCTTACCATTGTGTGAATGGCTCCATCCAAGTGACAACTGGTTCCCTAATTGTAACTACCCCTGGAGTCTTTGCAGGTCTTGATTTTATTTGATCTTCTTTGCATCTAAGACTGTGGACCACTTTATTCCACCTTTGACTTCCTAAATAGTACCCTCTCTTAATTCTATGACCCCTCAAAGCATCATTTCTCTCTCTTAGCTTTTCTTCTAACAACTTATTTAAAAACTGTTACACCTCAAGTTTCCCTGACTCTCCTACTTATTCTCTGGGTGTGCCTCCTCAGTGAGCTCATTCCATCCAATGGGCTCAGTTAACATCTTCTCCCAAACTCATCATCTGTTCTGGTTCAGGTGCTATAGGACACCTCTAGTCCCATCAATTTAAGGCAATATTGTAGGTCAGAGTCTCTGACAAGTCACACTAAAAATTTGTATGTACCCATTTGTTAGGAAACTCTCTTGGGAACGATATCCTTAGAAGGTGAAAGAAAGAAGCACTTTGGAGGGAAGTAGAAGTTATGTTGTAATGCATCCAGAAAGCCAGGGAGCTCTGAGGCTGAGATGGTCCTCCAGTAGTGTCTCTAGTTGGGAGGAAGGGGCTGGACCTCTATACTCCTGCACTGACCAGCATGGAAGGCTGGCTGCCCTCAGCATTAGGGCAGTAACTAAAAAGGAATACAGCACTGTGATGTGTGAATCTATATGTTGACTAGGATGAGAAGCTGCTCATTTCCAGCAGTGCAGAAGGTAAATCCTGCAACCCTGAAGGGGAATTTGGGCAGCTCAGTACAAAATTCATTATACAGGCACCTAATGTGTCTATGTGCATTAGTCGCTCATTAGCGTCCAACTCTTTGCAACTCCATGGACCGTGTAGCCTGTCAGGCTCCTCTGCCCATGGGATTCTCCAGGCAACAATACCGGAATGGGTAAACTCTATTATCTTTTCCATAAATGTTTTACTTCTCTTGCCTTTCTTACATTTGTTTAATTGCTCTTCTGTCTAGTAACCCGCATCAGATGCTAAGGGGTCATCAAGCCTCCCCACTAAATCCTCCTTAGCAGCTAATCCAAAACTCAACTCTCTCCACTCTTAATTTTTCATTTTTCCTTTTCCTCCTTGCCCACCTTGTGGTCAGGGTCCTAACACAGACATATCATCTCTCACCTAAACATCTGCAGTAGTCACTTCATTGCTACTGCAGGCTCACGTCTTGCATCCTTCCTTCCTGTCTATCCTTCACTTCACCTCCAAGTGATCTGTCTCTAATGTAAAACTGACCACACCAGTCTCCTGTTTAGTCAGTGGGCCGCATTGTCCTCTGTATAGTGACCACACTTCTCCAGCCTCATCTGAATTCCACAGCTTGCCATTCAGATGTGCCTTCCATCCTCTAAGTACATTAGGCAATTTCATATCTTCCTGTCTTTGATCATGAAGCTCTTTCTGCCTGGAATATTCTTTTATCTTACTCCCTTGCCTCTTGAGAGTGCCTATTCACTTTTCAAGTCTTAATTCAATCAGAAACCCTCTGTGAAATCTTTCCTGGCTCGTTTCATCCTATTCTCTATTTATGTTCTTTCTTTATGATCCAACATACTGCCATCTTTATGCCTGTAATTCTTAATTGCACTTTTTGAACCTATGACTGTTCTACTATTTTTATCCTCCTGGAAGGCAGAAATTATGTCTGATTTATTCCTGAGGAGCATGGAAGAAAATACACTAATTAATGATAAATGAAAGGATTGTTACATGGGGGAAAGGGTCAGTGCTGACAGACAGGATGAATTTGAAAAACAAAAACCCAAACAAATTAGTTTGGTTTGGGAACTTTCTTTGGCTATGTCCCCCAGCCTCATGATATGAAGGGAAGAGATAATATGAAGTTATTATCCTTCATCCTTCATAATTCAGAATGAAGAACTGGAAAGTTGGGTTCATTGGAAGGACACAGTGTAGAAGAGATCAGTTTCCAGTGAGAGCTTTACTGCAGTGTCTCCCCATAGGGCATGACTGGGTTGAAGACAAACAAGTCTGCGGTCTGGTGGATGGGTGGTAAGCGCAGAGGTGGTCCGGGAATTGGAGGACAAAAGGCAGAATCAGTAACAGTGAGGCAGTGAGAGGGGAAGGAGGAAAGGAAAATTTTGGATTTCAAAAGTTTGGAAATGAAACTATTGGGTGATGACAAGGTGCAAGGCCCAGTTTTTAATGTAGGCACCTACATAGGAAGGTAATGAAGAAAGGGGTTGTTAGCACTCAAGACACTAAAAACCTTTGAGATCAGGAGGCTATGTGGGTTATTATTAGAGTGACCACATATCCTGGTGTTCTTGGGCCCAACCTGGTTTATACCTCTTTTCCCAACATAATTATTGATAACATCTCTTTCCCTCTTAAAAGTGTCTTTGTTTGGATGATAAATTATATAGTCAGTCTAGTTTTTATTAACTTCCCCCACAAAAACATGATACTACTTAGCTAAGATAGCTCTGTGAACTTTGGGTGAAAAATGAGATTTTCAAAATTAGAATTGTATAAATTAGAATTAAAACATAGCATTTAGAGAACAGTTATGCAGTTTACCATGAGAAGATAATAACAGTGAATGCATTTTTAATGATAACATATCTCACAATAGAATTTTTAAATTTCACATTTATGCACAAAATTTTAGGTTTTCTGTAGTATGAGTCCTAACTTTTAATGTTTTTTAGAATGGAGTGTGCTGAAACAAATTAGCAAAGCTTAACATGTGGCTAAATAATTTACACCTAAAGGGGAGTCTGTCAACTGAGAGATGTTTCAAATATAATTGCTGCACTGCATCAAGGAAATAATGCAAGATGAAAAATCAGAGAATGAGCTCGGCTTCTTACCAGCTAACATGAAAATAACCAAGTCAATTATCCTCTCTAAGCCCATTTCCTCACTGGTAAAGAGGGATAATAACAGTCATCT
Source organism: Odocoileus virginianus (assembly GCF_023699985.2). Classification (NCBI taxonomy): domain Eukaryota; kingdom Metazoa; phylum Chordata; class Mammalia; order Artiodactyla; family Cervidae; genus Odocoileus; species Odocoileus virginianus. Next base: position 31,230,290 of record NC_069688.1, read on the forward strand.
GACCTCTTAAAGGGGCTGTGGTTAAAGACCAAATGAAATAATGGAAAATGGTCTTAAAAACTGTATGAATGTAAGTAGACCAAATGTCCTTCTAAAAGCAAAACAACAAATATGAAAATAAGAAAAGGAAAAAGGGACCCTAGGTGAGTTATTAGGATTTTTGTTCTGCATTAACTTGAATATTTTTATATAAATATAGTGTTAAACGAATTTTTCTCTGTTAATATGTAAGTAGAATTTTTTACTATTGAAAAACTCATTTCATATAATAGGACATTGGAAGAATACTGGGAATAACCAAAACCCACAGCTATCTTGTTATAAATCTGTCTTCTCATTTTATGTGGAAGACAAAGTAAGGAACCAAAGGCCTGAGGAGAACAGGAGGCAATTTTTGGAGACGGAAATATCGGATTCATTCTTTTAGAACTGTTTTACCTATTAAAAGCCCTCAAACTAGCTATCAAAAGGTCAACAGCTTTATAGATTAACTCACTCAGCCCATGTCAGAGGTTAGGAACTCTCTGGTGAGAACAGCTGTTGATCATTTGTCTTTCCACATCAAAGACCTAGAAAGATTCTTTAATAAATTATGGAATTATTAAAGAGATTAAGTTAGTTCAAATTAGTTCCTGGTATAAAGAAAATGCATACCACAACAGTAGTTTCCCTATAATGAAAGTAAAAAATGATAAAAATGAATTGGAGCAGTGAAGTTTCCTAGAAAATCTGTTACTGGTGCTAAAACATGTAAGACTATTTGATTTTTAAAAATTTATGCCTAGAACACTTTATTCAAAGTTTGCAAATATGTAAAAAATGAGATGTAAAACACCACATCTAAATTTATATGGAAAACTTCTTTATTTTTCATTCAAAATATAGTTCTTCAAAGAGTAAACTCAATTTTAATGATTAAAAATAGGCAAGTTTATTTTTGCACATATTTTGCAGAAAGCTTCTAGAATGATAGAAAAATAATGTAGATATTCATGGAAATGAATATACTTTTGTAAGAAAATGAATATATATTTTCCTTCCAGTTTTATTGATATATAATTGATAAACCACTTTGCATAAATTTAAGGTGTACAGCATAATGATTCTACTTACACACATCATGAAATAATTACAAGTCTAGTGAACATCATCTCATATAAAGGCAAAATAAAAGAAAAACATTTCTCTTGTGATGTGAATTAAGGATTTACTCAACTTTCATATATAACATTTAGCAGTGCTAATGATATTAATTGTGTTGTACATTACAAAATAAATACATTATAAATTTCAACTTTGGTCTAGGATCTGTGTGAGGCATATTACATGGATTATGGTATTTAATTCCCATAGCAATAAACAAGGTAGGGGTAAGTCCTACCCTCACTTTTTATAAAAGGGAAGGCAAGTATAGTTCAATTAAGTCAGAAGCCAGGTAGACAGAAATCTTTATATTCTCCCCTACCTTGCCCCACCACATCCATGATTCCAATTCCCTGGTTATTTAATCAGACACTAATCTAGGTAGTGCTGTGAAGGGATTTCTCAGCTGTAATTAAAACCCCAAGTCAGTTGACCTTAAGACATGGAGATTATCCAGATGGACCTGATCTAATCACATGTGTCTCCAAAGGGCAGATTCCAAAATCCAGAGAGAATTGAGGGGTGAGGACTCAGCCTTGCTTTTGCAGCTTTAAAGATAGAGTGGCCCCATGTGGGTGGGCAGCCCCGATGAGCAGAGAGTGGACCCTGGTGCAGAGCCAGCAACCAGGACCTCAATCCAACACCAAGAGGAAATGAATTCCCCCTGGCCTCTTCAGATGAGAGCCTGGCCAACACCTGGGTTTTGGCCTTGTGAGACCTGAAGCCGAGAGTCCCTCTGAGCCACTCCGGACTTCTGAGCTACAGAACTGTGGAATAATAAATGGGCATCCTTTTAAGTTGCTAAATTTGTGGTAATCTGTTACAGCTGCAGCAGAAATCGAATCCAGAAACTCAAAGTTATGGAGCAAATAAGCAATAGATCTAAGGTTTAACCCATTCAGCACAAAGCCTCATGATGAAAACAGATGGGAGAAAGACCAGCAGGTTAATTTGAAGAAATTTCATTCACTCATTTATTCAGTCATTAATTCACTCATTTATTAACTATTAAATATTTTTTGACTATCTTTTATATGACAGGCCTATCTCTGTAAGGGCTGCAGAGATTAAAAAAAAAATCCAGTCCCTTTCCTCAAAGAGCTCACAATTTAAGGATTGAAGGCAGACAGACAAATGGATTGGGGCAGTGCAGTGTGTCTCTTAAGTACTGTAAGAAGACAGGTTAGAAGTTATGGTAGCACAGATGCTTTTAGTCTGATTTCTTACCAAGTTGCCTGAGGTAGGAAGGATAATGATCCACAAAGATGTCTTGTTAAAAGCTCCAGAACCTCTGACTATATTACACAGCAAGAGGAAATTAAGGATAAGAACAGATCTAAGATCAGCTGATCTTAAGGCAGGGAGGTAATTCAGGATTACTAACCAGCATAGTCACAGCTCCTTAAAAATGGAATAAAAGAGAAGGCCAGAGTAAGTCGATGTGAAAAGGACTAGACAGATCTTTACTGGCTTTGACGATGGAGGAAGGGGCTACCAACAAAGGCATGTGGGGAGTCCCTAGAAGCTGTAAAAGACAATGAAATGGATTCCTTCTTAGAGTTTCCAGAAAGGAACATAGCCCTATTGACACCTTGATTTTAGCCTAGTTGTTTCGGATTTCTGACAAGAATTCAGTTCAGTTCAGTTGCTCAGTCATGTCCGACACCCTGCGACCCCATGGACTGCAGTACGCCAGGCTTCCCTGTCTATCACCAACTCCCGGAGTTTACTCAAACTCATGCCCGTTGAGTTGGTGATGCCATCCAACCATCTCATCCTCTGTCGTCCCCTTCTCCTCCCACCTTCAATCTTTCCTAGCATCAGGGTCTTTTCCAATGAGTCAGCTCTTTGCATCAGGTGGCCAAAGTATTGGAGTTGCAGCCTCAGCATCAGTCCTTCCAATGAATATTCAGGACTGATTTCCTTTAGGATGGACTAATTGGATCTCCTTGTAGTCCAAGGGACTCTCAAGAGCCTTCTCCAACACCACAGTTCAAAAGCATCAATTCTTTGGCACTCAGCTTTCTTTATAGTCCAACTCTCACATCCATACATGACTGGTGGAAAAACCATAGCCTTGACTAGACAGACATTTGTTTGCAAAGTAATGTCTCTGCTTTTTAATATGCTATCTAGGTTGGTCATAACTTTTCTTCCAAGGAGTAAGCATCTTTTAATTTAATGGCTGCGATCACCATCTGCAGTGATTTTGGAGCCCCCCAAAATAAAGTCTGCCACTGTTCCCCCATCTATTTGCCATGAAGTGATGAGAATTATACATTAAGAATTGTATGATATTTAATGTGTGTTATAAGCCAAAAAAATTCATAGGTTTATGTTATCACAGCAATAAGAAGCTAATATGTGCCTGACATGAGATGACTTGAAAATAGAAAGGGAAACATATAATGGTTGTTTCATTTTAGCTAATATTCGAGAGATAGTCTTTAAATATTGAGAGCATATGGAAGTGAAAATGAGTGCAGAAAGCATAGATCATTAGAGGAAACATTAAATTAAATTTCAGCAAATTAAAGTTTCTGTTCTTCTAAAAAATTATCAGGAAAATTGAAAAAAGCCTCCAACTGGGAGCAAATATTTACAAGCCTATGTCTGATAAAGGATTTGTATTCAGACTACCTATAATTCTTATATATCAATAAGATATGTGAAGTGAGATCCTACTACATACCTAAAATGGTCTTAATAAAAAATTGATAGTGTTAAGTGTGAACAAAAATGGGAGCAACTGTGATTCTCAAACATTGCTGGTGCAAATACAAAATGGCATAACCACGCTGGGTGATGGATTGACCAGTTACTTTTAAGTTAAACATCTGCTTAACATGTGACCTGGTAATTCCATTCCTATGTATTTATCCAAGAAAAATAAATATATGTGTCAAAACTAAGATCTGGATGTGAATGTTTATAGCAGTTTTATTCATAATCACTCAAATTGAAAACAACCATCAACTGTTGCATGGAGAAACAAAGTGTGGGTACATATGTACAATGAAATACCACTCAGTAGTAAGAAGGAATGAATTGATACCTGCAACAATATAAGAAAATTTCAAAAACATTATGCTCAGTGGAAGAAACCAGATTCAAATGACCACATATTTTATGATCTCATATGATATTCTAAAAAATGCAAAACTATAATAATGGAAAACAGATCAGTATTGCCAGGGTCTGAGAGTTGGGGACTGTGGCTACATAGGGACATGAGGAAACATTCTGGGATAATAAAAGTACTACATATTTTGTTTGTGGTAGTGATGACAAAACTACAAACACATTAATAAAAACTCATTGATCTTAAAAAGAAAAATTTTTTTATATATAAAGTGAATCTGATTTAAGCACCCCCCCAAACAAGTACAAAGCACGTGATTTAAACAAGGGTCTGTCCAGCTTTGCAAATGTAATATTTCTCTAGAGAATTTGGCTTCTTAATATAGAAGAGGGGAAATCCCATATAGGTGCAAATCTTTGCGATTATATTTCATGCATTAAAATTCAACTGTAGCATATGTTTCCTTGTCTGGTCTCTTTGATCAATGTAAAACTTACAAAAGAATATTTTAATTAAATATAAGAAGTCCAAGATGAATTAAGACCACCTGGAAAAAAACCAGGAAATGTTCTCACTTCATCTTCATAAAAAAATGCACTTGGAAGAATGGTTTGATACACTGTGAATAGAATACTGAGAATTGTACAATAGTTTGCTGAAATGAGTGTAATTTATCTCGCTCAATGCTCAGAAATAGCCTTTAAAGGACTCTTTTACTAAAAAGAGAAACATTTCCAGGCATGTAAAGTGTGCTAGGCTCCTCAGAGAAAAATACAAAGTACAGGGTATTATTATTTCATGAGCTTTGGACTGACTTTGACAGTCATTATACTTGTTCCATTTATAATTGCTGGGGTTGCCTTCACAGAACACATCTTTCGTATGTGCATGTGCATTTGTAATTCATTAAGAGCACACACTCATTTTGGGAAATGCTGTGTTAGAGATACAGACACTGAACTTGTGAGAAAGCAACTATTTTGCCCACGTTATTTTGTGTCATCAGAGACACAGAGAGGATCAGTACCCATGGGGGCTTCTTGGGGATCTGTGAGTCTCCGCATAATTATTTACATGAAGGAGATTTTTAAGAATTTTATTTTGTGAACGCTTATTTTAAGAATGTAATTTGTCAAGGAACTATGCTCCTTGTGTCTTTTTCCACAAAGTGGGCCTGAAGATTGTAATAGAAAAACATTAGATTAGAAAAATGTAATTTCATCTTACTTATAAATTTATAATCTAAGGGGGAAAAACAGCCCAATTCCATTCTTTGCTAATATCGCTCAACGGCAGCATACTTCATTTGTGCATGCAGCCTGCTTCTCACTGTTTTAATAAGCATTTCTGTCCCTTCCCTTGGGGGTTTGTAGTCACAGTCAATAGCCATAAACTATAAAGATGTGAGGATGTTTCATCTCATTAAGATGCCACGTAACTGGGATTCCTTCCTCGTCCTTCTTACATCTGATTTGTGTTCCTCAAATGTGACCTTGAAGGCCTTGGTTGCTTTGCAAACACATTGCATGTCCCGAGGGCACATAATTAAGTAGGTCACATGCTTTATACTGCCTATTAGTACTTGCCTTTCAGCATGCATTTCCTCTGTTCTACTGTGGGAAAATTCTCTTTTTCATAAGACATTCTTGGAAAAGTTCTTGGCACTTTCGGCAGATGAAATGTCCTTGATACATTGTGGGGACACTTAAGGTCATTCGGGATCTCATCGGTCATGAGAATAATTGCTCTCACATTTTTTAAAGAGTAGAATCCATTCATACTAATTGTAGATTTGTACTTCCAGAGGTAGAAAAGAGGTCTCAAGGATGATAGTTGTGGTTATAACCTTTGCCAATTAAAATTTTAAAAATTCAATAATTTTTAAATAATACTATCTATGAAATGTCACAACAAAATATTAAAAAAACTTTTAATGTGTTTTGCTAATCTTGGCATTTATAAATTGGTTTGCATAAATGCATATGTAACTTGTAGCTGCTGCTGCTGCTGCTAAGTCCCTTCAGTTGTGGCCGACTCTGTGCAACCCCGTAGACGGCAGCCCACCAGGCTCCTCTGTCCCTGGGTTTCTCCAGGCAAGAACACTGGATTGGATTGTAACTAGTAGAATTTTTATTGATTCTTCTTGGAAATGATATTTACCCTGCATTCTGTAGGATTTCCCAATCAAATAAATAAATATGTATGCTGGAATTGTTTATAATTTTGCTTTCATAACTTTAATAATTGAATGTTAACTTTTAGCAACAAGATAAAATTTCATTTTGCTGACTATAATTATTGAGTAGTATTAATAAAAGATTTAAAAATATTTAGGACAAGTAGATTTTGAAGAAAATCAGAATTACTGGCTTTGCCCCTCCACCCCACTGTCACAATCCTTCATCCTTTGTAAAGCGTGTAAGTATTATACGTTTCTCCACCAAAGAAATCCACTATTAACAGTCTAATCCTAGATGAAGCATTTGTGCCCTAATTAATAGGCCTATTTCACCAAGCTGGATTGTGTAACTAGTGATGTGCTCCTCTTAGTGAAGCTAATAAAGAGCTAATCAAGAAAATGCAATTGAGTTTTCACATGATGATCATGTTGAGAAATTAATAAGAGATGAAATGGTGGCAAAGAGATCACAGAACCATGTAGAACAGTGATTTCCCATGTTTTATGTGCATGAAGATCACCTGACAAACTTGTCAAAACACAGATTTTGATGCAATTACTCTTGGGTGGGGACTGAAATTTTTCTAACAAGCAGGAGGCACCATGCTTTGAAGAGCATGTTTCTAGACCTCCACTACATCACACTTTACTGTCTGAGTAAATGCTATGGGTTGGCACACAGGTCCATGGCATCGTGCAGGCCCGAGCTACTTCTTTGTACCCAAGGGAACTGAGCAATACGCTGGGACACAAAATATACCTTGCAGATTAAAACGTACCCATTTGCCTTTTATTCCTCTGCTAGAACTTTCCTAAGCTGAGGCTGTCGACTTACAGAATGACTGGTCCCAATTTTACTCTGAAATATATTCTTGGGTGGTGGTGACAGAGGAGGGTACAGGCCTCCATGTGCTGTGGACATAGTCAAAAAGGATGATTTATCAGGCGGTGGGCGGCGGGGGTAGGGGTGGTGATGCTGTGCTGGACTCTGTTCAGGATTTGCGAGGATGCTAGTGTGTGCCCTTGGGGGCCGCCACCCTGAGTTGAGTGGAATTGTATTGCAATGGGCTTCTTACTTTCCTTTATTGCCCCTAAAACATAGAATGAAGCTTTCTTTTCCAGTCTTATTGAATACGACTTTCTTTTTAATACAGGAGAAATTAAAGAATTTTATTGTTCAACTGAAAATTCATAATGAAACCTTTGAATTGAATTTGTCTCTAACTAATCTTAAGATTATCTACATAAATTTGAGGGGAAAAATCCAACAAAATAAAGCCAGTATACCTATGCAAGGCGTATTATTCATTCAAGTTCCAGACAATGGTTTGTCTCAGCAGTCTCGTTTTTGGAGACACTTAATTAAGATAATCTGGCTGATGAACCTCCTACTTCATTATAACACACTTAGATTTCTTTCTGCTTTGTTCTCTAGGATGACTCATTTCCTATGAAGAGTCAAGAGCCAGGAAAGACTAAAGATGATGAACGTATACAAAATCCAGAAAAACTAACTGGGAGGCCCCAGAAAAGTAATATTTAAAAGAGAATATAAGGGATGCTTAACTTTTCCTTAACATAATAAATAATGAGAAATGGACAAACGAATTCAAAGATTCCATTTCAAACATTCTTATGATTGCCTCAAGATATTTTTCTGTTTCTTTTTATTATCTTTGGCTGGGTGACGTTTCCTCATAAATAAATCAACAAAGACAACAGTAATATGTGAAGGCTTATCGCCAAGATTCTACCAACAGCAGGGGCAATTTCCATGTTTTGAAATAACAAATGAAACTGTGATGTGTTCTCTATAACTCATTTCCTTTTCCTCCCAGGCATGCGGCTACTTTGTACACCCTCTGCTGCTAACTGTGGCCATGTGACTGAGTTTTAACTAATGAAATTTGGGTACAAATATGTTCTTTCTCTAAGACTGTCATGAAAACTCACCCACAAATTTGCCGTCATGCTTTCCTCTCCCAGGACTGACTGGAGAAGAGAGGGAAGGGAGGAGACACAAGGAGAGGCTTGGCCCACAATTGGGCTCACCATGTACAGAGGGTGATGTGGGGAAAAACCTCAACACTGGATTGTAAATTTAGAGAAAACAAAACTATTGTTTGGAGGCATTACACTTATGGATTTGTTTGTAATGCAATAAGCCTACCCTAAATATCACAGGTGGAAAACAGGAAATTAAAGTCTAGTTTTGAGGTCTGCTGTCTCCATTGAGGAGAGGGTCTAGGTCTTTGTCTTTGAATATTAGGCAGATTGCCTTGTATTATTAGGTTTTTTGTACAGATTTGCTGAAATAATTGGTATTACTCTCCAGATTCTTCTCCTGTGCTTGCTTCAGTGATAGTTCAGGAGTCCATACCCCATTCAGACTTGTGTCCAAATATGATTGGAGCTATTCCATTAAAAAGAATTCTTTTCAGTTGTAGTTGGCTATTGCAAAAAGTTCTTGTTGCAAAGGAACTTTTGCATAAGTGAATTCACCTGTCAATATTTCTTTTTGAATCATTTTCTTCTGTTGCAATCTAAAAGATGCTGTTATTTAGTGGTAAGAAAAGGTTGCTTGCATGCTAAGTCACTTCAGTCATGTCCAACTCTTTGTGACCCTTTGGACTGTAGCCTGCTAGGCTCCCTTGTCCATGGGGATTCTCCAGGCAGAAAACTGGAGTGGGTTGCCTTGCCCTCCTCCATGGGATCTTCCTGACCCAGGGATCAAACTGTTATGTCTCCTGAATTGGCTGGCGGATTCTTTATCACTATTGCCACCTGGAAAGTCCCAGCTAGGAAGCAGGAGAAAAGGATTCTTGAATTATGAAATAAACATGAAACTTAGTCTTTCTCTTCAAAGAATTTGCACTTTCTGGGAATAGAAAGGAAATTATCTTCTATGATTATTTCTAGAATCTTTTCATACTAAAGAAGTCATCATCACCTGCTGAATCCTTTTGTTTCTAGAGGGACCATTCTTTGGACGGGGTGGGCTATCTATATCAGGACATTTTTTGTTTTAACACATCAAGATGGTGATGTGCTCAGTTTTCAAAAAAATATTTAAGTTCCTCACTTATTGTATTAGGTACCTGAGTAGACAGTATATAAGTACTCAAATGGAAATGGTTCCTACGTTTTGTAAACCTATTCTTTAGGTAGACAGAAGCTGCTAATATGAACTTGAAAATAACACAGTAAAATCACAAAAGTGTCAAAAATAAAACAGATGGTTCATTTAAAAGGAAAATATCATCCTTTGTGTGGGAGGGTGGATACACACTCAGAGAACATTCCAAAGAGAGGATGCAGTACCTTGTTTAGCCCTGTTATTGTCCTTCAAGAATCCTTAATCAGATATTTCCTTGGCTCTGGGCAGATTGCATCATTATTACTGTCAGTGTACATGAGATATTGACATCAGGGCTGTCTTTATCAAAACAGATCACATGGCAACGCCATTCTTTCACTTGACCAGTCCAAAAGCCCTAGCATCATCCACATGTTCTCACATCCTTTTATACCCTATACCCAACCTCTCAGGGAATCATGACAACTTTACTTTTCAAACACATCTATCACCTCTCTACTCCTCTCACCTGGACGGCTGCAAGCCTAGACCCAGCCACCATCAGCTCGAGTTTGATTCTGCAGTAGCTTCCTACCTGGGCTCCCTGCTTTGGGGCATGCTCCGCCGCACTCTCCTTTCCTTACGGCAGCCATGGGGATCATTGCGATGTTAGGTTCTGCAATGGCTTCCAAATTCACAGCGTTCTCTAGAGGGCTGCTGTGGTACACAAGGTGGGCCTCTCTGACCTTATCTTCCACGGTTTCCTCATTGCCCACTGTTCCCGCCACACCGGCGGCCTTACTTCTCTTTAAGCACATCTAACATGCCCATGCCTGGGGCATTTTACACCTGCTTCCTTTAATGCTCTTTCCACTGCGTATTTCTTAATGAACACCTGCTGCAATGAGCAGATCCAAAATTCTATAGTGGCTCAAACACAGTGAATATTTTCTTTCTCATCTAATGTCCTTCCATGTTATCACTCTGGAACCCAGGCTAAAGGAAGTTCCGCCACATTGGACATGAGGCTTCCTGAGTTGCTCTGGAGGGCACTCCTTTCCAGAGAACTGGAAGATGAGAAGGGCTCAAAGGAGTTCACGGGAGAGCTTTTCCAGGACAGGTTGCATGTTCTGGTGAACGCATCCACTCCTGTGGCTTCACTAGAGCTCAGTCCCACTGCCACATCTGACAGAAGGGGCCTGGGAAATGTTCAGTGTGAGCCAGGAAGGGAAAGGTTCTGGTGAGTGGCTAACCACCTCTGCCACACTCTAGTCACCATCCGATTTGTCACATTCTCTAGGTCTCTTCCGAAATATAACCTCCTCAGTGAGACCTTCCAGTCATTGTCAATGCAACACCGCATCCTTATACTCACTGTTCCTCTTCCTCCTTTTCTCTTTCTCTGTAAGACTTTATTGTTACTATACATCTGTTACTTGCTAAACAATTGTTTATCTGTAGTGAGTTGAACTGTAGTCTCCATCTCCCCACTACCATGTTCTAATTTCTAGAACCTGGGAATGTGACTTTATTTGGATAAAGGATCTGGGCGGATATAATTAAGAATTTTTTTTTTTTTTTTTTTTGCCAGAAAGCTAATCTTTAGTCACATCAGGACGGAAACACTCTGTAATCAACATGAAAAAACTGTCATCGGGAACTTCTCTGGTGGTCCAGTGGTGAAGAATCTGCTTGCCAACACAGGAGACATGGGTTCCAGAGATCCCATCTCTGGTCCCAAAGATCCCACATGCAGAGGAGCAGCCAAGCTCATGTGACACAATTAGAGAGTAGCCCGTGTTCCCCACAACCAGAGAGGGCCCAGGTGCAGCAGCGGGGACCCAGTGTGGCCAAAAAATAAACAAATAAGTACAGTTAAATGCAATTTAAAAGCTGACATCGGTAATCCTTCTTAGTGTGTGACTGGCATTTATTTTTTTCTTATTTTTATTTTACTTATTGAGGTTTAGTTGGTTTGCAATATTTAAAATATTATGCAATATTGTATTATATTTTAGATGTGCAACATAGTGATTTGATACTTTTATAGACTATCCTCCTTTTAAAGTTCTTAGAAATTAATTGGCTATCTTCCCTGTGCTGTACAATATGCCTTTATAGCTTGTTCATTTTACACATAGTAGTTTGTATTTCTTTATCCTCTAGTCCTATCTTGCCCCTCCCTCGTCCCCCCTCCCCACTGGTAGCCACTCGTTTGTTTCTATATCTGTGAGTATGTTTCTGTTTTATTATATTCTTTTGTTTTATTTTTAAGATTGTACATATGAACAATAAGATAGAGTATTTGTCCCTGTTTGACTTACTTCATGGAGCATAATATCCTCCAAATGAATCCATGATGTTGAAAATGGCAAAATCTCATCCTTTTTATGGCTGAGTAATATTCCTTGGCATATATACTGTATCTTCTTTATTAAGTCATCTGTTGATGAACTCTTAGGTTGTTTTCATATCTTAGCTATTGTAAATAATGCTGCTATATATATATTGGGATGCATGTATCTTTTCAAATTAATGCTTTTGTTTCTTTCAGATATACTCACAACATATTAAAAAATAAACTCAGCTGTATTAAAAACCTGAATGTAAAACTGGAAACCAAAAAACTCCTAGAAGAAAACATATGCAGAACAGTCTTTTACATAAACTACAGCAATATTTTTGGGGGTCTGTCTCCTAAAGCAAAGGAAACAAAAGCAAAAAAAATAAGCAAATAGGACCTAATTAAACTTAAAAACTTTTGCACAGGAGAGGAAACCGTCAATCTCCTGAATGGGAGAAAATATTTACAAATTGTATGACTGACAAGGAGTTGATACCCAAAGGATATAAACAGCTCATACAACTTAATATCAAAACAAAACAAAATAAAAACCAAGCAACCAATCAAAAAATGGGCAGAAGATGGGAATAGACACTTTTCCAAAGAAGATATACAGCTGGCTAACAGCAGATTAGAAGATGCTCAGCATTACCGAGAATCAAAGAAATGCAAATCAAAACCACAGTGAGACATCACCTCACACGTTTCAGAATGGCTATCATCAAAAAGACCACAAATAGCAAATGTTGGTGATGATGTGAAGAGAAGGGAACCCTTGTACGGTTGGTGAAAAGCTAAGGATTTTGAGATTGTGGGTTTAACTTGGTGGGTTCTAACTCAATTAGAAGTGCCCTCGTAAGAGATAATGAAGAAGACGACACACAGGAAAGGCCTTGTGAAGGAGGCAGAGACTGAGGTTATGTAGCCACAGCCAAGAATTCTCCACTAGGGCCTTTAGAAGGAGCATGGCTCTGCTAACACCTTCATTTCTGGTCTCCAGACCTGTGAGAACATAAATTTCTGTGGGTGCAAGCCATCCATTTTGTGCTAATTTGTTATGATGGCCCAAAGATATCAACACATCTTCCCTTCTGAAATGTAAACTCCTGGAGAGAAGTGATCGTGTTTTGTTCATTGCTCTAGCTTTCCATGCAGAGAAGAGGGCCCATCCCATACTGGCCAATAATAAGTAATCAACGAATACTTGCTGAATGAATGAGTAAACAGAAATATGGAAATGTATCTCCAGCCAACCCCATGGACTGTAGCCCTCCAGGCCCCTCTGTCCATGGAATTCTCCAGGCAAGAATACTGGAGTGGGTAGCCATTCCCTTCTTCAGGGGATCTTCCTGCCCCAGGGGTTGAACTTGGGTCTCCTGCATTGCATGTAGATTCTTTACCATCTTAGCCACCAGGGAAGCCCACTCAAAAGATATAATTTATTTTTAAATAGCTTCAATAGTCCTTGTGACATCTGGTCTTCATGGCCAGAATGATTTTCTGTTTCTTCCTCATTCTGGGACCATAGTATGTAGAGGTTAAGAGTTGAGGCTCCGAACTTTGACAGACCTGGATTAAAACTCTGGCCATGGAATCACTGGCAAGTGTGAGGTTGGACAAGTTAATTCACATTCCTAAGTGACAATTTTTGCATAAGATTGTTGGTAGAATTAAATGAGGTTATAAATAAGCAAACCAACGAATTTCTAGTATAGTGCTTGACCAAATAAATTGATAGTAAATCACTATTATAATTAATTGGAATTAATTAGAAATAAACTGCAATCTTATAGACTCAATTATCTTTTAATTACAAAATCCTTTGAAATGCTAACTTTCAATTTTCTTTACCAAGAATTTCAACCAAGTAAGTCCTTTCTAACCAGAAAACTCCCTACTACAGTAGGCAGATTTACTTCTGTGTACCACATATGAGGGTGGCTCAGCTGGTTAAAGAACCGGCCTGCACTGCAGGAGACCTGGGTTCAATCCCTGGGTTGGAAAGATCCGCTGGAGAAGGGGACGGCTACCCACTCTAGTTTCTGGCCTGGAGAATTCCATGGACCGTATAGTCCATGGGGTTGCAAAGAGTTGAACACAACTGAGTGACTTCACTTGCTTACCACATATGAACCTAACAATTTCGTGTTAAATATGTGCAAGTTGCTGGCAGTTCCAAATTGTAAACTAAAATCAGCCACATCTGAGCAGCCTGCTTCACTCTGTCAGGGAGACTGACAAGCAATTGGCCTCTCTACTTCTCTGCCTCTTGGCTGTGCTGTACATAATCTGTCACGGTTTTGCTACCTCATGAAAATAAATGATCTTCATGCTGCTTATGTCGTGATTTAGTGCTTAAATAGCACATACTGTTTTTGTGTGTCATTCGGGGATACAACTTTTCAAAAACATAATCATTCATTTGCATAGATTTGCATAACATTGAAGCACAGACCAAAATTCATGAGCTACTCCATCACAACTGTAAATAAAATAAGATTAAAAACCTGGAGGAAAATCTTTAAGACTATGAGAAAGTGGTTGGATAATAAAATTGAGGAGCAGTGCCAAAGAAGGGAGAAAGAAAGCTGATGTCTTTAGAAGGCAGGATAGGTGTTCTTGATCTGTTTTATTTTTTGTTCATTGAACTGAAAAAATAATATCTATTAGACTTTTATAAATTCATTCTTAACTTCAATTCTTTTAATCTTAATATTCTTCTTAGGTCACTTATCTGTGAGGTAAAATAATCCTTCGACTTGGAGGCAGAGTAGAGAGTTCTCTATTGTATAAAATCTCAAGCCTTTACCTCCTGCCTTTTCTCCCTCAAGCACGCCCTCCCCTTCCCCCGCTCCACCTCCACCAGGCTCTGCCACAGTAGCTTTCTTTCTGTTCCTCAGGGGTTGTTCTACCCTGAGCCTTTGCATTACTTGCTTCTTTGACCTATGAATGCACTTTTCTTGACCCATATAGGTGTGGCTTTTTCAGAGAGGCTTCCCCAGACCCCTGTTGGCACATCATCCTGATTTTATTCTTTGCCTGGTGTTGAAAACCTTGTTGTGTGTGTGTGTGTGTGTTTGCCCATTCATTGATGAACAGGTTATCTTCCCATCCCGTTAAAAAATAAGCTCCATGAAAACAAGATCTTGTCTTCCTTGTTTGCTGGTACATACCCAGTGCCCAGTTCTGAGATAACCCACTGTGTGTGTGTGTGCTCAGCTGCTTCAGTTGTATCCCAACTCTTTGCGGCCCCATGGACTGTAGCCTGCCAGGCTCCTCTGTCCATGGAATTCTCCAGGCAAGACTACTGGAGTGGGTTGCCATGCCTTTCTCCAGGGGATCTTTCCCACCCAGGGATCAAACTTGGGTCTTCTGCATTGCAGGTAGATTCTTTGCCATCTGGGTGACCCGGGAAGTCTTATACATTTATTTTATTGTTAATTTCTCTTTTCAGTCCTAGATATTCCATATTCTGGTCTCCAAATTCTAAACTCAGCCTGAGCTACCACAAAACCTGATTTTTGATAATAGAACAATAGTCAACATTAGCATTTACACATCAGATACTTCTATATAGATGCTGGCTATTAAGGTCCGCAGGTGAGCATTCGGTCAGGGGATTTAGTATACTAGCTCTTCTCCCTTGGCATTCCCCTGGGAGGAGCACACGCAGAGAAACACCGACAAAGAACTGAGGACAGCTTTATTATGAGTGGTTCAGATCCCAATGCACGGTTGCTAGTAAAATGCACTAGAGCAAGCAGTGTCCACCCCTGCCTAAGACATGTGAGGGAGACAGCACTGGCCTGACAGCTCTATCTTCCCAGGCTAGGATAGAAATCTTGGTATTTTATCATTCCCTGTCCAAGAGCAAGATACAAACAATATTGATCATCTGAAACTCCAGAGATGTTGTCTCTGCATCTTTCCTGTGGTAAAGACCCTTTGCTCCCTTACTATTCCAGACACAGGATGTAGAAAGAACTACATACAGTAGATAAATTCCTATCCAAAATATTAAATATACATTTACCAGAAGACCTAGCAATCCCACTCCTAAAAATTTACCCAAGATAAATGAAAAGCCTGTTTGCGCAAAGACTTGTATTTGAATGTTCTTAGTGGCTATATTCATGACAGTGAAAACTAAAGATAAGGAAATTTTAGCATTGATAAATAGATAAACTGTAAAGTATGCAATGTAATGTTACTCAGCAAAAAAAAAAAAAAAAAACCCATTAATCTAAAGAATAATACAAGTGTATATTTGTATGTATATATGCATACATACATACAAAAGAATGTATATACAAAACAGAAACAGATTCATAGACATAATAACGTTTGATTACCAAAGGGGAGAAGGACGTGAGGAGGGATAAATTAGGGTGAGCCCAGTGGCTCAGTTGTAAAGAATCTGCCTGCAATACAGGAGACAAGGAGAAGCAGGTTTGATTCATGGGTCAGGAAGATCCCCTGGAGGAGGAAATGGCAGCCTATTCCAGTACTCTTGCTGGGAAAATCCCATGGATAGAGGAGCCTGTCGGGGTGCAGTCCATAGGGTTGCAAAGAGTCAGACATGACTGAGCAACTAACTACACATCAACAGATATAAACTATTATACACAAAATTGATAAGCAACAAGGATTAACTTAGCACAGGGAAGTATACCCATTATTTTGTAATAACCTGTAATGGAATATTTGTTCACTGCTCAGTCACTCAGTCGTGTCTGACTCTTTGTGATCCCATGGACTGCAGCATGCCTGGCTTCCCTGTCCTTCACCATCTCCTGGAGTTTGCTCAAACTCATGTCCATTGAGTTGGTGATGCCATCCACCCATCTCATCCTCCGTCACCCTCCTCTCCTCCTGCCCTCAGCCTTTCCCAGTATCAGGGTCTTCTCTAATGAGACGGTTCTTTGCACTAGGTGGCCAAAGTATTGGAGCTTCAGCTTCAGCATCAGTCCTTCCAATGAATATTCAGGGTTGATTTCCTTTAGGATTGACTGGTTTGATCTCCTTGCTGTCCAAGGGACTCTCGAGTCTCCAATCTGCAAAAATACTGAATCACTGAAACTAACACAATATTTGTAAATCAACTATGCCTTCATAGGAAACCCTCCACTGATACATAGGATATCATGGATGAATATTAGAAACATTGTATTCAGTGAAATAAGCCAGGAAAAAAGGACTGCATGCTATATGATTTTATCTTCTGATAATTTAGAAAAAGAAACACTAGAGGGACAGAAAGTAGGAGCTGAGGAGCTGGGAGAGGGGTGGGAGGAAGGGGTTGGTTGCGCAGGACAACGTATAATTTTTGGTCACAAGAAATGATCACAGTGATGGTTGTGGATACACAGCCTTATACATTTGCTAAAACTCATTGAAGTATACCTTTAAAACTCCTGAATCTTATTTTATATCAGTCATACCTCAATAAAGTTGATTAAATATCTACTAAAAACATGCCTCTATCTAGAAATACCCTGGAATCTGATACAAAGATATTAGTATTTCTTTCTTTTGAAGAAGGGGGAAAACGGTAGACATTTTGTTCCCATTTACGAGAAATGCCTCTGGGGCTCGTTCTAGCAAAAGTACAATGGGAGACATACTTTCTGCTTCACCCAACATGGCTTTGAATAGTTCCTCTCATTTCATATTTGGCAATTACAAATTCTTCTTTGTGTTCTTCCGTGACATGTTTTCTGAGTAGGTTTTTAAATTTTTTTCTTTTAAGCAGGACTGGGGCCTGGACAGGGGGCCTGGAAGGGGGGTGAGTGGCTGCAGGCCTGTGCTCTTTCTAGAAAACAGGAAATTGGTAGTCTAGGATTTTCATGGTTTGTAGCTGAACTGTCATGTGAACTTGATGTGACTTGATCTGATATATCCATCACATACCTAGAGTATTTCTATCGTAAACCCTTAATCGTCATAAAAGCCCCAGACTATGATGATTTGGGTGGAGCCTGTGTTATCTCAAGGATTGTAGGAGGTCCCCTACATCTATTCCCGCCAGGAGGTTGGGCACTTCTATGAGTGAATTTCCTTAGAGTCAAAGCCATTCATAGATATGAGTATTTTAGCTCTTTTGGTAAAGCCCACTTGAGTTTTGATTTCAACCTGAAAAAAAGATGACAAAAGATAAAAAATTAGGTTTGACCTCTTCGTTTTCTGGACGTTGTTTCTCTTTAGTCATCCCTGTTAAATACTTGTACCTATTGTAGTTGCAAATCTGACAGGGTGGAGTAATATATAAAAGTCCACTCCAGGCAGACACGTGGTGCCCAAGTCAGACCTCTGGGGGTATTAAGGACCTGGCTCATGATTCTTCATTCTCTAAAATGAGATATTTATCACTCTAGATTTACTGTAGCAGACAAAGGCATGGTAACCTGAAACCAGAGAGAGCTTCATCTAAAATGGTCAGCTCACAATATCCCCCTCCTCTGTGAAGGAAGGAATGAGAAGATGTGCATCCTTTTAAATTTTATTTTGTAGACTACACATTTCCAAATATGTAGGAAATGATTTTGATTGTGATTCTCCCTTTTGAAAAGTAAAAAATTTCCTTTTACAGCTTAACTACGGAGCGAGACTTACTATTCCTGCCCCAATCTGCTTAATTTGAAGAGAAACAGTTACTTCTAACAAGGGCTAAAATCCCATAAAGGCTTCCAAGATTCGACAGTGCCCAGTCCAAAATCTGTCCAAACCGGGCCGGTTCTGCCATCTAGCGGCCACCCTGACAAACTACATCGGTAGGGCATGGCCTAGTCTGGCTGGCTCAAGCCCAGAGAATTTTCATTTAATGAATTATGTGATTAGGTTGCGCCTTTGTGCCTATTCATTTCTACCTACTATGTGTGTGACCTTGGGAAAATTATTTAATATTTCTGAGACTCAGTTTATTCATCTGTAGATTGGGGATAAGGGCTTACTCCTATGATTTTCATGAGATTCATGTGAGATAATATATGGAAAATGCCAATCAGAGTGCCTAGGCACAGGGTAAATCCTGAATAAAGGTTTGATGCTGTTATTATATTTCTTATTATTATAATCAAAATTATGCAAGTCTAAATATGAAAACAAAAATAGGCCAAAGCATAAGAAATCAAGTTACAGATATATGAGTATTTCAGAATACATTAAGTCTATAGTATTTATGGGCTTCCTAGGTGGTAAAGAACTTGTCTGCCAATGCAAAAGACACAAGGAGACACAGGTTTGATTCTTGGATCAGGAAGATCCCCCCGAGGAGGGCATAGCAACCCACTCCAGTATTCTTGCCTGGAGAATGCAACAGATAGAGAAATTTGGTAGGCTATAGTCCATAGGGTTGCAAAGAATCAGACAAGATTGAAGCGACTTAGCGTGCATGCATAATATTTGAAGCTTGGAAGAGAATCAAGTTTATTTAGGTGTTTTGTGTACACTGCCAACAAATGCATTATTGCAATTATTCTAGCCTCATTCCCAAATCTTTATCCACCTCATGTTGAATGTTCCCATCACAGCAGACAACTCAATACTCTGCTCACATTTTAACGCCTTTTTTCCTCTTTCTGGGCTATCCTCTCTCACATCTTTACACTTCACAATCCTTAACTCCTAACTCAAAGGGCAGCTGCCTGGACATCCTCCTTAGGGCTGCTGCAGGGTTAATCTCATGCGGCCCTTTACTCTCATCCCTATTAGAGCGTTTGACACAGACAAGCTGCTGGGGAGAGCTGGGAACCGGGCGTATGCAGCCCCACAACTAGAGTGTGAAGTGCTTAGCTGTGAGGGCTTACGTGTTTTCTTTGCATTTTCTCTCGCCCAACCCAATGTGTAACACAAAGACTTCACACAATAGGTGCTCCATAGAAGGCTGCTGAATTGAAATCACAGTTTGGCAAGTGAATACTTAGAGCAACTTTCTGAGAAGGCTGAATGACTCTTAGAATCTTCTAATGTATATTGGACTAAATTGGCTTAATGGTCTGAGTTGGCAGGGTTAGTCCTTCATAATATGCTTTGGGATTAAAAATTAAGTAATATTTATAACAATAATAATAGATTTTTATTAAACAACATTTTGAAATTACCAGAAAGCAAAAAAACCCTCTACTACCCAAATATTATTAATATTTGATATATTTTTCAATATTTTGCCTATACAATGCTTTCATTACGTAGCTGTGATCCTTGTTTATTTGCAATTATATGCCCTGATTTTTAAATTTAGCATATTAAAAATATTTTCCCATTAAACTATTTGTACATTAAAGGCATCATCATTTGAAAAAGCAGAATCTCACTGAATAAAAGTGCCAAAGTATACTTAACATCATAATATTTCAGGCATTTAGCTTGTTTATATATATATTTTTGGCTGTTAAGTTGCAATAACACAAAGTATATCTTTGGGCATAAAGGTTTTCTTTGGCTAGGATTATTTGCTTTTATGAGTCCCAGAAGTAAAATCCCTATTGCTTTTCTTCTCATAGTGAGCCCCGAGAGACCAAGAATTGGAATCTTATAATAAACGGAATGTCTTGTTAATAGAAAGATAACCAGGGAATGGGTTTAGACTTATGGCTCCTGGTTCCCATTATGAACTTTGACCTCTCAGAACTTATTGAAGATGTGAAGAAAGGCTTTATGAGATTAGGCTGAGCCAGCACAAAGGCATACTATTTTCTAAAACCATTCCTTGATATGAAATTGTGTCTTTTATTTTTAATTTTGTATTGAAGTATAGTTGATCTATGATATTGTGTTAGTTTTAGGTGTGCAACAAAGTGATTCAGTTATATATAAACATTTTTTTCAGAATATTTTCCATTATAGTTTAAAGATATTAAATATACTTCCTTGCTGCTTATATATTTTATGTATAGTTGTTCATTGTTTCTTTGCACACTTGTGTGTGTGTATTTTGTTGTTTCACTTTATAAGTGAAATACTCAGGCCCAATATGTGTTAGGCTTCCCCGCTGGCTCAGCAGTAAAGAATTCACCTGTCAATGTAGGAGACCTGGGTTCGATCCCTGGGTTGGGAAGATACCCTGGAGAGGGGAAGGGCTATCCATTCCAGGATTCTGGCCTGGAGAATTCCATGGACTAAGTCCATGGGGTTGCAAAGTCAGACATGACTGAACGACTTTCACTTTCACGCCACATGAAACTTACCTTACAGAAGTAAGAATTGCGTGGCTTTGGGAGCAAAAATGGGGAATTATTTCTATCTGGGGTAATAAGGAGACTTCAGCAAGGAGCTTATACTTGAGTCTTGAATGATGTAGAAGTTTAACAGGTGGGCTTCAGAGGAGTTCCAGCCAGGCAGACCAACATACTCAAGTGTGTGAGAAAGAATGGCATGCATTCAGGTCTCTTCGTGACCGAAGAGAGAGTTTCCATGCAAAGAAGAAGTAAAAAATCATACTGTAGAGATAGAATGAGTTAGATTATGAAGTGCTTCATATTTTAAAATTTCAAGCCAAGAAGTGTGCGTTTTATATTGTAATCTATTAGGAACCATTTCAAGTTTTCTTCTCTTTCTTCCTATCCTTCTTCCCCAGCCCCTCTTTCTCCCTGCTCCTCCCCTCTCCCCTCCCTCTCTCTTCCTCCTGCCCTTCCTCTTCCTCCTCCTCCTCCTTCTCCTCCTCCTCCTCCTAAAGTAAACAGATGACATGAAAGTTATAGCATTCAGTAACTGAGACTTTATGCCAGGCATGCTGCTTGAGTATGTTTATAAGAGAAGTGTTCACGTCAGTGCTATCAGACAGTATAGTTGTTTTCTTGAATAATATGGAACAGGACAAAATGACACTTGGATAAGATAAGTAATTTGTCCAAAGTGGCCAGAGATACAGACTTGAGTATCCTTGACTGCAGAGAACAGCCTCTTGACCACTGTGGTCTGTTGCACCTTTAGAGTAATATTTTAGAAAGATCACTTTGAATTCTGAACAGAGGTGATTTATAGTAGAGAGAGAGAGTCCCAGATCAGAGGGTCCATTTGTGAAGATGTTGCAAGAATACAGGACTGAGGTGATGAGGTCAGAACTCAGAGGGGATAATGGCTATAAAAGTAATAGCCACAGGGAGAAGGCTTAGATAAAAAGAAAATCACTGCAATTCTGGAAAAAGATAAATTTCACTAAAAAGACTGAAAATTCCCCATTTGTGGTACTGCCTTTCAAGGACTCTTATAATGATAATGTTCTAGAAGAAAGTTATCCATCTCTGATTGGTCTTAGATAATGACATTCATTCTCAAAATCTGGCATAAGTTAGTTTTGTTTGGGGGGGGATTTAGATCATTTTATAGATATTTTTCCATGGAAGACAATGTTAGAATTATGTGATGAGATTTTAAAGCAGCAATGATAGATATGTTTCCATTCTGAGTATGATTGTAACAAATACAAAAATTGAAAACTTCAGCAAAGAAATACACCAAAATGTCCTAGTGAATTCATAAAGCAAATGAAGAAGCAAGCAGAAACAACAGCAATAACAAGAAAAACCTTGAAATGCGTGTGTTTGTGGGGGAGGGGATCAGTATCTAGAGTTGCTACAGTATATGATGGCATAATTTAGTTTTTAATCATAGTTTTAATCATCTTTAACATACAGATAATTGTGTTCAAGGACAATTGTGTTCAGGGCATCTGTTCACAACATTGCTGTATCCTGGGGTCTACAAACTTGGATGGACTAAAACCCTTTTATTCAAAAGCTCTCAATCAAGAATTGTTGGTAAGATCAGTACAAAATAACCACAATGCTGATGCAGTGACCCTAGAGGTGTGGTCAAGACATCCTGGGAGTTCCCAGGGAGGGGACAATGCTTCTGGTTGTAGCCTGTGGGCGAAGCCCAGAGACACTTGTTAGAGAAAATTTATGTTGATGTTGGACAAGAAGGATTTTGAGGTAAGTGAGAGGTGAGGAATTCCAGGTAGAAAGTTAAGAAGGCAAATGTTGGACTGTTGGGCATGCCAGCAGAGAGCAAGGCCTCAGAATGGCAAAGCCAGTCATTGCAAGTTACAGAGTAGGGTAAAGTGATGGACACTCTTCAGAAGGACCGTGAGAGTAAATTCTCTATATGGAGGAAAACTTTTTATGGAGAATCACTGGATTATAAATACATGTGAGTCCTCACACCTCCAATATCCACAGTGTTGATGGTACCTGGTGCATTGCGGATGTCAGTATTTGTTGAATGAATGAATGAATGATGTCTGTCCTTCCCTCTATGTGTATGATAGAGTTGACCTGCTTTTAACCAAGTACACACCTTCCAGAGAAGTTGTGGTTGTTGTTCAGTTGCTCAGTTGTGCCCGCCTCTTTGTGGCCCTATGGACTGCACACCCCAGGCTCCTCTCTGCTCCTTATCTCTTGCAGTTTGCTCAAATTCATGTCCATTGAGAAGGTGATGCCATCCAACCCTCTCATCCTTGGCCTCTTCTCCTTTTGCTTTCAGTTTTCCCAGGAAGAGAGTCTTTTCCAATTATTTGGCTCTTTGCATCAGGGAAGGAGCCTGAAGTTAGAACCAGCTCCATGACTCACTGAGGATAAATTATCAGTTTATCTCTTTGAGGGCCCCATTTCCTCAATTTACATGAGGAGCAAAATGCAAACCTGCCTAGTAAGGCTGTGACATTTTAAAAGCCTGGCATAAAAAGGCACCACACAAAAGTGAGCTGTTATTCGGGAGACACTTAAGATCCTGGCTTAGCACCCAGAGCTGTTTTCCTGGGCGTCTGGCACCAGTCCACCTATCAGGAGATTATCCTACCTTATCCTCACATCTGTCCTCCTGCCGTTTTGTTTCACTCCTAGAAAAGCATAAAGCGAAGGATCATAAACATAAAAATCGTCACTTTTCCTTGCCTTAACTGATTGAAACCCTTTTCATATGGCAGGCTTCGCGAGCTGCCTGCTGGCCCTGTCATCTCTTCCAGCGCGCTGCCCAGGCCATCTGTTCTGCACCACGCCAAGCCATATGGAGCTCAGCCCCCGCTTCTGAGAAATGCCGGCTGTTTTCTTCTGTGTATTCTTTGCTTGGCTGTACTTTCCAAGCCATGCGACGTTTGCAGTGGCAATCTCTTTATGTCCCATTCTTAAAAGGGAAGTTAATGGCTTGAATTTTATGAGGCGAGTCTTGAGATTGTGCATCTTAAACCCTCCTGTTAAGTAATGACCAAAAACTTCACTACAAAGTCCTGTAACATTTGTGACACCAGATAAATCATTCAGAAACCACAGTTCTCTAATTCTTTCCTGCCACTGTCTCTGTTCGCTACAAAGGGAATAATATGACATTTCTTTCCTTCTTTCCTCTGATACTTTAAGCTGCAATTATCTTCTTTCCAAGCTTAGAACAGCAGGTACAGCCCTGCCGAGATGATTAGTTCTTCACTGTGCCGGTTATTAGCTGCAGAGAAAATGATATGCAAACCAAGACATGGTTCGTCTCCTACCGTGATAATCTCGATGAGATTTACAAATATCAAGGAGACTGCTAAACTCTCGAAACTCGGCAAAAAAAAAAAAAAAAAAAAAAATGCTTGTCTCTTAAAAGTAGGAGCTTAAATTAAACCTTAATCAGGTTTCAAAAATAACTTTGGAGGATTTTGTCTAAATCAATAAAAGTATAAGGTGGTTTATTTTTTTAAAATTAATGGAACAGATTTTTTTTTTAATGGACTAGAAGTAAGAAGATGCAATCTTAGCTGATTTTCATCAAAATCAGGAGGTGAGACAAGTTAATTTTCTACTATCCCAACGTTCTTGAGGCCCCCCCTCAGTTTTTTTTTTCCTCTATGGCCTCAAGCCATTTATAAAGCGTTATTTGAAGAAAAATACATTAAAACACTAGGACATTAGTATAAATTAATTAAAATATGTCAGGCCCCTGAAGATAAATAAATTACTTGCTTTACAAAGACTTCCCAGAGGAAGAAATAAGCAATTAACCTTCATTCTCACCATGGAATGATTTCCTTCCTGTTCCTTTTCTCTTAGGCAGTAATTCTGCTTCCATAAAAAACAAAAGCCCTTTTTCTTCCAGTCGTTTTCCAGAACAGACCCAACACAGTAACATTCCTGTTAGCCTAGTGTTTCCTAAAGCTCTGAATGTTTATTGCCACATTATTACTTATTTGGGTCCTGCTTAATGAGGTCCGATCAAAAAAGCTCAATTAACTGCATCTTGTTCTTTGTACACTCAGTCGCAGGCACAATGTCTGGGTCCACTAAGTGTATGACAAGTGAATCTGTGTTGGATTATTTTGTAAAGTCCATCATTTACTAAGGAACAGAGAACCTTGCATGAACTGAAGGCATCTCTGTAGTTAATTGCTCCGAAGAAACTGAAATCTTCCATTTGAAGGCAAAATAATTCCTTTATAGTTTTGTAGTTCTCAAACTTTTGTGTTCATACACATTTTAGAGGTCTCACATTTTTGGTGGCCTATTTTAAGGGGTTAACAAAACAAAACAGGATAAGTAATTTCAGCAGCAAAGATGACATATAGCCAGTATTTTGCAGCCAGAGGTCAGGGCAGGCTCCCTGGGATGACGTGGGCAAGGAGGTCCTTTACCCCTCCCCTTACCCCACAGAGTTTTCACCAACTGCCTCCGGGCTGAAAGCCATTCCCAACAACATAACTGTTTAAATCAAAGATAGATCTAGCTTTGCAGACTGAGTTTACATGTCTCCTATCTTCACTTTTCCAAGATAACCAAGCTGTATAGAAATTCAGTAGTCTTCACTGGTCAATTTTAGATCCATTACTGCAGTTGACTAAAAAATTATTCGAAGCCTAGAAGTTGAGAGTTCTGTTTTATTTGGTGGAAATTTAGGGGACTTCAAGGCTGAGAGGCCCCTTCTCAAGTAACCCTCAGAAAACTGCTCAGGGAGGTGAGGATGAAAGCCAGGCTATAGAGGAGTTTTGCAACAAAGGGCAGGCAATCTGAACTCCGAAAGACTATTGTTAGTTAAAGAAAGTCAGGGAGTGCCCTCGTGGTCCAGTGGCTGAGACTCCGCACTCCCAATGCAGGGGGTTCAGGTTCCATCCCTGGTCAGGAACTAGATAGATCCCAATGGCACAACTAAGAGTTCACATGCTACAACTAAAGACCTGGCACAGCCAAATAAATTGAAAAAAAAAAAAAAAGAAAGAAAACCAGATATGCTAAGTTAAGGATTTTAGCATTTTAATGCATGGGAAGATACAAGAGTCTGGGCTCACTGATATCATTTCTTTGACATGCGCATCAGCTATCTGGGGCCAGTATCCGGTGTTTTCATATACTGAGTTTCTTCAAGGCTCAGCACTGGGAGAGGCTTCAGTCTGATGCCTATTTGTTGTTCAGTCGCTCAGTTATGTCCAACTCTTTTCGATCCCATGGACTGCAGCACACCAGGCTTCCCTGTCCTTCACCATCTCCTGGAGTTTGCTCAAACTCAGGTCAGTGATGCCATCCAACCATCTCATCCTCTATCGTCCCGTTCTTCTGCCTTCTATCTTTCCCAGCATCAGGGTTTTTTTTTTTTTTTTTTTCCAGTGAATCAGTTCTTCACATCAGGTGGCCAAAGTATTGGAGCTTCAGCTTCAGCATCAGTCCTTCCAATGAATATTTGGGGTTGATTTTCTTTAGGATCGACTGGTTTGATCTCCTTGCAGTCCAAGAGACCCTCAAGAGTCTTCTCTAACACCACAGTTCAAAAGCATCAATTCTTCAGTGCCTAGCCTTATTTATGGTCCAAATCTCACATCGGTACATGACTACTAGAAAAACCAGAGCTTTGACTACATGGACCTTTGGCGGTAAAGTAATGTCTCTGCTTTTTAATACGCTATCTAGGTTTGTCACAGCTTTTCTCCCAAGGAGAAAGCATCTTTTGATTTCATGGCTGCAGTCACTGTCTACAGTGATTTTGGAGCCCAAGAAAATAAAGTCTGTCTTGGTTTCCACTGTTTCCCCATTTATTTGCCATGATGGTAGGTCTTTTTTAAATTAATTAATTAATTAATTTTTTATTTGCTAGATAGTAGGTCTTCTTTCCTTCCTAAGTTCTCTTGGGGCTCACCAGTTCACCATAGGCTGTGGCCGCAATTGCTGATGACTATCACATCTTTGTTTACTGATTGGGCAGGAAATATTCCATCTATCACTGCCTATTTCATATTGTCCCATCTGCCTTACTCAGGCTTTTTCAAACATTCAAGAGGCAAAGCCCTCTTACATTCCACTAAACACTCTCTTTGGCACTGATCTTTACACTTACCCTTTTACCTGTAGCCAAAGGTACTTTTATTCCACCTCCCACACACAATTTGGCTTCCCAGGTGGTGCTAGTGGGTAAAGAACCTGCTGCCAATGCAGGAGATGTAAGAGATGCGGATTTGATCCCTGGGTAGGGAAGATCTCCTGGAGTAGGAAATGGCAACCCACTCCAGTATTCTGGCCTGGGAAACTCCATGGACAGAGGAGCCTGGCGAGCTACAATGGGGTTGCAAAGCATCAGACTTGGTTGAGGTGACTTAGTACACGACTCAGTGTCTAGCAAACAGTTATTGATATAACAGCAGTAACTGTTGTAGCAAATATGGAAGAAAAAGTGGGGAGCTTGTGAAAAGCACACAGCACTTCACTGACCTAACAGCCAAGGAAGTTGCATCAGCAACTGTGAAGACTCAGCTGTTATCTGAGACTCCCTCCAGAATCCAGGCCCCTCAGTCTTCTTCCTTAAACCTTCACTTCTCCTCTACCTAGGGACAGATCTGGCTTTTGTGGGCTTGAAACTTAGACAATTCAGACATTCTTCTTTATGAAAGATAATAAAAATTACAAATATAGTATTCTATAGCTATGAAAATGAATATGTATTTCAATCGAGGAGAAAAACACAACAAATTACATGTTAAAAAAATCTGAGATACACTTCAAACATCACAAAATCTACAAGAACAATATAATTTTTCAAATTAATTAGCTGTCTCATACAACTCTGTAACAATGCAGTTCTGCCATTTTTAGCTGCATACCCTTTGGTTACTTCTTTTTATAACAAATGGTAAGATTTCTTGGCATTTCCATTTTACCCAAGCAGTGACCAATTTCAAATATTCTTACACTGACAGCACTAAACACCCTCTTTATAGCAACATATTGTGCATTTTATATCATCTTAATCAATGTTAGTATTTCCAATCATTAGCAAGAATTTTATGTCTTTTACAATGTGTTGATTTAATTTACTCTTTTCACCTAATTTCACTATCAAAAATTTCAAAAGCTTATTTATCACTTCTTTAAAAAAAACTCTTCATTTTAATTAACTAAGGATTTTGGTATGATCTGAAAGTTTAAAAAATTATAATTAGCTTCAGATGTCAGAATAATTTCTCTTTATTACCTTTGTTTCATATTCCATTATTCTTGTCTGACATTTTTCTACATTAATAAGTAAATGTAAAGATAATATTTTTCATAATTCTCTAATTCTGGAGTCTATAATTTCTTATCATTTTATTAAAATTTCCTTCCAAAGTACAATTAAAATGGCATATATAAACTTTATCAACTATTTAATAAACTTATTATCAAAGGTTTTTTCCATCTTCAAACATGCACTGTAGATTCTTAAAATATTTTTGTTCCCATGTAATGTCTTGAGTAATTTTATAATGAGAATATTACTCCATATCCAGAGTTGCTAAAGAAACCGACATTATGTTGAAGAAAAAACCCAAGTCACATGTGTCTTTAAAAAGCTCCATCTACAAGGAGTCTAAACAAAATAAAAATGTGTTGCCAAATTGGAAACAGTCAATTTTCCCCTACCAATAAGATTAGGTGAATGAACTGTATACTGCATACATTCTGTAGTTTTAAAAATATTTTAAAAAGCCCTTTTAGTCATTTGTCTTCACTATCATCATATGCTAATTGCCAATTAAGCATTTTATGGGCATTACTTTAAAAAATTTGCATAACTATCCTACTAGTTATGGATATAATGACTAGTATTATCTCCATTTTACTGGTGAAACAATTGCTTTAAAGTGTATGTAGCTAGCAAAAGACTGAGTCAGTCAGGCTCAGAATCTCTGAACCTAGGATTAAGCTCTTTACTACAACACACCGCTTTCTCTACTTCCTGTGTTAATATAAGTGGAAAAAATATTTAGAAGTGTTTGGCCTGAAGGACCTGAACTTTCTGCATCGCCTTCACTTGGAGCTATGTGTGGCAAGAAAAACCATTCAACAAAGCTGAAATGGCCCATAATTTTCCCCATTACTTGTTCTAATGATTGGATTGTGGCACACATTTTTAGCCTCTGAGACCTATAGAGGAAGTATATAGTCTTGAAGCTTATTCACTGTTGCCGTTGCTATACAAACCACAACGTTAGCCCATTAGAAGTATGGTGGTATCTTGGATCTGCCCCTGACTCACTGTGAGTTCTGTTAACCTCTATCACCAGACTGAGCTACAGCTTCCTCATGTATAAAACCATGGAGAACTATACTAAACAGGCTTTGAGACCCCATGGACTGTAGCCTACCAGCTCCTCCATCCATGGGATTTCCCTGGCAAGAATACAGTTGGTTGTGCCTTAAAACACCGAACATGGAATTACCACATGATATAGCAAATTCACTGTTCAATATACATCCAAAAGAACTGAAAACAGTTACTCAAACAAGTTTGTGTACACAATATTCATTGCAGCATTATTTCGCAGTACCAAAGAAGGAAACATCCAATCTGTGGATGAATGGGTGAATAGATGTGGTGTATCCCTACTATGGAATATTATTCAGTCAGAAAAAGGAATTAATCAGTAATACAGGCTGTGAGGTATATGAATTTTAAAAATATACTAACTGAAAGAAGCCAAACACACTGGGTCACATATATATGATTCCATTTGTATGAAGCATCCTGAATAGATAAACCCATAGAGATAGAACATAGATTGGTGGTTGTTGGGGGGTATGGATGGAGAATGGGGATAATTTTATAGAAATTATAATTGGAGTATAACTTAAAAATTGTGAATCACTGTTGTGTACACCTGTAACATATAGTACATCAAATTTCAATACAATTTTCAAACAATATTTAGTTTTATGTTATGTGAATTTTATCTCAAATAATTTTTTTAAAGTTAGCAGAGACAATCTTTAAGTAGAGGTGTTGTGCATGATTTCTTCTTTTTAATTTATTTTTTTGGCTGTGACAGTACATCACAGGGGATCTTCATTGCTGCCTGTGTGATCTTCTCTTTGGCATATGGAATCTAGTTCCCTGACCAGGGGTCCAGCCCAGGCCCCTTGCTTTGGGAGTGCAGAGTCTTAACCACTGGACCACCAGGGAAGTCCCATATGGGTGATTTATTTCATCACTTATCTGTATTTAAAAAGTTTTTAACATTGAACAGTATTGCTTTAATCATTAGGAAAAAAATTACATAAAATAGCTTTTGAACTGTGGTGTTGAAGAAGGCTCTTGAGAGCCCCTTGGACAGCAAGGAGATCAAACCAGTCAATCCTAAAGGAAATCAACCCTGAATATTCATTGGAAGGACTGATGCTGAAGCTGCAATACTTTGGCCACCTGATGAGAAGAACTGACTCATTGGAAAAGACCCTGATGCTGGGAAAGATTGAAGGCAGGAGGAGAAGGGGTTTGACAGAGCATGAGATGGTTGGATGGCATCACTGACTCAATGGACATGAGTTTGAGCAAGCTCTGGTAGTTGGTGATGGACAGGGAAATGTGGCAGGCTGCAGTCCTTAGGGTCTCAAAGAGTTGGACACAACTGAGCAACTGAACTGAAAATAGCCCCCAAGAGCCTGAAAATTTAAAGCTATACTTTAAGACAATTGGAAAAAAATGGCTAAGAAAATTCTAAACATCTTTTTATACACTTTGAGAAAAACACATCTTTGAAGAAAATGTTAAAAACATAAAATTTATAACGTGCATCTCTGTTCATTAGCAATTAAGTTTTTTTCATATATTGCTTCCTAGAACTCTTAAGCAAAATAAGAATGGCAGCAGAAAAAGTCACAGAGTTTAGAGTTAGTGTCTTTGGGAGAAAGGAGAGTTGATGAGAAGGATGGGATAATGGATGAAAAAGTAAATTCAAGTCTACTTTTATGAAAGAAACAGCTAGCCATTTACAGAATAAGCACAAAGTCCATTTCACAGCTGGCCCTGTTTTCCCTCCGTTTCTTTGTTGTTCTCTCTCTCTTTTTGGCTTTAATCATAAAACTATTCATTCCCTGAAGAGTTTAGCCAGAGCAGTTGAGTTTTGGTTTGAAAAATTTAGAGAAGTAATAAAGGAGAAGAATGCTCCCTTCTCGTGGCTTCTAGTTTCCTTCTGTAATGAGTTTTCTGCTTAAATGTGAATGCAGTTCGTCCTCCCTCCTGATGGACAAATATGTGCAGTAGTAATTCTTCCAGGACTTCAGTTTGCTCTGTTGGGGAAAAACGCACATGGTTAATGCCAGTCCCGGGGCTTCCCTGGTGGCTCAGCGGTAAAGAATCTGCCTGCAATGTAGGAGATGTGGGTTCAATCCCTGGGTCAGGAAGATCCCCTGGAGAAGAGAATGGCAACCCATTCCAGTATTCTTACCTGGGAAATCTCATGGACAGGGGATCCTGGCAGGCTATAGTCCATGGAGTAGCAAATGAGTTGGATACAACTAAACAAACAAGTCCAACTCTGTGTGGGAAG
Source organism: Odocoileus virginianus (assembly GCF_023699985.2). NCBI lineage: Eukaryota > Metazoa > Chordata > Mammalia > Artiodactyla > Cervidae > Odocoileus > Odocoileus virginianus. The sequence continues at coordinate 31,261,873 of NC_069688.1, forward strand.
CATGTGGAAGAATGTAGAAGGTGTTGTTGAAAGGAATAATGGATCAGAACTTTAATTTTTTCTTGTTGTGAGCTATTTACAAGAAAACAATATGTATCTAATAAATAAGAGAAAATGATGGCAGCACACTGTTTTCAAAGTGTGGGGTGCTGACAACATAAATCAAAATTTCCCCAGGTGCTTGTTAAAAATACAAATAGCAGGTCCAACCCTAGAACCACAGAATCAAAGACCGTGAGAGATAAAACTACTTAAAAACAAAAACCCCATAACAACACACACGTACTAGCTAGAGGTCAGTGAACTACAACCGTTGAACTAAATTCAGCCCACTGCCTGTTTTGGGAAGTGAAGTTTTATTGACACAAAGCCATTCATAGTCTGTGACTGCTTTTGTGCTAAGGAGCAGAGCTGAGTAGCTGTGCCAGAAACTCTACAGCCCAGACAGCTTAAAATGTTTACTATCCAGCCCTTTACTGAAAAAGTTTGCCACCCTTGCTCTAAGCCATTGCTTCTCAAATTCAAATGTGCATACAAATCACTCAGGGATTCCTTGGGAAAGAAGGTCTGGGGTGGGCCTGAAATCCTTTGTCTCTCACATCTCCCAGGTGATGCTGATGCTGCTGCCTTGCAGAACACAGTTAGTAGCATGACCCAGAGAAGTGGTTCTGGCCATATGATAAATGCAAATTCTCAGTTCCAAGGCAGACATATAGAATCATAAATGCTGTGGGCTGGACCCAACAATTCATGTTGTATCAAGCCCTCCAGGTGATTTCTGAAGCACATCAAAACTTTTGTACCACTCATCCAGATTTTCTTTATGCAGATTAAAACTTGATAACCACTATCTTCAAAGAGCCTGAAATCATATGTTTGACTCCTTTATCACTGATCTCCTGAACATAGTATATGTTGATCATAATAATCAACTGGAAAGGAGACACGGGATGAAATTGCCACTTACTACGGTCTTGTTTATTTCTTTTCTATATATTCAGAATGGCAGTCTTGGATAAATAAAATTTCAAGTATATGTTTATTGGATTATTCCAGTTTAATATTTTACTTTTGGGGAGTCTATTTTTGTGGCTGCTCAAAATAATTTCAAATTCCATGTCATTTCTAAAGTGACCAACAGAGGGAGCTGGTGTTATAATCCTAATCCTTAAATAGGAGAATTTCTTTCCCATTGGCTGAATCAAAGAACAACCTCTTAAATCATCCTTGAGTATGATAAAATATTATTGTTTGGATGTATAGCTTCTGCTGTCCATGTTATATACATCTCTTTCTAATGCCAGGACAGCAGTATGATATATTTGAACTGAGTGTAACCTGTAAGCAATTCTATTAAATACTTCCAACATTCACAGACCCCCTAATCTATTTAAACAATGTTGATGGTACAAGAGACTCCTAAAATGCAGACCCTGTTCTCAATAAATATATGATTCTGCGGAGAGCAGGTGTAACAGAAGCAAGTAAATAAATCTAATTATACAGAATATGATCCCTTACCAAGACCAGAGAGGAACTGAGGTAGATGCAGCAAGTAGATGTTTTGGTGCATTTCCTAGAAGTAGACTTTTGGGTAGGTGATATGAGTGGTCATGGGAGGAACTGAGGCATGTAGCACTGAACTGAATGATTTTTTTTTTTTTTTTACCATAGCACTAGAGGAAGTAGGAAGTGTTAATCTAACTATTCAGTTTGTTAGCAAGAAAGAGAATGTTTACACAATGCCAGAGAGGATATCCCCATGGGTGAGGGACCAGCACACAGATGGCAAGTGGATAATACTGGTCCCTTGCCTTTACCTCCAGGAAAATTCAAAACCCATGACTGGCACAGGTTCAGGACTGGGCTTTGTTTATCAGGTAAATGATACAGTTAAACGATTGAGGCAAACAGTATTCATCAATTTGTCCTACCAAGTGACACTTTTTCTGATCAAGGACACCATTTGATAGTACATTTTGTTCAATATAAGCCAAATACTTAGTGCAGTGGGGATTCAATAAATGTTTGCTGATGTATGAAGAGATGGATGAAGGACTAAATAACAGATTGAATTGATGGGATAAAGAAACAGTCGAAGTCTGATGAAGGTGTTATGAAATGAATGAATGAAAGAAAGAGACAAAATAGAGAAGCATTATATATACAGCTAGACTTTCAGGGTTTGATAACTATTTGGATACAGAGATATGGAATTCAGTAGATACAAAACTGACTGTTGACTGAGGGATGATAATGTCTTAAGCATTGATAAAAATAGTAGAAAGCTAATTGAGCTTGGGCAGTGAGTGTTTAGAGATGTGTTTGACTTTAGACTGAATTTGGAGGATCTATACCGTCTAGGATGATATAAAAAATAGGCTATTGGTACTGCAATTTTCAGGTTTGGAAATTTGAAAATAGAGAGTTGAAATAAACCTAGGGATTGGAGTTACCTTTTGAGTGATCTTAGGATAGCTTAGATATATAATAAAAAGAAAATATATTCAATCACAAATGAACAGATTCCATCAATGGCATTTATCAAAGACCAATGTTTTCTCTACTCTGAGCTACAGGCTGAGTAGATTGTATGCATGCATGCTAAGTTGATTCAGTCATGTCCAACTCTATGAGACCCTATGGACTGTTGCCTGCCAGGTTCCTCTGTCCATGGGATTCTCTAGGCAAGAATGCTGGACTGGGTTGCCGTTTCCTCCTCCAGGGGATCTTCCCAACCCAGGAAATGAACCCATGTCTCTTATGTCTCCTGCATTGGCAGGCAGGTTCTTAACAACACTAGAACCACCTGCCAACACTTTTAGAGTATTTATTATATGATAGGCACTGCCTGGCACTGAGATTGGAATAGTGAATTTTGATGAAACTTAGATCCTGGTGGGGAGAGATAGAAAATAAATTAATAAGTAAAATATATCCTGTTAGGTAGTGATATGGAGAAAAGTAAGGCTAGAAAGCAAGATAGAGAATGTTAGAATTAGGGACTATCAATTTTAAATAGTGTGACCAGGAAAGGCCTCACTGAGAAAGTAACATTCGTACAAAGACCAGATGCAGGTTAAGGAGCAACTATATGTGGGAAACAAAAGGTCCAGGCAGAGCAGCAAGTAGCAGCAGGAACACTATTGCGAAGACCCTGGAGTGGAAACACTCCTAGAGAACTGGAAGAATGGTGATAAGGCCAATATTTCAGGCAGAGTTAGAGTAGAAGGAAGTGAGGTCAAGGAGGGAATAGGGGCCAGTGAAAGTGGCTTTGACATTCACTAAAAGTGAGATAAGAACCTGCTGGAAAGATTTTAGTGGAGGACTGGTATGATCTGACTTACATTCTTATAGTATCTCTTAGGCTTCCATTGGGAAAAAAATAATTACGGGAGCAAGAACAGAAACTGTTAGGAGCCTAATTCAGGTGAGAAATGATTATGGTTCAAGGCAAATTTTTGGTCTTGAATAGCAGTGGAGACCAATGGTTGCATTATGGATCTATTTTGAAAGTAGGGCCAATCAGACTTGGTGACTGATTGATTGTAGAGCCTGAGAGAGAAGGGGATATAAAAACTAATGCCAACAGTTTTGGCCCTGAGCAATGGGAAGCATGGTGTTATCACCGGTTGGTTGGAAACTGAGATGGAGTTTATGGGAGGGAGCAAGTGTTAGGAGCCTTGTTTGCACATGTTAACCGTGAGATCCCGCTAGACGACCAAGTGAAGTCTGTTCTATATGTAGGGGACTGGAGTTCAGGACAGAATTCTAAGCCGGAGCTATAGATGTGGGAGTTGTCCTGTACAGTTGGTGTTTGCAGCTTGAAGTGAATGGAATCACTGAGAAGATGAGTGTTAAGTATAGAGAAAAAGTTCAAAGGCTTTAACCTTGGACCATCCAGGATTTAGAGTCAGACAAAACCATAGCAAATAGTAAAATAGGGGGTGTCAAGGAGGTTATATGAAAGGGAAATGCAGATGGAAATAAGTGTAAGTCTGTTTAAATTTATTACAAAGGATTTTCAAAAGAGAGAGAAGTTGAGTTCATTAAAATAGTGAGGGATTAAGAAAGATCCAATAGAGAAGGACCTACTGGAAGTGGGGTGATGGTGCTCCAGACAGAGAGTGAAGAGATAAGCAAATCCAGCTCACTGTGGAGGGGGTCAACAGCAATGACTTTGGACCCAGACTCTGGATTTGAATCCTGACTTTGTCACTTACTGGCCTTCCCTGGTAGCTCAGGGGTAAAGAATCTTCCTGCAATGCAGGAGACCTGAGTTAGATTTCTGGATTGGGAAGATTCCTTGGAGGAGGGCATGGCAACCCACTCCAGTATTCTTGTCTGAAGAATTCCATGGATGGAGGAGCCTGGAGGGCAGTCCATGGGGTTGCAAAGAGTTGGACATGACTGAACAATTTTCTTTTCCTCTGCCACTTACTAGCTGTGTGAGATTGGTCAGATCATTTAAACTCCCTGGGTCTCAATTTCCTCATTTACATAAAAATAAGGACAGTAGTAGTTTGCATCATAAGGTTGTTATAATAATCAAATAATTTAACATTTGTAAAATACTTTGATTACATGAACTTCATAGAAGTGTTTGGATTTGACAATTTCCTGAATGATCACCACTGATTTTGGAGAGAGGAGTTTCTATGGGATTGAGAGATTAGAAGGTAACCACTCAAAGGATGAAGGAGGAAGTGGGTATGGGAAAAGATAGAGAAGAGTAAGCAGAAGAACCCTTTATAAGACAATAGTTTCAAAATATATATTCATATCAGTTTAATGGAGAATGAATGCTATGATGTTTCCAGGTACACCAAGAAGCTTGTATTCAACACCTATCAGTTCTTTGGCTGTTACCATATAAAAATTTCCTGAATGTGACTGCTTTTAATCACAAACATGGTAATTTAATTTGATTTAAGCCAATATCCCAAAACATCATATATTAGGTTTTCTACTGACTAGAAGTCAGATCTTCAAGTCTTTTGTGTCAACTATTCCCAGGTGGCACTAGTGGTGCCTGGTGGTAACCCGTCCCCAGTATTCTTGCCTGAAGAATCCCATGGGCAGTGGAGTCTGGGAGGCCACAGTCCAAGGGCTTCAAAGAATTGGACAGGACCGAAGTGACTTATCATGAATGCACATCTAGGAGAGAATATCTGTCTAGGAGAGAATAGTCTAGGAGAGAATATCTGAAGCATAAAACTGCCAAGAACACTTTGTGGTTCATGTGACTCATGGATAAAGTATAATGAAAACTGACCAAGTATTAATTTCATTTTTGGTGTTTGCTGATACTTTACACTTTATGTAAGGAATAATCATTTTATAGTACAGTATTATAAATCAGCAGGTTTCATTCTTTTTGCTAGATTTCCAAATACTCTGGGAAAAAAACCTTCTCTAGATCCTTCAGTTTTTAATCTATGTATTTTTGAGAATGAAATAGCTATAGTAGAATGAAACTATGGTAATTCATCTGCTAGAGACATCACTCAGAGGAGGCAACTTTACTGAACTTGATTATTTTGGACCTTACTCATTGCTTTAGTAATTTTTTTCCTCAAATTTAATTGCTTTGAGGCCAATGATGTGAAGGGCATATAAAATGCAATTAACAGATGAAAAATATCTCTTGTGATTTGATATTAAACTGAAGTGATGGAGTGTGACATTATGAAATGGCATCAGAGGGTCCACACTTTGCATTTCACTTTAATTATATCAATTTCAGACTCTGGAACACTGCAGTTTCACACACGCTTAATTAAATTATGTCAGAACCAATACTTTTAGGTCAACAAAGTTTTAGGAGGAAGTTTTAGAAATAGATAAGATGGAAAGCGCAATTCCTTGTCTTTCTGGCTACTGGACAAGAAAAAGCTCTTAAAGTTTCTTTTATCTGTAAACATCTGTGGTCATGATAAGGCCTGCTTTCAATGGAATTCAAGGCCCCTAAGACAAATGACATCATTTCCAGTATACTTGGGGCTCATGGGAAGGGAAGTCATTGTATTAATTGCACAAAGCTCCTCTCTTTATAAGGACCTATGTATATTTTTGAAAATGTAAAAAACAGGCAATAAAAGACTAACATAACTGTTTAACAATTAAAGAATTAAACCATTTCTTTTTGCCAAGGAAAAATTGTAGAGCTCTAATTATATCTGTTTTGTATATATGAGACTAAAACTTTTAGACATCAATGCTTAGGCTGTGCATTGTTGGCTGAACAGTTGATACCCAAGCTTACCTATAATATGTTGCGGTTGTTTAGCCACTGAGTCGTCTCCTACTCTTTGCAACCCCATGGACTGTAGCCTGTCAGGCTCCTTTGTCCACAGGATTTCCCAGGGAAGAATATAGGACTGTGTAGCCATTTCCTTCTCCAGGGAATCTTCCCAACCAAGGGGTCAAACCCGCTTCTCCTGCATTGCAGGCAGATTCTTTACGCCTGAGCCACTGCGGAATTAAATACCATGCCCTAAATCCTATATTACACAGTTCTTTCCGTGGATTAGATAAAAATGTTGTAATTACATATTTTCTTTCCAGTCCCTCCTTATGTTAATGGTAATGATCTTTTTGCCTCTTTGCTGCTCATGTTCTGCCCTCTTCTCCATTTTCCCCTTTTCCTGGAGGCATCCTGTGATAAAAGTTCAAGTGCAAATCACTGCAGTGTTCTGAAGCCCTCATCTGGGAGACATTAGTTATACTGTTGTGCCAAGCAAGGCTCAGGGGCATGCTGGTTACTTAGATTCCTGAAGAAAGCATTTGAGACCACAGATACTACCAGCTTCAGACTTCTGAGATAGACTAGTTGTTTTCTGGGGCCCAAGACCATGCTTTTAAAGGAACATTTTATCTTGTGGTAAAAGCCTTGAGAACAAAAGAAAATTTACATTTTATGTTGGTTCCATCTATTTACTTTGTTGACAAATAGGTTAGGTAATTCTATTCGTAATGGTAGTTCCCATGAACTGGATAACATGCACTATATTCACACATATAATATACACATGAAAGGGCTTCCCAGGTAGCGCTAGTGGTAAAGAACTTGCGTGCCAATGCAGGAGTTGTAAGAGAAGCAGGTTTGAACCCTGGGCCAGGAAGATCCCCTGGAGGAGGAAATGACAATCCACTCCAGTATTCTTGCCAGAAAATTCCATAAACAGAGGAGCCCAGAGGGCTACAGTCCATGAGGTCACAAAGAGTTGGACACAACTGAAGCACCTGAGCATGCATGCACACATGTAATACAGCCCTAACTGAAACGGATGTCACTAATCTTCTTTAAAGATGAGGAAACAGAGAAAGCATGTGACTTGCTCAAGATCACAAAGCTAGTATCTAGCAGAGTTACAATTCAGACTCTGTTCCCTCTGGCTCCAAATTCCAACTTTTTTTTCACTCTATCATGCAGTCTCCAAAAGGTGTCCTCAGATACTTCTTAGTCATATGTCACCCCTGTGGTTGTCAGTGTAATCTTGTAAAATGGAAAATCAAGATACTGCATGAAAGTGAAAGCTGCTCAGTTGTGTCCTCTTTGTGACCCCAAGGACTATACAGTCCATGGGATTCTCCAGGTCAGAATACTGGAGTGGGTAGCCTTTTCCTTCTTCAGGGGATCTTCCCAACCCAGGGGTCGAACCCAGGTCTCCCACATTGCAGGTGGATTCTTTACCAGCTGAGCCACAAGGGAAGCCCAAGAATACTGGAGTGGGTAGCCTAACCATTCTCCAGCAGATCTTCCTGATCCAGGAATTGAGCCAGGGTCTTGTGCATTGCAGGTGGATTCTTTACCAACTGAACTATCAAGGAAGCCCAAGTACTGTGTAGTCCCCTCAAAACACACTTCCTTAATTGCTGAATTTAACCAACTCTAGCTGTACTCAACTGACAGGTTAAAATTTATATAGTAAAAAGTTAGATAGCCCCTAACTAAAGAAGGCTGAGTGCCAAAGAATTGGTGCTTTCGAATTGTGGTGCTGGAGAAGACTTCAGAGTCCCTTGGACAACAAGGAGATCAAATCAGTCAATCCTAAAGGAAATCAACCCTGAATATTCATTGGAAGGACTGAGGCTGTAGCTGAAACTTCAATACTTTGGCCACCTGATGTGAAGAACTGACTCTTTGGAGGAGAAGGGGGCAACAGAGGATGAGACAGTTGGATGGCACCACCAACTCAATGGACATGAGTTTGAGTAAACTCCGGGAGATGGTGAAGGACAGAGAAGCCTGGTGTGCTGCAGTCCATGGGGTCGCTCCTCCTTAGGTGAGTTTTACCTATTTTTGAATTTTTTTTGGCTATGCCAGGTGGCTTGTGGGATCTTAATTCCCTGACCAGAGACTGAACCTAGTCGCTCAGCAGTGGCAGTGCAGAGTCTTAGCCACTTTATGCAATTCATCCAAGTGGTTGCAAGGAGCCATAGTTCTTTCATTTTCACTGCTGAATACCATTCCACTGTATGAATACAGCAAGTCCCCTATGTAAAAATGAGTTCTGAGAGGGCATTTGTAAGTCCAATTTGTTCTTAAGTCCACAATTAGCCTAGGTACCCAAGTAACACAATCGGCTATGCAGTACTATACTATAATATGTTTATAATGCTTTCACACAAGTAATACATAAAAAACAAACACAAAAAATAAAGGCAACATTTTTAATCTGACAGTATCTTGATAAGCACAGTAGTAGAGTACAACAGCCGGCATATAGGGGCTGGCATCAAGTGAACAGGCAAGAAGAGTAACTGACCGGAGGGGTGGGAAATGGTAGAGCTGAAGGACTGTCAGCAATAGGAGATGGAGGGCAAGCTGCAATTTTACTCATGACTGACACCTATGGCGCAGTATCTGGTTCCTTGTTGGATATAGTTCTATCTACCTTCTTGCTTCCAGACATCCTGGGCTTGAAATAAAGATCCAGTACTACAATGTGCTATACAGTACTGTCCAGTACAGTACACAAAAGCAGAACCACTTGTAGAGGATGCACACATATGACAATGTACACCAGATGCGTGAACTAACTTACATGACTGGACATGCAAATGAATGTTCGCCTCTTTGCAAGTTTGCAACTTGAAGGTTCGGATGCCGGAGACACTGTATGTCACAGTAAAAAAACTCACTCTTCTGTTGTGAATCTTTGAGTTCTTTCCATTTGGGGGAGGTGTTACAAATAACACCACCATAAGCATTTTTGTATGCCTCTTGGTGTAAAATTTCAGGTATAGCAGATAATTCCGAACAGATTCTTGAAGTGGTTGTACGAACGTGCAACCTTGTCAGCCTTCTGAGGGTTCCTACCCAACTTTTTGTCCTGAATTTTGACATTTGTTAATAAGGTTGGGTGCTCATGGGAAGCATAACTCCTGTCCTGGTGCAGGTTTTATCTCTTCCACCCACAGTGACTCAACTGTTTTCCTGGACTCTAGTCATTGTGACCTACTCCGTGGCTGCAAGTGTTGGTCCTCTATCTGGAACTGTTTTCTGGAGCATGCTGTAAATGGAAACAATTAATAACCTATCTAGGGCACCAGTGTGATGACCTTAGGTGTGAGTAACCAGTGTAAAATCACCTTTGTATTGTTGTTGATTCAGTGGTCTGAAAACAGCAACATCAGATTAAGCCATTCAGAAGGTAGAAGTTCATTAAGCCTGGACACCGTGTTGTAGTCACAGCACAAATGAATGCTGATTCCTAATGTTTCTGTGGTTATCACAGCGTTTGGATCGACACTCTAAAGGTGCCAGGGCTTCTGTAATGTACCATTCTAGAAGCTAGTGTTAATTGAACCAACAAAGGTGTCAAAAACTTCTGTCCCATTTCTTTTAAGTAGGTCAAATTCTTTTATGAAAATTCCTTATAAATCCCAATAATCTTATTTCAGAAATTCTTCTAAACTATACTTACTTTTCACTTTATTAAGAGAAAAGCTGTAAGAGATGCTTATTTACCTTGGATAATCCTGGGTGCCAGGGACAATTCCAGAAGTATATTTGCAAAATGAAATAGATTAATCACTTTAGCTCATCTCAGAGAAGTTTGGTGAGAGTGGAGATGGTATGAGGAAGAAAAGAGAATGATGTTCTTTTTGCGAGGTTTTACGTGTATACACAATTTCTCATCCTGCTAATGTTAAGGAGGAACTGAACAAGCAAGTTAAACATGTAGCCTGAAAGAGAACGTCCCCTCCCAGCTTCCCATGTCTTAAATGGTAAAGAAGAGAAGGTAACATAATCCTTAATAAACAGAAGGTAAACAGAGGCTTAGTCTCCATGGTATTTCCAGCACCCAAAGTTTCTTTGATCACAAAATCTATTCTCAATCTCTTGGTTGCCTTTTCTAATTACATGAATGGTCAATTATAATTTGCCATTTCCTAACAGAGCACCAACATTCTTAATTGGGCTTTCCAAGTGGCGCCAGTGGTAAGAGATGCGGGTTTGATCCCCGGCTGGGGAGATGCCCTGGAGGAGGGCATGGCAACCCACTTTGGTATTTTTGCCTGGAAAATCCCATGGACAGAGGAGCCTGATAGGCTCCAGTCCATAGGGTCACAAAGACTCAGACAAGACTGAAGAGACTTAACATGCATGCATGCACATTCTTAACTACATTTTTTGGCACATGGAGTCATATGAAGGATGGTATTGTCATCATCAAGTGTCTGGTGATGGTACCAAAAAAAAAAACACAAAAAAATCCCCCAGCAACCTAAAAGTGAGGCTTTCATGCTCAAATCTACTGACATTGTCTTCTTACCATTTGTTTTCAGAGGCATCATTTGACTTAATTGATCTATATATCTGGCATAACCCTGGCAATTATTTCAAGAAATGGTAGAAATCTGCTGCTGCTACTGCTGCTGCTAAGTCGTTTCAGTCGTGTCCGACTCTGTGTGACCCCATTGATGGAATCTCCTAGTACATGGGATAAAAGAGAGAGTGGGTTTAATGAGGAGGAGAAATGGGAGTAAATCTTGCACATTTCATAGGCGTTAAGTGAATACACATGTAACGGAAAGGTTTAAAGAGTGGACCTTCTCATTGTGCAAGAAGAAAGCAGTTTCCTGCCCTCTCATAGCCTCTGCACAGCCTGGAAAACTTCTATGCGGGAATATGGAGACCTCTCCTCAATTATCATCTTGCCTCCTTGAGGCTACCTCTGGCTGCTCTTGTGCTGTGGAAAAGAGGAAAAAAAAATAGAGTTGAAAAAAATCTCATTTGACTGGAATAGTTTGAGGTGAAACTTACTTACATTTGAATGGTAAAATATATTTGGCATTTGTTTGCTCTTAGTGAGAGTTAGAACATAAAGAAGGCTGAGTGCTGAAAAATTAATGCTTTCAAACTGTGGTGTTGGAAAAGACTCTGGAGAGTCCATCGGACAGCAAGGAAACCAAACCAGTTAATCTTAAGGGAAATCAACCCTGAAGGGGCTGGAAGGACTGTCATTGGAAGGACTGACGCTGAAGCTGAAGCTCCAATACTTTGGCCACCTGATGTTTAAAGCTGACTCATTGGGAAAGACCCTGGGAAAGATTGGGGGCAGGAGGAAAAGGGGCAACAGAGGATGAGATGGTTGGATGGCATCACGGACTCAACGGACATGAGTTTGAGCAAGCTCTGGGAGATGGTGAAAGACAGGAAAGCCTGATGTGCTGCCATCCATGGGGTCACAAAGAGTTGGACACAACTTGGTGAACGAACAACAAATTGCTCTTGGTGAGTATTTAAAAATGCCTACTGATTTTTTACCCCTCTAAGATGCAACTGTGGATTCTTTGGAGAATCCATCTCCACCTCTTATCACTGAGAATTTCTTACTTGCAGCTTTCTTGACTCAGAGAACTCCTCCATTTCTGCTTGGAATGTCCCCTTCAGCAAGCTCTCTTGCTGGGTAGACAGGCTGGACAACAATAATAAGGATTTGCCCAGGTGGTAGGATCTGAAAACAGCCAATGGCATGTCTTTTAATTTTCAACCATTGTATTTAACCCTTATAAATAGATGATAAATGATTAAAGGACACAACTCGGAGTTTTTTTGTTTTTCTTTTGTCAATGCAGATTTCCTTTTAGGTTGTCAAAGAAATGCTTTGTGAAATTAATATGTATATCCTTGAAAATTTGATTTACGCTGTTCTCATTTTTCAGATGAGGAAATAAAAATCTAAATTTATACAGTTATTCTGTAGCAGGACAAAAGAGTCTAGAACTAGGGTTTCCTACATTTTTAGGACACTGTTCTTTCAACTGTACCATTATGCCATTAGGGTGGATAATTAATAAAAGTATTGTTTTATGAGTGATGTCTGTTTCTATGCCTGTCATATCTTAAGATATTGCTGCATAGAGTTAAGAAGGAGATGAAAGTTGCTCTAACTCAATTCTTAAACAGTCTTTTTAAGATAAGCTTATCCAATTGCAGGGAAGATAAAAGAGAAATGAGACCACAGTAATTACGACATTTTAAAAAATGTTTCTCTAAGAAACCATAAAGGCCTTGTTATGGTTTAAATAGTGAGCAAATCATGTGTGTGTGTGTGTTTATATGATGCATATTGTCATTTTGATACATGGCTCTCCTAAGGAATAAAGGTGAAGGCTAAACAACTGCATAATTAATTTTTGTGTTTTTTCCCAAAGCTATTTAAAATCCACACATGAGTATTGCTCTAATCATCAATTATTAACTATTATTTTCATAGGCCAAATATGAATTGATAGGAATAATTTAGGCTAATCCTCTTCTCATTTTTCACTTTAATATTTCTCCCTATAAAGTGTTTCTAATACTTAAATAATCTCTGAATATATCCGATATTCTTCGTAAACCTGTAATTTGGGATTCTGTTATTGCTTACTTACCCTGGAAAAACTGCATTCTGAAGCAATAGTTGCAGTTGGATTATGAAATACTCTAATTATGTTGAGTAGAGTAGAAATTATTCTTTTTCTGAATATTTTGTAACAGTCACATTAAACAAGATTTTAGTTATTATTATGTGATCCTTTCTAGCCTCTGCTTGCATGCTAAGTCGCTTTAGGCATGTCTGACTCTTGCAACCCCATGGACTGTAGCCCACCAGGCTCCTCTGTCCATGGGATTCTCCAGGCGTGAACACTGAAGTGGGTTGCCATGCCATCATCCAGGGGATCTTCCAGACCCAGGGATTGTACCCACATCTCTTATGTCTCCTGCATTGGCAGGAGGGTTCTTTACCGCTAGCACCACCTGGGAAGCCCTTCCTAGCCTCTTGCTTATACTAAATTTAAAATGTAATTAGAATTACTATTTTTTTTCACTATTCCTTTTTCTGTAATTAGTACTTCTCTCTCTCCATGTATATATATAAAGATAGAGAGAGTATATATATATACATGCACCCACATATACATATATGTACACACACATTTATATACACATACACATAATGTATATTTTATACAATTTTATCTATAGTTCTCTCTTTATCCAAAGTACCTTATATACAATATATTTGGATTTCTAAGCAACTGTCTGTGTTAAGTATCATCATCAAATACATACAGACTTTATAGGCCTACCATGAGAAAATCAGTGAGCGGACATTCTATGCTATTCCAAAGGGTCAAACTAAGACCAATAGCTAGAAATCACTGAAAGAAGATTTCAGTACATAGTGATAATGGCTTTCTCCTAGTTAAATGCACAAAGGACTTATTGGTGGGGAAGCAATGTCTCCGTCCCCAAAAGGATTTAAGTGAGAGGTTGAATTTATTTGTACTAAGAGAAATCTAAATGGGCTTATATTGAAGTAGAAGACATCTATAATTCTTCCCAACTCTAAAATTTTAAGATCCTCCTTTAGTTCTGATTTCAAATCATACATTTCCATTCAGAAATGAAATTATCTGACTTTCAGGGATTTACTAATAACATGTCGGCCTAACTGACAGCTAATGGGACTGCGATCAGGTTTGACTAGAAATTACTGCCAAAATGTGCAAATAAAAATTCAGAGACTTGGGTGTGGGAACCAGAGATCAAGTTTAACTTCTGAATATGCAAAAATGACTTCAATTTTCTCAGGGTAGAGGCCTTCAGGGTTGGGGTTGAGAAAGTCAGTGTGTGGAAGAAATGGAGCCCTGCTCTGCAAAATGTGGGGCTGCTGCCACTAGCTCAGGAAAGATGAAAGTGAATGGGAGCCTGTTGCTACATTCTTCACAAGGTTCAAGTATACTGGAAAGTGATAAATAAAAGGTTTACTGAATTCTGAAGCGATTTTTATCTTGTTTCCAGTTATGAATCATATACCTGTGTGTGGGAGCTCAGTTGCTCTGTCCAACTCTTTATGACTACATGGACTGGCCTGCCAGGCTCCTCTATCCATGGGATTCTCCAGGCCAGAATACTGGAGTGGGTAGCCATTTCCTCCTCCAGGGGATCTTCCCAACCCAGCAACTGAACCTGTATCTTCTGCATCTCTTGTGCAGGCAGGCAGATTCTTTACTGCTGAGCCACATAAGAAGCCCAATTTACATCCCTACTTGCTTTCAAAATGAGATATTAGGCAGTTATGATTTTCTGTTCCTAATGGAGCCCAACTTCTGTTTCTGTAAATATATCTCAGAAATGATTATGTCAAGCATAATGCAAAAATAAAATAAAATGGAAAGATATAAAATATAATGGGGGGGGGAACTCTGTTTTTTTCATATAGTAAGTGACATAAAATAACTTTCATGTAGTAAGTAACATTCAAAGGGACACCAGTAAGTGACATTCATTTCTGTTTCCAGAAGCTGGTCCTATTCTAGAATAGCAGACAAGAAAGGAAGTTAGGATCTATTTTAGTTTAAGGAGCCTGTCTGTTGCAAGACTGGTTTGGGTCTGTGACTTCTCAGAGGATTTGTTATGATACCTTTATGTGTTTTCCTCGACTGACTAAAGTTTTTATTACTTTGTATGATATACTGATAATATAGCTGCAGGAGTAATAATATTTTGTATTGTATGATAAATACAATCAAACTTGTCACAACAGAGTCATATTCTTCTTTCAGGAACCACTTATAATTTCTACTGAAAGACAAAGGTATCAGAGGTGTGTGGGAAAATTATTAAGCTTTGCTTCTGAGTTTCTTCTTTCCAAAGAGGATGTCATTGACACAGTAAAGGGAACACAGCAGGATTTTCTGGTCCTTACCCAGCCTGACTGGGGTGGTGGAGAATCCCTGTTGTGACTTGCACACTGGCAGATTTTATTATGAAAGTTGAGTATCTCACAATGTTAGGGACAGCCAAATGTCAGTTTATTCCCAGGTTCATGGTGATGAACTAACTTTGAAACACAGGGTGATTGGAGTCGTGATGTGGGTTGCTTCATGCTCTCTAACCCAGTATTTCGTAGTCAAGATCTTTCTGATCTTACTGAATGTTACCTCAGGTGGTTCGGTGGCATTTGGCACATTATTCAACAGGATATATCATTCAGTACACTCACCTCATTCCTGTCAAAGAGATGACCTGTTCAAACAAACAATCAAAACTCTAGAGTCAGAAAAAGAGACTCAGATGTATAGAACAGACTTGTGGACTCTGGGAGAAGGCGAGGGTGGGATGTTTCAAGAGAACAGCATTGAAACATGTATATTATCTAGGGTGAAACAGATCACCAGCCCAGGTTGGATGCATGAGACAAGTGCTCGGACCTGGTGCACTGGGAAGACCCAGAGGGATCGGGTGGAGAGGGAGGTGGGAGGGGGGACTGGGATGGGGAATACATGTAAATCCATGGCTAATTCATTTCAATGTATGACAAAAACTACTGTAATGATGTAAAGTAATTAGCCTCCAACTAATAAAAATAAATGGAAAAAAAAATAAAAAATAAAATAAAATATGAAAAAAAAAATAATTAAGACAATATACGCAGTCACCACCCCCCATAACCCCCCACCCAGAAGACTCTCTGGTATCTTCTTAAAAAGCTCAATTAATGTTACAAAGATAAAATGAATCTATGTGATGTTTTCAGAGGCATTTAAAACTTGAGAACTTTCAGAACTAAGAGAGAAATGTTTTAATAAATGTTGATAAAATGAAAAAATTATATAAATGCAAGTTCCTTGGTTGATATAAACTTAGACGACAAACTCCTTGAAAACAAGGACTGCATCCTATTCCACATAATCGTTAGGCAGTATAAAAATGCAAGCTGACTTGAATCAAAGGAGTCTGTCACGTGTGGACAGCTGTGTTTGTCTTTCATTTGTGGGTAAGCGGAGCAGTGCACACATGACATATTTGTGTAAGGTCATGTGAGTAGGGAAAGACTGACTATGCCTCACAGCCTTCCTCTTCTGCTGTAAAAAAATCTTCAGGTTTTACATTAGATGATTATTAGAGTCCCATGGTAATGTCATACTTGAAATTTAGTCTTTAGAGCTGCCTGGTAGGCAAGAATTACATTTTATAACTCTTCATCCAATATCATTCAATTTGAGTTCCTTTGAGTGACAGTACTGTTTATAATTACAACAGGACAACAGCCAGCGCTCGGACTTGTCCTAAGGCTAACTGGGACATATAGGCAATACATCCTGCACTGTCAAAAGCAGTGTTTAATTCTGCTAATCCACCAGGGCAGCAGAGCCATCAGGAGCCTCAACTTTGTGCTGAGGGGTCACTAAAGTATTTTGAATCTACGAGATGATGACAAGATCTGAGATGTGTGGCACAAATATTCTTTATCCACCTTCTAAAACAGACCCAAACCAAGATCATGGTTGACCTCAATGGGTAACATCCACTCAGCTCCCAGTTCTCGTAGGAAATCACAGCATCTAGCCGACCCAGAAATCAGGATGTGGTTCATTGGAAATGCAAATTGGCTTCTCGTTATTAACAGTCATTCATTGCTGTGAAAGAAAGCATTCAGGAACAAAGAGGCAAGATGACATGGGAGTAACACTTGGAGGAATAAAACAAACATTTCACTACATGCTCCTGAATTTATATCTTTAGGCAGTGCTGAAGTGGGCAGGTGAACAAAAAATGTCCGCGGTGTTCACGGGTAGATGAAGGGAAGTACTTTTCCTGCCTCTTGGCTCCTTAAGGTAGGGCACAGAATCCTGCAATGCTGTTTTTGCAGTGCTGTGCATGCCTCTAAGGGATGATGGAGTAGGTCTCCCACTACTAAGTTCAGAGGATCAGAGAGAATCCAGGAAGCTCCTTCAGTTGGATTATGTAGGTTATTAAACTCTGATGACTCTTCTTACAAGATAATTCAGGCAAAAGGAAGCAATGGGCCTGACCCATCAGGGTAAAAAGCTCAGGGCAAGTTATTTTGTATGTTGGATTTGAAAAATCATTAATTCCAGTAAAAAGTATCAATAAAGAGAAATGGTCAAATGATGTTAAAATCTGGAGAGAAAAACACAATCATAGAATAGCATATGGAAGGTGGGACTAATAAACGGGATAGTATAATCTGCCAGAAAAGAATTTGGCCACTTCCCTGGTAGTTCAGCTGGTAAAGAATCTGCCTGCAATGCAGGAGACCCCGGTTCGATTCCTGGGTTGGGAAGATCCTCTGGAGAAGGGATAGGCTACCCACTCCAGTATTCTGGAGCTTTCCTGGTGACTCAGATGGTTAAGAATCCACCTGCAATGCAGGTGATCTGGGTTTGATCCCTGGGTTGGGAAGATCCCCTGGAGGAGGGCAGGGCAACCCACTCTAGTATTCTTGACTGGAGAATCCCCATGGACAGAGGAGCCTGGCAGGCCACAATCCATGGGGCCACAAAGTGTCGGATACGACCAAGCAACTAAGCACAGCACATAGCACAGTGGAAAAATATTATTTGGAGGTTTTTGTTCTTTGCAAGTTTAAGAGGGCAAAACTGTTTTTTTATAAATTTGTCTGTGTGTATGTGGCTGGCCAGATCCGGCCTTTGTGCATAATATAATGTATGTTAGAAGTGACAATATGCGCAGAGGTAGGGTTGCCAGGATAGTTGTCTTGAGGCCTGGTGAGGTTAGTGTTTTTCTGATAATTTTGTGTTTATTGGGAAGCTCTGCAAGCATTCTGTTGCCCCACTTCAAGATGCCCCTTTGAGTGTTGTGCCTTTAGACACCTCGAATGCTGCCCACATGAGGCATGAGAGGGTTAGCCAAACTACATATTTCTACAATCTGTTGCTGTGAGCTAATAATGAAATCAATGCCCAATAACACATAATTCTGGAGAGCAGGAAGACCTCTGTAAGTAAGGGAAATGGATTCATCTCACACTGAGATGAGCCACTATGACCTCTGCCTTGTTTTGAAACTAATAATCTTTTATTATTGTGACATTTGCAATGTCTCATTTTCCCTCTAGCTATCCTCTAGTCCACTTAATTTAGCAAGCACAGAGTTACCATGAATTATTTAGCAACCAGACAGTTGTAATGGTTAGTTACAGCAGTCACATTGTGTAAGAATCAAACTGCTTTAAGTAAAAGGACAAAGTTCATAAAATCACTCCATTCTTAGAAGTACTTTAATAAGAAATAATCTTATTATCTAAAACAAAACAGAACAACCTTCCATTGAAGGATGCTAGTCATTGCCAGTTCCTTGTTGCAGCTGGATCCACTGAAGGATTTAGAACCTTAAGTGTGCCTTAAGTACTGTGGCTCCCTGACTTTATTCTCATCTGGAAAATTCTGCTGCTATAGCCCTCAGACAAGATGCAGCTCCATGCTCTATCTACTATTAGCATATACTTTTGGAACTGATTTCAAATGGGAATTCTTATGGAATATCTGGTTTTAAGTTGAGTATTCAAAGCACATCTAGAGCAAGACATGCCAGAAAGGGTCAGGGTCAGAAAACTGGCTATAAGATTTAACGAAGAGATTAAAACTATTATTCATCTCCCTTCCCTATGTGAAGCTTCCTATCATGCTTTCCAGTGAACAGAGAAACATAGCTTGGCATCCGGTCCCATCACTTAACGGCAAATAGAAGGGGAAAAAGTGGAAACAGTGGCACATTTACTTTCTTGGGTTCTAAAATCACTGTAGACAGTGACTGCAGTCATGAAATTAAAAGACGTTTGCTCCTTGGAAGAAAAGCTATGATGAACCTAGACAGCACTCTATTAAAAAGCAGAGACATCATCACTTTGCTGATAAAAGTCCATATAGTTGAAACTATGGTTTTTCCAGTAGTCATGTATGGATGTGAGAGTTGGACCATAAAGAAGGCTGAGTGCCAAATAATTGATGCTTTTGAATTGTGGTGCTGCTCAGATGGTAAAGAATTAGCCTGCAAAGTAGGAGACTCGGGTTCAATCCCAGGGTTGGGAAGATGCCCTGGAGGAGGGCATGGCAACCCACTCCAGTATTCTGGCCTGGAGAACAGAGGAGCCTGGCAGGCTGCAGTCCATGGGGTTGCAAAGAGTCAGACATGACTGAGCGATTAAGCCTGCGGCTATCGCCACTGGAGAAGACTCTAGAGAGTCCCTTGGAATGCAAGGAGATCAAACCAGTCAATCCTAAAGCAAATCAGCCCTGAACATTCACTGGAAGGACTGATGACGAAGCTGAGACTCCAATACTTTGGCCACCTGATGTGAAGAACTGACTCATTTGAAAAGACCCTGATGCTGGGAAAGATTGAAGGCAGGAGGAGAAGGGGACAACAGAGGATGAGATGGTTGGATGGCATCATCAACTCAATGGACATGATTTTGAGAAAACTCTGGGAGACAGTATAGGACAGGGAAGCATGGCATGTTGCAGTCCATGGGGTTGCAAAGAGCTGGACATGACTTGGTGACTGAACAACAACAGAATAAGAAAAAAGTCAAAATGTTGAGTGAGATAATTTTGGGAGTGAGTTTGTTTGATTTCCCATTTTTTCTATATATTTTTATGGGGATATGGTCAGAAAATATACATGCACTGAAGTGAAAGTCAGCCAGGTGTGGCAAAGCCTTAGGCAAATTTGTGCTCACTTTACAGCCTTGCTACTCAAGGCAAGGTCCCTAGACTCCAGTATTGGCATCACCTAGGAGTTTGTTAGAAATGCGTGGTCTTATGTCCTATTCTGGAACTGCTATATCAGAATCTATACCATAAGAAGATCCCTGAGTGATCTGCACACTAAAATTTGAAAAGTAACATTTGGTAGAGATCATTTGGCTTTTTCTCCTCCTTTTTTTGATTAATCTGGGAATACACTTAGAGAAGACTCATTGGTTTGAACATGGATTGCTTTCTGTAATCTGTAGCGATTCATTTAATGTGGTGCTCTCTTTTTCAACCAGCTGTGTGCTTCTAGGTCACCAATGCTTGCTGTCTTAGGAAATGTTTACACATTATAACTAACTCTGTGGGAGGCACATTCATCTATACAAACTGAAACTGGGAGCTTGTCTTTAAGCAAAATTATATGATATGCATCAAAGGTATCGTGTGATTGTGGAAGTTGACAAGTTATTACCCAAGAAAAGCTGCAAGAAATACTTCATTTTACCACTAGGTGGAAATAGAGTAATTTTGAGTATTTTCTTCAGGGCTATCAACTACTGCAAGACTGCTTCATAAACTGAAAGAGATCTAAGAAATCAATTAGTCTAAGCCTTACCTCCTTAATTCCATAGATGAGAGAACTGAGGTTCAAAGATATTAAAGAAAACTTCATCTGTCTTATAATTGGTTGTCTTGTAGAAGCACTGGGTGAAGAGACGCTAGAGTAATTCAGGATTCTTCAGCCATTTTCACCTACAAGAATAAATACTATTTTATTATCCTCTAGCATGACGGAATACATGATGTGACACCTGTATTTGTGGTCTCTGTGCTGCCACCAAAACTGATGACCAACAGGGCTCCTTCTGCTTTTAAAGACAGGCTGCAACAAAGTTATTGGTACTTCTTCCCTGTGTGTGCTAAGTCGTTTCAGTCCTGTCGTACTCTGTGTGACGCTACGGACTGGGGCCCACCAGGAAACTCTGTTTATGGGATTCTCCAGGTGAGAATACTAGAATGGGTTGTCATGCCCTCTTCCAGGAAATCTTCCTGACCCAGGGATTGAACCCATGTCTCTTATGTCTCCTGCATTGGCAGGTGGGTTCTTTACCACTAGTGCCACCTGGGAAGCCCTGTATCCTAATGTAATTAATCTCAACCAAGTGATAATTCTCTTCCCTTTGTCCAATGAAGAGATACTCAACCATTCTGTAGACTGAAAAAAAAAATACACAAACCAAAAGTTGAGAATTATATTTTATTTGGTGAACTTTCTAAGAACTTAAGCCAGGGATTCAGCCTCTCAGCTCTGAGGGACGGCTCTGCAGACATAAGGGAGAAGCCAGGATATATAGCTTTTGCTGAAAATAACAACAAAACAAACAAAAAAACCCTATGTAGTCAGATATCAAAAGATAACTGCTAAACACAAAAATGGACATCTCACAATAATGATTTTAGTGTTTTTCTTTGTGTGGGAAGATGCAAGAGTCTGGGCTCATTGAAATTATTTTTTGATATGCATCTTAACTACCTAGGGCCAGGATGCTGTTTTTCCTCCATCCTGAATCCCTTCAGGGTGCACATCAGGACCACTGTTATATCATGTTGCTAGCCACAGCAACATGCTTTGTTTACTGAAATGGCAGGTGATAGTCTCTGTCTACAATTCCATAAAGTCATACTAGACTTTAATCAGATTTGTTTTCATAGCATTTTTTGTTTTTACATTTATATTGGGTTCAAGTTAAGTAGCTTAGAACAGGACTTTAGTTTGAAGGTTAAGGAAATACTTAGTGTTTTTCAGAGTTTGTAATCCATTACTGGGCTTCCTCGGTGACTCAGCAGTAAAGAGTTCGTCTGCAATGCAGGAGATCCAGGTTCGATCCCTGGGTCAGGAAGATCCCCTGGAGGAGGAAATGGCAACCCACCCCAGTATTCTTGCTGGGAAAATCCCATAGACAGAAGAGCCTGGAGGGCTATGGTCCATGGGGTTGCAAAGAGTCAGACACGACTAAAGCATCTGAGCACAAGGCACATAATCCATTACTATTACTCTTAAGAAAGGAAGGGAATCTGAATTTAGGGCTTGAGGGACCTTAGAAATAACCTGGCTTCAATCTCTCTCCAGGTCTGTAATACAGTTGAGAGGCATCAGAGAACAAGGGATTAAGTGCATTGCTCTGAGTAGCAGAGCCACCACCATGCCCTTTGGCTCTGTCCCATGGGAGACACTAACAGGTATTTGACCTGTATCTTTGTTTTGTTGATGTGTTTTAACCACAAAAGGACTATTCCCATTTGTTGACTGGAAAAAATGCACAAGCTAAAAGTTGAATGTGTGTGTGCTCAATGGCTCAGTCGTGTCCAGCTCTTTGAGATCCCATAGACTGTAGGCAAAATTGAGAAGTATGTTTTATTCGGTGGAGTTCCTGAGGATTTAAGCCTGGAAGATGACGCCTCCGATAGCTCTGAGGAACTGTTCCAAAGAGGTAAGGGAAGAGCCAGGATATATAGGAGTTTTTGCAACTAAAACCAGATAGTCAGAACATCAAAAGACTACTGTTAAAGAAAACCAGGTATCTCCACTTAATGATTTCAGTGCTTCGCTTTCTTATGTATGGAAAGAGGCAAGAATCTGCACATATTTGTGTAGTTGCTCAGTCTGACTCTTTGTGACCCCATGGACTGTAGCCTTCCAGGCAAGAATATTGGAGTGGGTTGCCATCCCTCCTCCAGGGGATCTTCCCGACTAAGGACCACAACTCCTTCATTGGCATGAGAATTCCTTACCACTGAGCCACCAGGAAAGTTGCAAGAATCTGGGCTCATGGAGATCACTCCTTTGATATGAACCTTACCTATCTAGGGCCAGGATTCTGCTTTTCTCTGACCCTGAATCCCCTCAGGGTGCAGAGTCAGGGTGGTGTTTAGGCTGAGGCCTGCAACATCCTTTGTTTACTGACTTGGCAGGCCACATTTTTTCATCCACACACTCATCACATCAAAGAGTGTGTTTAAAAGTTAAATTTTGGATAATGCCTCTGGTATAAAAATGATTTCTTGAGTACCTAAGTATTTAGTATCAAGCATGGTTGATTATGATAATCTAAAAACTAGTATTCCAGTACTGAGTCCTGGCTATTATTATAATATTCTATACAAAAATGGGCAAACATGTTGACCTAGCACATTAAGAAGGCAAGTCCAAGCACATAGGAGCTGCTTCTCTGGGAGGCAGGGGCAGTGGGCCATGCTAAGTGTCTGGAAGCCAGCACTTACTCTGCTGGGCAAATGTGCTCAGCTGCCCTCAGAACAGGAACATTTTCTGGGAGCAGTTGAGCCTCAAGTATGGGACATGCCAGCCCTTAGTGACACAGCTATGTGACCCGAGTCTCTCAGCATTAAAATGGTGCCACTGGGGAAACTGGGGTAACCCTAGGATTAGGGCAAGAATACACTGCAGGTGAGTAAATGTCCTGAGGCATTCTGGGAAATGACAAACTCAGATTTCAGTTTCTTAGGGAAGGTGCAAGAAGAACTAGTGTCTTGGAACAATTCAGGGTATGTATTCAGTATGTAGCCTCTACTCTTAATCCCATGAAGAGGAGGGTGAGCTTGAGGCAGCCAGGTGTGGTCCTATTTCACAAAGTCTAGAATGAGAGGAACCTGGACAGGAATTCTGGTTCTTCCACTCTGCAAACTTTCCCTGCCTCATTTCTCTTTCAGAAAATTGGGATAATACCCTTGAGTAAAAATCCTGTGGGCATCAGCATTAACAGATATAAAGGGGCCAGGAAGTACAGCATGTAGCAAGGAGGCATTCAATAAATGGAGCTTATCTCCACCAAGGTGGCTAGCCTCTGTGTGTGGCAATTTCCACATCTCACTCCAACTCACTCCCACAGCAACCCAGGAGCACAAAGATCCTGTGACAGGCACACTTTGAAAAGTAGAACGTTCTACTTACAAATAAATACAGGGTAGTATTAAGATTAAAGGAGAAGAGGAGAACCACTGTTGTCTAAAGACTTGGGAGCCTGAGGAGAAATTGTTCAGGGCTCCCCTCAGCTGAAAATGTAAATAATAAAACATACTTGAATGAGAACATTTAATAGCTATGGCAGTCATTTAAACTGATAACCGTATAACAGAGTCAGAGTTTGGAAACCGAACTGCCTGGGACATCTCCCCGCACCCAGGACCTTCTGATAAGATAGCCTAACTCAACTCAGGTTAGATACCCTCCGAGGCCCCAGCTGGGCCGGGAGTGGCGTGTGAGTGGGAACAGGTTATTTCAGGAGGGTGTGGGATGCGGGTTTGTCCCCCAACCCCTCGCCCCAGCAGTGATTAAAGAGGCGAAGAAGTTTACCGATCAGTCAATTAAGCCACTGATAACTCCTGCAATGGGAACCGAACGAAGGCTAATTGATTCTTTGGGGGTGTCACGAACGGGAGGAGGGGCGGCAGCCTGGCATGGGATCAACGGGCCCGGGAGAACCGGGCCGGGTCCGCCCGTAGCCCCTCTGGCTTCCTGGGCGTGCGGAGGCGCGGGAGGCGCAGGGGCTGGCGTCCTTGGCGGCGCGGGGCGCGTCGGACTAGGACTAGTCCCAGCTTGCAGGAGGAGCCCGCGGAGCCCCAGCCGCCGCGGCAGGTGGAGCAGTTTAGTTCTTTTGGACCCCAGGAGCCAGGCCCGGGGGCGCGGAGGGCGGGTCGGGAGGACGAGGCGCGCTTCTCATTGGTCGCCGGGCACCGCCCGCGCGCGCGCTCTGCCTTTATAAAGCCGCGCGCGTGGCCCGGCAACCGCACGCTTGACTCCCCGGCGCTCGACCCTGCTCCACTCGCTTGTCACGCCTGTCGGCTCGGACCCACCATGGCCACCGTTCAGCAGCTGGTAGGAAGATGGCGCTTAGTGGAGAGCAAAGGCTTTGACGAATACATGAAGGAAGTAGGTGAGGTTCCCCGCCATACGGCGCGGCAACGTGGCACGTGTGTGTGGCTGTCTGACCGTAGGCCTCCTTCCGCGTGCTAGGCTGAAAGGCTGGGCGTGCGCGGCCGCCTACCCCTGACCCCGTTTTCCTCCACCTCCCACCCTCATCGCAGTTTAGCAGCGGAGGGAGCGCCTCCCGCCAGCTCCGGATTCCCCGGACCGTCGGCCTCTTGATCTGCCCCGCACTCTGCCGCTTTCCCCGGGCCCACGCGACCCCTGCTTTCCTGCCCTTTAGCGCGCTCACTCCTCTTCCACTCCGAGCTTCTTTTCTTTCGCCCCTTCCAGGCGGCCCTCTTAACTTTCCCTAATTTTCTTCCCCCGCCACTCATCCGCTCTTGTGCCATCGTCCTCCCTCGCACTCGCCCGGTCGTGGCCCCACCCACTTGCCTTGGCCCACCTTGCGGCATCTTTTGTTCCCAGGTGGCGCGCAGGGTCCCCTGCCTCTTCTACACCAGGACTCGGTTTCCAGCCGAAATCCGGGCTACCGCTTCAGCTTCCATTCCGCTCTCGGTTGCATCCCCCCGCGCAGAGCCCTTCGCCGCGTGCGTCGGGCCATTGTGGGTTGGCCGGGCTCCCCCGGTGGAGCATCAGGGCATCTTCTCTCCACGCCCCGGAGCGGGGCTCAGAGGCGTGGCGCTGGCGACAGTGACCTGGCCGGGTGGCGTGTGGGAGGAGCGCGGTGAGGTCGAGTGTACCCGGGGTAGCAATGCCCTGCAGCCTTCTACGTCTGGAGGGTGGAGCGCAGAGAGGCTTCGCCGGGAACCGCAGTCAGAAACTGCCGGTCCTTCAGCTGCTTTCCAACTGCCTCCAAGATGGGCGTGGCCTTGTCCAAGACACTTGATTTTTTTTTTAATTATTATTTTTAAAAAATTTTTACAGATTGTGTTGATTTCTGCCATACAGCAAGGGAAACTAGCCATGATTATGCATATATCGCTCCCTTCCAAGTCTCCCTCCCTTCCCCCCATCCCATCCCTCCAGGTCATCACAGAGCACCTGACTGGCTTCCCAGTGCTACACAACTTCTTGCCCGTCATCCGTCTTACAGCTGATAGTGTGTGCATGTTGATGCTCCCTTCTGCATTCCTCCCGCGCTCTCCTCCCTGACTGTGTCAATAAGTCCGTTCTCTATATCTGCAGTTCTATTCCTTCCCTGCAGATAGGTTCATCAGTATCATTTTTCTAGATTCCATATATATGCCTTAATACTTAGCAACTCCACCACTGGGTATATGCCCTGAGCAAACCAAAATTGTAAAAGACACGTGTACCCCAATGTTCATACCATCACTCTTTAGGATAGCCAGGACATGGAGGCAATCTAGATGTCCATCCACAGATGAATAGATAAAGAAGATGTGGTAGATATATATAGTGGACTATTACTCAGCCAGAAAAAAGAACAAATTTGAGTCAGTTCTAGTGACCTAAATGAAACTAGAGCCTGTTCTACAGAGTGAGGCACTTGACTTCTTAAAAGCCTTCCAAGGGAGGATGCGTCTCTGTAGGGAGATTCAAGTTCTCTTGCTCAAAATGGTGTTGGATTTTCTGTTGTCTGTTTCATAAGCCAGTGACAACGATAGAGTGCTGATTGCGACATTGGGTAGATTGGCAAAAGTGAACTTTTGTCACAGGCCCCTAGGAAGTGAAGCATAGCAAAGATTCTGTCTGACACAACTGCTGGGGCTGTAGGGCTGTTTTAGAAGCTGCTGCTGCTAAGTCACGTCAGTCGTGTCCAACTCTGTGCGACCCCATAGACGGCAGCCCACCAGGCTCCCATCCCTGGGATTCTCCAGGCAACAACACTGGAGTGGGCCGCCATTTCCTTCTCCAATGCATGAAAGTGAAAACTGAAAGTGAAGTCGCTCAGTTGTGTCCGACTCTTCCCGACCCCATGGACTGTAGCCTACCAGGCTCCTCCGCCCATGGGATTTTCCAGGCAAGAGTACTGGAGTGGGGTGCCATTGCCTTCTCCGT
Organism: Odocoileus virginianus; assembly: GCF_023699985.2. NCBI lineage: Eukaryota > Metazoa > Chordata > Mammalia > Artiodactyla > Cervidae > Odocoileus > Odocoileus virginianus. The sequence continues at coordinate 31,288,868 of NC_069688.1, forward strand.
TTTAGAAGCTAGCCTCCCGCAAATAGTAACTTTCTATTACCAAATGTTAAATGAGTGAAGAAGTCATTACAAAGACCTAGACCCCAAAGTACGCTGAAGTACTTCAGAAACACACCTTCTAGCTGATGGCTGGTTAAGTCTGGCTCTGGTGAATCTCGAGTGTGTTTATGATCCTGTGAATAAAACAAGGCAGTATTTATTTTTTTCCCCTCTGCTCTATACCTTGATCAAGGTGAGTCTGGACAAAAAGCAACTAACTGCACTCACAAAGGAGGCACACATACGTGTGTGTGCACCTGAGTGAGGACCACAAAGGTGGTTTCTCTGCCCGCTGAAACTGAACGTGTTTATCAGATGGATTGTTTCCAGAGTTCTGGAGTCAGGAAGGTTGTCAAGGTACAATTCATCAGAGAGCAAGCAAGGTGTGGAAAGAGCAGAGCCCTTTATTTGTCCAAAGTGAGAAAATAATGACTCAGCTAATGAAACAAAGCACCAGAGCCTAGCTGGAAAAGAGAAGGCTCCGCGGGGACATGTCAAGCCGGGCTGCATGTTCATCATCAAGTCAGTTACTCTGCTTAGGCTGTGGTCGCCTCATCCATGAAACTGAGATTTGGCCTAGAACCAAGTTTCCTACTAAATGTTAATATTAGGGGGAAACACATAGATTATAAAATAAATGTATTAATAGAGTAATTTGAGTTACAGAGTTCTGAAATACTATTTGTGAGGGTAAGGTTTTTCCTGTTTGTTAGCATCATGATTGTGCAGTTAACTCTTAAAACTGCAATTTGAGTATCTCAGGATTGATACTGATTTTGTGTAGTTTACTAATCAAATATTTATCAGGGACTTACGTGCTAGACTATGTGCTGGAGTCATATAATTCAGTGGTTGGCAGAACTGAGGAAATTATAGAAGTCAGGATACCTTCCTTAAGTTTCTGAGGGCCAACATGGCATGATGTCTTAAAGCTGAGATTTAGAGCTAGACTCCCTGCGTCGTTGGTTCTCAGCACCTCCCTTCTTAGCTGGATGGGCTTGAGTAAGTTACATCAATGCCTCACTTACTCATCTGTCAGATGGAGACTATCTACCTCTCACAAGGCCCTTGCCTGGCTTCCATGAATAGTATACGTCAGGTACTAGTGCTTGGTAAGCGCTGGATATGTGTATGTTCACAGTTGTTACTGATGACCTGCTGCTGCTGCTGCTAAGTTGCTTCAGTCGTGTCCGACTCTGTGTGACCTCACAGACGGCAGCCCACCAGGCTCCCCGTCCCTGGGATTCTCCAGGCAAGAACACTGGAGTGGGGTGCTATTGCCTTCCCCATTGATGACTGAATAGTTGAAAATATGCACAGCGTGGTGATTGCAATTGAATTACTGCTTTTATTATGTAAACGAGAACTTTGGTCTTCCAGGTGTCTAACATGGTATAACTTTCTACAGGAGTGGGGATGGCTCTGCGAAAAGTGGGTGCGATGGCCAAACCAGACTGTATCATCACTTCTGATGGCAAAAACCTCAGCATAAAGACTGAGAGCACTTTGAAAACAACACAGTTTTCCTGTAAACTGGGAGAGAAGTTCGAAGAGACCACAGCTGATGGCAGAAAGACTCAGGTTAATTATAATTTGTAATATCACAGAAGCTTGCAGAATGATTAACTCTATTAATAACATTCTTACTACTTTCAGGCCAGAACTTAATGAAAAAGTCTCAAGTTGTTTTATGAATTGAGTTTTGACAAATTAGTGAAAATACCGATTTCACAACTTAATCTGTTTTGTAAAAATAGTTTTAAGGGACATCTAGATTGAAAAGCACAAACTACATTGTGAATGAAATTAGTATGGTGAAATGAAATTAGTATGAATGAAATTAGTATAATGAGGTGAAGTAGACTCAGAAGGGAAAAAATAAAGAAATGTTGGTTAAGGAGGTTATAAGGAGTCACAGAAACTCTTCTTCATTGTGCTCTGGAAGATTAAAAAGGATACTCTATTTTGGCAGACTGTCTGCAACTTTACAGATGGCGCATTGGTTCAACATCAGGAATGGGATGGAAAGGAAAGCACAATAACAAGAAAACTGGAAGATGGGAAATTAGTGGTGGTAAGTGTCTGACATCTTATGTCTTATATAAATTCATAGTTCACATAAATGTTCTAGATCACTGATCATGAACAGGAGAACTAGGTTGAAGGAAAAAAAAGTGCCAAATAACAAGATAAATACAAGAATACTTAATAACTAAAGAAAGCGCTTTGTGGAGCTAGAGAAGATGATATAGCAGGAGCTGGGTCTAGTCCATGTTCTGCTGCTCTGTCTACAGTGCAGGCACACCTCAGAGATAACTGTAGGTTCGATTCCAGACCACTACAATAAATGGAACATCGCAATAAAGTGAGTCACATAAATTTTCTGGTTTCTCAGTGCATATAAAATTTATATTTACACTGTTGTATTAAGTATGCAATAGCTTTCTGTCTGAAAAAACAATATACCTGCCTTAATTTTAAAAATACTTTTTGCTGAAAACAGCCCCCAGATTATAAGAGTAATATCACAGATCACTAATCACCACAACCAACATAATAGTAATAATGAAAAATTTCGAAATATTGTGAAAGTTAACAAAATGTGACAGACAGAAAGTGAGCAAATGCTGTTAGAAAAATGGCTCCATAGACTTATTCAATGCAGGGTTGCCACAAACCTTCAGTTTGTAAAAAATGACTATATAATCTTGAGCATACATTTTTCTGTTTCTTTAAAATGAGGAATAGTATTTGCTAAAACTAAATGAATAGTTTAGATATTGCAAATCAGTAGTTTTCAGTAAAGTGTACACACATCATAAATAAAATAACAGGTTCTAGCTTTTCAAACCCAGGAATCCTCAAGTGCATTTTCTCCACCTGTGGAGTAGATTTTCAATGTTTTGTAGGATTGTGATCCTAGCATTCAACTACCACCATTACTCTGTGATGTAAGACTAACTTGCCTCTTTTTAATGACATTCTTTCTCCTAGGTATGCGTCATGAACAATGTTACCTGTACTCGGGTCTATGAAAAAGTAGAATAAAAATTCCATCATCATTTTGCACAGAAATTAGTTGCGAGGATGAACGAGCTCAGTTCAATGAGCAAATCTCCATACTGCTGGTTTTTTTTCATTATTGCTTTCAATTATCTTTATCACGAACAATTAAACTATTTCAAAGTGTTGGTTTAATTAGGGTCATCTCTTTGGTTAGTAAATAAATCTGTTTGTGCTACACCAGTGTTGCATGCTTTTTTAAACTTTATAGGAATTTAGTGTGAGTTTTAACATTTACATATGGAATAAGTGGGATAGCCTTGAGGATACCATATTGAGATTATATTTTAGTAATTTATATATAGAACTACTTCTGTGGCTAATAAGCTACCAATCATTAATCTTGCCTTGTGCTTTTAAACTTTGTATCAACTCAAGGATCTTAAATTTGTGGCAGAGACTGTTCTCATTGAAAAATAGCTGCATAAACTTTATAATTTAAATATAAGAATAAAGATTAAATCACCATCATTGGCTAGTAATCATACTTTCAGTAGTGTGTTTATAACTACTGCTCAGAAATTCTGTAGCCAAAAATCTTTTTAATAAACTTTCTGAGGACCTACCAGGTGCCAGACTGTCTTCCAGAGGTTGAATTATATCTGACCACAGGGACAAATCACTGCACTCACTGTGACAAACGCTCAGCTCTGAAAGCATACAATGTTCTCTTGTTTTATTAACAAAAGTAATTAAAAAAGTAATTCAACTCTGAAATACTTGTGTGTATATGTAAAGAATAACTAGAATTCTTGTGACTTCTGTCCTATTTCTCAACCCACATAGCAAATATCAACAGTTCACATTTGGAAAATTTCTGTAGGCACTGGGCTAATACTATGTACGTGATCCTCATAGCAATCCTTAGGGAAGCTAGTACCATTATTTCTTTCGCAAGTAAGAACACAGGTTTTTGACTAGCTAACTTGTTCAAGGATACAGGAAGTTGTAGAGTTGGAATGGGAACCTACAACTCATTGAGCCCACTCATGACTGATCAATCATTCTACAACTCTGGCATGCCTCAGCTTATATGAAGATCCTGAGTTAAATTTCCCAAATATAATACTTGAGACTTTTATGAAACCACCCTCTACACACTGAAATGTTAACTTGTAAGAATCTTTTAATTACTGAATGTTAGCAGTCAATGAAAGAGTTGGATTCATTTATACTGTAGCCTTGTGCTGTAGCCCCATGTGGCTGCTGAGCACTGGGTAAGTAAAATACACATAAAATTTAAAGAAAGTGATACCAAAAAAATTGAAAATGCCTCTGATTTTTATATTGATTATATATTGAAATAAAATTTTTGGATATAGTTGGTTACTTAAATATTGGATATTAATAAAATTAATTTTACCTGTTTCTTGCTTTTTTTAATGTGGCTGGGGAACATTTAAATGTTGCATGTGCTGAAAAAAAACTTGCAGTTTTTTTTTTTTTGATCCATATATTTGGATGGACAGTGCTGCTCTAGACTTCCTTTTCTATTTGAATTTACATCTTGCTTATTTAAGTCTCTATATTGGATTTCCTCTTTCATCCTCTTTTTCCGCTTCTAGTAATAGTGTACATTTATATGACTTCCTGAGCCAAACACTGAGCCAAGTACTATAAAGAGTTCCATAATTCTGAGAACCACCCTAGATGATGTATATTAATAATTGTTTTCTGCATTATTTAGACGAAGAAATGAAGTCTCAGGATCTAGGAAATGATCCCAAGACATACAGCAAGGTTAAGTCAGAACAGGTTGTACACAAGTTTATCTAAGACCAGCACCATGTTCTAATGTCTATATTGCTTCACTTTATGGACTGTGGAGTATTGCTAGAAGGAGGGCAGACTCATTCTTTCCATGGAGAAGCTGTTGACATTTTAAATGAGAGAAGTTGTCTTCATTGTGCTGAACTGTGACAAGTCACTGTCCTAAGATCATTGCCACAAAATGCCCATGACACCCATCAGTCTATCCCAAACACCCTATACATTTTCAGATAAGACATCTGAAAGGGTCTAAGGGTATCCTACTATACCTAGTTGAGAACCACTGGGTGGAACAAGAACAAATATAGTTCAACTTCCTATTATCTGGTGTCAATCAAACCCTTTCTGCTACGTTGTTTAGTTGCTCAGTTGTGTCAGACTCTTTGCAACCCCGTGGAGGAGAGAGTGCCAGGTTCCTCTGTCCATGGGATTTCCCAGGCAAGAAAACTGGACTGGGTTGCCATTTCCTTCTCCATACTGAGCACTTTAAATGTGGCAAATGCAACTGAGGAATTGAATTGTAAATTTTAACTTTCATTAATTAATATGTAAATGTTAATACCAACATTTGGCCAGTAACTGCTGATTCGGACAGCACAGAATGCTAACCTCATGTTTTCCAAAATCAAATGTCTTATTTTGATTCCAGACCTACTCTTGTGGTATCCTCCATCTCAATCCAATTCTTTGGCTAAATGCTTTAGAGATCTTAAATTCCTATCTTTCTCTCCCACATCATACCTGATTGATTAGCAAATTATTTCAGCTTTACTTTCATTTTATATGTAGAATTCAGGTACTTCTCACCTCTTCCACAGCTAGCACTCTGATTCAAACTCCACTGTTATCTCTCCCCTGATCTCCTTGTTTGCATTTTTAATTCTTACAGAGCTATCATTTTAAAATGCATATTTAACGATGTCACTCTGGTGAGAACCCTCCACTGACTACTCATTTCATTCAGAAGAGAACCAGAGTATTTGCAGCAGTCTTATTTGATCTTGCCCATGTCTCCCAAGTTCCCAGCATCTCCGCTCCTCTTACTTTCTTTTCCTACCAACCCTCCTTGCGAATATTCCCTTCCAGTAGGTCATCCTTGTCACAGGTGTATTCTTGCCTCAGGGCCTCTGCACCTGGGGTTGCCACTGCCTGTTACAATCTACCCTTTGGAATCTGCAGCCCAGGCTTTCTCAACTTTCTTAACTTCCTTTAAGCCTCTTCACAAATGTCACCCTAGCAGTGAGTCATCCCTAGACCACACTGTGTATATTTGTTGCCACTCTTCCCCATATTCTGTATTTTATGCTGCCTTTGCCCTTATCACTACCCTGAGTAAGTATATGTTTACTTGGGTTTTGACTTTAAAAAGTTTTTTTTGGTTGCTATCTGTTACTCTCACTGAAAAGTAAGCTCTGTGAAGAAGTGGGCTTTGTTTTTTATCATATTCTCTATCGCTCACTTAGGAGACAACCCAGCACATAGATGATGCTCAATAAATATCTGTTAAATGAATACATTAATTAGTAAATCAGTGGCTCTTCTGTGACTATTTAACATTTTAATATTTATGACCCTTTATGATTTTACTTCCATTTGAGTTATTTTTTTAAAAACCATATTTCTTACCTTTGTACAAATCTTTCCACTTAATCAGGTCTTTTACTCAACATTTAAAATTTATTTTACTACAGCTGAGCATTCTGCCAACAGGCAATGTCTGTCAAACAGAACGTGACCTGAGTTGTTCCTGGAATGCAGTGCAAACTAGGTGCAATTTATTATAGGAGAGATGGTTTAACATAAATCAAACTCTCACTAAAGGAAAATGTACCACCAAGAGATGACTTAACTTTTGGATTATGACCCTGAGTACTGCAAGGGCACTGACTGTTCTCTTCAAGCAGAACATAAATGCCTAAGGCTGCGGAAGGGCTTCCCTGGTAGCTCAGCTGGTCAAGAATCCACCGGCAGTGTGGGAGACCTGGGTTCGATCCCTGGGTTGGGAAGATCCCCTGGAGGGCATGGTGACCCACTCCAGTATTCTTGCCTGAAAAATCCCCATGGACAGAGGAGCCTGGAAGACTACAGTCCATGGGGTCACAAAGAGTTGGACATGACTGAACGGCTAAGAACAGCACAGGGATTCGGAGTTATGACACATCATGCCTGTGAGGTCTTTGTAGACAATATGTAGCTTTGCTTTATGCTGTTATAATGATTTTTCATTTATTGCTGACTTAGAAGTTTCTTGAGTCTTAAATCTTTTCAACTGTTTTCTCAAAATTCTGGTATTTGAAATTGTGCCGGACCATAAAGGGGCTGAGAACCATATTTTTAGCATCTAGATTTTAGTGTTGCCAGCTCACTTGAGGCTATTAGCTCAACTTTCAGTGCTTCTTAATTAATGATTATTGATGTTGTATTTAAAATTGCTTACAAGTTTATGAGAATAATTATAGCTTTTCCCTGGGTTTCATGTACTCACTATTCTCTCTTTTCTTGCTGCCCTCTTAGAATCCACTGCTGTTTGATGGGTCACATGTGATGTGGGTTAGTGGGAAGAACTAATGAAGATGGTGAACTGGTTTAAAAAGTTGAGTGAGACATGTTGTGAAATACTGTGAAGGCAGGATGGAATGACGAGTCACTGGTCCCACAGTAACTGGAAAATAACTCAAGTCTTATGACATCTAGTCTGTCACGCTCTGTCATCAGATTATACATGAACATTTATTTAGGAACAAGTCCATCTCCTCCTCCCAAACTGCACACTTTGAAAATGTATGAACAGGAAATAATAATACTTTTTACAGAGCAGTTTTTAAAAGTGCTGGTGATACATGATAGGGGAATGAGATAGAGCAGGGCCAGGGTCCTTTTCATGGGATGACGTTCTAGTGAGAAAAGATGGAATACCCATGATAAAACCAAATGGCGTGGAGTGATAGATGCAACAAGAAAAAAAAAAAAATGAAATCAAGTAGTAAACACTCTATCTGGGATGGCCAGGAAAATCTCTCAAAGGAGGTATTGTTTGAACCCAGATCTGACTCATGAGCGGAAGGCAATCAAGCAACATCTGAGGGTGTAGTGTTTTGGGCAGGTGTGAGCAATTCTTAAAGCCCTTTGTAGAGACAAAAAGACAGAATGGCAGATGCTGATGGACAGAGAAGTAATGAGGGACATCGGAAGCAAAGATGCAGTCCGAGATCTGAGGAGAACACAGAGTCTGTAGGAACTGGTAGCTCTAGTGAGGGATTTGGGTTTGTCTGTGTCAAGGGAAACCCTGGAGGGTCTCAAGTAGGAAATGCCAGAGCACATAAAAAATGCTGTAGTTTTACCCTTAGTAATGGAAAACTTGATATTTGTAAATTCTTCTTACTAAAAACAGCTGGAAATACTCGACAAAATATACATATGTTTAAGTTTCTTTAACATGACAAAGAGCTGATAAAATACTGAGAAAGTACTCAGGAACACAAAGACATAATAAGTTCAGCTAATAGGACTGGTTTTGCCCGGAAGCATTTTTTTGTGAATCTAGAAGGGTCTGAGACTCTGAGCTGTAGTTTTGGTAACAAAGGGAACAATTGACCTTTGTCTGATGGTAGACGAGCTGACTTCATCTTCTGTTGTCTTAGAAAAAAAGAGATTCCTAATGATTGAAAATTTAGTAACAAGGATGTTCGTCAAAGTGCTGTTTATATTAGCAGAGAATTGGAAAGCACGTAATTTTTAGCAATGGGGGATTGGTTATAACACACTAACAAGCATTAAAAAAAATAAGACCAAGAAGAGCTTGGAAGAAGCCTCACAATGCACTCTAAGGTGAAGAAATATCCTGACTATAAAATATTATGGGAGTTTGGGATTGGCATATACACACTACTATATTTAAAATAGAAAACCAACAAGGACCTACCATGTAACCTGCTAGATATTGTGTAATAAACTAAGTGGGAAAGAATTTGAAAAAGAATAGATACATGTATGTGAAAAACTGAAATCACTTTGCTATACACCTGAAATGAACACAATTTTGTAAATCAACTATGGTCTATTATAAAGTAAAAGTTAAAAAAAATTCTGTACATGTTGTCCCATTTGTGTAACAATATGTGCATATGTGTAGGAAAATGCAGAAAAATGTTAACAGTGGTTATCTGGGGGTTGGGGTGCTTAATTTCTTATTTATTTATATATCTGTAATAAAAAATGCAAAAATCTAATGCAAATTGATCTATATATTTAATGATAAATAGCATGTTAGAAATACTCCAGAAAAGTACGAAGAAGAAAATAAATACCCCTGGAAATATTTACCCTTTAGATAGTCCCCATAGCACTTGAGCTTTCCTGGTGGCTCAGATGGTAAAGGATCTCCCTGCAATCCTGGAGACCTGGGTTCAATCCCTGGGTTGGGAAGATCGGTGGAGAAGGGAATGGCTACCCACTCCACTATTCTTGCCTAGAGAATTCCATGGACAGAGGCGACTGATGGGTTACCGTCCATGGGGTTGCAAAGAATTGGACTCGTCTGAGTGACTATTAGCCATTGGCCATAGCACATAGCTATCCTTATAACATAGATTAAGAATTGCCAGGCTGCAAACAAAACTGACCTCACAAAGTTCTAGAGTTGTAGCATCTGATTAAAGGAAACTTCTACCCTACAAAAATTTTGCTGCCAAGATGCAATTTAACTATTGATATTTTAGCAAAAAACACATCTTTTCCTTTATACAGTTAAAGATTTAGAGTAAGGGAGGTGTTAATTCTAAAGTCAACCTCACTGACAATTTAAGGTTATTAATGATGTGTGGTTTTATTCTTTCTCATTTGCTGGGCTTTACACAAGACCCTGACGTTTGCTTGGGCACAATTCCGAGGGCCTCCGTTCTTCTTCTCTTCTGTGTAGTAGGTCTTGCTCTGTTGTTGTGTGAAAGCTATGCGGTATGCCACCAAGGCCCTGGTGTCTGGTTTAGTTTGTTTCTTGCTTGGTTGCTTTGTTGGTTTATTGATTCTCCAACCAGATCATTACTAAAAGAAATATAAAAGAGAAAAATCCCAGGATATGGATCAATTTCAGAACAGTAGCAATGAAGATAGTGCTCACACAGAAGTTCAGAAAAGTTACATATAAGAGAATAAAGGCTTCTTTCATAAATGAAACAGAATTGGTTTGACAATGATTTTCAGCAAATTGCATAACCAAATATAGAAATGAGGGTTGCTGACTCAGGCACTTGCTCTAACCACTAAATTCAGCTTCCTCTCTTGCTGCACCGAGCAGGAGCACATGAAGAAAAAAAAATTGCGACTCTCTCTGGAACAAGCAGACTTTTGGAAAATGGCCAGTTCTGGAGGTTGACCTGTATGACTCATCATCTTAAGAGATGCCAACCACACCCAGAAACCTTGGAGAAACCATCATGACACAGATGAGATAATTTCAGAATCTTCTGATTTCATGTTGAAATGATTAACATGTCAGAAGGTTCTGATGAGAACCTCAATTCTTTACTCTTGAAATAGGTGGTAATTCTAGGATCCCAGAAAACTTAAATCAGTTCCAATTCTGTTTGGGTAGTTGATGCGAAAATGGTGTTGTTTCAAGTCCAGATATCAAGGGCATAAAGACACATGTCAAAATAAGAAGGCACCAGATCAGAATGAGGCAGCACGGTGTTAATGAAGGCAATATGTCCAGGAGATAATTTCATTACAATGTCATCAGAGTATTCACTGAGTGGAGAATTACATCTTTTATATCATATCTCTTATTTTACTCTATACAGATTTGTATACCTGAAGTCAGTATTTTTGGACCTAAGAAAAGTACTTCTTTTATACAAGAACAAATTCATATATATGTTAGGTCTTCCTTATTGTATCAGCTTTGCTTAACTAGAAGATGAGGTCTTTGAGTCCCATTCCAATATCAGCATTTCTGAATGGACTAATTGTCTGATTCATTCATTCATTCATTCACTTCAGCAAATGTGAGCCCCTACATTGAGCCCCTATAATGTGCCAGGTATTGTACTAAAAGCTGGACATACAAAAACAAATAAAGGTAAAGAGTCCTTAACTTAGTGAAGTTTAGAGTCTAGAGGGAGAGATAAACAATAAATAAAAACTAATGTGAAAATTGGGCTTCCCAGGTGGCATAGTGGTAAAGAATCCACCTGTTAACACAGGAGATGCAAGAGATGTGGATTCGGTCCCTGGGTCAGGAAGATTCCCTGGATGAGGAAATGGCAACCAACTCCAGTATTCTTGCCTGGATAATTGCATGGACAGAGGAGTCTTGTAGGCTATAGTCCATGGGGTCGCAAAGAGTCAGATACAACTGAGCATGTTTGCTTTAAGGTAATAATTATATATTGACATAATTGTTTTGCAGGACAAAATAGCATGCCTAATGGGAAATAACAGCAAGAACCAATAGCAACAGGGAAGGCCTCTCTGGGGAGGAGAAATTTAAGTCGAAACCTGAAGGAAGAAAAGGAGCCAGGTAAGAAAGGAATGGGAAGAGCATCTCCTACAGAAGGAATAGCAAGTGCAAATGGCAGGAGGTAAAGTCGTAGTAAAAAGTAGACCCTCATATCCCAGTCCCTTGGGCCAGGCATATTTCTGAACTCAGAACTTGTTTTGCATTTTAAAAAGTTGTTGTTGTTGTTCAGTTGCTCAGTTGCATCCAACTCTTTGTGACTGTTTGGACTGCAGCCGCCAGGCTTCCCTGTCCTCCACCAGTTCCTGCAGCTTGCTCAAACTCATTTCCATCAAGTTGGTGATGCCATCCGACCATCTCATCCTCTGTCGTTCCCTTCTCCTTCTGCCTTCCATCTTTCCCAGCATCAGGGTCTTTTCCAGTGAGTCAATTCTTCATATCAGGTGGCCAAAATATGGGAGTTTCAGCTTCAGCATCAGTTCTTCCAATGAGTATTCAGGACAGATTTCCTTTAGGATTGACTAGTTTGATCACCTTGCAGTCCAAGGGACTCTCAAAGAGTCTTCTCCAACTCCATAGCTTGAAAGCATCAATTCTTCGAGGCTCAGCCTTCTTTATGGTCCAACTCTCTCAACCATACATGACTATGGAAAAGCCATACTTTGATTAGACGGGCCTTTGTCAGCCAAGTAATGTCTCTGCTTTACAATATGTTTTTAACAGTTCTAACTGTTGCTTCTTGACTTGCTAGCATAGTCCATATGTGATATCCATATATTAACCCATATATTATATATTAATAACACTCCCAGAGACACCTGGGGACAGTACAGTTGTAATAAACCACATTAACATACCTGCAGTGGAACATGTAAATCATCACATAAAATGGGATAAAGACTGTATAATTTAGGACATAATCTTCTGTCCCTGACGGCTCAAGATGATAAAGAATCTGCCTGCAATGCAGGGGACTTGGGTTAAGTTGCTGGGTGGGGAAGATCCCCTGGACGAGGGAATAGCTGCCCACTCCAGTATTCTTGCCTGGAGAATCCCATGGACAGAGGAGCCTGGTGGGCTACAGTCCATGCAGTCACAAAAGAGTCAGACACAATTTAGTGATTAAACAACAACAGATGTACCAGCTGTTAAAACAATAACTTTGTAGGCATAATTTCATTTAGTCCTAAAAAATAATGTAGATATGAATATTATTTCCTTTTTTACTGATCAAGAAACAGGTTAAGAGCAATCTGAAGGGGACCCTGGATCTGTATCTGTATAGGCAGGCATGCCTCGGGATTCACACCCTGCTGTCCAGGGTGGGAAATGGCCAGTGCTGACAGGTGTGGAGTGAGCATGCTCAGGCCCCTTGCATCAGGGGAGGACAACATCCAGAGGTGCCCAGCGAATCAGGTGCAGCGAGCTTTCTGCAGAACTGCCCCTATCACACCCTGCCTTGGTTCCCCCCTCTTCCTGCTCCTGCTTCCCCTCCCCCTCGCCTTCCAGATCTCTCCAGACTTCCTTTAGCAAACTGATTGCTCAGAAAGTCTTGCCTCAGAGGCTGCTTCTGCTTCAAAACAGCCCTGCTGAGCCCTGGGGAATTCCTGACCCATGGAAACCCGAGAGAGATAATGATTGTTGTTAGTGATTCTTCTTTGAACCATGATTTGGGGCACTTAGATGGGCATAATAGGGAGTCAGAACTGCCTGCAATGCTTCAGTGAGTGTATACAGGGAGGATTTACTAGCTCTTCCTCAGCAGAATCTGTGAGTCAATCTCTCCAGATCAGGCAGAGACACACACCTCGCAGATACAGGGTTTCCCTTCTTGCCAGTAGGTTTATCAGCTAACACCACTATCTCAGGGACCACAAGGTCTGTTTAATCTGCTGAAACAGCATTACCTGAATCAAGGGCCCCACTTTATGGCAAATGAAGTGTGACAAGGTGTGCCTGACATGGAATCCACTGGTGCTTCCATGAACCACCTCACTTGGAAAATTCTAGCCTGACAGGGCATGAAACAGCCCCCTGCAGGACAGTAAAGCCGTCCTTCAGGTTTTTTTTGCATACCACAGAGTGACGGCCATCACATACCACTGGTGACCCAACAGGAGGAATATAGAGGCTCTGCAAACAGGAATAAGGGCGGCTTCCCTGGTGGCTCAGTTGGTAAAGAGTCTGCCCGCAGTGCAGACGACCTGGGTTTGATCCCTGGATCGGGAAGATCTACTGTAGCAAGGAATGACTACCCACTCTAGTATTCTCTCCTGGAGAATCTCATGGACAGAGGGGCCTGGTGGGCTACAGTCCATGGCGTCACAAGAGTCTAACATGACTGAGCAACTAAACCTACCTACTTTGCTCACAATTATTCCCAGTGACCTACTTCTTGTTGTTCCTTTGTATCTATTTCTACAGTCTCCTTTTTCTCCCCCAGCTTTGGTGTGCTTTCAGCAGTCACAGCATGGCTCTTCATGGGCTGACTATCCTCCTCGGACTACTGGGGGCATTTTCCTTGCAAGTGAGGCGGTCTGGAGATGTCCTCCCTTCCCCACAAGGCTCAGGTGTGGGTGTGGGGAACAGAAATCCGGTTTCCTCCCTCTGAAGCCCAACTTGCACTCCAACTACCCGTGCAGAACCAGGCTGAGGTCTCATTCTCTTCTTTCTTCTGCTTCAGAGGAATCTGACTTCACTCGTTTTCCAGGGTCACCGACAAAATAAATGGGGGGTTCAGGACCTAGGACTGTCAGACTGAACAAGTAAAAATGCAAGGTATCCAGTTAGATTTGAATTTGACATAAACAGCATTTTTTTTTTTTAAGCGTAAGTATGTCCCATGCAATACTTGGGGCATAGTTATATTTAATTTTTAAACATGGTTTATCTAAATTTCAAATGTAATTGGGTGTCCTGTATTTTATTTGACAACTGTATCCAAACACTAGCCAAAGTCTAATTTCAGTACCTAAGAACCAAAGGGTTCCAACTCTTTGGGACCCCATAGCCTGTAGCCCACCAGATTCCTCTGTCCATGGAATTTTCCAGACAAAAATACTGGAGTGGATTGTCATTTTCTTCTCCAGGGGATCTTCCTGACCCAGGGATTGAACCTGGGTTTCCCATATTGCAGGCAGATTCTTTACTGTCTAAGCCACCCATGAAGCTCCTTTGAAATTAATAAATCACTTTAAATCTATAAATAAACTCAGTGCACATACTACAAAATTCAAAAGGTAATGTTGTAACTAAGTAAGGACTTGTGGGCAGAAAGCTAAAGTTTGACAGTGGATTTGTAGCAAAGTAAGGCTTCGTTACCAGGTGGCAAGCAAAGGACTGGGACACACGTCTCAGATCCACTTCCATTCACTCTTTGAGCTGGAGGAATTTTAAAGGGGAAGAACAAGGAAGCTGGGGTTAGTCATTGTCTTGTGACATTTCTGTGACATCTCTTAATCATAGTTTTGGAGGTCAGGATGTTCTGGTTTGATTCTCTGGCCAAGTGGTCCATGGCTGGGGGTCTCAGCTCATCTTGCTCTGAGAAACAACCTGCGTTTGTATAGTAATGACATCTATAATAGCAATTTTACTATAGCAACATGCTATCAACAACAGTAATTTTAGTCATCTGACTCTGGTTGATTAGTGTTCAGTTAGCATAGGATTGAGATCAGAAGGGATAAGAAGAGAATAAAGTTTTGGATAGAGGGCATAATGATAAACTTGGCAGGGGAACTCTGTTTAGGGGAACTTTGTTTTAATAGAGTAAATGATAAGTTTTTCTACACCCTTGTGCCCAGCCACGCAGGTCTCCCACTCAAATCTACCATTCAGAGGAAATCATGGTAGCTTGTTTCTTATTTATCTTTCTAGAAATATTCTCTGTAAATCCAGGCATAATTATACATGGATCTCTGTACTTTTCTTTATTAGTTTAACAACCTCCCTTGGGGATAGGTCTTATTAGCCCATCTAGAATTGCCTTGTTCTTTTAAATAATTGCTCATTTATTAAAAAAAATTTTTTTAATGTGGACCATTTAAAAAAGTCTTTATTGAATTTGGTATTTAATGTCACCTCGGAGTCAGTGCACTTTCTAAAAGGAATTACATGACAGTGGAATGCCTACTGCTCAAATCCACAAAGATAAAAGTGTTTTTTTTTTTCTTAAAAAAACTGTTTCTAGAATAAGTAGAAGGACCCATAAATCAGTAGCATTCCTTTCTAGAAAAGCAGCCTCAGAGAAAGAGGCTGGTAGGTTCCTGGAAGGTTGTTAACGCTAAAATGTAACAGGAAGATTGATTACAGGGAAGAAAGACATAGGGTCCAAATTGCTCAGGGTTGAGACATATGCTGGGTTTGGAGGTTACAGGAGATTGATAAGAGCACAAAGTCTAATGTATCATCAAATAGTGATGTTCTTGCTGGCTGCTAGAATGGTGGGGAGAATGGGAGGATGGCGTGGCATGCGTGAAGTTATTATAGACTGATATTCATTTGAAGCAACTTGTGGGATTAGAGCTGTCCCTTGCCCTCAGTAGGTTTACAAAATAATAGACTGACATGGAAGCAGAGATGCTACCTAAACAAACACAGAATCATTTTGAACAGAATCCATATGTGGTAGTTTAGTCACTCAGTCCTGTCCAGCTCTTTGCAACCCCATGGACTGTCGACTGCCAGGCTCCTCTGTCCATGGGATTCTCCAGGCAAGAATACTGGAGTGGGTTGCCATTTCCTTCTCCATGAATTCATACATTACAGTGCAAATACATAAACATACACCTATACGTAAGATGCATGGTGTAGATTTCTTTGAACTTCATAATTCTCTGCTAGTCGTGTCATGAACCTAGGCCCTGAAATAAGCCTCAACAGAAGCCGGCTAATAGAGTAGGAATGTAGTTTAAAAAGGAAAATACAGTTTCTTTAATTGCTCTGTATCCTCTGTTCTTTCCTTTCCGCAATTAATCTTTCCACTGCCTTTCAAAACTAAATTTTAAAGCAATTTAAAAATTATTTTATGTATTTATTTATTTTTGGCGGCACTGGGTCTTTGTTGCTTTGAAGGAGCTTTCTCTAGTTTCAGCAAGTGGGGGCTACTCTTTGTAGGAGCCACGGGCTTCTCATTGTGGTGGCTTCTCTTGTTGCCGAGCACAGGCTCGAGGCACTCGGGCTTCAGGAGTTGCAGCACAGAGCTCTCTAGTTGCGGCCTGCAGGCTCTAGAATGTGGGCTCTGTAGTCGTGGCACATGGGCTTAGCTGTTCCGTGGCATGTGGAATCTTCCCTGATCAGGGATCAAACCCATGACCACTGCAATGACAGGCAGGTTCTTATCCACGGCGCCACTGGGGAAGTCCTCAAAACTAGATTAAAAAAAAAAATCTAGTCCTATGGGAAATTTAATATTTGGAAAAAGCACATTAGCTGATTATGCCCCATAGTTTTGCTTTTTCTTTTTAACACTCTTAAATCAAACATCTGCTGGGACAGGGTAGCAGGTATTCTCTGAGATGCGTGCATGGTATGTGTGCTCTTCCACTTTTAGTTTATGTTAAATAAATATCACAGGAACCAAAACAATCTAAGACTCTTCTCAGCCACAGGATTTACTTTAGCACTTCCTGAGAAGTGCTACTGTAAATATACAAGCCACACAACCCACTTGCAAACAGTACTTGGCACCATGTGAATGAGTTTCTGGAACAAACTCATTCATTTGGGGAGGGGCTAGAGTGTCAGAAATACAGGTTCTTCTAAAAACAAACAAATAAAATGGGTATTTTTCCAGGCATTGTCTGGTAGTACTAGTCTGCCTACGCTCGTGTTTCTTATTTCTCACTCTTTCTGGGTTATCTACACTTCATCACTTCCTCACCAGGTAGATGAAGATGGTAAAAACAGTGAAAATGATATTTATTCCCAAGTCTTCTCACTTCTTCATCAGTCCACCGAGGGACTTTCCTGTTCTCATGGGTTGGCAACACAGGGGAGGAAAATTTTTTTCTCGTCCTTCTTAGCGTCCTTGGCTGGGTCTGAAAATTAAACTGACAAGACAGATGAACAGGAGAAGAACATACAAATTATATTGAGCTTTTATATGAACATGGAGCCTACACAAGAGAATGGAGATCCAAAGAAGTGATTGGAGCAGGAAGCTTTTGTATCTTTTAGACAGAGAAACAATAAATTTGTGAAGAATTGAGAAGAAAACGGGGTTTGGGCTAAGGGTGGTAAATGCTGAAGAAGTAACTCAGAATATAACGGTTAGTTTAACAAGCTTGTGTTGCAGACTCTTGCTGCCTTCACTGGGTTAAGAGTCTGTCTCCAGTGAAAGGAGAATTTATTTCCTGTGTTTAGGCAGAAAGGGGGGTAACTTTAGCTGCGTTTACTGCTTCTTCATTGCCTTCAGCTCAAAATAATTTTTATGTCAAAGAGGCATATTTTGGGATGACATTCTGGTTTTCCTTCAGCAAATAGGAGTCATGGAATCAAATAACTCTAAACCCAGAGGGACTTGGAAAGGCCATTTCATAGAAAAATCCAGGAGAAATAAATATAGACTGTTAGCTTTTCAGGGCTGGAAGGAAACAAGAGAATTCAACTCCATATCCCATATTTGAATCTCTCTGGAAATGTGTAGAACTGTTAAAACAACTTCTAACTTTTTGAAACTGTAATTGCTTAAGCGTGTTTCTTTCCCAACCTTGAAACACTAATAGCCAACTCCCACCTTTCAAACCAATAATATTTCAGAATGTTGCAATTATTGTACTTAATACAAAAAACTATCATTATATGTCACTGCTTAAATTGTACTCCTGGTTTTTTATATTTCTTTAAAACAGTAGTTTTTTCTTTCCGTGATAATCTTCTCGTATATTTTTCTATTTTCTCATTTTTCATAGCAGTGAGAAAATAGATATTATCTTTGTTTTCCTCTTCTCTTGATTCAAATCTCAAAGGGTATTGAATTGGAAACTTGAGGGGCCTAATTAGCAGAGAAAATAAAATAAGAAAAAGTCAATAAACTATTTAAAAAAAATAATTCTGCAGCAGAGGTGACCCCAGTTAGATATCACCTAGCAAAATATCTCCATACTGTAAGATGAGGAAAGGAAGATCCAGAATGTTTGTGTGACTTGTCCAAGAATACAGATGGTTAATGATGGAACCTCTGCTGGTCCCATTCACTTGACTTCCAGACAGGGCTGTGAGAAAGATCTTAAGAGAAACTTCAATGCATAAAGAGTATTTTAGTTTCCCTTTGTTCCTGAAAACTTGCTTACTAGACATTTGCATTCTAAGAACCTCTTCCTTTTCTTTCTTTCTTTTTCTTTCCCCTTCCTTTCTTTCTTTTTTTCTTTTCCTTCCTTTCTTCTCTCTGCCTTTCTTCTTCTCTCTCTCTTTCATACTTTTTTTCTCTTTACACAGAGAAGTTAACTCCAATTTATGCTCTTTTGGCTTCCAAGTTATAGAAAATATGTATCTACTCAGCTGATTCAATTCTCAGACAATTCTCAGTGTCTGGAAAGAACTTCAGACTCTTCTAGTTCTTGGCTGTTTACAATAATGAAGAGGAGCAGTAGGATAGGTAATCCAAATTAATAAATCATTCTTGAGAAATTACAAACTAGCTTAAATATAAACATTAGTAGCTAGATTGATGTATTAATGGGAGCATCCTTTACCAGAATGTTTAAGGGATTTGTTTTCAAAAGGAGGGGACTTACATGACAAAATCCAACACTATCCCTACAGCCTGTAAAACAAACTTTTATAAGAGCAACTAATATTTGGGAGACAGTGTATTAAAAAGCAGATATGTCACTTTGCTGACAAAGGTCTGTATAGTCAAAACTGTTTTTTCTGGTAGTCAAGTACCAACGTGAGATTTGAACCATAAAAAAGGCTGAGCAGCGAAGAACTGTCGCTTTTGCACTGTGGTGTTGAAGACTATTGACAGTCCCTTGAACTGCAAGATTAAATCAGTCAATTCTAAAGGAAATCAACCCTGAATATTCTTTGGAAGGACTGATGCTGAAGCTCCGATTTTTGGCTGCTTGATATGAAGAGCCGACTCATTGGAAAAGACTCTGATGCTGGGAAAGAACGAAAGCAAAAGGAGAAGGGGGTGGCAGAGGATGAGATGGTTAGATAGCATCACCTACTCGATGGACATGAATTTGAGCAAACTCTGGGAGAGACTGGAGGACAGAGGAGCCTGGCATGCTTCCGTCCACGGGGTTACAAAGAGTCAGACATGACTAAGTGACTGCACAGCAGCAGCAATATTTGGGAATACATTTCAGAGAGGAGGAGTCTAAGCAATTGGTTATGGTTTGCTTTGAAGGATGGAATATATTCAATATATGAAGGAAAGTGGATTGTGGGCCTTCTGTGATAAAGCTCCTAGGGTGGATCTCATTTGAAAATGCCAAAAAGTTTAGAGAGGAACCAAAGGCAGTGATCAGCTATAACAATTTCCAGGAATGTTATTAACATGGCTTTTTGTATAAACAGTGGTGCTCATTCCTGCCTACCCCTTCCTCCAGTGAATTGTTTTATTCAAACGCATTTGAACTCTATGAATCTCCTCCCTTTGATTATTATTATCTTTCTAATTCTTGCTTTTTTAAGAAAGAAGGTAAGCTACTGTTTTTATTGAAAAGGAACTCCAGATTTTACATTTTTTCTCTTTGAAGATTTTGCAAAGTAGACACCATGAATAATTGAGAATTTTCCCTTAGTGGAAACATTTTTTAAAGACTGCATCAACACATGGAAAATAAAAAGATGTTGATACAAAATAAAAAGATGCTGACCCGTGAGTTCACTCTTCTAAAGACCAGTGTGTATCCTTGAACACCTGGACTGAGCAATGGCAGATCACAGAAGTTCTTGAATGGTTGTTTTTCAAACTGCTAGATGGGAAGAATACAAGTGAATTAATTTCTTCCTCAGTTCAGAATCTGGAACTGAAGATGGCATAGTTCCACTTTCTTTAGACTCTGACTTTTTAAGGGTTTGTTTTCTTCAAGTTGATGCTTCTTATATGAGGGATCTCAAACCAGAAACCTTTGTAGACAAATGTTTTACCAAAAAGTAGTTCTTCCTTTATTTATAACTTAACCTCCTTCAGGACATTCTGTTCCCTAAATATCCCATTTCCCAGTTTTTGACCACTAGGTGTCATAAGTATTCACACAAATGCCTCCAAGATGTAAACATAAACTTTATCTATTAAAATGAGGCCCTGAATGTATTACTTCTCATATATGATCTTATGTCACCTGGGGTCACATATTAGCTCCAATTTACATGCAATTCAACCTCCAAATGAAAAGTTCAGGGAAAGTCACAAAATTAAGGAAAAATGAAATGGAACTCTTGTGGTATACAAACAGTTTGTCAAAGGGGCAAGTTTGTATAGCTTTAACTCTGCAGAATTTGTTGCTTCCTAACCCCCTTCCCCACTTGACCTCCAGAGTTGCCTTTAGACTCACTGCATGATACTAATAGGCACCTCCTTTTAGGAATGGGCTTCGCAAGAGCATATTGATAGCCTTGGGAAATCTCTGCATTACTTTGCAATAGAAATACACATGAGACACTGGGACCCACTTTCATTCTGCTTATTTGAGTTTCAACTAAAGGGACCGACACATTGAAAAAATTATTTTCAAGTCATTTTGAAGCTAGGATGATCAACTCAAACCTTTTCATTTTATGTTTGGGAGATGATACCTGAAAGAGTTTGCTCATTGTCCAAAGACAGTAGCAGAACTGGACCTTGGACACACATCTTCTGACTCCTAGGCATCCTAGGTCTTCTGTGTATTTATTGCTGTTCTCAAGATAGATTTATGCATTTGTTTTGGAATTTTGAAGAAAAAAAAGAGTAAACCAAAGTATTCCTTAGACTGTGTTAATGTTGTAAGAAAAGCCTTAGCTCAGTAAACTTCCTCTGTGGAGATTTGTTGTTAAAAAACAGAAGTAGTTTATTAGTCATTGGAACAATGACAAGAAATAAATTTTAATGCTCTCATTTCACAGAATTTGCAGATTTGTTTCAGATAGATGGAAAAACTGTCCCATTTAGCTTTTCTTTGTATGCCAAGTCAATCAGATTCGTACATATCTTTCAATGAATTTTTAAAAAAGATGACTGTATTTAATGGACAGATAATCTTTTGGTATTTCAAGTCAAAAAGAATACTATTGTTATTCTCACCAAGATGAAAAGAAAATAGGCTTAGTCATTTGGCTATAAAAGCAGTTAAAATATTGCATTTTAAGCTGTTGTTCAGTCACCTCGTGGATTGCAGCATGCCAGGTTTCCCTGTCCTCCGCTATCTCCTGGAGTTTGCTCAAATTCATGTCCATTGTGTTGGTGATGCTATCTAACCATCTCATCCTCTGCCACACTGTTCTCCTTTTGCTTTCAATCTTTCCTAGCATCAAGGTCAGATTCTTTAGCATCTGAGACACCAGGGAAGCCCTGGTGAGTAGCTGTAACATAAAATAATTAATTTTATTTATGTAAGGAAAGAAATGGCAACCCACTCCAATATTCATGTCTGGAAAATTCCTTGGACAGAGAAACCTGGTGGGCTACAGTCCATGGGGTCACAAAGAGTTGGACAAGACTGAGTGACTGACACTTTCACCTTTATTTCTTGGGACGAGCAACACTGTCCTTGTGTGATCAGGTCTGAAGGGTCCATATCCGTGGTGTGCACTCAGTTCCCATGGAGAGGACCCTACACTCTCTGGTAAATGTGGTTCTCTTCTTTATTCTGACTGAGATTTCCATGGTAAGTTCAGGTGCAGAATTTCTTTTGAGTAATAATTTCCCCCCTAATTACAATACTAAACAATTGCTTTGACTAAATTTATTTATACAAAATTTGGAAGACTGAATTAAAAATTAATTCTTTGGTTACATTGAAAGTGCATGGAACAAGTTAAACTGGTAATTCTGAGCACTGTTTGAGATGTTTTACCAAAAAATGTTGCAAGGTCAAATAGGTTAGGGAAATAAGGTTTATGCTTAAAATTCTTTATTAAGCATTAATATTGCTGCTTAGCATATTACAGACTTTGAAAAATCCTGCAATTAAGAAACTCGATCAAATCTAAGCTAACATTTTCCAAGTATTGTTAGTCAGAAACTTTTATTATAAAATACCAAATAACATTTGGTAAAAAACAGGTTGAGAAACGTTGACTTCCAAAGTGACACAAAATCCTCATTTGATAAATCAACTACACTATTTCTTGCAAAGTGTAATTCTTTTATTTGATTTCTATATTATTTATTGGCATTATTTAAATAGTATCCCCTTTGCCTTCATGGCTACTTTCTGGCAACAAGATTCACAGCTGCAACATCAAAGTTCAAAGCCTTGTTAAGTTTATTTGTAGAATTTTTCAAGTATCAGTATCCTGTCAGCAGATGGACTATTTTAAGATATTATTATTTTTCTGTGTTATAAAACAGCTATTTCAGTTGATTTCCTCTAACCCATTTATTTTCTTTCACTTAATGTGAAATCATTCTATGTCAGAGTTAGTGATTATTTACTAGAGGACAAATAAGCTGGGACTAAAAATACAGTTGTATTTCCTGGGAGCTGATATTATGGCTGTTACTTGATGGTAGAAGTAACTTGCACATTCAAGATAGAATACAGACTCATTAGTGTGACTTAATAGGATTAGAGCAGTTGTTTCTAAGGTGGCATGGAAGTGGTACACCCAGATCACTGCTGGTAATGGGGAGTAGCATAAGAAAGCAAGATTAAACAAAGTAACCTGGCTACTATCTCACTTTCTTGTTATAAGTTGGTCCTGGGTTCCAATATTTCCATAACTGGCTTATTCCATAAACCTCAGAGAATTGTAACAATATTTTTGCACTATTTTGGATACAGTCATAGCTTAAGTGATTTGCTTTCCCTCTGAGTGTTTTTTATGTCTATATCTCGAGAGAGAATTCATTTAAATTAGTTTGTCACCATCTCATATAAAGAACTCTTATTAAGAAGTTTTATTCCAAGCTACTACAAAGACCATTGACTACTCTCAAGTTCAAGTTCAATCCAGAATCAGTCCAATCCCTAACTCCATTATTTATGTGCAGAGTATCAACTTTTTCTTCTCCTGGTATATACGCCATGAACCCTATTAAAAAAAAAAAAAAACTTCTATAAACAATACTTGCTCTTTCTGTCCTCAGGAGTGATATAATGATTGTGTTTATATGGGAACCCAGAATTTTATAGAATTTGTTTTGGTGCAAGACCTATTATTATCTGGTTCTCCCTGTCTTCTTCAATTGGTATCCCATTACTCTTCTCCTTTCTATATTAATAACAAATGGATTACTAGTCTCCAAACATTCCATGATTTTTTTTTGCTGTTTGTTTTTGTTTTTGCATATGTGCTTCTCTTCCACTGTATTATTCCATTCCCTTGCTTTATCACACAATTAAATTCTTATCATATTTCCAAATTTGGAATGGGTACCACTTGTAGCATATCTTTCATGTTCATTCCTAAGCTCAAAGAAAATTTTAATTTCCATGAATAACTTGAGGGTAAAGACTTTAATAGTACATTACTTGGGATAAGAGTAGTTGCTCTCACATACAATACTCAAAATATATAAATTATCAAGTATGTATGATAGAAATTTACTTTTCAGTCACATAAACTTCCAAAGATATTACTGTGAAACTTTCCCCTAACCAGTGATTCAGGATTTTAGCCTTGTACTATCTTGTAGGTTCGTCATCTGACACTATGCTTACCTGTATTCAGCTAGTAGAAGAAAAAGAGTGAAGATGTAGTCACTTCTTAACAACCTTAATCTAGAAGTAATGCACATCACTTCCTCTTGTTTCCATTGGTGAGAACAGGTCACATGGCCCAAACTAAATGTACTGAGTTGAGAAGTGTGTTCTCTGACTGGGCAGCAGTTCCTGGTACCAACTCCGTGAAGGAAAAGCATACATCTGAGGGATAAGAGTTAGCTATCTTGGCTAGAGTTAATATTCTTATGTTTGCAATGACATAAACTTCAACTTGTGGTAGTGGTTTAGTTGCTAAGTTGTGTCCGATTCTTGTGACCCCATGGTCTGTAGCCTGACAGGCTCCTCTGTCCATGGGATTTTCCAGGCAAAAATACTGGAGTGGATTGCCATTTCCTTTTCCAGGGGATCTTTCCAATCCAGGCATGAAACCTGGGTCTCCTGCATTGCAGGCAGATTCTTTACTGACTGAGCTATGAGGAAAGCCCATCCTTCAACTTAAGAAAGCTTAAACAGCAAGGTTACTTTAGTGAATCACTCAGGCGGTAGTTCTGAGAAGCCAAGGAAGAGCTGAAAGGATCAGGCAAACTGGGGAACTTCAGATGTGAACCTGGACACACAATGACACCATTGCTATTTATGTCTCTGTTTTCGTGCTTATTAATTTTTTCCTCTCCTATTGCAGATAGATGATTTCATCTACATGGTGGGGGTGGGAACATAGCCAATTCCAGGTTAGAGCCTCCAAGTTTTATGATTCTGGAGCAAAATAAAAACACATTCCCCCATCCCATTTTGCTATATAAAAATTCCACAGACAGACTTAGGGCAGTTTGGCTCATGTGTTCCCTCACTGGTCTAATCACCATGACTACTGCTAAGAAGTGAGATATATATATATAAAGTTTAGGACATTTGTGGGCCCAGTCCCTGCATGACTTGAGACACCGCAACTTTATTGCAAAATGTCCTAGGGAAAGTGAAAGAATATTACTATCAAGGTGGATACAACCTTAGGATAGAAACTAGATTAGAGGAAAGGTTTCAACACTTTGCAGCAGTATATGCAATGAATAAGGAGTATGGAATCAGGTCAGCTTCTCCTGCTTTACCTGAAATCTAGGCTTTGTAGTTCCATTTATAGGGCACAGGCAGGGCAGTCTGAGCAGAATTCTGAAGGGCCCTGGGATTTTCAGAATGGTAAAAGAGCATTGATTTTTACCATAAAGCCACCAGCTGCATTAGTCCCTAACAAGAGAGTCAGACTGTTCTTTTAAGTTTTGAAGTCAGACATTGACTTTTCTTCTCTAGCTATGAAAGTCCTAGGTGGCATTGTCTTCCAATATAGGGTGGCATCATATACATTGAAAGTCTGCTGTTTTCTGTAGCCACTTTAATTAATCATCTTAGCTAGATCTCGGATAACTTGCTGCAGCTTCTACTTCAGCACTTGCTGCTTCATCTTGCAGTTTTATATTATGGAGATAGCTTCTTTCCTTAACTCTCATGAACCAGCTTCTGCTAACTTCAGACTTTTCTTCTGTAATTTCCTCATCTCTCTCAGCCTTCATGAAATAGGACCTTGGTTACTACTAGGCTTTTGGCTTAAAGGGATGTTGTGGTTGGTTTGATCTATCCAGATCACCAGAACTTTCTCCATGTCAGCAATAAGGCTGTTACACTTTCTTATTTCTGTATTCACTAGAGGATCAATTTTAAGCTCCTTCAATAACTTTTTCTTTGTAGTCCCACCTCAGGTAACTGGTGCAAGTATCCTAGCTTTCATCCTATCTTGACTTTCAACACGCCTTCCTCACTCAGCTTTACCATTTATAACTTTTAATTTAAAGTGAGAGAAATGTGACTTTTCCTTTCACTTGAACACTTTGAGTCTATGGTATGGTTATTAACTGGCTTAATGTCAATATTAATATGTCTTAGGGAATAAAGGTGTCAAAAGTTATGCAGAGAGGAGAGAATGACTGGTGGCTGGAGCAACCAGAACAAAGAATTTGAATAAATATTTTTCCAAAGAAGATACATAAATGACCAATAAATACATGAAAAGGTGCTCAACGTCACTAATCATCAGGGGAATGCTAATGAAAATCACAATAAGATATAACCTGACACCTGCTAGAATACCTCTTTTTAAAAAGACGTAGCATATGCAGGGGGTATGGAGAAAAGGGAATGCTTGGGTATTTGTGGGAATATAAATTTTTGTAGCCACTGTGAAAACCAGTATGAAGGTTCCTCAAAAAAAAAAAAAAATCAATAATAGAACTACCCTATGATCCAGCAACCCCACTTCTGATATATAAAGGAAACAAAACTTATCTCAAATATATGTTGGCCTTAAAAGAAAGAAATCCTGTCATTTTTGACAATATGGATGAAACACTGTGTTTCAGTGAAATTGAAGAGAACATTGTGTTCAGTGAAATAAGTCAGACAGAGGAATGGTATCATTTATATGTGGAATTATTTAAAAAGTCAAACTTGTAGAAGTCAAAAATACAAGCAACTCTAACCTGTACTATATCCTACTCTTTACAAAAATTAACAATTTCCTTATTCCTCATGTATTAAGCTGAGTGAGGAAGACATGTTGAAAGTCAAGATAGGATGAAGGTTAAGACTCTTACACCAGTTAGCTGAGATGGGAATGCAAAGGAAAAGTTCTTCAAGGAACTTAAAATTGATCCTTTAGTGAATACACAAGTAACAAAGCATAATAGCTGTATTGCTGACATGGAGCACCTGATGGTGGGTGAAATAGGGGAAGATGGGTAAAAGTGTACAAAATTACAACTTTAAGATGAATAAGGTCTAAGGATCTAATGTCTAACATAGTTACTGTAGTTGGTAATATTGTATTGCATAATTGAAATTTGCTAAGAGAATAGGAGGAAAGTTATGACCAACCTAGACAGCATATTAAAAAGCAGAGACACTTTGCCAACAAAGGTCTGTCTAGTCAAGGCTATGGTTTTCCCAGTAGTCATGTATGGATGTGAGAGTTGGACTGTAAAGAAAGCTGAGCACCGGAGAATTGATGCTTTTGAGTTGTGGTATTGGAGAAGACTCTTGAGAGTTCCTTGGACTGCAAGGAGGTCCAACCAGTCCATCCTAAAGGAGATCAGTCCTGAGTGTTTATTGGAAGGACTGATGTTGAAGATGAAATTCCAATATTTTGGCCACCTGATGCAAAGAGCTGACTCATTTGAAAAGACCCTGATGCTGGGAAAGATTGAAGACAGGAGGATAAGGGGGCGAGAGATAAGGATGAGATGGTTGGATGGCATCACTGACTCAGATGGACATGAGTTTGTGTAGGCACCGGGAGTTGGTGATTTACAGGGAGGCCTGGCGTGCTGCAGTTCATAGGGTTGCAGAGTCAGACACGACTGAGTGACTGAACTGAACTGGAGAGACTAGAACATAAACATTACAGGCCAAAACTAAGGGCTAATATGGGAAGTGAATTCACTCTGTGAGGGGAATTCTTTACAATGTACAATGTATATCAAATCATCACATTGTCTATTTTAGATATATTCCCATTTTATTTTCACTATATCTAATAAAACTGAAAAAAAAGAAAAAAGATAAATCAGTGTTTCTTAGCCTTCTTTTCATTATTATCTATGGAGCCATTTTACACATTATTTTCCTAGTAACCATTACTTCCTATGAAATTTTAATAATATCAATATTCTATATATCTGTTTATGTTCCTTGGCCCCTTTGAGCGACATAAACCATTGTAATATCAAAATATTTTTCACTCCTACAAGAGTCAATTTTTGCTGGTGGGGCATACTGCCCCCACTGAATCCAAAGGTTAAGTGAATAGCACTGCTTTCAATATCATCATAATTAGTTGAATAGTAAATTTGTAGTCAGTTGTCTTTGGGAGGTTAAAATACCAACTCTAACTTGTACTATAGTCCTCTCTTATTTAGAAAAACTATTCAGTTTCCTTGCTTCTCATGGATTAACTAGGGTAAGGTTAAAATAATAAGCAACCAAAGAAACAGGATGGAAAATATTTTATCTACCTATATCACGGGGTTGCTGTGAGAGTAATTTTTCCTGAAATCAGTTGATTTATCAAGATGGGACTCATTACAAGACTATCAGCTCTTTCTTCAGAAAACCAGAGTCTTGATGTAATTAACACAAAAAGAACATCAGGTGTATGCACAGTAGTAACAGGAATGTGGCAATCGGTTCTGCATGTCAACCGAGCAGACACTCAGATAATAAGCTACTCTAGTGGAGACTTGTCTAAACATAAAGAAGAACTCATGCCTAGTGGAGGGAAAAAGTCACTAAGAGAAATCTTAGAATACTTACCTTTTAGAAACTTTGAGAACAACACCAAACATTGCCAGGCCCTGGATTAGGTGTGTTATAGCCATGGTTTCCAATCCCTATAGCAACATGTAGAGTTAGTATTACACACAGTTGTCTGCTGTGTCCGTGAGCTCAGTTGCTGGACATGTCTGACTCTTTGCAACCTCATGGACTGCAGCCCACCAGGCTCCTCTGTCTATGGAATTTCCCAGGCAAGAATACCGGAGTTGGTTCTCCCTACGCCAGGGGATCTTCCCCACCCAGGGATCGAACCTGTGTCTCCTGCACTGGCAGGTCAATTTTTTACCACTGAGCCACCTGGGAAGCCCCGTTGTCTGTTGTAGCAACAGCTATTTTGTTTACTTCCAAGTCTGTGTGGCAGTAATGTGGTAGCTCTGTCGATCTTACTTGGGGTCACTCATGTGGCTGCAGATTGTGGGCGACTTGTCTGAGATCTAGTTGGTCTAGGGAGCCTCAGCTTGGATGCCTTGCTTTTGCTCCATGTGATCTTTCTCCCACAGCTCGACCTGGGTTGGATCTCACTGCTACACATCCCAAGAGGGCAAGAATGGAAACTGCATAGCTTCCTGAGACCCATACTCAACCTACACAACATTACTTCCGTTGGTCCTACTGGTCAAAGCAAGTTACAAGGCCAGCCCAGGTTCAAGGAATGTGGAAACAGACTCTGCCTCTTGCTGAGAGGAACTGCCAAGTATTTATGGCCATTTTAAATTTAATCTAATCATTCTTATAGATGAATTATTTGTTATTTATTTTGAGGAATTTCCTAATAAAATTTTTAAAATTAATAATTCACCGTCTTCGACATAGCACAATAAATAAGTAGGGTAAGGAAATTAAAACTGGTAACAATTCATGTATTGTTGTTGTTCACTCATGCAGTCATGCTCAACTTCTTTGCAAGTAGTGACTCAAATTGAAGTAAAATTCTCATTGTTAAAATTGAAATGAATTATTTCAGAGATAAGCCAAATAAATATATTTGGGGTATAGACACTTCCCCCAAATGCTGCTTGTGTAATGAATTATTTTATCATGAAGTGCTGAGTAGGCTGGAACCAGAGGTTTAGGCGATGCTTGGTGTTCTGGAGATTTGCCCCTAAGTTAAGACTGTAGGTGAGCCCACTAGAAACTAGAAAGTGCCGGGGATGAGGCTTTCAGAGGGTCTTTAGTTTTGGTACATCCCCCTTTTCTTGCCTCGAAAATCCCATGGACAGAGGAGCCTGGCAGGCTATGGTACATGGGGTTGAAAAGAGTTGGACACAACTTAGTGGCTGAATACACACACACACACACACACTCACACACAGCATCCTTACACCTCCTCTTTGCTTCTGGGGCTGGTAAAGAGAGGATTTCTCTTCAGCTTGAGCAGCAAGGTGGAACTAGTCTGTCAAATGAGCTTCGTGCTATGGAGGTTAGGGGTTTGTTTTCCCTTGATAGAAGCAGGCAGCTGAGCCAGTGCACCTGAGGATTACACAGATCTGTTATGCTCTCTGATCTATCATTTTATTTTATTTGTGTGTGTCATTAAAACTTTATTTATTTTTAACTTATTTTTATTGAAGTATGGTTGATTTATAATATTATTTCAACAAAATAAAACATACAACCCAATTATCTCTCTATTCAATGTACATACTAAACTTTCAGTACAAAAGACAGGTATAAAATGAAGCAACCAACTTTTTGATCCAAGGTAAATCATCTACAATTTGGGAAGAAATTTCTTTTATTTCTAGCATACAAAACCACTACATTTTAAATTATTTTTAAAAATTTACTATACATTGCGAACACAGATTATCATACTAAGTGGAATAAGTCAGAAAGAGAAAGACAAATACTGTATGATATCACTTATATGAGGAAACTAAAATATGGCACAAATGAACTTATCTCCAGAGCAGAAACAATCTCATAGACATAGAGAACAGACTTGTAATCACCAAGGAGGTGGGGTGGGGAGAGACGGACTGGAAGTCTGGAGTTAGTGCACGCAAACTATTACATACAAACTGGATAAACAACAGGTCCTATTGTATAGCACAGAGAGCTATATTCAATATCCTGGGATAAACCACCACAGAAAAGAATATAAAAAAGAATATATATGTGTGTGTGTGTCCCTGGAGGAGGAAATGGCTGCCCACTCCAGTATTCTTACCTGGGAAATCCCATGGACAGCGGAACCTGGTGGGCTGTAGCCCACGGGGGTGAAAAGAATTGGACATGACTGAGTGGCCGAGTATGCACGCATGTATGTGTATAACTGAGTCACTTTGTGGTACAGCAGAAATTAACACAACACTGTAAATCAACCATGTTGCTCTATCATTTTAAAATTTTGTTTTATAGTTTCAGGACTCTACAAATTTATATCTGATCTTCAGTTTTCTCATTTTCAATATGGAAATATTACATAACTCGTAGGATTGTTGTAAACACTAAATAATTAATGTCCTTGAAGTATCCAATATAGTTGAGGGCATGAGGTAGATGCTTATTACAATTGTGAGTAATTGTGAGTAGAAGTAAATTAAGTTGAATTTTACTTCCCGTAGATAGCTTATGGGACCATAGTTATATTATTTATTCATTGATTCAAAAAATTTATGGTGCTACTTCTGTGTGCTATGTGTACTGTTGGGTTTTGAGTATACCAGTATACAGCAGACAGGGTCCATGGTCACATGTAGTGTGTGGTCTAATCTCCTTAGTACCTAGACTATTGTCAAAGGACCAGCAGCATTGGCATCACCAAAGAAATTGGTAGAAGGGCAGACTCTCAGGCTCCCTCCCAGACCCGCTGAATCAGTCTGAATTTTAACAATTTCTTCCACATGATTCATGTACGTTATTGTTTGAAAAGCACTGGTCTAATGAAACTGAAGTGGATGGAGTATACGATATTTATTCCATTTGTTACCTAAAGGGGTCCTGGTCTGTAAATCTGAGATACAGAACTAAAAATGTAAAGATAGCAAGCTAAAAAGTGTTTGGTTTTTATCATCTAATATAGCAGAAAGAAATCAGGTAAGACCTACATGCCAAAGTACAAGAGAGAAAATAAGACGATAAAAGCAAAGGCATGCATATTCTAGGGTCCTTTCATCCTTGGTTGTGAAGGATGTGGTGCAAGCTTTGACATAACCAATCACATCCTGTCCTATACCCGCCCCCCCCCAACCCTCGGTCTTGCTATATTTATGGGATTCTTATTGAATGAATGATATGCTAAGGGACTTTCCACTGTAGGACAAGGGAGAAGATTTCACTTGCTGAATGTGCCAATGTCTGGGTCCCCTTAAAGATTTTTATCAGTGATGTGAATAAAGTCATAGAAAGAAAGCCTTCATATCTACCAAGGGCACAAACCTGGGAAGGTGTGGGAGAAGCTACTAGTTGGCCCCAAGTACCTGCTCTCTCTCTTACTTCATGGGATTATTCTTCTTAGCCTGAAACATAGCTGCTCAGAATAGATTTCCTTTTTCAGCCTCTCTTGCAGGTAGGTGTGGCCTCATGACTACATTCTAACTAGGTCTATAAACCA
Organism: Odocoileus virginianus; assembly: GCF_023699985.2. Lineage (NCBI taxonomy): Eukaryota > Metazoa > Chordata > Mammalia > Artiodactyla > Cervidae > Odocoileus > Odocoileus virginianus. The sequence continues at coordinate 31,320,951 of NC_069688.1, forward strand.
AAGTGTTATATGGAAGGACACTTTGGCTTGATCATCTTAAACAGACTGGAGACAAACTTCTTGGTTCTTTCCTCCTTCCTATTAACTGGAAAGTGGATAGTCTTTGTTTACTTAAGACAGAATATAATTCTATTTCATTTAAGTCATGGTATCTTAGTGTCACGTAACTCATCATCAAATCTAATCCTAGCTAATCCAGAGAAGTTGCTTATATAGTAAATAAGGAAATTAAGATTAAAAAGCCCTTGGGGGAGAGATAAATTAAGAATTTGGGATTAATAAATATACACTACAATATATACAAAGTAAACAACAAGGGCCTACTATATAGCACAGAAAACTATAGCCAATATATTGTAATAACCTATAAAGGAAAAGAACCTGAAAAGAGTACATATATGTATATGTAGATATAGATATATAACTGAATCACTCTGCTATACACCTGAAACATTGTAAATCAACTATGAAAGTGAAAGTGTTAGTAGCTCAGTCATGTCCCACTCTTTGCAAACCCCATGGACTACAGCCCACAGGCTCCTCTGTCCATGGTATTCTCCAGGCAAGAATACTAAAGTGGGTTGCCATGCCCTTCTCCAAATGAACTATATCTCAAAAAAAAAAAAAAAAAAAAAAAGCAAACAACTGAAAGACTGAAGTGATAGCCAAAACTATCATCTTATTTCACATCTATATTTCACAACTGTATAGTTGTGAAATAAAATGGAATAAAATGTAAATACCAACATTTTAAAAATATTTCCAAAAATAGACTTGAGAAGTGGCTAAAGAATAGTCTGTATATAAAAAAAGTTCAGTGTGTGTTGGATGGGGGAAGTTTCAAGAACAAGTTTTATGTGGGTAGACAATGTAAGGTGGCTTTTTAAAGCAAATATCAGTTTAAGGTAAGCTAAACTGTACCCAGACCAAGGGAGGTTCAGACTTTCAATTTTCTGCATTGGCACAGCATCTTTGGAGTACTGTGTTCACTTCTGGGCCCCATATTGTTCACAGCATCACACTAGAGAGTGACAAACCAGAGTGTTTATAGGGCAAACAGGATGGCATAGCGTGCGACAATTGTATCACAGTCAACAGATGCAACTGTGAAGTGTTAGCCTGGAGTGGGGAAAATGTAGGGAAGCACAAGGGAAATGTACTTTCAATTATTCGAGAGGTTGTCACCTGGGAGATGGAGCTTGATGCCTCATTTGCTTTTTTCCCACAAGGGATACTTAAGGTCAATGAATAGGAAGTACTAGAGGCGAAAGTCTGCTCTATAGAAGTCATTTTTTAGTAACTCTGGCCATCTCAAATGAGAATGCACTGCTTTGTGAAATGATTGTAGTAGAATTATCATGAGTGCTGATCTTCATTTGTTGCTTTCCCCTGGGCCTTCATCCTCTGGAGGAGGGCATGGCAGCCCACTTCAGTATTCTTGTCTGGAGAATCCCATGGACAAGGAGGCTGGTGGGCTGCAGTCCATAGCGTAGCAAGAAGTTGGATAAGACAGAGCGTGCACACGCACGCAGGCATGGGGCAGGCACTTTGAATGTTTTCTCATTCAGTCCTTACAAACCCATGAGGGAGACTCTGTTTATCTCTGGTTTACAGATTTGGAAGTTGAGGCTTAGGAAAGTCAAGTAACCTACCCAACATGTTCCTGTGGTGAAAGGTGGTGCTGCTTGTCTGTCCCTCCTGTTGACCATCCATGGAAGCTGTCAGGCAGTGGCTGGCCAGAAGGGCAGTGCCAGCTGGTGGTTCTCTAAACCAGGCTCCTGTGTTAAGCCACATCTAGAAAAACCTTTGCTTCTTTATCTTGGAGCATTTTCCTAACTCTAGACGTAATGAGACTGTGTGATAAGGCAGGAGAAACCCCCACTGGGATTGTCTAGGAGCCTGTAGGTGAAAAGGGGAAATTATGAGATAAGTAGGGGGATAGATCACCTACATTTAAACCTTGAATTTTTAAACCTTGTTTCTAGTTGTATGGTTTGAGATAGGACATGGAAACTGAACCTCAGTCTCCTCAGGAATAAAATCCAAATAATTATACCCAACCTGCACAATTGTGGTGAGAACTAAAAATAGAGTGATTAGCTCAGGCCCGTGGTGGAGAAGATCCACAGAACTGGTCATTAGTTCTCCCTGACACCTGGCACGTGCTGAGGCATGCATTTGTTGCAGTTCATGGTTAGAAAAATTCCAATACTAGAGTTTCTCCAGGTCTTAGAGCAGAAATTTAAGCACATTTAGACTGCATGATCTTTATATTAATAATACCTTATTTATTGCTTGTCTCAAAATTTAGAACTTCATTATTTTGATGAAACATACATTGTTGGGACTGGGAAGCTAAAAACTACATTTCCCAGCTCACCCAAAATTAGTGGTCTCGATGTGATATAGGTTTTGCCTATCAAATGTACTCATGTATGGCTTGAATAAGTGAACAAAAACAGTGGGAACAGAGGCAGTGGCATGCAAGTATTGGGGAAATATAAAATCCAAATTCCCTGCCAAACTAGAGATTCTCCCCTCAAAAGAAAAAACTTTTGTTATTGAGTGAGCCTGAACTTAAACGTGGTGTGAATTATAGGTGATCTGGTAGGAGACTGCAAAAAGAGAAAGGAATCTCACCCTTTTATAAAGCCAAGCAGATACATCCCGTTCCATCTATCTTCTCAAGATAAACAGCCCTGGGACAGCACCATTTATCACACATAGTTGGTCCTAAATTCACTTGGTAATCAGGGCAACCACCTGTCTTTGCTCACTGCCTTTATCCAAAGGAAAAATAAATTTCTCATATTGTTATGACAGAAGGTAGGTTTGTAACTTGGAGACAGGGTCCAGCTGAAGTTGGGCTCCTACCCTCCCACCAGAACTGAGAGAGGGGCATTTTCCTCCTTGATGCTTACATTTCAAAGAGTTGGTTTCCAGGTCTTTGTGGAAATATTCCTGTATTATAAAATTGGCAAGAGGCATATTGAGTTTTTAAAAAAGAGTTACAAACATTTCAATGAATGAGAGGAACTACATGTTTTCTAAAGTAAAAGCTATAAGAAATGGACGAGAGAGAGAAATGCTTCACCTTTTACAGTGGAAAGAATTAATTTTTTTCCTTATTTTTAATTTATATTCGCCCTTATGTAACTCATTAAGCATCCATGGTCCAGAGGCCAACATCTCAGTGGTGGCTTTCCATTCTTTGATCCCAGTCAACAGTTATAGGAAATACTCTTTCCTCATATTGTGGCTAAGATGATGGTCCAGTTGAGACTGCAGCTTCTTGACTTGCCAGCATCCTGATGATGACAGTTAGCAGTCCTTTGCTGGGCTGGTTCTGCAGTGTTGATCTACAGCATCTTGGATCTTGTGCATCCACCATTTCCAGTGAATTTTTATGCACCAAAGTCATGGTATTAAATCTCTTTTCCCTTAAGTACCTAAGGTGGTGTCTGTTTTCTACAAATGAACTCCACTTAATATAAAATCTAATAAAAAATATTTCATCTAATGAGCCACAACTCTGTTTTAGGTGAAACTTCTTTAAGATTATTAATTTAAACAGGAGATGTTGAGAATTTGATACTTGGATGATTTTACTATTGCAGTTAATACTCTAACATAGGTAAATACCTGTTAAATTTTGATAATAAATCAGACTTGAGTGTGTTCTTAATTAGTTTAGGAAACTTAAAAGGCAAATTTCCTTTGCAGGGATTTTCTTTTAATTCTTTCTTCTCTTCCTTCTTTTTTCTCCTTCATGTAATAAAAGAAATGCAATTTTTTGAGTAGTCCAAAACATAGTGAAATTTAAAAATAGAAGGGATATGACCTATTTGTGATATTCTCCTCAAATTTCAAGAAACAATCCTGTTTCATATAATATTCAGTTCTCCCTACCATTGTAGACATATGTTGGTCTTCTCATATGTAAAGTAAAGGCTGATTCTCTTTGCCTCGAATCTCTGCTGACCTTATCATTTACATTGGCCAGTGGAATGTGACAGAAATGATTGCAAATTCTCATCTATCCCTTAAGTTAGTTAGTGTTAGTCACTCAGTTGTGTCCAACGTTTTGTGACCCTGTAGACCGTAGCCCACCAGGCTCACCTGTCCATGAAATTCTCCAGGCAAGGATACTGGAGTGAGTTGCCATTCCCTTCTCCAGGGGATCTTTCTGGTCCAGGAATCTAACCCGAGTCTCCTGTACTGCAAGTAGTTTCTTTACACTCTGAGCCACCAGGGAAGCCACAAGGGTCCTGGAAAATTTCACTTCTGCTTCTTTGGAAGTCACCCCTGTTAGAGAAGTCGGACTATCTTGCTGAAGAGAAAAGACACTTGGGAAGAGCTCCAGGGATGTGAGACTGTGAAGGGCAACAACCAGTCCCCAGCAATTCCAGCTGGTTTCTGAGGTGCCAGACGTCTCTATGTCTTTGCATCTGCTGCCCCTTCCCTGGAAAGACCTTCACTCTCTCTTTTCCTAATTCCATCCATCCTTCTAGACACCATCCAAGTGTCACTAGTTGTAGATTTTTCAGAAAAGCATGAAGATGTAATAATCATTGCCCAGTTCTTCTAGAGACCATAGCCTGGTGGTGAAGTGAGAGAAATGGGAGAGGCTTTGCTTGTAATTAAAATCATTTTCTACATATTTATTATTTAATAAATGATTATTAATTGCTAGTTCTAGTACAAAATACTAATACAACTAAATCTTAGTCATTATATAGGAATAAATGTTATATATTATAAAGTAATGAATTATGTATAGGAAATTTGGATAGTTAATATTTGAATATATTAATAGTAATACATTTATGTTTGATACATATAAATAATGATTTCATAATACTTGTTATTACAAAGAGTGTTTCTCAGGTGCCTCAGTGGTAAAGAATCTGTCTGCCAAGTTTCAATTACTGGATCGGGAAGATCCCCTAGAAAAGGAAATGGCAACCCACTCTAGTATTCTTGCCTGGAAAATTCCATGGACAGAGGAGTCTTGCAGGCTACAGTCCATGGGGTTGCAAATAGTTGGACATGACTGAACACACACACACACACACACACACACACACACACATTATTACAAATAGTACTTTACCTCTTAACAATAGTAATAGGTATTTAGTAAATCACAGTAATTATTGAGAGATAAAGTGCTAAATACTATAAAGCAATGAATAATATTTAGACAGTTACTATTACTTTTAATTGTACAAAATATTTATTTTCTGTATCTCTATTTACAAACCCAAAACTCACAGATAATTCACTTCAATTCTAAAATATCATGCTTTATCAGTAATGTAAAATTTCAGCTTTCGTTAACTAACCTCTGCAGTTTTGTGCTGAAATTCCTGTGCATTAGTTTGAAGCAGCTTCTGTTTCTAGTGTCTAGGACTTTTCAAAAGCTCTTCCAGCCAACAAAGGAACACAATTATGTTAATACAGCATAACGCACCCTACCATGGTATGTCTTAGTAAAGAGGTTAAACAGCTGGCGTATAACTGATACAACACAGAAATAAAGTCAGGGGGAAAGCGGAATACTGTCTCATGCAATCTTCCTGGATCGCCACTTGGTTCTTCATGCCTTTGTAAACAGATGTCGTATATCACGTCTCTCAATGATCATAGTATTTAGAGAAATAATGACATGTCAATAAGGAATATCCCTACTTCTGATTTCTCCTGTCTGTTTCTAGCTGAATGTTGATGCAGTTCTCACTGAGTCCATTTGCCAGCCGGGAAACCTGCTCCTGCTGGCAATAAAGAGATGAGTGCAAACTCAATGAGCTAATGATGTCAAGGATCAAGTCTTCCTGAACTTCCCACCAAAGTGCTCTTGTACTTTTTTTTAGTTAGTTTTGATTCTCTAACTCGCTAGAAGAAGAGATGCTAATATTAGTAAGATGTTTGAACTCCCACTAGCTTCCAAGAATATGTTTTCTCGCCAGGCCAATAGAAAATCCAGTAATATGCTTAGTCGCTTAGTCGTGCCTGACTCTTTGTGACCCCATGGACTGTAGCCCCATCAGGCTCATCTGTCCATGGAATTTTCCAGGCAAGAATACTGGAGTGGGTTGCCATTTCCTTCCTTCCATTTTCCCAAGAATCCAGTAAATTTAGGTCCAAAGCTAATATCTGATTTATCATGCACGGTGCTGTTTGAGTTTTAAGGCACAGAAAGATTCAAACTAGGGGAGGTAAATTGGGAAGGGAGGCAGCAATCATTTAGGGCATTAGAAGAAAACATTTTTAAAGTATATACAGCATGATCAATTGGGAATTATTCTTGGGATGCAAGGATGATTCAACATTGTTGTTGCTTAGTTGCTAAGTCATGTCTGGCTCTTTGTGACCTCAGGGACTATAGCATGCCAGGTTCCTTTGTCCATGTATAACTGAGGAATTCTTCAAATAGCTTCCATGCAGAATTAAGAGTTTATGAAAGGTTAAGTAATAAATACAAGCTAATTTGAAAAAATATATATATATATATATATAATGTATTATTACAATTCAACATGACCACAAAAACTATATGCAATCTAGACCACAAAAGCTTTTTTCAGGGAAAAGTATTTTATCATGAGATTTAAAAAAATTGCTGATCCATGGTAATATTTAAAAGCAGATCACCTAGGTTATTTTATTATCATTTTTAAACTCTCAAAAAACTGCACATCCTCTGATTGCCTGCACTCAGAAAGGACCACTCCTGCTACCCCATCCCTGGTGGCCACTAAGGGATTTTATGATTCAGCATATAAAGGCATAAAATCTCTTGGTAGAAAAAAAATATGGGACAGTGAGAGTGATGCACTGTGAGTGTAGGCCATAATGAGATGTGTTGTCTAACAAGAGCTTAAAAATCAGTGAGTGGTCTACATTTGAATATTACCATGGACCAGCCACTGAAAAAAAAAAAAAAACACAAAAAAACTTCATGATAAAACACCCTTCCTTAAAAAAACCTTTTGTGGTCTAGATCCTATAGGTTTTATGGTTATGTTGAGCTTTAATAATGCATATATTTTAAATTAGCTTGTGTTTATTATTCATCCTTTCATAAGCACTTAATTTTGCATGGAGATTATTTGAAGAATTTCTGTCACACTCTTGGTCTCCTACACACATGCAGATTCACGTATGTGTATTCAATTTTGAGGGTACGGTTGTGATGTTTTGAGCTCGCATTGGGTACAATTTGTCTCTCTACATATCCCTCAGTCTAAATAATAAAAGATAATATAGTTTTTCTTTTTTGTGTGCTTAGACTCAGGAGAATGCAAATTAAGACTAAAAGGAGATAACACTAAATCCCACAAGAATAACTAGAATTTAAAATAACTGAGAATGCCAAGTGTTGACAAGGGTGCAGAACACTGCAGGATAGCTTTGAGAAAATTATTTTTTATCTATAAGAGTTAAACATATTCATACTCTATGACCCAGCAGTTATATCCCCAGCTAAATATTTAACAAAAATGCAAATAAAAGAGATAGTATAGAATGCTAGAAACAATATCATTTGTAACTGGAAACATTTCAAAGAGTTGAATGAATAAACAAATTGTAGTAGATTTATACAATAGAATAACACACAGTAACAAAGGAAACACTGCTTCTCTCAAAACCTGGATGAATCTCATAAATATGACGTTGATCTATGAAAGCCTTATACAAAATGACACATAATTTATAATTCCACTTAAATAAAATTCAAAAACAGGAAAAACTGTTTGGTGGTGTTAAAATTAGGGGCAACTGGGGCAGCTTAAATATGGCCTGGAAGGGGCATGAAGGTGCTTTCCGAGGTTGTAGGAGTGTTCAATTTTTGACCTAGCTGATATGCACATGGGTGTATGCCACTTGTGGTAGATCAGTAAATTGTATCTTTATGATCTGTATGCCTTCCTGAGTGTATAATTCAACAAAATTTTTATTGAAAAACAGCTAACCATTATCAACAGATCTCACAGGCATTGCATTTTAGGGATATGATATACAATCTGATATCAGTAGACTCCTGAATTTAGCTGTAACACATACAGATGAAGTTCCCTTTAGGAAAACCTGAAACAAAGAAATCCATATTTACAAGAAAAATAAATGAAGAGCAGTGTTATTTATATAGTATTCAATGTACCCTTTAAGAAATAACTCTCTCTTTTTCTTGGTGCATTGAAATATAGTGTGATTTTCAAATATTTCATGTTAACACCCAGAAAGAAGTCTAGGTAATTTTTTAAAGTGCTCTAAGTATTTCCACCTTCCACCTCCCATCTGTATGTTTCTCTTCCCTGCATATTTATCATGTGTGTGCTCAGTCATATCCGATTCTTTGAGACCCTGCCAGGCTCCTCTGGCCATGAAATTTTCCAGGGAAGAATACTAGAGAGGGTTGTCACCTACTCCAGGGGATCTTCCTGACCCTGGGTTCAAACCCGAATCTCCTGTGTCTCTTGCATTGGCAGGTGGATTCTTTACACTAAGTGCCACCTGGGAAACCCTGCATGTTTATATTATGAAACTCTAATAAAATATCATCACCATCTTTAGTATCATCATCATCATCATTCCACTCCTTAACATCAACAAAGAGCTTTTTCGGATTGCACAATAAGCATCAGGGTTTAAGAAGGTAGATATGACTCACATTACACATGAGCAAGCAGGCTCAGACTGGCTGTAAGATTTTCATCATATCCCACTGCTTATATGAGGTGAAGCTGCACTACAGTCTGGTAGTCTGTTCATTAGCCCTTTATTGCAAACTTAGTCAACTGCCTTCATTGACAGCCACTGAGACCTATATGGTCCAAAAGAGAGAGACAGAAAGAAACAGGGAGAGAGATGTAAGGAAGGAGAAAGTGGGGGAGGGAGGAGAGGTTGGACGAGGGGAAGGAAAAAGAAAATCAAGTGGAAAAAGTCAAAATACATATATCAGAAGCATATTTGGTACTCAAGTATTAACCAGAGTCTGGAGCATTCATCTTGGAAAGCTGGCAGTTCTAGCCAGCTCCCCAGGCTTGGCAGTAGGAACCATGATACAGAAACAATCTGGTCTTTGTGCTGCTGCTGAGATGACTCTGAAATCTGAAAAGATTTGTTACTTGCTCAGGATTCAGAGTTCCAGGAAGGAAGCCTGATGGGCTGAGTTTGGGTTTTATGCCCACTCCCTTGCTACACTAAGGGGCCAGGTAGGATTTGAGTCCCTTCATTCCTGGGTGGAGGCAGTCACAGTCGGGGAGTTTCCCAAAAGGGATATTTGAGTATACATGTGTGCATGATAAGTTGCTTCAGCTGTGTCCCTCTGTTTGTGACTCTATGGACTGTAGCCGGCCAGGCTCCTCTGTTCATGGGGATACTCCAGGCAAGAATACTGGAGTGGGTTGCCATGCCCTCCTCCAGGGGATCTTCCTGACCCAGGGATTGAAACTGTGTCTCTTTCGTCTCCTGCATTGGCAGGCAGGTTCTTTACCACTAGCGCCACCAGGGAAGCCCCATTAGAGTATGGGACTTCCTCTAATGGGTAAGGTACGGTGTTGACTGGCGTTGGCTGTTGGAAGCTGGAGAGTCTAAGAATGGCAAACACCTTCAGCAATACTCATTCTCTTACTGGAGAAAAGACCACATATTTTTGCACAGTTCTGGAGGCTAGAAAGTAAACATCAAAGTTATGGTGAGGTTGGTTCCTTCTGAGATCTCAGAGCGCAAATATGCTAATTGTTTCTTTCTGTCCCAGCTTCTGCTGGTTTATTGGCCATCTCTGGCATTCCTCAGCTTGTAGATGCATCTGGATCTCTGTCTTCATGTTCAGAGGGCACTCTCTGTGTGTGTCTATCTTTGTCTTCATTCAAATTTCCTCTTTATATTAGTAGTAATCGTAGTAGTGTTAGTCACTCAATCATGTCTGACTCTTTGTGACCCCATGGGCTGTAGCCTGCCAGGCTCCTCTATCTATGGAATTCTCTAGGCAAGAATACTAGGGTAGCTAGCCATTCCCTTCTCCATGGGATCTTCCCAATCCAGGAATCAAACCCAGGCCTCCCACATTGCAGGTGGATTCTTTATGGTCTAAGCCACCAGGGAAGACCCTTTATATTAGTACACAAGTTGTTTTGGATTGCAACTCACCCTAATGATTTTATTTTACTCTGTCTTTGGAAAGATCCTATTTCCAAATGAGATCACATTCTGAGGTACTGGGAGTTAGGGCTTAAACATATCTTTTAGGGGGATACAGGAGAATGCTTGTTATTAATCATTAGTAATACTTTGTAGCTTGTAGTATCTTTTCCTGGGGGCCCAAAACCATGTTCCATACTGTTTCATATAGAGGAACAGCTTGGTTTGGGAGAAGGTCAGTAGTGTTGCTAGCCTTAAGACAATGCCAGGGAAGTAGATGTTTAATCTTGAGGTTTGACCTTTACTAATTCTGCTAAATTCTTGGTGTCAAGTTTACTGTAAAGTACAAAGTCCCTTCATAGAAAAGTACTGACTTTGTCATATTCTATTTAACATATTCATTGCATTTAGAGGTCTTATTTCCTCCATTTCAAACTCAGTTTTTCAAAACTTGTTTAAGATTTTGCTACTGTTAAAATGTTTTTGGTTTTTAGATATGATATCACTGGTATGGAGGTCTTCTAGGTTTGGAATTTAACAATAATAACTAACATCAGGGACACTTTGCATTTGGAAATTTTCTGTTTCAGAAAGCATCAATTTTCAAGAGTTCTGGCTGCCTTCTTAATTATTTTTGAACCCAACAAGTGCTCTTAAAAGGAAGTGACTTGTTCTTTAACTCTGTTTCTACCTGACTGATTGTATACTATGGCTTTGGCAAGTTTTTTTTTTGGATGGGCTTGAGAGCTTTACAAATAAATCCTAATGATCTTTACTGTTTATTCATTTTCTTCAGGTCAGGAATGTGCTGAGGTGTGCAGATAGTAAAAGTGGTGTGATGATGACTGAATTGGATGGCGAATGGAGGCTTCTCAGGTATCAGCCAGCCAGCAGGACCCGGGCTTTTCCCAGGGCAACAGAAAGTTGCTCTGTGGGCCAATAGCAAGGCTGAGAAATGGCCTGATCGCACCAAGGGCCAGTGCTGAGGCACCCCAGCGCTGCCAGGCCAGCCGGGCCCGGGCAGAGCCCCGCCCCCACTGCTGACAGCGCAGAGCAGCCCTGACAAAGGCTCCCTGTCGGCTCAGTACAGAGACCTCCCACAACTGCAGATGAAACAGAGGGAGATTAACACGCATTAGAAGCTAAGCAAATAACTTAGGGGACAATAATTTTGAACGCTTAGATATCTAGATCCTGACCTTTTAAAATTCAGTGCCAAGGTATGCACATATGATGCAGGGGAAGCTCTTAGTCCTGTGCGGTCTGTGCTGAAATAGCCCCTGCCTCCTGCAGGGCTCAGGGTCTAAATCTCACTTAGCTATCAATTCGCTTAGCCAGAAGTGTGCCAAATAATTTGTACATGGAGAGGGATGGGGGAGCCCAGAGTTTCACTGACGCGGAGGGAACTGAGGATGAGAGTTCAGAAACTGAAACCATGGTTTCTTCCTCTATTCTTGGCCCCCTTGGTGGCCTTTTGCAAGTCTGAAGGAGGAAATTTCCTTATAACAACAGAGAAATACAGTGTGGCCTAACATTGTTTCTTATGAATAGTTATCTTTATCCTTTTGAATTGGAAATGCTTCCGTAAACTATTCATATTGTTCATGCGGTTCAAGGGGTTCATGGGTGCTGGAGAAGACCCTTGAGAGTCCCTTGGACTGCAAAGAGATCAAACCAGTCAATCCTAAAGGAAGGCCCCTGATTGTTCATTGGAAGAACATGCTGAAGCTGAAGTCCAATACTTTGGCCACCTGATATGAAGAGCTGACTCACTGGAACATATCCTGATGTTGCGAAAGACTGAAAGCAGGAAGAGAAAGCAGGAGGGCGACAGAGGATAAGATGGTTGGATGGCATCACCAACTCAATGAACATGAGTTTGAGAAAGCTCCGGGAGATGGTGAAGGACGGAGAAGCCTGGTGTGCTGCCGTCCATGGGATTGCAAAGAGTTGGACATGACTTAGTGACTGAACAACAATTGTAAACTGTTAACGCTAACAGAAAATGTATTAATAGGTTGTGAAAGTCAGATGTAAAGAACAGACTTTTGGACTCTGTGAGAGAAGGGAAGCATGGAATGATTTGAGAGAATAGCATTGAAACATGTATATTGCCATATGTGAAAGAGATCGTTAGTCCAGGTTTGATGCATGAGACAGGGTGCTCAGGGCTGGAGCACTGGGATGACCTTGAGGGATGGGATGGGGAGGGGGGTGGGAGGGGGGTTCAAGATGGGGAACATATGTACACCCATGGCTGATTCACGTCAATGTATGCAAAAACCACTACAATATTGTAAAGTAATTAGCCTCCAATTAAAATAAATAAATTAATTAGGTTGTGAAAGCTAAAAGTGAGCATTTTGGGGGTTATTAGATAAAAAGTGTTAACTACCTGTAGAATATTAACATTCAGTAAGTGCAGCTGAATTATGCAATTGATTACTTTATTATCTTTATGGTATGAATTTACATTTATCCCATAAAAAGAAAAGAAAGAAGAAAAAGACTCTAGTTACTATTATCTTATATCTCTGAATTTGAACTATTGGAATGATGTGTGAAGTTGCTTCAGTTGTGTCCCTATGGACTGTAGCCCACTAGACTACTCTGTCCATGGGATTTTCCAGGCAAAAATACTGTAGTAGGTTGCCATGGCCTCCTAAAGGGGATCTTCTAGACCCAGGGATTGAACCTGCGTCTCTTATGTCTCCTGCCTTGGCAAGTGGGTTCTTTACCCCAGCTCCACTTGGGAAGCCATTGGAATGATGGTCGTTGCTAAGTAAGCAAAGTTAACCTTTGTGTACCTGCATTTTCCCTGGAGAATGGCATTTAGACCATCATAGGATAACCAACTAGTAGTCCAAATCTGTTCTGGAAGCCAGTTAAACAGAAAGAATGTCAGAAAATGAATATTCAGAAAATGATGTTCCCTTTACTCTGGGAAAGGAGTGCTTTGAGCAGCTAGGAGAGCAGCAATTCTCCTGCTCCTTTCTCTCTGCATGGGCTCCTGTTCAGGTTGAAGAACCACATTACTTCACAGGGGATGATGCAGCAAATACCAGGAAGAAATGCTGGAACAGGGAAACAGGACAATGATCTACTAGTGGGAAAGCACTGGTCACCACATGCTGCCATCCTCTCTGCCTGCCTTCTAGACCTTGTCTAACTCCTTGCCCATGGGTGCCTCTCTCTCTTTCTTTGTGTCTCTCTGTTTCTCTCACTGTTTTTTTTTTTTTTTTTTAGTTTGGTCCCAAGAAAATGCTTCTCCCTTAATAATTTACACGTGGCACACAAAACAACCGTTTCTACATTTTTCAGTATTCTAAAAGTATAATAATTCTGATGCCTTCATCCTCTAAGCAGATGTTCTTGTGGATGAAAAATGTCACTTGCCATATGAGTAAACAAAGTATGTTTCAGCCACCAAGACAAGAGCCAAACAGCCGCCCTGCCCCAATGGTGAGCCTTGAAGGAACTTAGGGTGGAGATGAAGAGGCTGCCAGCCACTAAGCCATAAGCCATTGCCCCAACTGTGCACCCCAAGGGAGTTCAGGATGGAAAAGAACAGGTTACTGGCCCTAGATAGATAAGACGCCAAAGGAATGATTTCAATGAGCCCAGACTCTTGCATCTTTCTATAGACAGAAAAACACTAAACTCACTAACTTGAAATATCTGTTCTTTCTTTAATCAGCAGTAATCTTTTGATGTTCCGGCTACCTGGTTTTTGTTGCAGAAATTCCTCTATACCCTGGCTGCTCACTTATCCCTTTGGAACTGTCCTTCAGAGCTTAGAGACTGTCTTCTGGGCTTAAGTTCTCAGAAAGTTCACCGAATAAAAAATAGTTCTCAACTTTTAAGTTATGTATTCTTTTTTAAGTTGACATTCCCAATAATTTTAATAGTTTCCAGACTCACTCATGGAGGTGCTATATATTGAAAAATCTCTTGCAGAGTGTATATAAACCTTTACAGAGCAGTCTCATGACCACAGCCTTTGATACACATTACTCAACACAACTTGCCTTGGGCATGTCAGGCATTGGGATGCTGATAACAATGTTGGGAAATACTGTAGAGATGCAGTAAGAACCAATGAGCTTTCCCAAGGAGTGCCCTATTTCTAGGCTAGAGATCATAACTCAGTGCTAATCAAAAGGCTGAAAAGACCCGAGGGAAATAATCTGAGAAAGATTTCAGAGAATAATTCTTTAGAAACTCCTGAGACTAGCTACTAAATTTATAATGCTTTCACTGAAAGATCTGATTGTTGGCACTGTCTGTTTCAGAAATGCAACTGCCTTAGCAGAACTGACTGACTGGGCATGCGGAAACTTTTTTTTAAAAATGTGCTGCTAATTATAAGAGTTTGCCATTGTTAGTCATTATACATCATAAAATGTCCGTAAAAAGGAACAAATATGAAAAGTGACCCATGAGCCTGTTTATACGAAGTTGTTGTAATAAATAAGGGATTTTTTTTTTTTTTTTGCTATTGAAAATAACAAGTTTAATCTCTGTGTGTCAGTAAGAAAGCTGGTGAGGAAGTAAGGAAGGATGAATGCCTCAGATAAGCAGCAAACCACAAACACTCAATCTTGTACAACCCTGTGTAACTCAACCCTAGAGTTTCACTTCTTAGTTTCAGGTTTCTTGAAAGAAGTGTGTTCAGGCCAGCCACATCAATAATAAGAAGGAAAGTCATCTCACGGGGGAATTTTTACAGGCAAGGGGGTCACTTCTTGTTGTTGTTTAATCTCTAAGTCACGTCCGACTCTTTTTCAACTCCATGGAGCCTACTAGGCTCCACCGTCCCTGGGATTTCCAAGGCAAGACTACTGGAGTAGGTTGCTATTTCCTTCTCCAGGGGATCTTCCTGGACCAGGAGTCTTCCCAGATCAGGGATTGAACTGTTGTCTCCAGCAATGGCAGGCAGGTTCTTTACCACAGACTCACCAGGGAAAACCCTAAGGGGGTTACTATCACTATTATTAAGCACCTACTATTTATCAAGCTCTGTTCTTAGCACTTCGTATATTTCATTTCCTGTATTCTTAGCAGCTCTATGAAGTCGGTAAAAATCTCTGAATTTCAGATGCTTACCATCAGGAAGTTCGGTAAATTTTGCAAAGTCTCACAGACAGTGACTTCAGAGAGTCCCATTCCATTCTGATTCCAGATCCAAAACTCACACTTCTGCTTCCTCCACTTTTAGGTGAGCAACAGGGGCACTCAGTAAAGGAGAGGTGAAATCCCAGGAGGGCTGCCTGGAAGATGCCCGAATGAATGAAGACAAAATCTAACTGCTGGGCCATGGAGAGAAGCATATTGATTTTACTCTCCTATCCTTAAACCACCCAAATCCCCAGCAACCAAACCACCATGGTATTAGCTCATCACTTCAGTTCCTGGAATTCATGCAAACTCCAGTTTCATCTTGTTTCTCTGATTTTGTTTAGCATCTCATCTTGGCTTCCAGTCATTGCCCTTCACTTCCTTACATTCCTGGCTTCTTCTCTCTACACCTCCTCATGTGCTCCATTGAACGGAATTCTGTGATTCTGATTTGTATGTTTCAGCTTCTGCCTTTCACTCATGAAACCTGTGGGCCAGGCCTCTTGCCACACAGATCAGATCTTGGCCACAGGAAGGCATCATGTTCAGAGATGTATGTTTAACTAATAGTAACTGTATTGAGACATTTTCCTAAACGTTGTTAAGCTGTTATGTTTCAAGATGGTAAAACCAGCTTGTGTTTCATTTCATTCATTCCATTTTACTTTTAATTTAATTTTATGGTAAACCATTAAGTTTGGTTCTCTGTCAGTTTAATCATTTGATGACTTAATTCTTTCCTCATTTCCCACTGGGGAGCTTAGGAGTGATGGTTCAACAAGGTTCAGCTCAGTGGTTTTTTCCTTTAGTTGAGCTTCTACTTCCTGCAAGTAGAAGTGGAACTCCTGAGTCAGACCTGAGAGATGCGTGGCCGGGTCACAGGGCACAAAGAGGCATTCTATTTGGGAGTGGCTGGGAGGAGTTGGGGTATGGTTCCTATGGTTCAGCTGGGTCAGGACAGTCTTATTTCTTTAGCAGGACTTCCCCAATGCTGGGGCCAGACTGCAGCATCTCCCTCTCTAGGTCATGTAGAAGGAAGCAGAATTCAGAGCCTTTTAAAATCCTTTATTTCCCTTTCTTTACAGAAATCCTATGTGAATATGTTGAGAATTAAGAGTTTCAAAGAAATGGCTATTAACAGCCTTTAGAAAAATGCCCGAGAAGACAAAAAAAAAAAAAAAAAAAGAAAAATGCCCAAGTATACTCATGATGATTAAATACATTTTTCTGAACATAGCTAATATTTACCATTTCAAGTGGAAACCAGCTTATATCAACTTTTGTTTCACTCATTTTCATTTTGCTAAAACTTTAGTGTCTAAATTTATTTTTTTTTTTGGATTTCTGGCTAGCTTTCTTATTTTTCCTCACAATTTTATATTGATCATGACTATCAAATTATTTTGAAGAACAAATCGCCAATCCATTAAAGGGTTCACTGTGAAACATCCTTACTGCCTTTCTGGTGATTTGAGCTGTTGTATGTTTTGAAGTATAAATTTTCTACAAACCATTACCCATCTTTCTGTTTCTGAAATTCTTGATAGAAACCAAAACATTAGCATTTTATGTCTGATAGGACTCTCTATTAATTCTGATGCTCTTCAATTTTAAATTTAATTTAATGAAAATTCAATTTAACTCTAATTATAAATGAATTTTAATTAAAAATTTAATTTTCTGCATTTTACAATGTAAATTAGTTAAATTAAAAATCACCTGCTAAAAATGTAAATTAAGGCTGATGTGCCATTTGGGGAATTGGTAAAATGATTCTAAGTGTGCTTACATTTTGGAAATAGCTTCATTACAAAACACCTGAAAAAAGCAAAAGTCACATGCTGAATGCCAAAAAATTTGATGGAAAAAGTGGTTCATATTGGCATGTCTGGTGAATTTGTGATTTGTCACCATTTTAGCATTCTTTCAGGATTATTTTATCAGGTAGCCAATCAAATTCAGTTTAGTCAATATGCAAAAGGATATATTTGATTACATGTAATAAAAATATTTTCATTAAAACTACAGTTTGTAAATTTTGGTCATTCAGCAAATTGACCATTTCAAGAATTGAATTGACCTGCCTCTGTATCCAGGGCACTGTAGTTAAAAACACAAATAAGAACATCAATAATAATAGCAACATTTATTGTAAATAGACAGTGAACCAACATTTAGTGAAGTACTCTGCTATAATTGTTTTCATCTACTGCAAACAACTTTTCAAATTAAGTATTATTATCATTTTACTAGCTTCTCAGGTGGTGCTAGGGGTAAAAAACCTGCCTGTCAATGCAGGAGATGTAAGAGATACAATTTTGATCCTTGGGTTGGGAAGATCCCCTGGAGGAGGGCAGGGCAACCCACTCTAGTATTCTTGCCTGGAGAATCCCAGTGGACAGAGGAGCCTGGCAGGCTACAGTCCATGGTGTCGCAAAGAGTCAGACACAACTAAAGTGACTTAGCACATTATCGTTTTATAGAGAAGGGATTTGGGGGTTCAAAGTAATGAATAATATAAACTGCCCCAGGGAGGAAGAATCAAGAATTCTTGTCTTAGTGGCTAGGTTGTTTAATAAAACTCCCAAGCTGTGAAATGCAAGATGGAAATGACCCATCTCTGCCCTAGACCTGTATAAACCGAGATGAGGAAAGAGATTGCTCCTGCTTCACTGTCTAAATAGAGAGAGCCCAGCAGCTCCACAGATTGCAGCATCTGGGGCAAATAGCAGGTGGCCTGGGACGGTTTCCAGCCCACTAACTACTGCGGGGGTGAGGGTGTCAGTAGAGGTGACGCAGTGATGGGTCACGTCTGAACATCCAGCTTGCAGGGAGTTAGAGACTGGCCTCTCCTGGTTGTGGCCACATCTTCACATTCAGCAGAGTCAGCTGCCTGCTGATGCTGGCGCCTCAGCACAGTTCTCCATTCTTCCCCTATAAGGCCCTTAGGTCTCTTAGATTCAAAGGGATGGGCTGTGGCTCCTAGAGCAGCCTGGAACTGATTACTCTCTGAAAGGATGCCAGTCAGCTCTGCGTGGCTGGAAGGAAAGTGAGGTCTCTTGTCTTCTAACCTCAAAGGCATAGAACTAAAGGGCTTGTGTTCAAATCTGCTTCAAGCTGTCAAGATCCACAGAACAAGAGGGATGCCTGTGGAGTGCTTCTGACTGACATCTAGCAATTTTTGTTTGGGTAGATTGGGGTGAGATGTTTATGGGCTGAAATGTTGTATGAGTCTTAGGTTTTTATTAATACCAGCTAACAAACAACCCCTCCTCCCCTTCCTGTCACTTTCTGTAACTGTCATTGACCAGCCTGGAGGACTGTCCTGAATTTTTCCAGTCCAGGGGCAGGTCTGAGTGTCACTGGTGACTGCCGTGGGCTCTGTCACTCGTGCCTCGATGCTGTTCCCCGTCTCCCACTGCAGCTTCGGGGAGAGCAGGGCTGAAGAATGAGGGGAAAGGGACCTGGGGAGATTGCCTTTTCCTTCTGCTCAGGATGACATGATATCATCTGTCACTGTATTTTTCTCTTTTAATCCCTCATCTCATACTCTTTTCAGATTGAATGTCTCTAATTAGTGACATGGCAAGTGTTTATATGTAATTTCTAAATTACATATACAATCTGTTCCTTATATATCAAGTTTATTAAATTTTTTTTTTAATAATTCAATGGTCTTTAACACATTCACCACATTCTACAGCCATCACAAAGTTGTGTAACAGAACATTGTCACAATCCCCAAAAGAAACCCTGTTCCCTTTAGTCCCCTTTCTTCTCTATTCCCAAGCCCCTGGCAACCACTAATCTACTTTCTGTGTCTATTGATTTGCCTTTTCTGAACATTTCATAAAAATAGAATCACAGTATATGATTTTTTTGCCTCTGGCTTATTTCACTTAACATGTTTTCTATGTTCTTCTATTTTGTAGCCTGTATCAGGATTTCATTCCTTCATATGGCTGAATAATATTCAGTGTATGGATATACTCTACACTCATCATTTGATGGAAAATTCACTTGTTTCCATTTTTTGGCTATCATGAATAATGCTGTTATAAATATTCATATACAGGTTTGTGTGGATGTATTCTTTCCTTTCTCTTGGGTAATACTTAGAAGTAGAATTCTTGGGTCATATGGTATTCTGTATTTAATTTCCTGAAGAACTGCTACACTGTTTTCCCCAGTGGCTGCCCCATTTTACATTACCACTAGCAATGGTACATAGTGAAGCAAGATAATAAATTAGTGCCAAGTAAGGCAAGTAAATTACTGAAACTAGAAATGGACAATGTCATTAATGTGTGAGATAAAAATGAAAAAACCTACAATGGTTAGTGACTGCAAGGCAAGATGGGGATGCTGTTGCTTAAAAGAAGAAATAAAAAACCATCTTAATTCATTGATGTCAGTTAATGAAGCAGGATTTATTCACATGACAAACACTAAGCTAGAAAGCTGCTGTCTACATGCAAGAACAAAAGACTAGGAGAAAAAAGGATATCCTGAAATATGCTAGAAGCTTTCCTTTTTCTGTCAACCTGATAGATAAAAATAGGGAATTGCAAGGAAGGCTTGTAAACTATTTTTGTTTTTATCAAAATTCTCCAGATGAACAGAGGAAATCAATATAAACAATAGAGAACTCTGATAGGTTTAGGAAATGGAAAACAATGACAGCAGTAAGAGCTGGACAGATCCAAACTGATATAGAAATGGTGGAAAATTCCATCCCCTTCTGAATATTTTAGACAGCATATTAAAAAGCAGAAATGCCACTTTGCCAACAAAGCTAAGGTTTTTGTTTTTCCAGGAGTCATGTACAGATGTGAGAATTGACCATAAAGAAGGCTGAGTGCCAAAGAATTGATGCTTTCAAATTGTGAACCTAGAGAAGACTCTTGAGAGTCCCTTGGACTGCAAGAGATCAAATCAGTCAATCCTAAAAGAAATCAACCCTGAGTATTCATTGGAAGGACTGATGCTGAAGCTGAAACTCCAATACTCCAGTCCTTTGGCCCTCTGATGTGAAGAGTTAACTTACTGGAAAAGACCCTGATTCTGGGAAAGATTAAAGGCAAAGAATAAGGGGGCACATGAATCAGAGCAAACTCCAGGAGATAGTGAAGGACAAGGAAACCTGGCATGCTGCAGTTCATGGGGTTGCAAAGAGGTCAGACACAACTTAGAGACTGAACAACAGTAACAACTGAATATTTACTACAGCAAAGACCATAGACGATAGCAGAACATCTACTGCTAACAATGCAATGCTGAGTTAGAATCACCTAATATCAATCAAATACGTTAGTTACATTTTTACCCCCATGTCCTGGAGAAGCAGTCTTTCACAGGTGTTTTATACATATAGGATCAACTAGAAAAGAGACATGCTCTGAGCTAAGTATGGAGAAAGCTTGGTTAGAATTATTTACAAGCATTTTGATAGCTCTGGGGCATTAGTCTTAGCCAGAGGATGTTCTGCTTAAAGCCCCCAGAAGTTAACAGGAATTAATACAGTAAGTCAGATCTGTGACTCCAAATATAGTCCTCCAAAACAGAATTATGTCCCAATTAAGACCACAGGGATGATGTGTAGAATGACAACTCAGATTCTGGTTCTCAGCCCTGCATGTGATGAACATATTAGAAGTTCTAATATTAGAACTACCTTCAGAACCTATTTTTGGATCTGTCACACACAAATCTTTTGGAAAATTTCACTATATTTTGGCTTGCCACCCATATTTGTAGAGATTGGGTTTCACTACACGTTACAGAGTCTCAAAATACCAATGGTTTAAACAAGATAAAATTTTATACCTTTTATGTAAAGTCCAGAGGTGCATGATGCAAGGTGGATATGGCAGCACTAATCCTACACTAAGCCTGTAGGTGAGGTTACTGAGATGCAGGAAGTAAGCTGAATACACTAATGAAATTAATTATTAAACTTTTGAGAAAATAATTTCCATTTTTACCATTATTGAATAATAATCACCTGTAAATGTAAGATTTTGTCAGGCTCTCACAGAGATATGAATGATTAAAAATAATGCAAATTATTAATCAATGTACAAGCCTTCCTAACATAAACTTTGGAGCAAATTCCTAAACTCCTAAAAATGAGAGGAAAAAAATATCCATAAAAAGACATAGTTCATAAAGAACAAACAAACAGAGCTGAAAAATACACTGAAAGGAATCAAAGCAGAATAAAACTGAGGCAGAAGAATGAATAAATTACCACGAGGACAGGAAGATGGAAATCACTGCTGCAAAACAGAACATAGAAAAAATAATGAAAACAAATGAAGATAGCCTAAGAGACTTCTGGAACAACATTAAACTCACCAACATCCCCATTATAAGGGTCCCAGAAGGAGAAGAGAAAGAAAGGACCTGAGAAAATATTTGAAGAGATAATAGCTGAAAAAATTCCCTAACATGGGAAAGGAAATATTCAACCAAGTCCAGGAAACACAGAGAGTCCTAAGCAGGGTAAACCCAAGGAGGAACACACTAAGACATATAGTAATTGAACTGACAAAAATTAAAGACAAATAAAATATTAAAAGCAGCAAAGGGAAAGTGACAAATAACATATAAGGGAACTTCCATAATGTTACCAGCTGACTTCTCAACAGAAACTCTACAAGCCAGAAGAGAATAGCATGATATATTTAAAATGATGAAAGAAAAAACCTACAACCAAGGATACTCTACCCAGCAAGACTCTTATTCAGATTTAATGGAGAAATCAAAAGCTTCGTACACAGGCAAAAATTAAGAGAATTCAGCACCAGAAAACCACCTTTACCACAAATGCTAAAGGAATCTCTCTAGCCAGGAAACACAAGAGAAGGAAAATACCTGCAAAAAATAAACCCAAAACAATGAGGAAAATGGTAATAGGATCATACATGTTGATAACTGCCTTAAATGTAAATGGATTAAATGCACCAACTAAAAGACAGATTGGCTGGGTGAAAATATGAAATATGTGTATGTATGCATTTTCATATAATACAACATTCCACTTAACCCTGTAAATTATATGTAGTTATTTTATGTTATAATGTTAATCATGTTTCCATTATGGCTTACAATTGTAATTATCTTTTCTTTTTTTACTGAGTATGAAAACTGATAGACAGCTTTTACTATTGTGCTTATGTAAGTATTATTCATTTTAATACCATTTTAAGATTGGTCAAAAGAAAATAATAGAATTCTACATCACTAAAATTACCATGTAATATGTAGTCACTTTTTAAAATCCAGATGCACACTAGAATTATCTTGGAATTTTTTTAAAAAAATAAAGAACATAGTTCAGAGGATGAAATTGATATTTAATATAATATTGTCCTAATGAACTTATCTACAAAATAGAAATAGACTTACTGATGTAGAAAAGAAATTTATGTTTATCAGGGGGTAGGGGGGAGAGAGAAATTGGGAGACTGGGATTGACATATACACATTATTTACCCAGTATTATATAGAAAATAAATAATTAATAGGTCCCACTGCATAGCACAGGGAACTCTGCTTAATACTCTGTAATGGTCTATAGGGGAAAAGAGTCTAAAAAATAGAGACTATATATATAGCTGAGTCAGGCTTCCCTGGTGGCTCAGTGGTAACAAATCTGCCTGCCAATGCAAGAGATGTGGGTTTGATCTCTGGGTCAGGTGAATTCCCTGAAAAAGGAAATAGCAACCTATTCAAGTATTCTTGCCTGGGAAATCCCATGGATAGAGGAGCCTGGCAGGCTACAGTCCATGGGGTTGCAAAGAGTTGATCACTAACTTAGCAACTTACAAGGAATAAACAATAACAAATTGCTAATTCACTTTGCTGTACATCTGAAACTAACACAACATTGTAAATCAACTATAATCTGATAAAAATTTTTAAAAATAAAGTATAATATTGTACTTTTCATGCATGCAAAAGAGCCAGTCAATATTTAAGTATAGTTATCTAACTACGATCATTTAAAAGAAAAAAAGAAAGACAATGAAAAACAAACCATTAACTGTTTTTCACCATTTATTTCCTACACTCTCATTTCTTCATAGTTTAGTAGGCAAGATATAATTTTGAGGGATAAAATCTAATGAAGAAACCCACCAGTCTGGCCATCAGGGCTGAAGCCAGGACATCAGTTAGCTAATAATTATATTTATGGTTTATTCTCATTTATTTCTAAATTAGAAAAAATTTAAAATAATTTCCCATTTATTACCAGATTACATTTATACCCATTTATTTCTAAATTAGCTTCTTCTTTCCAACATATTCTTCCAAAAGAAAATTTGGAAAATATTTTGTCTGCTTCTACTGTTTAAGGAACATTTTCTTTCTTGCTTTGATTGACCAATGAAGAATACATCATCAATTTAAGCAAGACTAGGGATAATCTAACCATGAAGCTAAAATAACTGCTGACCTTCTATCATTTCTGCATCTTCCACAGAATGACCTTCAGTCTGAAAATTTCCTTGTGAAAGTCAATAACAATGCCTGTCACTGTTCTGTGTCCTTGACCAGTATACTCAGAAAAGAGCTAATGCGACTCAGGCCAGTGCACTAAAGATGTCATTCCTGGCTCTTTTAAAGGGCACTTCTGTCAATTTTGCTGCAGTGGGCTTCTATCCTTCCGCAAGATTACTAAGCTAAAATTGAACAGTTTATGAAAAGCTGTCATTATTATAAAGTGACATTTAAGATATAACAGCCTTTAAAAGGTATTACCACATTCTTAACAAAAGTAACTGGGATGGCAAAATAAGGCAAGAAACAATAAAAAAATATGAACAGAAGGGATTTTGTAAGATGTGTAGTTGGCTTGTCCATTCTCTCTTTTCCTTTCTTTCTTTCTTTTTCTCCCTTCCCTTCTTCCTTCCTTCCTAGAAACTGGTTGCTGAAAACCTCTTCCTGATTGATTTTGTAATGGCAGGACATGTCTGGCAACATCCCAAATGCTTGAAAAGATTAACGTGAGGAACAGGCTGGCAGCTCACTGAATTCATTTAAAAGACAGCAAATGTTATGGAATAAACAATCAAAAGTGAGCACCAGCTGGATTTTAAAGTAAAGATTCTTAATTAAAGACTGGTATTAATTAAACTAATTCTTCAATGCATAAGCGTCATTTTCACACTGCTAAAGTGCATTTGGTATAAGTTATGTCTTTTTATGCCCTCTCTTGAGAGATTGTAAAGAGCTTGTGACCTTATTGGAACAATTAAAATTCTCAGTACATGATCAACAAGATGTCCTTCTAGGAAAGAATTTCACTTAAGTCCCAATTAAAGCAGACTTTAATATTCATAAGAATATTGTTTTCTGAGTAAATCTATTATGCATAGTGCTGTAGCAAGAATTAAATAAAGCCCAGAAGCTTAACATGTTATGGAAATCTTTCTTTCAAAAGCTGAAAATAAAAATAGAAATAATTTAATCTTTTAGTTCTTGGAAATGAGTTTATAAAACTTCCAAACCACAAATGTTAAGGTAGATTTCACAGAAAAAGAGGAAATTAAAAAAACATGAGGTTTGTGGGGTTTTTTGGTTAATTTAGGCAAATAACTTTGAAAACCTGAATAATATAAAGAATATTTTGAAAAAAATAACTTACCAAAAGCTTGACAGATTAAAAACAATATAGGTAGATAGATTTCCAATGAAGAAATATAAAAGGTAATCCCAAAGTTGCTTTTGTTTCTTCAAATGCTTTCCTGGGAGAATTCTATCAAATATTTAGAAAACATTAAACTCCAATGTTACTTAAATTGTTTCAGATCATAGAGAAGAAGGAAAGCCCCTAAGTGCATTTAATGGAGCAAGTAAAACATTTTTACCAAAGTAATGACAAAGATCACAAGCAACGAAACCTATAAACAGACTCATTTTTTAATAAAGTTCAAAATCCAAAATAAAATATTAGCAAACAGAATTCAGTAGTTCCCAAGAGGAGCTCAAGATGGCAGAGTAGAAGGATGCAGAATTCATCTCCCCCCATGAATGTGTCAATCATATAACTACATGTGGAACAATTCTCACTGATAATTAACCGGAGACTGGAAGAAAGATTCCTTCTTGTACAACCAGGGTTATGAGAAACAGCCACATCGAATCAGGTAGAAAGGGAAGAGAAGCAACCAGTTGGTGAACTGTGCCCCTGGGAGGGAAATCAAAAGGAGAGAAACATTACTTGGGTGGAGATTCTCCCTGGGGAGTGAGCAGTTAAAGGCACATATTGAGCACCCCAGCCCTGGGGTCAGACACAGGGAAGATAAATCCCTTTGTTGGTTGGAGGGGCAGTGGGACTAACAGAAGGGCTGAAGGAAGCCTGGACTCGACTTGCGAAGAGTATACATATGCTTGCTTATGCCAGGAACAGAGTGGAGAGGGCACATTGAAATTGCACATGATGGTGGCGGGTTTCATGCAAGCTCCCTGGAGCGTGCTCCAGCCTGAGCTAAGCATCTGCTTTGGTCCCTGACTGTTTCAGAACACAGCTCCACACCATAGCAAGAGTGGCAGTGGCTGAAGGGAGAGCTCAGTTGTGAGGGACAAGGGCAGTTGAAACCTGGAGTGGCATCTGAGCCTGGTTGGGGAACAGTCACTACTGTCAAACAGGCAGCACATCAGAAGCCATCCAGGTCACTACATGTGACCGGGGCGGTCACAGTCCATACTTAGATCCACGCTGAACACTTGCACCAGTTCCTTTTGCTCTAGCACTAGTTCTCTCTGGGTTGAGGTTGCTGATTCTGGGAGGAAAGAAGCACACACTTCAGGAGAAGAGAGGGAGCTCATACCCAGCACTCAGAACTTCTGCTCCAGCAACTTGAGATGCCCTCCCACCCTGGATAGGGTGCTGATGGCCGCTGAGCAGAGGAGAAGCCTAGCCACAGCAATCGGACAATAATTAAATCAATAAATGAGTGAATAAATACATAAATAAAAGGCATACAAATGGAAAAGGAAGAAGTAAAATGGTCAGTGTTGCAGATGACATAATACAATATACAAAAAGAAACCCCTTACCTCTTCACGGCAAAGCTATTAGCACTAATAAATGGATTCAGCAAAGTTTCATGGTATAAGATTAATGCATAGAAGTCTGTTGCATTTCTTTATATTAACAATGAAATATAAGAAAAATAAAGTAAGCAAACAATCCTGTTTAAAATTACACCAAAAAATAAAAATACCTAGGAAAAAATTTACCAAGAAGGTGAAAAATTCATACACTAAAAACCATGCTGCAGTACCAGTTTCTGGGTGAAAGCTTCTAGACACTGGCAGTTTCCATATACTTTCTCTTTTTTACAGAACCCAACCACCATATTGTAAGGAAGCATAAGCCTCCCATTAGAGAGGTTTGTGTGGACAGGAACCAATAACCGATACCAACTCTCCAGCCATGTGAATATGCCATGTTGGAAGGAGACCTTCCAGCTTCAACTGAGCTGTTCCAGTTGCATGGAGCCGAGATGAGCTGTCCTCACTATGTTCTGCTTGTAATTCAAGATTTGTGAGTGCTACTATGGGCTGAATTAGCATGGCCTTTTGAAATATAGCAATAGACAACCAGAGCAGCCATGATTATTATTTTTTACCTCCTTGAGAAAGACAAGAATCCAGAAATTTGACAACACAAGGCTATGTGGAAATAGTTACTCATACACATTCCTAGGAGATAAGAATGTGAATTGGGGCAGCTGTGGAAGCAATTATTTTCCTGTATTTTTTTCTCTCGCTGATTTTGGAATCATATGACTAATATATCTTTTCCACAAGTCTAATTAGGGAAGAGAAAAACTTGAAAGTTTATGTAGGTTATTTTATTATGTAGGAAGTTTATACATAGTATGTGTATTGACCTATAGAATTTATAAGACAATTTCACAAATACTCATTTTATTAACCATAGCAATTCTGTGAAGAACGCATAACTAGGGTGATTATTATAATCTCCAATTACAATTTCAGAAATGAAAACTCTATTTTTTGATGGTATAGTCAGAATTTAAGCTAAGCAATCCTTTAAAAGAAAGAGTAGTTTGGCATAGTAGAAAGCAAACTAGAAATTAGAAGAGCCAAGTCCTATTTCCAATTTTGTCTTTAATTCCTTGAATATTATTGGACTAAATGCTTAACTTATTTTGCATTTGATTTTATCATCCAGAGAACAGACCAGGTATGAAAATACCTACTGTTCTAACCTCCTCTGGAGAATATTAAAGGGATAAGATAATACATGTGAAGATGCTTTGAAAATAAATAAATACAGAGTATCATTACCAGCAACCATAAATATAAATGTAAAATAGAACCTGATTCAGCTTAAAGATAACAGATTGAGAATAAATACAGTGAATTTACAGTAATAATGATTTTGTTGAAGTTAAGTTGCTAATTTGTGTCCAATTCTTTGAGACCCCAAGCCAGACTGCAGCACTCAAGGCTCCTCTGCCCTCCACTGTCTCCTGGAGTTTGCTCAAATTCATGTCCATATTCAATCCAACATTTAACTACAAAATTCCAGAAAGAGAGGATAGTAAAATTGAAAGGAAGTATTATCAAAGAACTAGAATAGCAGTTCTCAAAGTGTAATCCAAGGACCTCTCAGGTCCTCTCTTTTCTTCTTATTAACCAAAACAAAATATCTCAACAGTTAGAAACGGATGTCAATAGATAATATGAAAAATTAGAAAATCTGGAACTAGCTGCGTGAGTTTCTTATCTAGAGATAATAACTATTTAAAGACATGACTATTACAAGAAACAGGTAAATAGATTGTCTGTGGAGATAGGGATGTGGAGAGAATAAACTAGTCAAGGATCCTTTAAAGTTCAGTATTTACATACCTAACTAGATAGCTTAGTTAAATAGTGAAAGTGTTAGTCACTCAGTCCTGTCTGACTCTTTGCAACCCCATGGATGGTAGCCCACTGGGATTCTCTGTCCATGGAATTTCCAGGCAAGAACACTGGAATGAGTTGCCATTCCCTTCTCCAGGAGGTCTTCCTGACCTGGGAATCAAATGTGTGTCTCCTGCATTACAAGCAGATTCTTTACCTTTTGAGCCAGTTAATACAGGCTTCACTATCATGAAGGAATTTTTCATGGTTACACTTCAGGAGATTGAGAGTTGGTCCTTCTTGAGGTTTGGAGGTGAGAATTACTGACATGACTGTAGTTTGCAGGTGGGTCCTACCGATGACCTCCGTGCATTCCCCTCCGTGCAACTGTGAAAGTTTGTGTGTGTTTGAGGAACACGGTGTGTGTTATCCTCCTTGATCTTAAACTATGAAGTGATTTAAGTCCCTGCTAGATTTTCTAGCTCTTCTATCTTCTTATCTCTGTCCCCCTCTCCAGCTCCGTGTTGGCTTGTCCCTTTGTAATGCCTTGTTACAAACTTGAAACACACCAGCTAAAGTTATTTTTTAACAGTTTTATGTTTTTCTGATGGACAGGGAGGCCTGGTGTGATCAGTCCATGGGGTCGCAAAGAGTCAGTCATGACTCACTGACAACTGAGCTGAAGTGAATGTTCTTCTGAAGAAGAACAATGGGACAATTTGTATTGAGGCAGGGTCTTGGAATCTCTTGCCCTAGTTTGTAGTGGAATATTTGGGGAAATCCAGGGCACTTACAGAACAATCAAGCTCTTTAGATTGGGTCTTGTCTCCTGAAAGGGAACATTAAATGATGACATTGAGTAATGGACATTCTGGAATGGAAAGGTGGAAGTAGGGTAGAGATACTCAAGAGCCTCACACCCCTGTGAAGACACGTGGGTCTACTGTTTCCTGGAGTTATGGATGTCAGTAATTAACTTGATATATTTCACATGCCATCCAAAGAGTGGGATAAGGACACAAATATATTCTGTAGCATAGTAATTACAGTGTGACCAACCATTCTGGTTTGTTGGGGCTATCCCAGTTTTAAGGCTTCCTGGGTGACACTAGTGGTAAAGAACCTGCCTGCCAATGCAGGAGACGTAAGACATGTGAGTTCGATTCCTGGACAGGGAAGATCTCCTGGAGGAGGAAATGGCAACCCATTCCAGTATTCTTGCCTGGAGAATCCCATGGATAGAGGAGCCTGATGGGTCCACAGGGTTCCAAAGAGTTGGACACGACTGCACCCACGCACATACCAGTTTCAGCACTGAAAGTCCTGCATTCCAGGAAACCCCTCAGTACTGGAAACATCAGGACAGTTGGTTATCTTATGATCTGATGTCCAGTGAGGAGTCAACTGCCTAGAATAAAATCCCAACTCCACCAGGTATTAGCTGTTTGAATTTGTTGAAATTACTTAATTTCATATATTCTCAATTTCCTTGAATGAAATGGGGATAAATCAGTACCTAAGTAGTGGGATTGTGATAATAAATGACTGAACACATGTAAAGAACTCATAGTGGTGCCTAGTAGGTAGAAAACAATAATAAACATTATCTAACAAAACCAACAGAAAAGTTACTATTTTCAAGTAGAAAGATGATTTATTGCACACCAAAATAAAGAGTTATTTAAATAATATTATTCTGTTTTAGAGATTGATGAGATCAAATAGGGCCAATGAATATTCTGAGATATCAGTTAGGTGACTAAAAGTCAAATACTTACTTGGTTAATCCTGTAAACTCTACAGAAATAGTTGTCAGGAAAGGCAGCACTCCATATTCATCTGAACTGTAGACAAAGCTTCAAACAATGTGGTGGTGGTGGTTTTGTCGCTAAGTCATGTCCGACTCTTGATACTCCATGGACCGTAGCCTACCAGGCTCCTCAGTCCATGAGATTCTCCAGGCAAGAATACTGGATTGGGTTGCCATTTCCTTCTCCAGGGGATCTTCTCGACCCAGGAATTGAACCCGGGTCTCCTGCATTGCAGGCAGATTCTTTCCCAACTGAACGATAAGGGGTGCTATTAAAACAACCCAGTAATCAAAGCTATCTTCATACCCGATGAAAAATGTGAGATTAGGTTCATCTTGTGTCAAATATGTGTCACTGAAGTAGACATCATAAGCTATGTACTGCTGATAGCAGAGGTAGTAAAGCCTGGAATGTAGTCAAATAGGGCTGTGCGTAATTGAGCTTGCATTGTTCTGGCATTTATTTTCTGGAAGGCAGCTATATATGTTCACCACTATATCACCAAGGCTGTTGCTTTAACATTAAGTAAATTCTAAGTCTTCTCAAAACTGATGGTTGTAAAAAATGTATGGTAGATATATTTTCTATTTGGTGGTTTTGTTTGTTTTTTGTTCGTTTTTTGCTATTCAACATCTGAACATCTTTCTTCTTCTTGGGTAATCCCCCAGGATATGGGCATTGATCCCACTCTGGAATTGAAGAGGCCAAATTCTGCTTCCTCTTTCTCTGTTGTAGCTATAACAGTAGTCATCAAACCTTTGTGTGCGTCAGAATCACATGGAAAGTTTTTGCTAGATTGCTCTTCAGGAGATTTACCATAGTTTTGCTGTAATTTGTTGTTTTGGTTTGTGCTAGTTCTTTGGAGAAGATGGGAAAAAATTCTGTAATGATGTGTATCAGAATCACAATAGGCAAGTCCCATTGAATCAAAAAGTTCTTGATTAAACAAAACAAAACATGGATTGCTGGGCCCCATTCCCTGGAGGGATTGATAATTTAAATTTCTAAAAAGTTCCCAGGTGATGTTGATACCACTGGTAAAGAATAACATTTGAAGGACTAATGAGTTAGAATATGCACACAGGACTCAGATGAAACAGAGAGATGCAACTATCTGAGATTTGGGACAATAATGCACACCAGGTTGACTGAGAAATTATCTGTAAATAGAGCAGGCATGTCAGGAATCCAGTTCTGGCAACCTAAGTGTTCAACAGCAGGTTTTAAAGTAGATTTTTTTGTGTCCTTTAACACAGCCTCAAAGTATGGCATAATGATACTCAGAGTCTGTCCTTTGTAGTAACAGTGCCATCAATAAAAAGGAGTGAGAGATGTTCTGGTAGAAAAAACTCAGATGAGGTGGGAAGATGCTTCTGCGGGTGGCAGCTCCAAAGAGTGATGAGTACGTGATCAAAAGCCTGGAGAAGAGACTGGTCTGACCACATGACTCCACCCCAAGTTTACTTCCCACTATGTGACTCACTACGTGATACATGATGAGCCATCTGACTTTCAGTTCTTACCCTGAGTGATAAATCAGACAGAGATTTCATTGTAACAAGTAGCAAATTAGAATAAAAGAATTTGCATGTACCATAAAACAGAGCATTCTTATGGAAAGGGCAACAAGACTGACATTTTTAACATAAAAAATAAGCTCTTCTTGCATCAGTATTTCTACTGGCATTTAAGACCACTTTTCTGAATTTCTCTATTTTCTCTATTTCATGTTATTTTAGCTGATACTGAGTTGGAGCTGTGACATGTTCATCATTTTTTTCTTAAAAATTCTTATAATTCAAGAGATTCAAAGTTCTTTCTAAAATCCAAACCAGAAAAGTAGATAGTTAGATGTTAATTTAGTCTTCTTTTGTATCTACAGGATGTCTGTTCTATGTGTGTGCGTGTGTGCTAAGTCACTTCAGTCATGTCAGACTCTTTGCGACCCTATGGACAGTAGCCCACCAGGCTTCTCTGTCCCTGGGATTCTCCAGGCAAGAATACTAGAGTGGGTTGCTATGCCCTCTTCCAGACCCAGGGACTGAACTGTGTATTTTTATGTCTCCTGCATTGGCAGGTGGGCTCTTTACTACTAGTGACACCGGGGATGCCCTGTCTACTCTATGTATTATATTAATTTAATTCATAATTAAAATTATTCCCACAAAGAAAATTTCAAGACCAGATAGTTTCATTGATGAAATCTATCAGATATTTAGGGAAGAAAAACTACCAGTTTTGCACAATCTTTTCAAGAAAATGAAAAAAAATATTTCTGTAGTAAAAAATTTTTGTTTTAGTTGATGTATAATATTGTGTGTTACAGGTGTACAACATAGTGAGTCACAATTTTTAAAGGTTATACTTCATTTATGGTTATAAAATATTGCCTACATTCCCTGTATTGTACAATATATCTTCATAGTTTATTTATTTTGTACAGAATCAGTTCAGTTCAATTCAGTCTCTCAGTCGTGTTCGACTCTTTGTGACCCCATGAACCACAACACACCAGGCCTTCCTGTCCATCACCAACTCCTGGACTTTACCCAAACTCATGTCCATTGAGTCAGTGATGCCATCCAACCATCTCACCCTCTGCCATCCCCTTCTCCTCCTGCCTTCAATCTTTCCCAGCATCAGGGTCTTTTCAAATGAGTCAGCTCTTCCCATCAGGTGGCCAAAGTATTGGAGTTTCAGCTTCAACATCAGTCCTTCCAATGAACACCCAGGGCTGATCTCCTTTAGGATGGACTAGTTGGATCTCTTGCATTCCAAAGGACTCTCAAGAGTCTTCTCCAAAACCACAGTTCAAAAGCATCAATTCTTCAAGCTCAGCTTTCTTTATTGTCCAACTCTCATATCCATACTGGAAAAACCATAGCCTTGACTAGACGGACCTTTGTTGACAAAGTAGTGTCTCTGCTTTTTAATATGCTGTCTAGGTTGGTCATAACTTTCCTTCCAAGGAGTAAGCATCTTTTAATTTCATGGCTGCAATCCCCATCTGCAGTGATTTTGGATCCCCCCAAAAATAAAGTCAGCCACTCTTTCCTCATCTATTTGCCATGAAGTAATGGGACCAGATGCCATGATCTTAGTTTTCTGAGTGTTGAGCTTTAAGCCAACTTTTTCACTCTCTCACTTTCATCAAGAAGCTCTTCAGTTCTTTACTTTCTGCCATAGGGGTGGTGTCATCTGCATATCTGAGGTTATTGATATTTCTCCTGGAAATCTTGATTCCAGGTTGTGATTCCTCCAGCCCAGCATTTCTCATGATGCACTCTGCATATAAGTTAAATAAGCAGGGTGACAATATACAGCCTTGATGTACTCCTTTTCCTATTTGGAACCAGTTTGTTGTTCCATGTCCAGTTCTAACTGTTGCTTCCAGACCTACATACAGATTTCTCAAGAGGCAGGTCAGGTGGTCTGGTATTCCCACCTCTTTCAGAATTTTCCACAGTTTATTATGATCCACATAGTCAAAGCCTTTGGCATAGTCAATAAAATAGTTTGTACCTATTAATTTCCTTCCCCTGTGTTCCCTCTCTCCCTTTTCTTCTCCCTGCTGGTAATCACTACTTTGTTCTCTGTAACTGTGAGTCTGTTTTTTTTTTTTTTTTGTTGTTGTTGTTGTTATATTCACTTGTTTGTTTTATGTTTTTTTGTACTCCACGTCTGACATTTCACTAAGCACAATACTCTCCAAGTCCACCCATGTTGTTGCAAATGGCAAAGTTTCATTTTTTTTTAATGGCTGTTGTATATTTGTTTCTGTGCATCCTCAGTTGCTTCAGTCATGTCTGACTCTTTGTGACCCCACGGACTGTAGCCCGCCAGGCTCCTTGGTCCATGGGATTCTCCAGACAAGAATACTTGAGTGGGTTTCCATGCCCTCCTCACATTTGCTTCTAAGAGGTGTATTAATACATACTCATTTTATGCTGCCACCAACTCTTAAACTTCTTGTTGGAATTAAAAGTCATCAAATTGTTTTGATGTTTCTAACAGAGTGAGTAAGCAGTGAGCAAGCAGTGAGCTGAAGCAGCATCCTTCACCTGGCTCCCAGGTCTAGATGTATCTTTTCTTCCAGTGCGTTCCCACACGACCATTTCCTTTCCCATCTTTCTTCACTTAGCCCACACCCAGCCTCCTGTGCTTCAGACATGCTTTCTAACATTGCCGTCACATCAAGACACTTAGAACTCATGCCTTTCAGTCCATTTTACATATTGTGTCAGAGGCCCCCATAACTTGCTCATGTTATGCTTCTCCCTGGACCAGCAGCAACTTACTGCTGAAAGAATAAAGTTGAAGCTCCCTAATATGCCATGATACTGATACATTAACATATCAAATTAGAAATATTTACAATGATTGTTCCATATTTTAGTGATTCTTAAAACATTTCTATGAGGAAGAGAGAGGTCAAATAGTGTTCCTAATTGTAAATTAATGAAACAGAGGTGGATTGCTTTCCAGAGCTCTTCAGAATTAGACAGTGAAGCCAAGAGCAAATTAAATTTCTAAGTCCTCTCTTTCGCCTCTAGAAGAGTGATTTTGTTCTTATATTTTTTATATTGCTTTGATGCATGCAATAAATAACTCACATTTTCCACATGTTCCCCTGTGTATACTTGGGACATGTCCAATTGATAGCCCTTTTCTATGACTCATAAAAACCTATCAGCCCATTCTTGTGAGAAGTTGTATGGGATCAAAGTTAAAAGCCAAACACTATAGCTCCCTAGGTTTGTGTTTCAGTCATGCTGTTAAGACCCTGGGGCAAATTGTTTAACCTTTGAAGAGGCATCATTTTCTTATCCGTAAAATGTGGACAACAAAAGAGATTTTAGAATTTTAATGAGAATAGAATGAGATGTTGATAGAGTTCTTAGCACTCTTTAAATATTCAGTGGAGGGTCATTTTTAAATTGTTTTCTCATTTATTTTGAAGTTTGGGGTTCTGAATTCTATTTTAGTAAAGGTCCCTTGCAACACAACCTCCTAATATGTCACGACTAAGAAATGTGTGACGATACTGCTTTCCAGACAATGCATTTTTAAAACAGTTACGTGGTTGGGGGGCACTGTCTGAGTTCCCTTGTGCAGTTTGCGCTTCTCCAGACTCGGGTGAAATTGGAAAAGAGGGGCAGAGCACAGCGAGCACATACTGTGGCCCCTCTACTAGGAAGCCCATCAAACCATTAAAAGCAGAAGTGTGGAGTAGACTGCAATCGCTGGTTTCTTTTCAATAAGGCTTTTGAAAAGAACATTCTCTTTTATTAGGAGTTAATAACTACTATACAAGTATCTAAAACATTCTTAAATTTACTTGCACGATTGTTGGACAATTGCTGATTCTAGAATTCCCTGGTAGCTCAGCTCGTAAAGAATCCACCAGCAATGCAGAAAACCCTGGTTTGATCCCTGGGTTAGGAAGATCCCCTGGAAAAGGGATAGGCTACCTGCTCCAGTATTCTTGGTCTTCCCTGGTGGCTCAGATGATCAAGAATCCACCCACAATGTGGGAGACCTGGGTTTGATCCCTGGGTTGGGAAGATTGGAGGAGGGCATGGCAACCCACTCCAGAATTCTTGCCTGGAGAACCCCATGGACAGAGGGTCCTGGTGGGCTACAGTCCATGGGGTCACAAGAGTGGGACATGACTTAGCACAGCACATAATGAAGAACATTAAAATTCAAATCTTTGGATTCCTCTAGAGCTGGATTCATGTCTCTACTCCTTCACTTACTAGGTATAAATCCTGAAGTTACTTGACTTCTCTGGGTCTCTTTCCATAGTTGTATGATAGGAAAAATAATAAAACCTATCTCATAATAAAACCTACCTATCTCATAGGCAGCTGATTTGAAGATTAAATGGGCTTCCCAGGTGGTGTAGTGGTTGGTAAAGAATCTGCCTGCCGATGCAGGATACACAAGAGACAGGGGTTCTATCCCTGGGGAGATCACCTGGAGTAGGAAATGGTGACCCGCTCCAGTATCCTTGCTTAGAAAATTCCATGGACAGTGGATCCTTGTGGGCTACAGTCCATGGGGTCGCTAGGCTGGACACAACTGAGCATGCACACAAACAGATTGAAGATTAAGTGAGAAAATAGATGTATTAATAAAATGTTTAGAACAGTTACTGTCACATCCTAAGGACTCAAATAATAATATTCATCATTTTCCCATTTGAAATCACTTCTCTATTCTATTTGATACCATTTTGAAATATTTTAATTTTTCTATCTATGGAAATCCTTCTCAGTAACTAACACACTCACTTTTTCTAATGTCTTGTATTCAAGGAAATTGTGTCTACAGCAAAAAAAAAAAAAAAAAAGCTCAGCTGGGGGATAAAATGGAGTTGGACAGATGACAGAGGACCTAGTGTTCGGATTTGTTGGAAGAGGCTTAACTGGGACGATGTTGGTCGGGAAACATTAGCATCGCTATTCGTCATGCTCAGGGGGGATCTGACCAAATGGAAGGGACCATGGGGCCCAAGAAAGGAGAGCAAAGAGGTTCTGGCTGCTTCTCCTTTCAGAGTTCTCATTAACAGTCATCAGGAGCAGGAGAGCTGGCTGTGTTCTGACAGCCTTCCAATTTGTGCAGGAGAAAGCTTCTCTGAGAAAGTGCTGCTTTGAGCCTTCCTGTTATGCCTGGGAATGTCAGCAGGCTGTTTGGTACAACTCTAAGCCTGATTACATTTTGGCATTTATATACTGCCATCTGTCCACGTGATTTATGGTAGCCTTTGTAACACTCACTGGGATGTTATTAGGTGAGATAAATGATAAGAGTAAATTGCTCCTTGGAATTAAAAAACACATGTGATGAAGACTAACAGTGCCAAGCACTTTATAATGTATCTTGTTCTTAAGGGAAAATCTTATGGACATTTTTACAATCAATTACAAGGAATCCACAGAAGCACTCAGAATTGCCTCACTCTTTTCTCTAAATTCACTAGTGCTAACTTCATTTTCAATAGAACTAAGTGACTGCCTTTTGTTCAGCCTGCCTAACAAAACAATTGCAGACCTAATTGGTTCCTGGAAGAATCCAGCCTGCTGCTGGAAAACTCAGTTATGTTGTAGGATACTGGTAACAAAATGTGGTTTCTGGAAACATCCAGGTAATCGCCCAAAAATATACCAGCAGACTGTGGCGTAAGCTGCTACTCAGCACACTTTTTTCAGCATTGTGTCTCTCCAGCCTCTCTCAATAAAGTCTTCTTTCCCCCTTCACTTATGTCCTTCAACTGCCTCAAAAAACCCCCCCAAAAAACAGACTTACACACACACACATGCACCTTGATATTTACACATTCACTATAGTTCTCTCTCCCTCCTTCAGTTCTTCCTTTACTTAAAAAAAATATGTCAGGCATCAAATCACTGTGCTAATTTTCTTCAAGCTTATTACTAGATAATTATACATTAATTAGCAGTTTAGGAAACTAGCAACTTCATATATAAGAAGTTACTCTCTGGGGTTAAAAAAGATCATACAAGTCACAGGAAATGCAATGAAGCTAAAGAAATCTTGTTGCTTCTTTAGAGTGGTTATCTAGGATAATTCTCTTTGTGAAGGTGGATATTGTGTCTACTTTTTCCATAATGGTATTGTCAACACTTAAAAACAATGCCCATTGTATGGCGAGGATGCAATAAATATTTGCAAAGTGAGTAATCTTGTGGCAATATATCAAGCCCTGAGTTAGGTCCTGAATAAGATGCAATCTGAGCACTAAAGGTGTTCATGGTCTATAAACAGCTATGGGAATACCAATGAGGAGCCATGACTTTTGCTCATGAGCTGATTGGGGAAGACATAGTGAATCTAATGATGAGAATTTGAAATTTAAACTGGACCTGTACCCTTAAGTGAGAGTTCCTCAGATAAAATGGAGTGGGGAGAATAATTCTAGACAAAGAGAATAAGATTACAAAAGTCATAGAGGCTTGGTAGTGCATTTGGGAACCGTAAATAAAAACTGTAGCCAGGGTGTAGGCTATACATGAAGGCATGAAGACCAACGAGGTTTGAAAGGTAGCCAATAAGTTTGAACTTCATCCAGTAGATGGAGCCATTTAGGACGATTGCCCTAGAGTGGTGACTTGACTCAAAGTGAGAGAATGGATGAAAGAACCTGGATAAAGTACTCTATTTGCAGACATCGCCAATGTGCCTGAGGGAGCAGAGGAGGGCCTGGATGAGAAGACAGCTGATGGGTGAGGATGGAGTGTATAATTGAAGACAACAGTGTGTAGGCAGAGCTAACAGGATTTAACTACTAACTGAAGGATATGAGGGAGGTAACTCACTTACTCAAAGTTTCTATAAGAAATGATATGCATACCTGTGTGACATTTACTGAGACAGTAAATGGGAGAGTAGGAACAGCTTCTGGGAAAATAAGGAGTTTGTTTAGAAGATATTTATTGACGTTTCCAGGTTTGGTAGTTTCACAGCGATAAATAGTGAACCACTGGAATGGAGTTCAGACCTCAGAAGATGTGTACACAAAAGACAAAGTTAAAGAGTGATTTGCTTTAGAGGTGATGGTTGAAACCTTTGATGAGCTAGCCAAGGTAGGGCATGACAGATAAAGGACAAGAAGACTAAAGACTGAATCTTGGGAAATGTTTCTATTTGAGGGAGAACCAGAAAGGAGAAGGAATGAAGGGATAGAGAAAAAACTGTCTTGGAATAAAAACACAGTAGAGAAATAGAAACCAGTAGGGGGAAATTTCACAAGGGAGAGGGAATGTTGAAGGAACCTGACGACTTAGAATGCTTTTGGTATTTAAAATTTCATTGGTTTCTTTGGAAACAAAGAGGTGATTGTGGGATTCAAACTACAGGGAGTTAAGAAGCAACTATGAAGTGAGGGATGAAGGTTCTGAGCATTTTGACTATTCTATGAAGATTTTAATAATTAAAGGGAAGAAAGAGCCATTGAGAGCTTGATGAGGTAGAAATATCAGAGAAGGTTTTATTAAGATCATAGAGTAAGCTGTCTAGGAAAAAGAAATTATCAGAGAGGAAAGGTGGAAGATTACAAAGAGAAAACATTATTTATGGAACAACAAGAGGAATAAAAGAAGGAAGTAGGGTCTATTGTTTGGGCCTTCAAATGATTAAATTCAGTCTCTTACTGTTTTCAGATGATAGATATTGGGGGTCCTCTGAGGTCCAGAAATATTAAAGTTTTTCTAGGGAGTATGTGTTAGGTTACAATTATAAAAATAAGAATTGATGCTTTTGAACTGTGGTGTTGGAGAAGACTCTTGAGAGTCCCTTGGACTGCAGGGAGATCAAATCAGTCAATCCTAGAAGAGATCAATCCTGAATATTCATTGAAAGGATTGACGCTGAAGCTGACGCTCCGACACTTTGGCCACCTGATGCAAAGACCCTGATGCCGAGGAAGAGTGATGGCAGGAGGAAAAGAGGGTGACGGAGGATGAGATGGTTGGATAGCATCACCAACTGAATGGATATGAATCTGAGCAAACTCTGGGAGATGGTGGAGGACTCAGGAGACTAGTATGCTGCAGTTCATGGGTTGCAAAGAGTTGGACATAACTTAGTGACTGAACAACAACAATAGCAAATAAAAATAACTATACTGCTTAGGATTTGGTGGGAGGGGGGTGTTTTTTGAAACCTTAAGATACATAGGGAACAAACTCGGTCTAGCCTGAACTGAGAAGTTGACAGCCAGCACTCTGCCCCAAGGGGTGACACCTCTGCTTTGGTTACTTTTCTTACCTTCACCATGGCCACTCCATTTCTTAGACTAAAGAAAACAAGCATTTATAATACAGTCCATTCAACTTGGATCTGCAATAGAAGAAAGCTAATTCTTGGTTATATTGTGGTTGCAAAAAAATTGTTCATGTGTAATGGGCAGACTGTGGGCTGAGAGTTAAAAAATCCTGGATACATTTCTTCTGGGTCTGTGAACAGAGCTTGAAAGGTGATACTGGAGAATGAATGAAAACCATGATTGAGGAATTAACCATTGGACCAATAAGTGAACATATTGCTTGCAGGCGATGTTGAAGCACAGGGTATTTTCCCATTTCAATTATCCTTCCTAGGAAAAGAGATCAAAGAAAGTTGATGACATCTGAATTCAATTACTGTGCGTGGTTGTAGAGGACTTTTGAATTCAAGACACTTGGAGCGTTAGTAATAACCAGATAAAAAATGGATTTGGACACTTATCTGATGGGCTGTTACCTGACCTTCATATTGGATTAGGCTTTGTGTTTCAGAGCAAACACTGGTTTCTCATGAAGCAGAGTATATCTCATGAGGCTTCATTAAGTGAAGCTTTTTGTAGAAAGTAAAGACTTTCAGTAATTAAAATGCTCAATAGATATCAAAACCATCAGGCAGTAATTTGTACAAACAAAACAGGGGAGCCTGAGAAGGTACAAGTTTTTCCACTAAACCATAGGGAGAATTTCAGATTTATAAGAGTTAAACCTTTGGCTCTTTGAACAAACTTGGCATTGCCCTAGTTGCTAAGTGAAGAATGATCCTGAAGGAGAAGAGCAAGGAAAGAGTGGTTTGCTAAGTGAAATATTTGTAATTTTTTTAAAAGAAGTAGTCAGTATTTATGATAATACCAAAGGAAAAGGTCAGTAAGTAGACAATCAACAAAATTGCATACTCAGGTATTCTTATATTTTTTTGTGGTAGGCATCATGGTATGCATTTGTGGCCAATCTTGAATTTCAAATTCTAGGAGGCATCGTTTGTTAGTTAAGAGTGGGATACATGTGTGCATGCATGCTAAGTCATGTCCAGTTCTGTGTGACCCTATGCACTGTAGGCTGCCAGGCTCCACTGTCCATGGGATTTTCCAGGCAAGAATACTGGAGTGGGTTGCCATACCCTCCTTGAAGTGATCTTCCTGATCTAGAGATCAAACCCGAGTTTCTCAAGTCTCCTGCATTGGCAGGTGGATTCTTTACCATCAGTGTCACCTGGGAAGCCCACCCATGGGACAAGGTATACACAAAGACTTTAGACCTGAAACTAGACCTTCATCTTTAAAGATGAAGAGAATTGTTTGGGAAGAACTAAAGGTCTAAGATGAAGGACAGAAGAAGGTATTAAGGCAATAAGAACACCCAGATATCTGTCCTCTTCATCTTTTTGTTCCTAGGATGTGCATAATTCTTGGTGCATATATAAGACAATGAAAAAATGATTTTTTGACTAAATGAAATGATCAGTGATCATTGATCTCATGGGCAAGTACAATACAAGGCTGTGACCTTCAGAAATAGAAACACTCAGAAATTCAAGATATTGAAATAAGAGAAAATTCTGTTAGGAGACAATGGAAGACAGACCCAGGTAGGAATTCAAGGTCAGGACCCAAATCTGAAAAGAACAGGACTAGTCCTAAGTGTGCTGATACTGAAGGAAATTTGCCAAGGTAAGATCTAGACCTAAGCAATAAGGCAGAAATCAGTTCATTAGGCCTGCATCATTCAGTTCATTCAGCAGTTGATTACTGAGGACTTTTTCTGTAACAGACATACTAATAGATGCCAAGAATAAAGCAAAAACAGACAAAGATTCCTGGCCTCAGGTAGCAGATAGTAGAAAGGGGCAAGAAAAAAAAGAAAGCAAAATACATATAATGCTATGCGAGTAAATGTTTTAAAGAAAAATAAAGCAATTAAGAGAGATAGTAAGCATTGGAAGGTGATATTTTAAAAATGTTATTTATTTATGTATTTTTATTTTTGACTGTGCTGTGTCTTCATTGTTGCGAGCTGGCTTTCTCCAGTTGTGGTGACTGGGGGCTACTCTCTAGTTGCTGCAGGCCCACTACTCTCTAGTGGGCCTCTCTTTGCGATGGTTCCTCTTGTTGCAGGGCATAGGCTTTATGCACACTGGCTTCAGTAGTTGCGGCACATGGGTTTGGCAAGACTTCCTTGTGGCTCAGCCGGTAAGGAGTCTACCTACAATGCAAGAGACCCAGGTTCGATTTCTGGGTTGGGAAGATCCCCTGGAGAAGGAAGCAGCAACTCGCTCCAGTATTCTCGCCTAGAAAATCCCCATGGACAGAGGAACCTGGTGGGCTACAGTCCATAGGGTTGTACAGGGTCAGACACAATTGAAGCGAGTTAGCATGCACGCACAAGTGGTTTATTATACACGTGTTTATAGTTAATTGTGTTTGTGGAAGTAAAATTCCTAGTGTCATTTAACTTTTAAAGAAAGATAATAAAAACAAAATGAAGCCTAAATTTAAGTAAATCATAAGTGATATCCTACCTTCTAATTCTAGGTTGTCTACCGCATTCCACTACCCATTTTCTAAACCAGTTTCCAGGCACCATCGTAAGTGCCAGAAGAAGGGAACTTCCAGGACTAGATATCCAGTGGAAACATTTATAGACCAATTTCTATTTGCCCAAAGTGACTGGGTTGTTCATTTTTAATTTTTTCAAAATCCCGAGCACCTTCTATTTTAGCTGGGATGCTTCTTTACATATGTGTTTAGGCACTCATTTATGTCTGACTCTTTGTGACCCTATGGACCGTAGCTTCCCAGGCTCCTCTGTCTATGGGATTTCCCAGGCAAGAATATGGAAGTGGGTTGCCATTTCCTTCTCCAGGCTTTACATACATGGTAGGCAGCAAAGGAGTGGGAGAGACTGACACAAGTTTCTTTGATTTTTCCCCAGAAACATTACCTCTTGAGTTGGGGCTGAGGGGTGGGGGGCCAGAACTCTCTAGGAATTAAGTGATATCCTATTTCATATTCATTATAAGCCAAAGCCAGGCTTCCACAAGTCTAAATTCAATTGTTCAGCCACTGCTTAGCACAGCTAGTTTATCAAACAGGGTATTATGCAGTCTAAATAGAAACAAAAAGCTTTTTGATTTGGGCAGTTCTCATGAGAGCTCATTGAACTTATTGTGATATTTCTCTTTATACAGAAAAGAACCAGATTAGTATCTGATCATAGATCAGCACATTTATAAATGCTGAATGCTGAGCTGTGGGCAACATGGGATTGGATGCAGAATTTGTAATTATTTTTGCTTTATTGTGTTTGCTGCAAGGACAGGGCGAATTTAGGAGGCTCTGATTTCACTGGCAGGGGCCTGGGATAGCAGCCCGTCACTGGGGGATGCACACCGGCCCCACTGGAGCTGGACGCAAGCAGCTCCCAAGAGGCTGGACCCACAGGTGTTAACGCTAAATGTGTAGAGTTGGAGCAGAAGGCAGGGGATGGAGGATGCATGTATCTTGCTGCCTTAATCTGTATGTGAGCTGACAAGTGTCTCTATTATCTGGCGGCAAGATATCCATCCAGTGGGGGAAATGGTGGTGAAGATGGCACCACAGTTGGGGAGGAAAGAGGAGTTGTGGAAATCGTTCAAGAGGCGAGTGTCAAGGCAACTGACCCTGAACATTTGCCTGAATGATCAAGAGGGGAAATCAGGTTTTTTTTTTTTTTTTAAGATTTAAAAGCATTTAATGACATAACATGTATTTAACTGACTTCCAGCTTGTCTTAGTGGTAAAGATCCTGCCTGCCAATGCAGGAGACATAAAAGATGTGTGTTTGATCCCTGGGTTGGAAAGATCCCCTGGAGGAGGGCATGGCAACCCATTCCAGTATTCTTACCTGAAGAATTCTATGGACAGAGGAGCCTGGCAGGCTACAGTCCATAGGGTCGCAGAGAGTCAGACACAACTGAAGTGACTTAGCCTGTGTGCACGTGTATTTAACAGAGCATAAGAGTTGAGAGGTATAGGTCATAACGACTGAGCCATAAGCTTGAGTGAACACCTGCCTGCTCAGGCCCAGTCTCTGGAATTCATTCCTATCAATGCCATTTTGAACGTGCATTAAGGTGAAAATTTGTCGTTATAGTCATTCCAGTGACAGAGAAATGCACACTATGTATCAAATACCAAGGGAATGAAGCAAATTATTAATACGGTTTTAACACACAAGTAAGTAACCATTGGGACACCACTACTTTGTCCAATCTGGGACTAGCAAGATCTGTTCCACTTGTACACTTCAGTTCAGTTCAGTTGCTCAGTCATGTTCGACTCTCTGCGATCCCATGAACCACA
The DNA here is from genome assembly GCF_023699985.2 of Odocoileus virginianus. Classification (NCBI taxonomy): domain Eukaryota; kingdom Metazoa; phylum Chordata; class Mammalia; order Artiodactyla; family Cervidae; genus Odocoileus; species Odocoileus virginianus. Next base: position 31,365,060 of record NC_069688.1, read on the forward strand.
GCACGCCAGGCCTCCCTGTCCACCACCAGCTCCCAGAGTTCACCCAAACCTGTGTCCATCGAGTCGGTGATGCCATCCAGCCATCTTATCCTCTGTCGTCCCCTTATCCTCCTGCCTTCAATCTTTCCCAGCATCAGGGTCTTTTCAAATGAGTCAGCTCTTTGCATGAGGTGGCCAAAGTATTGGAGTTTCAGCTTCAGCATCAGCCCTTCCAATGAACACCCAGGACTGATCTCCTTTAGGATGGACTGGTTAGATTTCCTTGCAGTCCAAGGGACTCTCAAGAGTCTTCTCTAGCAAGTTCAAAAGCAGCAAGTTCAAAAGCATCAATTCTTCAAGCTCAGCTTTCTTTAGAGTCCAACTCTCACATCCACACATGACCACTGGAAAAACCATAACCTTGACCAGATGGACCTTTGTTGGCAAAGTAATGTCTCGGCTTTTTAATATGCTATCTAAGTTGGTCATAACTTTTCTTCCAAGGAGTAAGCATCTTTTAATTTCATGGCTGCAATCACCATCTGCACTGATTTTGGAGCCCAGAAAAATAAAGTCAGCCACTGTTTCCACTGTTTCCCCATCTATTTGCCATGAAGTGATGGGACCAGATGCCATGGTCTTAGTTTTCTGAGTGTTGAGCCTTAAGCCAAGTTTTTCACTCTCCTCTTTCACTTTTATCAAGAGGCTCTTTAGTTCTTCGATTTCTGCCATAAGGGTGGTGTCATCTGCATATCTGAGGTTATTGATATTTCTCCCGGCAATCTTGATTCTAGCTTGTGCTTCATCCAGCCCAGCATTTCTCATGATGCACTCTGCATATAAGTTAAATAAGCAGGGTGACAATATACAGCCTTGATGTACTCCTTTTCCTATTTGGAACTGGTCTGTTGTTCCATGTCCAGTTCTAACTGTTGCTTCCTGACCTGCATACAGATTTCTCAAGAGGCAGGTCAGGAGGCCTGGTATTCCCATCACTTTCAGAATTTTCCACAGTTTATTGTGATCCACACAGTCAAAGGCTTTGGTATAGTCAGTAAAGCAGAAATAGATGTTTTTCTGGAACTCTCTTGCTTTTTCGATGATCCAGCAGATGTGGGCAATTTGACCTCTGGTTCCTCTGCCTTTTCTAAAACCAGCTTGAACATCTGGAAGTTCATGGTTCATGTATTGCTGAAGCCTGGCTTGCAGAATTTTAAGCATTAGTTTACTAGTGTGTGAGATGAGTGCAATTGTGTGGTAGTTTGAGCATTCTTTGGCATTGCCTTTCTTTGGAATTGCAAATGAAAACTGACCTTTTCCAGTCCTGTGGTCACTGCTGAATTTTCCAAATTTGCTGGCATATTGAGTGCAGCACTTGTACACTTACTAAGGATTTAAAAGGTTTATTATGCTTCCAGTTTTATTATACTTTGTACTAGAATTATCTCAAATGTATTTCAGAAAAAAATTAAAATTATAGATGATTTAAAACAGTGTCCGTTTTCTATTCCTTCTTAAATACTGGTATTCTCAACTGTTGTCAGAGCTGATGCTGAAAAGTCACATCAAGAGACAAAGTGTTAGCTGCTCAGAGGCAAGAAGAGGTTCATTTTCCTTGAAGTGAATTAGACCAACCAGCTGTGGAAAGCAATAGTTGTGGTTTATATTCTGTAAAAACAATACAATGCTTGCACATACTTTTTATTGAAGTATATACAGTAAAGTGCACATTTAATAAGGGTACAGTGAGAAGAACATTTCCAAATCGAGCCACTCATGTAACCAGTATCCCCACCAAGAGACAACATTATCAGAATACCCTTTGTGCCCTTGTCAGTCATTACAATTCTCAATTAAACACTATCCCAACTTTCAATAATATCCATTAGTTTCAGTTGCTTTGACACTTAATGTAAATGATATACAGCTTGTCATCTTTTATGCTTGACTTCTTTCACTTAACATTATTTTTGTCAGATATATTTATTAGCCTCCCTTACCTTTGCTAGCACCCCCTACCCCCCAACCCCCACCCCACCTGCTCCTCCAGAACCAGATACTTCCATCATGAAGTTTCTGATCTGTATTTATAATAGAGCTTTCATAAATATTCTAGTACATTCTTTTGGTAACTACATGTATGCGTTTCTGTTTGGTATATACCTAGAAATGGAATTACTAAGTCAAAATAAAGTTTATGTTTAGCTTTGATAGACAATGCAAGTTTTCTCAAGTGTGTTATAACAACTTCCGTCTGTCATTTTAACCGTGAGTGGCACAAGAATTTCCTCTTAGCTCTTGCCTGAAGTACTTTCTTTCTTTCTTCTTGTCTTAAAGTGTGTATGTTTTTGGGTAACAGCAACGCTGTCTGCCAAGTCCCAAGAAGTAGGGATTGTAGAATAAAAGAAAGGAGGAAATTAGGGAATAGGCTTGAGAATTAAAAAAAATTAACTGAGATTATATGATTTGGGCCCCTATATCTCTTTAGTTCTTATTCTTTATCCACTAGCTTGTATTTAACTTATGCCTCACTCAGGAATTTAAGCCTCATTCTCACTTTCCCCAAAGCTCCCAACTTCCTCAGACTCATGCACCAAGTCATAGAAAATGATTCTTAGAGCTCCTTGTGCATTGGGAATTGGTTCTGTAGTATCTGAAGTTTAGCCCTCTTGTCATATTTTCTCAAGAAAACAATGTTAAGTGACTGGATTCTACAGTTGGGATACTAACACATTACTTAAGAAGCCTTTTAGGGCTGTCTGTAATCCAGCCTGCTTGTATCACATTACATCCATAGGAAAAGCAGTTTTAACTTTTTTTTTTTTTTAAGCTCTGGGAATCCAGATGGATAATAAATTGGGAACGCCTCATACTTATATATCAAACCTGAGTGTCCTCAATGTATAATAATTATTAATGATAATAGAAGCCACAAAATAAATTAATGTCTGGCTGGAGGCAGTCTTTGTAATGAGGGCCAGATGTGAGAACATGTTCTGTGAGCAGTCAGAAAAGAAGGCAGTATCTCTGTGCTTGAGTCTAGAACAGATGGCTATGCTCAGCACCTGGGCTGGCCTCTGATTACACAGATTCATCTATTAGCCTTCTGCCTTAATCTCACTCCTCACACAGAAAGGAGTTACAGTCGTTTGGTTTTTCAACTATTTTTCTGGGTTAGACAGTCCTTTATGACATAAAGCAATGCATGTCTTCCCCCAGGTTAGAGCCCCTTCCTGAATATGGGAATAAGTGCACCTGCTCTTTTCACTTGATAAACCCCACAGTACTGAAGAGGCCACAATTACATTAAATGCTTATTTTATTAAAATCTTGACTACATAGCTCCTATTGTATTACTATAATGTTGAAAAATAAAGTTATATAACTCAGTTAACTGCTGACTTTCAACTGTGTAAAAAAAGGAAGCTAAACAAAGCTAGTCAATTGTGTCTAAGTTGGACAGACCCACAACCACTTCTGACTCACTGAAGAAAACTGCTGACTGGGAGTTTGTGCATACTTGGGAATTAATGCTTAAAGTAATATAATCTTATGTTTACATTTTACACATTATGTCCACTATTAGTTTTGATTATACACATCTATTCTCTTGAACTAAAAGATACCCTCTGGGAGGAGGATTCTGGGAAGGTAATAAAGTAGGAGGCATCAGGAATCCTTGTCCCCACCCAGACAATAATAATACAGGCAGAATATGTCTGATGTCACTATTGTGGAACTCTGGAGTCTACTGAAGGCTTAGCTCGGCAGCAGTCACTCGTCCGCCTAGTTTGTGGCAGACAGTTGTACATGTGTTCCTGGAGCAGCTTGCATGGTTTTGGGGAGCCCGAATTTGAAATAAGACCCTGTCCTCCAAATATGGAAGATCTGTGACCTGATTACTGATTGCTGCTTCCTGTCTTAGAGGTGCAGTCACAGAGGCAGGCGGCCATTGTTGCTGCCTATCTCCCTGATGTGGCAAGACCCTTTCCCTCAGGCTGAAGTGACTTCTAGAGGGTTTAAAGGGCCAACACCTTCCCTCCATGCTTTCATTTTTCTCTTTTCCCCCTATTGTGGTCCAGTTGTTAAAGACATGCAAAGCAACTGCATATGTAGAGGAAAGTAGAAAGTCATTGCTCATGCCCAGGGAAAGGCGTAGGCACAGAAAAGACATGAAAAGACCTTAAGTTTATACCTCAGGCTAATCCTTTGCACAGAGGCAACCTACAGAAACCAAAATAAAACAACAAACAATAGATCTTGAGGGAAGGATGAGAATTTGATTTCCAGAATTACCACATTATTAGATTCAAACGTTTTCATTTGCAAGAAAAAAATCACAAAGCATACAAAGACACAAGAAAATATGTCTCATTCAAAGGAAGGAATAAACCAACAGAAATTGTGCTTGAGAAAGACCCGATGGCAGATTTACTAGATAAAATCTATATAAACAACTGTCTAAAAGGTGCTCAAAGAACCAAAGGAAGACATGGAGAAAGTAAAGAACAATGATGTATAACAAAAGGGGAATATCAATAAAGAGATGAAAAACCGAAGAAGAATCCAAAAAGACATTCTGGAGCTGAAAAGTACAATCACTGAAATGAAAAAAGTTCATTAGAGGAATTCATAGGCAGATTTGAGCTGGCTAAGAAGGAATCAGAGATCCTGAAGATCAGACAATAGAAATTATCAAGTCTGAAGAATTGAAAGAAAATGATTAAAAAAAAAAAAAAGATGAGCAGAGTCTATGGAGCATCATCAAATGGACTAACATGCATCTTGGGAATCCCAGGAAGAAAAGAGAGAGAAAGAGGCAGAGAGGATATTTGAAAAAAATAATTGCCAAAAGTTTATTAAATTTAATGTAATACATTAATATGAACATCTGAGAAACTCCAAGCAAGGTGAACTCAGAAAGACCCACAACAGAATACAGTATAACCAAACTGTCAAAGCCAAAGGCAGAGAATCTTAAAAGCAGCAAGAGAGAAATGACTCTTCACATGTAAGAGATCCTCAATAAGATAATCAGCAGATTCATCATCACAAACTTTGGAGGCCAAAAGGCAATGGACTGATGTATTTATAGAGAAAAAGGAAAAAAAAAAGATGTCCAACAAGAATCATAAATCTGGCAAAACTGTGCTTCAGAAGTAAGAGAGAAATCAAGATCTTCCTAGATAAGCAAAAGCCAAAGGAGTTTGTTACCTCTAGTCCTTATTTGCAAGAAATGTTCAAGGGAAAGCTACAGGGTGAAATGAAAGAGTACTATACTAAAACTTGAACTTGTATAAAGAAATAAAGATTGTGGTTAAAGTAAACACATGGGTTGGTATAAAAGTTGGTAAAGTATATATAAAAGTATATATATATAAAGTATATATAAAAGTTGGTAAAGTAAACACATGGGTTGGTATAAAAGTTGGTATTATTGTAATTTTAATTTGTGACTCCACATTTTGTTTTTCATATAATTTAACAGATGAATGGATTAAAGAACAATTAGTTGATATTTTTGGACATGGTAAATAAAGATGTAATTTTGTGACAGCAACAACTGAAGGGTTGGAGATGGAACTAAATGGAACAGTTTTGTATGTCACTGAAGTTATAGTAGTATAAATTCAAATTAGTGTTAAAACTTAAGGATGTTAACTGTAATACCCATGGTAACCACAAAGGAAATAACTGTAGAATATACACAAGAGGAAATGAGAAGGGAATTAAACTGTTTCGCTATAAAAAATATCATCAGCTCAATACAAAAGAAGACAGTGATGCAGTATATGAGTGGGGGGGAAACAATAAATCACATAGAAAACACTGGAAAATGACAGAAGTAACTTCATATCTATAACTTTAAATATAAGTGAATTAAATTCTCCCTTTAAAAAGCAGAGATTGGCAGAATGGATTTTTAAAAAAAATGATGGCTCAACTATATGATGTTTACAAGAAGAGAGAAGAGAAAGAAGTTGCTCAGTCGTGTCTGACTCTGAGACCCCATGGACTGTACCTACCAGGCTCCTACGTCCATGGGATTTTCCAGGCAAGAATACTGGAGTGGGTTGCAATTTCCTTCTCCAGGGGATCTTCCTGACCCAGGGATTGGACCCAGGTCTCCCACGTTGCAGACAGACACTTTACCATCTGAGCCACCAGACTCACTTTAAATTTAAGGACACAAATTGGTTAAAAGTGAAAGTGTACTAATAAAAATATATTTCAGGGAAATAGTGACCAAAAGAGAGAGAAATACAACAGAATATTATTAAAACTTAAAAAGGAAGGAAAATTTGCTCTATATTACAAACATGAATGAATCTTGAAGATATTACACTGAGTAAAATAGGCTAATCAGAAAAATACAAACACTGTACAATTTCATTTATATGAACTACTTATAGTAGTCAAAATCAGGGATAGAAAGTAGAATTATGGTTCCCAGAGCCTGGAGGAGGGAGGAATGGGGAGTTTGTATTTAATGGGTACAGAGTTTCTGTTTTGGGAGATATAAGTGCTCTGGTGGTGATGGCTGGACAACAGTTTGGATGTACTTAAAGGAGATCCAATCAGTCCATCCTAAAGAAGATCAGTCCTTATTGGAAGGACTGAAGCTGAAGCTGAAACTCCAATACTTTGGCCACTTCATGTGAAGAGTTGACTTATTGGAAAAGACCCTGATGCTGGGAGGGATTGGGAGCAGGAGGAGAAGGGGACGACAGAGGATGAGATGGCTGGATGGCATCACCAACTCTATGGACATGAGTTTGAGTAATCTGCGGGAGTTGGTGATGGACAGGGAGGCCTGGTGTGCTGTGATTCATGGGGTCACAGAGTCGGACACTACTGAGCGACTAAACTGAACTGAACAGAATGCCACTGAAGTAAGTTTACACTTAAAAATGTTTAAGATGGAAAATTTTATGTTGAGTGTATTTTTACCACAATAAAAAAATTGAAAAATGATATTCTCTAATTCTTTCTTAACTTATAGAAAACAAATTTGATTATACCTTCAGCATATAAATTGCTCTTTTATTGAAATCAATGTGGTTTTATTTGCAGATGTAGTAGCATGTTGAACAGATTTCATACCTACCCTAAGACAAATCTGTACAGATGCCTTTATGAAAAAATTCTTATCAGTTTTTTGAGTAAATATTTTGCTCTTTCTCATAAATTTCTAGGTCCCAGGAGGAAAATTGTTTATATTTCTGATAAAGCATAGCTCAGCTCTGCTTATGTGATATCTTCTTGCTTCTTCAAAAAATTTTCTGGAATTAATGGATAAAATGTGCTCTTAAAAATCAACCATGGATACTTTATTGTGTACTTAATAGGTAAATAACTGAACTAAGGAAAGAACCAGAGAGAATCTTTGACCTTCCGGAACTCACATCTAGCTAGTGTATGGTTTTAATTAGAGCTCTTCAGTTTTTGTGGCAGAAACCCAATTCAAGCAGACTTAGGAATGTCAGAAATTGATTGTTTAACTTAGGCAGACATCCTCTCTGTACTTAAAACTTCGTTCTCACTTGCCTGACTACTGGTTTCCAGCATCTATGACTATTTAACTGCAGGCTCTTTTGACCTTGAGTGACTGAGTGCTCTAGAATTAATAGCTATGAGTATTCATCAGTCAGTGACAGGAGTTGGAGAATAAACATCCCAGCTCCCTTGCCTCTCAGGCAGTATAACTGAAACATGTGTCCTATACCAGAGTTCCCTAGTAGGAGTTGGTTCCTATTGCTCTAAATGGCAGCCTGCTTGATAATGTACCTTTAATTTTGTTGTTGTTTTTTCTCTTCCCTATCTTACTGAACCACTCTCTTGCCAGTATTTTCTGGGGTCAGTCCCTAAACAAACTACTTGTACTATCATCCTTATCTCAGTGACTGCTGCTAGGTGAACACACACTAAAATAATTGGCTTTTTCTAAGTGAGAAGTCCAGTGGTGAACTTTAGAACACCGCTGTATCCAGGGATTTAAATGCATCACTGAGAGTGGATTTCTCCTGTTCAGTTCTTCAGGCCTTTGTCCTAGTTCCATTCTCACCCACTGGCTTCCACCAAGGGTACAAGCTCATTACCAGCAGTCCCTCTGTAGACCACATCCTCTTAGCAACAGCAGACCAAAAGAGCTATTCTTCCCTCGGTTTTCTGATAACAATTGCCATGATTTAATTGTTTTGAATTTAGTTCCTACTTAACTCTAATCAGTATGAGGCAAAGAATGGAATATGCTGACTGTTATATACCTGGGTTGAGTATTTAATTCTGGAGCCAAAGTAAGATCAGGCCAATCCATGTTACATTCTCTGCAAATGGATAAATGGGTTTTCCGAGTGAAAATCAGGCTGCTATTTACAAAAAAAAAAAAAAAAAGATAATGGATGATAGATAAAAGCTGTAAGGAAACAAGACATTTATGTTTAACAGCAAAGTACAAAGCAAATATGGTTGTCAATATGGATGAACTCAAACGGAGGATTATTACCTAGAATTCAGAAATCACACCAGCAAAGAAAGAGAAAGAATAATAACTTCTGTTAATAAATTGCTGTGGACTTAATAGTGCCTCCATCCATTCACATATTGAAATTCTAACCCCCGATGTGATGATATTTGGAGATGGGACGTTTGGAAGGTAATTACGTTTAGATAAGTTTAGGAGGGTGGGACCCTCATGATGTGATTGACAGCCTTATGAGACACCAGAGCCCACACCACCCCTCTCTCTGCCGCGTGAGGACACAACGAGAAGGGAGCCATCTGCAAGCCAAGGGAGAGCTCTCACCAGAATCCAACCATAGTAGCACCCCAATCTCAGACTTTTTACCTCCCCAACTCTGAGAAAATAAATTTCTATTGTTGTAAGCCACCCAGTCTATGGTATTTTGTTATGCTGGCCCACAATGATTACACGATATATCAATCATTGGTCTCCCACTGTGAACTGTGACCAATATTACATGTTCTGAAATATCATTCAGTAAACATCATTTGAAACGAGATATAGAAAAACTCCATCAAAGGTAGCTGATGATATGCAAAGTTTTTCTATAATTCAATTCAATCCAGAATGTCAGACACCAAAGGAAGTCATTGGAAAAAATTATGTCCAAGTGTCTTGTGGATTTCATAATCTCTATCACATAAGTACTGCATGCTTTTTTAGACAGTAAAAACATCAAATAGTCTATGGCACACTTTAATTATTTGGTAACATGTAAATTAATTTATTTTGTAAGATCTGATGGGTCAGAGTAAATGCAATGTGAAAAATATTAACAGTAGTACTTATGTGATAGATATTGTGAAATCCACAAGATACCTTGACACAATCTTTACCTCTCTCTGTCCTATATATGGAAGCAAGAAAATTGAGAGTGGCTTTCTCTGACAACCCGATGACCCCCTTGGTGATTGTCATTCTTGACTGAACTGAGCAAGATCTTTGCTGCAAGACAAGTGCTATGGTCTGAATATTTGTGCACCCCCCTGAAATCCATATGTTGAAACTCTAAGCCTCACGGTGGTAGTATTAGGAGATGATTAACCACATTATGGGGCGTCCCTGATAGCTCAGATGGTAAAGAATCTGCCTGAAATGCAGGAGACTCCGGTTTCGTTCCTAGGTGGGGAAAATCCCCTGGAGAAGGGACAGGTTACCCACTTCAGTATTCTTGGACTTCCCTGGTGGCTCAGATGGTAAAGAATCCTCCTGCAATGTGGGAGACCTGGGTTCGGTCCCTGGGTTGGGAAGACCCCTTGGAGGAGGGGATGACAACCTACTCCAGTCTCCTTGCCTGGAGAATCCCCTGGACAGAGGAGACTGGCAGGCTACAGTCCATGCAGTCACAAAGAGTCGGACATTACTGAGTGACTAAGCGCAGCAGCAGAAACCACATTTTGAAGGAAATTAAGTCATAAGTTCTCACGGGTGGGATTAGTGTCCTCATAAAACAACTCCCAGAAAGCCCTCTTGCCCTTTCTTCTATGCAAAGACACAGTGAGAAGGTATGTGTCTATGTGGAAGGGTGCTCTTCCTGGACATCAAATCTGCATGTGTCATGATCTTGAACTTCCCACCCTTCAGGACTGTGGGAAATAAATGTTTGTTGCTTTTAAGCCACTTAGTTTAATAATATTTTGGCATAGCAGCCTGAATGGACTGAGACAGAGAGTCTATCAAGTTTCCTAGCATTGGAAATTTTGACCTCTTATCAGTTAAAGGAAGAAACTAATATCACCTGATAAATTTGTTGTAGTAGAAATATGGAATTAGATAACTCTTGAGAACATACTGTATACCACAGAGAACTCTACCTAATGGACTGTGGTGACCTGAATGAGAAGGAAATCCAAGAGGGAGGGGGTGTCTGTACAGGTATGGTTGATCCATTTTGCTGTACAGTGAAAACTAACACAACATCGCAAAGCTTTTCTGTTAGGGGAAAAGGTAATTTGGGCCAAGTATTACAGATACCCAGCAGTCCTTTTAGATTCAAAGAGAGAAAGTAGAGCAGTCAGAATAACGGATACTCAAGGTCTTTCTAAGGTCTAACCTTAGACTCAAGGTCTAACCACTTGGTGGTGGTTTAGTTGCTAAGTCATGTCCAACTCTTCTGATCACATGGATTGTAACCTACTAGGCTCCTCTGTCCATGGGATTCTCCAGGCAGGAATACTGGAGTGGGTTGTCATTCCAGGGGATCTTCCTGACCCAGGAATTGAGCCCGAGTCTCCTGCATTGCAGGCAGATTCTTTACTGACTGAACTATGTTACTGTTAAGTACCACTTAGTACCATTTTATTCATATGGGCCTTTTTTAGTTTTAAGCAAGGAAAAGCCAAAATATCATCACAGAAGATTATAAAACTCAAGTTGCAGTCTGGAGTGTTGAAGTTTTCTACCAATATTTCTGTATAATTTCTCTGCGTGTGTACAGCAAAGACACCAGGTGTGTTAAAGAAGGAAAGGATTTGGAGTTGGACTCACCCATGTTCGAATCGTGCATCTGTATGTTGTGGACTGCATGAGCCTATGGTCTGTAGCATTCTTCAGGTCCCTGAACCTTGGTCACCTCACTTGTAAGTGAGGTTTGACAATACCTATCACAAATTTTTGAGACTTGAATGAGATCATGAATTCATATACAGCATCTGATACCTCACAACTCTACATATTTTTACATGAAAAAGGGACCCTTACAGAATGTGATGATGATGATGATGCAATGATGATTTTTTAAAAAGAAAAATATCCAACCAAAGGATAGAAATAGGTACAGAATGTAATTAAATAACAGTTTTAACAGACCCATAATTTGGTTTGCCATCTTCAAAAGTATTTTTAAGCAAGGAGAGACCATAAGTAGCCTAACTTAACTCAGTGTGCTGGTATATTCCTACTAGTCAAAATTGATCTGACAGTTCATTTTCTACTTTGCAGTAATAGAAAAGAAATAAAATGATTACTTTTTCTCAAAAAGAAGCAAATACACAATCATGAAGTGAGTTTCCTTCATGTTTCTTTGTGGGAAAATCATATAACTTTTTGCTTCTCTGTCCCTGCTGGGCACAGGAAATATGCTTTTGGTGGCTCTGGGCCATTTTACTTAATTCCTTACAAGAAAGAAATTTGACCTAGAAACTTTTCTCAAGAATTTAAGTTGTACTTTTAATAGCTAACCATATTTGTGGTTTATTTCTTTTCAAATATTTATTACATATACTTAGTTCAGTTCAGTCTCTCAGTATGTATACTGAAATACAGTAATAATAGTCTTTTACATATAAAGTATACTTTTATAATACAGTAATAATAATCTTTTATGGCGAGATGATTAATCAACTTGCCCAAAAAGAGATGAAAAATCTAACTATAAAACAATTTTAGAAATTGGCCATTAATTGTGCTGCAAAGAAAACTGTAATCAATTCCTCAAAGACGAAAGAGCACAGAGAATGTTTTCTGATCATATTGTTATAAAACAAAAAGTTAATCACAAAACAACAACAAAAATGCTACAGCAATATGATCTGAAAGTTTATATAAATTCAGAGAAAAAGGGAAATCAAAACCCATAGTAAAGAATTTCTATGAACTATTATTAATAAAACTATAAACATCTGAAGCTAAACTATAAAGTGCTTAAGAAAAAAGTCCATGGTGCTAAAAATTATGTTGATAAACAAGAATAAATGAAAATGAATAAATGAGTGATGTAGCCAATTCAAGAAATCAAAAGCAATAAAAGAATGAAATAAACTATTAAAATAGAAATTGCTACTAATAAATGAGAAGCAACCAAGAAAATTGAGAAATAACAAAATTCATAAGTCAAAGTTCTGGTTATTTAGAAAAATACAATAAACATGTTTGAAAGTCAACATGTTCAAAAATTAACTTAAAATGTATAAAATAAGAAATAAAAGTAAAAAATGTATAAAATAAGAATAAAACTATAAATAAAATAAATAAATATCATTAGAGGTACTATGCCTAAGGTTATAAAAACACATTTAAAAAAAATGAATTAAGTGGATAAATAAGGAAAATAGAAACTACCAAAGATAGATCCCATAAAAAAAGAAAAGGTAAAAGGCCATTTACACAAAATAGAAAAAATTGTCAAAAAATTTTACTCTACTCACACCTTTCTCATGCACAAAATGTTTACCCAGTTTAGGAAAAAGATATGCTCAAAGATATGGAAACTGTTTTGGAATGTGAAAAATGATGGAAAACCTCCAAAAACTTTTTATAAAGTCAGCATAATACATATAACCTAGCAAAGAAAAAGCTAAATAATCTGATAATTACTAAATGGAAATAGTATTTACTAAGTTTTCCATACATTTTTTCATAAAAAATTTCAGTCTCAAATAGATCCACTGGCAAGTTCTGCAAACCATTCAAGAAGCATGGTAGACATCTAACAAAAACATTTGCAGAGAATAAGAAATAAGAAACACTTCCCAATTTGTGAGATTATCATATCCTTTACATAATAGCTTCAAACAGTACAGGAAATATGTTGTTGGAAGACAGAGGGAACAGAAAGTACCCACCAAGCTGAGGAGGCATTTAGAGACTGATAAACTAAGCAGTCAGCTCCATACAGTCAATGAATCCGTTTTGCATAGAATAACTTATTCACAGATTTCAGAGATTCACAGATTCAGAGATTGGGCCAACAACTTTTCGGAAGCATTCACAGCTGAATTCCATACTACCAACAGGCCATAGGCAGGGTATTGGGGTAAGTGCTTGAAACATGAAGTGCATTCTTAAGTCAAGATTTATGAATGGGGAATTAGTCTTGTGGATGCTGAGAATATGTCATCGAAGGTCTTCATCATTGTTTGGGAATTAACAGAGCATAAAGGCCACTTGGTCCCAATGATTATTAAACAATAGCTATTAATCACTAAGCCCTTGATGACAGAGAAGTGATTTACAACACAGCACACCTGGGTAGGATCAGTGGCAGGACAAGAGTAATTGTAGGGACCCAAGATGCACTAGTGGTAAAGAACCTGCCTGCCAATGAAGGAGACACAAGAGACAGTGAGTTCAATCAGTGGGTCAGGAAGATCCCCTGGAGGAAAGCGTGGCAACCGGCTCCAATATTCTTGCCTGCAGAATCCCATGGACAGAGGAGCCTAGTGGGCTACATTCCCTAGGGTTGCAAAGAATAGGATATGACTGAAGTGACTTAACACGCATGCAAGATGGAGTCAGTTGTGCTAACAGCCATACATGTATTTCAGATCAATCTCACTTATGCTATCAAATGCATAATCCTAAACCTTTACATCTAGCTCTGTGTGCGTGTTTAAGCAACACTGATAAGTTGAGTTCACTCAAGGAATGCAGCATTGGTTTAATATTAGAAAATTGATTAATTTAATTTATGTTTTTGTAGATGATCATATCATCACATGCAAAAAAGCCTGTTTGATAAAATTAAACTCCCAGCCATGATATTTAAAAATTCCTAGTTAACCAGAAATGGGAAGAAAATGTTCTTAGCCAGATGAAATGTCTCTGGAAATACCTACAGCCAACACCACAATGGTGACATATTGAAACCATTCCCTTTTAGATCAAGAATAAAAAAAGGGTGTCCTTTATCACTATTCTTCTTCAAAATTCTACTGGTTATTCCAGACAATGCAGAATGATAAGAAAAAATATTAACAAATATCCAAACTAGAAAGGATGAACTGATAGTGTGATAGTCTATGAGGCCCTGAGCTGTCTGGTTCTAGGTTATTCCTCTTACCTCATTCTTTGTGTTTGGCCCAGCCGTACTGCCCTCTTGCTGTCCCTTTAAGAAATCAGTCACACTCACACTTAAGAGCCTCTGCACTTGCTGTGTCCTCTGCCTAATGTTCTCTGTGTGACTTAAGATCCTTGCAAAAATGTCTCTTTCTCGGGGTCACCTTCTCTGACTACCTTATTTAAAAGGTGCAGACCTACAGAATGGACATGTGGATGCAGTAAGGGAAAGGAAGGGTGGGATGAACTAGGAGATTAGGATTGACATATATGAAGCATAAAATATGAATATAGGAATATATACTAGGAATATATACAGGAATATATAATATAACTAGGAATATATACAGAAGTGTATGTGTGTGTGCTCACACACATTGTGCCTAATTCTTTGAGACCCCATGGACTATAGCTCCCCAGACTCCTCTGCCCATAGAATCTTCTAGGCAAGAATACTAGAGCAGGTTGCCATTTCCTATTCCAGGGGATCTTCCTGATGCAGGGCTCAAACTTACATCACTTGAGCCTCCTGCATCAGCAGGAAGATTCTTTACCACTGCACCATCTGGGAAGTCTGATATACAAAATTGATAAAACTATAAAGAAATGTAAGAGAATGACTAATTTAAAATGGAGAATGATGGTCATTTCTGGGGTTAGTTGGATGACAGGGGAATGTGTTCAAAGGGTATCTAACATGTATGGTGGGTACATGTTTTTAAAAAATTATTATTTAAACTATACTTATAAATAATCTGTTTAATTTTTATATGTGATATTTGACACTAATAATACTTTAAAAAGGAAGTGACTGTAATGTGATAAATGGTACCTAAGACTAATTTTTAAAAATATATCATGGAGGACTTCCCTGGTGGTACAGTGGTTAAAAATCTGCCTGCCAATGCAGGGGACATGGGTTCACTCCCTGGTCTGAGTAGATTCCACATGCCACATGGCATCTAAGACCCCATACCACAACTACTGAGTCTGAGCTCTAGAGCTGGCCAGCCACAACTACTGAAGCCTGCATACCCTAGAGCCCAATCAAGAGAAGTCACCACAGCGAGAAGCCTGCACACTGCACCTAGAGAGTAGCTCCCATTCACCACAACTAAAGAAAGGCCGTGTGCAGCGATGAAGACCAAGCATAGCCCCCCCCAAAAAAACAATAAAATAATTTTTAAAATATTTAAAAGGTATCATGGGAGGAGATTAGAATAGTTAAACAACTGGTAAGAAAGCAAATCAAGGTTTGTAGTGGGCAAGTGTAAGCCAGGAATCTGGGCAAAGGGAGCTGGATGGTTTTGTGGTCAGGGTCAGGACACTGAAAGAGCCAAATCACCCGCCTACTCTCAGGACAACAAACTGGGCGTCAGGAGACAAACGCCCCCACATCAGTGTTAATGTTACCCTGGCAACTTTATGACCTAATTCTCCTGTGTCTGGTTTTCATGAGGAGGACCACTTATCCTGAGTCTCCTGATGATTAAAATAGCATTCTTTCTTTACTCCAACATCATCTAAAAACCAGTTATAAGTCTCATGTTTTCACAATTATTTTCATTGATTACATTTTTCAGTTGACAGCTTTAGACAATATCACCTTAAACTTTTCCATAAAAATTTTCCAAATTATACTATAAAATTAAACATTAGTTGTTTCTTGTATTTCCACAAACCAGACTGTGAACAATCTTATTTGTTTTTTTCATTAACAGAAAATTATTTCCTCTACATCTCTAAATTGAATCATTTACTTAGGATTCTCAGTTTGGCTTATTCCTTGCTGTAAATGAATTCAACTGTTACCTTGAAATTGCTGTAAACTTAACTAGATCTGCAGCAGAAGAATATTTGAATGAAAGATTTCCTTTTCAAACAAAGCAGAAGTTAAAAAACACCTCAATTGTTTCTTTCCAAAGGTTAAATTTGGTACTGAAGTCTTTTTTTTTCCCTCACAAATAATCTGTTTCTGCACTATAAAAGAAGAAATTTACGTAGAGCTGCTGTTCCCAGGCTTTGGGTGAGTGATCAGTCACTTCAGTCATGTCCAACTCTTTGTGACCCTATGGAATGTAGCCTGTCAGTCTCCTTTGTCCATGGGTTTCTCCAGGCAAGAATATTGTAGTGGGTTGTCATGCCCTCATCCAAGGGATCTTCCTGACCCGAGGAGTAGACCTGGGTCTCCTGCATTGCAGGCAGGTTCTTTTTTACCACTGAGCAACCACATCCGTTTCTCCAGGGCTTTCGGCCCTGTGCCCTGTGGAGGAGGAGATAACCTTGTGGTTCTCTCTCTCTTCCCTACTGTGTTCTCACTGTCATCCAAATCATCTGTCACAAGGCTGTAAATCTCCCTTCACTTCTCTTCCACTCACTTTCAGTAGGAGTAGCCCAAAAATGAGACTAAATTTATGGAGTTTCAGTGATACTGAAGCCCCGGGCAGTTTCTGATGTTTTCTCAGTTTCACTCAGAAGCTGGGTACCGATGTCGTGTATACTCCTTGCCAGCTCCTTAGGACTCTGTTTTTTTTTCTTTTCTGAATTTCTTTAGCCTCAGCCTCTTAGTTTTCTGGGAAATCTTTTTGGATACAGTGGGCAGAGTAAACACCAAAGAATGGAACCAGGTGCACATCCTGCTTCTGAGAAAGCCCTTGCTCTGTGGCAAGAATTCAAGCACTAGGATGCAGGTGAGTGGGCGCAGGGGGAAGAAAACTGTTTCACCAGCTCTCGGGAATGTTGAAGAAGAATACTCCAGATATTGGCAAAATTAGAGATTCCTGGCTCAGATGGTAAGGAGTCTGCCTGCAATGCGGGAGACCTGAGTTCCCGGGGCTAGGAAGATCTCCTGGAGAAGGGAATGGCTATATACTCCTGTATTCTTGCCTGGAAAATTTTACAGACCAGAGGAGCCTGGCAGGCTCCAGTCCATGGGGTCTCAAAGAGTTGGACGTAACTGAGCGACTAACACTTTCACTGTACACTATACCTTAGCACATTAGACCCACATAGGCACTATTTTTTTCAGTTGAGAATTTAGACTATTTCTTCAAGGTAGATTGACTGACATATTTACTGAATCTTTAGCACCTATACTTAACACACTTATAATAATCCTTGTAAAATGGACATCATTGCTCTCCAAGGAAAATCTGGAAGGAAAATTTGACTTGGTCAGGTGATAAAATCTACTCTGGAAAAAGACAGCTTTTCATGAAGTCCTTCATTTGATGCTGAAGATATGAATTGGTGTTTTTATTCTCTGGCGTGCTTCACAAATAGCTTATGTCTAAAGCATAAATGAACTATCAGTGAATTTTTAGCATAAGTCACACAATAGTGCTGGTAGAAATTCGCTCAAAAGAAAAAAAATACCTGTATATCTATGATAGTTGTTGCTAGAAATTCTATGACAGATTGTTATGAACTGATAGGAAATAAATAAACTAAACATGAAAAATAAATTCATTCCACTAATAGCTGCTATTATGAGCCCAGAAAAGCCTAAATAAAATCAGGCAATGAAGAATGAAGAAGTGATGAAGAATTATGAAATTTATCTAATTCATAAGAACCAGGTTGTCAAACTTCCAGGAACAAATCTTGGAGTGTGAAAATCAAGTTTCTTAAAATCAATTTTTGAAACTATTGAAATAATAAAATAAAAGCTAATTTATGAAATAAAAACAAAATTAATTATCAGTTGTCTTAAAGGGTTTACTTACACTTTTACTTTGCCTTAAATTAACAAAACCAATGTCACACTTGTTATCACATGCTAGCATATGGAAAATCTTAAATAAAGATTCCTATTTTAAAATGTTTTAAATTCCCTTCTCATTTAGTTTTCTTGAGAATTTGTATTTTTGGGGGGAGAGAATACGAGACAGGAGGCACTTAGAAATCATGTACTGATTGGCACTTATGCTCTCCCAGTCAAGTGAAATAATTCAAAGAAGAACAAACACCTAGGTTTCATTGCTCGATTAGACACTGAGCTTGAAGACTAGTGAGCAGTGAAGGGAAGGAGAAAGGAATGGGTGCGGTCAGAAAGGTGAGGGGACAGTGGTAGGTGTGAACCTAAAGATAAAGTTTATGAATTATCCTTTTCAAAGTTTATTTAAACAGACAAAAAGAACTGTATGAGAGGCCCCCTGCACAACCAGAGTACTAGGTCCTTCTCAAACTTCCCTTCTCCCTTGATAAATTATATTGTGCACAGTCTTTTTTTTTTCTTCCATTTTACTATTTTTAAACAATAACAAAAAACACTAGGGGTGTGTTTTGATTCTGCAGCTGCAGTGGTATTGTTCTTGTGCACTTGATGTGATGATAGATGCTAAGAATTCAACAGCGATGATGCTGATGACTTCTGGCAGGCAGCTTTAGAGAGATCTCTGGGGTTTTGTGTGACTTGGGTCATGTTTTTCCTGAAACCTGAAAGGGGAGAGGCAAGATTTTGTTACCTCACCTTTTGGGAAGTGTCCTGCAGTCATCACAGATACAGAGTGACTTGAACTAAAGAATGATTGTATATTGAAAGAACTCAGTGCTGTTTAACGAGAAGACAGAGGAGATAGAGTGGTCAGCAAAGGGAAACAGAGAAACTGACTCAAGTGTTATTATTAAAACAACAGATGAAATGGAAATACCTTCTGATGTACTGTAAAATGAGACGCACAGTGCGGGGAGGAGAGGGTGGTACAAACTCAGAGAGTAGCTTTGACCTATATATACTATATACTACCATGTGTAAAATAGGTAGCCAGGGGAAAGATGCTATATAGCACAAGGAGCTCAGCTTGTGTTCTGTGATGACCTAGAGGGCTGGGGTGAAGGGTTGGGGGTTGGAGGGAGGCTCAAGAGGGAGGATATATATGTATTCTTATGGCTGATTCACGTTGTTATATGGCAGAAACAAACATGGCAGTTGGAAAGCCATTATCCTCCAATTAAAATTAAATTTAGAGAAAGATTTAAAAAATAAAAAATAAAGTTAATAAAAGAGAGGCACATGAAGGAAATCTTTAAAACAGTAAGATGTAGGAGCTCAACACTTCTTTCACATTTGGGAAGGCAACATTTATCTATTTTCTCAAAAGAAACAGTGCCCCAAACTTCTTCCATGTTTTATAGATTTATTCTTGGCACTGGCATAGAAATCACCAACCAACAGTTATAACCCCTTTTGTTGGTGAACAAAGATACTCCAGGCATAGCTGGCAGGAGCAAGCGCTCACCTGGTAGATTTTAAAATGCCAGAAATCTCATCTTACCCAAAATACCCTGCTGTGTCAAATGTAAATCCCCAGTAT
Source organism: Odocoileus virginianus (assembly GCF_023699985.2). Classification (NCBI taxonomy): domain Eukaryota; kingdom Metazoa; phylum Chordata; class Mammalia; order Artiodactyla; family Cervidae; genus Odocoileus; species Odocoileus virginianus. The sequence goes on from NC_069688.1 coordinate 31,384,653, forward strand.
TAGTGTTAATAACGAATTAGATACATACATAGTCCGTATATGGCAATCTGACCCTCTCTTATCAGTTCATCACAAAAGGATACACTTTAGGAGAAGCAGGACGTCATCAAGCCCTGTTGTAGGGGGTAGGTCCAAGGTCAAAGGGTGAATCACAGTACGTGCCTGGGGAGGGAACAGTCGTTCCGGAGGGAAGTGGGTGGGATATTCGAATGCTACAAGAATTGTTTTTGTATAATTCCTCTGCCTCCTCTACCCTTGAGTTAGTTGCTCAGTCATTTCCGACTCTTCACCACCCCATGGACTGTAGCCCACCAGGCTCCTCTGTCCATGGAATTCTCCAGCAAGAATACTGGAGTGAGTAATCGTTCCTTTCTCCAGGGAATCTTCCCCACCCAGGGATCAAGCCCAGGTCTCCTACATTGCAGGTGGATTCTTTACTGTTTGGGATTCTGTGTTACTCCAGTCTTAAAGGGAGAAATACCTCATTAACTTTTGCTCCTAGAAAATCAAATCTGAAAATTATTAGGGTGGGATAGTACAGAAATTATGCAGCATTATTTTATCTCCTGAAAAAGAATGCCTGAGCTTGAGTTTCAGTTCGGATACAAATTGGCCAAAAGCCGATTGAAAGGTTCTACACTAGTTTCCCCAGGTCATGGAAAAATTCCACAATGACAGCTTTCTTCACTTCCTTTCCTGTTATCAGGTACGGACTCCACCCTGCTGTTCTGTTCAAATGGTTCAGTTACTGAAAAAGTAGACAAAGCAGAATATGAGCAGAAGCATTTACTTGCCTTCTCTTTAGACCTTAATGATGTATTTAAAATGAAACCAAGGAATGAAATTCTTTCAGGTGTATGTAATTTAGTGGAACCAGTAGCATTGGTGAGATCCATGAATGTACTGAAAAGTATTGTGCATTTTATGAGTGTAAATATACATATAGTGTAAGTCACCCAGTTGTGTCTGACTCTTTGCAACCCCATAAACCATACCCCACCAAGCTCCTCTGTCCATGGGATTCTCCGGGCAAGAATATTGGAGTGGGAAGCCATTTCTTTCTCCAAGGGATCTTCCCGACCCCAGGATTGAACCTGGGTGTCCTGAATTGCAGGCAGATTCTTTACTGCCTGAGCTACCTCGGAAGCCCTATGTCTTTTCTGTGGGAAAGAGTTTATATTTTTCATCAGCTTCTCAAATAGAAGCATGACCCAAGAAAGTTTAGGAGCTATCATAGAAGATTTAAAGCTCTGAGTGAGTGACTGGGGAAAGGATGTAAAGGAGAATTTAGAATGAATACACTTTAATGATGTTATCTGGTGCAACACGGCGTAAAACACAGTATGATGTACAGTCATAATTTGTTTGAGTCCTTTTGCAATATGCACAGTTACCTGTTCCCGTATGTATGCAGAACTTCCTGTTTGCATTTCAGGCATTTAGGGGAATGGAAGCTGAACTGTTGCCTTAAGGTTACTCCTCTACCAGAAGGTAAGGGTGTTCTGAAAAATGGTGGAATCTGAGTAGTGTGATTTAAGTCTTGATGAAATAAAAATGTCCCTTCCTTTTATGTTAAACGATTGCTTTCCTAAAACTTAGTACTAAAATATGAATGAATTCTTGAATTACTAGCCATTTAACTCCTCCCAGATTTGTTTGTGCTTGTGTGATGATTATTTAAAGAGAACTGGTGGTATGGTACTTCCCAGGTGGTGCTAGTGGTAAAGAACATGCCTGCCAATGCAAAAGATGTAAGAGACCCAATTTCAATCCCTGGGTTGGGAAGATCCCCTGGAGGAGGGCACAGGTAACCCACTCCAGTATTCTTGCCTGGAGAATCCCATGGACAGAGGAACCTGGTGGGCTACAGTCCACGGGGTCATAAAGAGTCAGACACGACTGAGCGACTTAACTAACTTCAAAATATGGAAATGTTTGAAAAGAATAATAATTTTGTTCAGATAATCAACTTGATATATTTTTACATTGACTAGTTTGATAAAGAAGACAAAATAATTAAAAATAATAATATTTGAAGTACATGTCACTATTATTTCTTATTGAGTAATTAAAAGAATCATTAATGTAAAATAGATATATTTTCACAATAGTACTTATGTCAGAAAATATAGGCTTAGTTTTTTCCAATTACTCTTAACAAAAACTTTAGTATAAAATCCAAATACTTATTTTAAAATGTTTACTCAGCAGTTATTGCATGATGATGAAATGTACCATCTATAAAAGACCACATGCATTAGCTGTTTATTTTCCCAAGAAAAATGTGCTTTCTTGACAATTTTTCTTTCAAACAAAATCCACTCTTTAGTCTATCAAAAAATAAACAAGGAGCCAATTATGACCAGCACTGTTACTGGGTTAGGCTTTTAAATTACATCCTATGTGTATGGTAAATAAAATAATATGGTTGAATTAATGCTAGATAAGTAGCATGTTATTTAAAAATGGGAAATGTGCAGCTGAGATGACATTAAGATAAGAGCAGAATCAAGAGCTCTCATTTAGTAAAAATCAGCAGAAGGATTCTAACTCTTCTAAGTTTGCAAGATCTGGTTAAGATCTAAGACAAAAATCCTCAATACCAGTAGCTTCAAAATATATGAATAATTACATATACTGCTTTAAATTTCACAGAGTGCCTTCTAGCTCTTCATTGTATTTAACCCTCACAACAAACCTTAGATTTTATGAGGACTTGGTATGTAATTTTTTTTTTCACTGTAGTATTCTCTGGGCTTCCCTGGTGGCTCAGACTAAAGAATCTGCCTGCATAACAGGAGATCTGGGTTCAATTCCTGGATTGGGAAAATTCCATGGAGAAGGGCATGGCAACCCACTTCAGTATTCTTGCCTGAAGAATTCCATGGACAGAGGAGCCTGTTGCACTACGGTTCATGGGGTTGCAAAAAATCAGATGTGACTGAGCAACTAACACTTTCACCTTTTCATTCTCCATGTCTTCACTGTGCCAGGCATAGAGTAGGCACTCAGTAAAGTTTTAATTGGATGAGTGAAAGAAACATAAAACGACTTGGGCAAAGCTATCAGTGTGTAGAGGAATTGGTTCACTCTTGATTTTCTGATTCTGAATCCTTGATCCTTTTTATAATTTTAGCTTTCATCTTTTCTTTAACGTTTGCTGCATATGTTTTCTTTTTTTTCCTGATTCCTAAACAAAAATCTTTTGAGTTCTACATAACTCATAACCTCTCTTATCATTTTTAAGTAGTGAAGTTACATAGTTTGTATCAGGTGTTGGCAAAATTTCTCTGTAAAGAGCTAGTTATTAAATATTCTCAGCCTTTTGGTCTTTATGGTTTCTAACTCTTAACCTGCTGTGCAAAAATCATAGCTGGCAGCAGATGAAGGGGCACAGCTGTGTTCTAATAAAGCTTTATTTATGAACACTAATATTTACATTTCATACAGTTTTCTTGTGTCACAAAATATTCTTTTTTATTGAACTACAGTGGATTTCAAAAGTATATGTTTCAGCATAGTGATTTAATATTTTTGTAGCTTATACTTAATTCAAAGTTATAAAATATTGGCTATATTCCTATGCTGGACAATATATCTCTGTAGCTTATTAATTTTATGCATAGTAGTTCCTATCTCTAATCCTCTACCCCTATTTTGCTCCTCTGCCCTTTTTTCTCCTAACTGGTAATCACTGGTTTGATCTCTACATCTGTGAGTCTGTTTTGGTTTTGCAATTTTCATTTATTTGTTTGATTTTTTAGATTCTACACATAAGTAAAAACATAGTGTCAGTCTTTCTCTGTCTGACTTATTTCACCAAGCATAAGTCCATGTTATTCACTAAGTTCAGTAAGTCCAAATTCACCATGTCTATCCTTGTCGTTACAAATGGCTCAGTGAGATCTCCTTGTGGTTCTGATTCATGTTTCTCTGGTGATTAACAATGTTGAGCAATTTATCATGTGCCTGTCAGTCATCAAGCATTCCTATTCATTTAACTCCAAACATTTGTCGTGATTTTATCCAGTAGAGGGTAAACCATGAAAACATGGAGAGACACAAGTTCTTTTGAAACACACAGCAAAGTCTGAGATGCTGATCACCAAGTACAAGGTTTATATTTAATCTTGAATGTTTGTTTCTTGTATGTGAAGCCCCCGCCCTTTCAGTGTTGATTTGCCATTTTCAGATGTTCATTTCTGAAGTATTAGTTAGGGTGCATTTTCTATGTGTGACATAGGAGTTTTTGTTTCATCTTCCTTCTTGAACTGAAATATTAGACTATGACCCCCTGTTCTTATCTTCTTGACCAAGTTCTGCATCTCCTCTGGTGAGAATCTTTGGGGACCAAAGGGCTTTTATTCCATTTGTGTACAAGCTGTGATGAGAGTTAAAAGAGAAAGATTTCTTTATTTGAACGATGTCCTGTTTAATGTCAAAGAAGACACATGCTGGTTCACTGTGACAAAGCACACTGGTTTGTGTCAGCTTTGCTTTCAATTGGAACATTGGAATGTTGAGATATTCAAATCTTTCAGCTTTTTCATTTGTAAAATGAGGTTAATTGAACTACATTTTAGTCAGGATAATGATGGTTTTGTTGTGCTACCAAACATGTCCCAAATTTCAGTTGCATAAAACAGCAAAGGTTTTTCAGATTGTCCATCATGCATTTGTAGGAGATCTTAGGCTTGGGTACTGTCTTAGGGACTCAGACTTGGTACCTCATCAAACACTGCCCAAAGCAAGCAACATATGCTACTAGTATTCAATCTTCCTACCTCTTCCCAAGACCTTGAGTTTCTTAAAGAAAGTGAAGTCACTCAGTCGTGTCCGACTCTTTGCGACCCCATGGACTGTAGCCCACCAGGCTCCTCCATCCATGGAATTTTCTAGGCAAGAGTACTGGAGTGGGTTGCCAGTTTCTTAAATGCATCATAAGTTTATGCTTCCAATTTATTTCAGGTGAGGATTTACTAAATGATTTGCCACAGAATAAAACGGAATGCAATTCTTTATGCCTCCACTAACAGTTTCCTTGCCAGTCACTACTTGATCCCTAAGCCAATGCTATTTATTTATTTTGGTGCACTACCCTAATTATGGGTTTCCCAGATGGTGCTAGTGGTAAAGAACCCTCCTGCCAAGACAGGAAACCTGAGTCCTGGGTTTGATGCCTGGGTTGGGAAGATTCCTTGGAGGAGGGCATGACAACCCACTCCAGTGTTCTTGCCTGGAGAATCCCATGAACAGAAGATCCTGGAGAGCTACAATCTACAGGGTTTCAAAGAGTTGGACATGACTGAAGTGACTTAGCATGCACGCACACTAATTATACTAACTAATTTCTATATTCATCAGGTTATTATGAATCATGCTATGATAGCAAATGACCTCCCACAAAACAAATGGATTAAAGCAAAAAGACTAGTTCAGTCCCATTACTTCATGGCAAATAAATGGGGAAACTATGAAAACAGTGACAGACTATTTTCTTGGGCTTCACAATCCCTGCAGATGGTGACTGCAGCCATGAAATTAAAAGACGCTTACTTCTTGGAAGAAAAGCTATGACAAACTTAGTGTATTAAAAAGCAGAGACATTACTTTGCTGACAAAGGTCCATATAGCCAAAGCTATGGTTTTTCCAGTAGTCAGGTACAGATACAAGAGCTGGACCATAAAGAAGGCTGAATGCTGAAAAATGGATGCTTTTGAACTGTGGTGATGAAGAAGACTCTTGAGAGTCTCTTAGGCTGCAAGGAGATCCAACCAGTCAATTCTAAATGAAATCAATCATGAATGTTCATTGGAAGGACTGATGCTGAAGCTGAAACTCCAATACTTTGGCCACCTGATGCGAAGAGCTGACTCATTAGAAAAGACTCTGATGCTGGGAAAGATTGAAGGCAGGAGGAGAAGGGGACAACAGAAGATGAGATGGTTGGATGGGATCTCTGACTCAATGGACATGAGTTTGAGTAGCTCTGGGAGATGCTGAAGGACAGGGAAGCCTGGAGTGCTGCAGTCCATGGGGTCACAAAGAATCGGACATGGTTGAGTGGCTGAACAACAACAAGAACTCATTACATTAAGCGTTGGTTGGCTTTTTACTCATTTCAGCCATTCAAGGATCCAAGTGCGATAAAATGTAGCCACCACATCAAACTTTTCTGCAAAACCAAAGAGCAAAGAGAAATCTGATGGTACCACACCAACAATTAAATACACAGCCTGAGTATCACATGTTCCTCCTACTCAGAACTAAACAGCAAGAATAAGTCATATATCCCCACCAGGTGACCAGCAAATGGTAACTCACAAGTGTTTTGTGAAGCACTAATGACTATTACAAGCTATTCCCTTCCAATCATAGAATTACATGATGGTATGAGTCTTCAGTTCAGTTCAGTTCAGTCTCTCAGTCGTGTCCAACTCTTTGTGACTCCATGGACTGCAGCACACCAGGCCTCCCTGTAAATCACCAACTCCTGGAGTTTACCCAAACTCATGTCCATTAAATCGGTGATGCCATCCAACCAACTCATCCTCTGTCATTTTCTTCTCATCCTGCCTTCAATCTTTCCCAGCATCAGGGTCTTTTCAAATGAGTCAGTTCTTCACATCAGGTGGCCAAAGTATTGGAGTTTCAGCTTCAACATCAGTCCTTCCAGTGAACACCCAGGGCTGATCTCCTTTAGGATGGACTGGTTGGATCTCCTTGCTGTCCAAGGGACTCTCAAGAGTCTTCTCCAACATCACAGTTCAAAAGCATTAATTCTTCAAGCTCAGCTTTCTTTAGAGTCCAACTCTCACATCCATACATGACTACTGAAAAAAGCCATAGCCTTAACTAGATGGACATTTGTTGACAAAGTAATGTCTCTGCTTTTTAATATGATGTCTAGGTTGGTCATAAATTTTCTTCCAAGGAGTAAGCATCTTTTAATTTCAAGGCTGCAGTCACCATCTGCAGTGATTTTGGAGCCCCCCAAAATAAAGTCAGCCACTGTTTCCACTGTTTCCCTATCTATTTGCCATGAAGTGATGGGGCTGGATGCCATCCATGATCTTAATTTTCTGAATGTTGAGCTTTAGGCCAAATTTTTCACTCTCCTCTTTTACTTTTATCAAGAGGCTCTTTAGTTCTTCTTCACTTTCTGCCATAAGGGTGGTGTCATCTGCATATCTGAAGTTATTGATATTTCTCCTGGAAATCTTGATTCCAGCTTGTGCTTCAACCAGCCCAGCATTTCTCATGATGCACTCTGCATATAAGTTAAATAAGCAGGGTGACAATATACAGCCTTGATGTACTCCTTTTCCTATTTGGAACTGGTCTGTTGTTCCATGTCCAGTTCTAACTGTTGCTTCCTGACCTGCATACAGATTTCTCAAGAGGCAGGTCAGGTGGTCTGGTATTCCCATCTCTTTCAGAATTTTCCACAGTTTATTGTGATCCACACAGTCAAAGACTTTGGCATAGTCAGTAAAGCAGAAATAGGTGTTTTTCTGGAACTCTTGTGCTTTTCCAATGATCCAGCAGATGTGGGCAACTTGATCTCTGGCTCCTCTGCCTTTTCTAAAACCAGCTTGAACATCTGGAAGTTCATGGTTCATGTATTGCTGAAGCCTGGCTTGGAGAATTTTGAGCATTACTTTACTAGCATGTTGAATGAGTGCAATTGTGCAATATTTTGAGCATTCTTTGGCATTGCCTTTCTTTGGGATTGGAATGAAAATCGACCTTTTCCAGTCCTGTGGCCACTGCTGAATTTTCCAAATTTGCTGGCATTTTGAATGCAGCACTTTCACAGCATCATCTTTCAGGATTTCAAATAGCTCAACTGGAATTCCATCACTTCCACTAGCTTTGTTTGTAGTGATGCTTTCTAAGGCCCACTTTACTTCACATTCCAGGATGTCTGGCTCTAGGTGAGTGATCACACCATCGTGATTATCTGGGTCATGAGGATCTTTTTTGTACAGTTCTTCTGTGTATTCTTGCCACCTCTTAATATCTTCTGCTTCTGTTAGGTCCGTACATTTTCTGTCCTTTACTGAGTCCATCTTTGCATGAAATGTTCCCTTGGTATCTTTAATTTTCTTGAAGAGATCTCTAGTCTTTCCCCTTCTAGTATTTTCCTCTATTTCTTTGCACTGATCACTGAGGAAGACTTTTTTTTAATCTCTCCTTGCTATTCTTTGGAACTATGCATTGAAATGGGTATATCTTTCCTTTTCTCCTTTGCTTTTCATGTCTCTTCTTTTTATGGCTATTTGTGAGGCCTTCTCAGACCGCCATTTTGCTTTTGCATTTCTTTTTCTTTGGGATGGTCTTGATCACTCTCTCATATACAGTGTCATGAACCTCCGTCCATAGTTCATCAGGCACTCTGTCTATCAGATCTAGTCCTTTAAATATATACACTTACACTGTATAATCGTAAGAGATTTGATTTAGGTCATACCTGAATGGTCTAGTGGTTTCCTGTACTTTCTTCAATTTCAGTCTGAATTTGGCAATAAGGAGTTCATGATCTGAGCCACAGTCAGCTCCTGGTCTTGTTTTTGCTGACTGTATAGAGCTTCTCCATCTTTGGCCACAAAGAATATAATCAATCTGATTTCAGTGTTGGCCATCTGGTGATGTCCATGTGTAGAGTCTTCTCTTGTGTTGGTGGAAGAGGGTGTTTGCTATGACCAGTGTGTTCTCTTGGCAGAACTCTATTAGCCTTTGCCCTGCTTCATTCTGTACTCCAAGGCCAAATTTGCCTGTTACTCCAGATGTTTCTTGACTTCCTTAGTATGGTTCAAAGAAATCTTTGAGTGCTAACTCTTGGCCACAGAGAGATAGCCATTATTTATGCATAAAAAATTAACATTTAAATAAATATTCCTGGATCTGTAAAGGCTGTGAGATTCAGCACTTATGAGTGAAGATATCTTATCAAGACTTTAGAAGATAGTGGACTCACTGTATTTAGCCCACACCTCCCTAGCTACTCCCTTCATGCCTTGATTTCTCTGGGACAAATGCAGTCAATTCCAGTGAAGGCTGAGATCAAGGTTGGAAAGAGGCACAGTGCACAGTCCTCTGGTTTTTATCCAGTGTGTTGGCTAGCATTGACAGCAGGGAATTTGTCAGCAGCATTTTCCACCTACATCCATTTCCAGCAGCTCTGAGGGGATTGCTGAGCCAGCAGTCAAGAACAGAGGCATCTTTGTTTGGCAGTGGTGTAAGATATTTTAAGCACACTGATTGATGTTCAACCTGCAGAACACTGTAGCTTCATTGTGCAAACCTTCCCAAGCCCATATACTGGAGCAAAAGACAGTACTGGAGACATACAATGTAGCCAAGAATGTGCTCCAGTTCTGTCATCCCTTGGTGCTTTCATAACAAGAGCATGGACATGAGCTGGAAATAAGAGAATAGAAAGGTCAAATTGGTTAAATGTGCAAATAATTATAGCTATGAGACTTCAGCTTAAGAAATTTCTTCGTCAGAATGTGGTCCACAAACACGAAGGCTGGGTAATGCAGACAATAATTTTCAACAGGACTAAGTGTTCCTTAGAGTTTTGAGAAAGGAGTGACGGGGTTGTGAAAGAAGAGGGCTTGATTGCCACTAGCTTTTGGGGATCTTCAAGTTTCCAGATCTAACAAGTTCCTGACTTATGATTACTTATGATTACATCTTGCAGAACTTTAGTCTTCTAGACTAGAAGATCTAGAGTCATCTTTGACAGCCTGATTCTGTAACCTTTTAGCTGTACAACATGGGGCAACTATTTAATCTCTCTGTGCCTTAGTTTCCTGGTAAATAAATGTGTTACCACATGCAAAGTTAGCCCATACTAAGTACCATAAACTGCTTTAGCTTATGGGTTCAGAAGTCATCAGTTTCTGAGGAATATCCATGGCAATATTACTTCTCTTTTTAAGAAAAGGTGTATTTTTTATTGATGTATAGTTGATTTACAATGTTGGACTAGTTTCCACTGTACAGCAAAGTGATTTAGTTGTGCATGTATATACATATTCTTTTCTTTTTCAGATTCTTTTCCATTATGTTTTATTACAGGATATTGAATCTAGCTCCCTGTGCTACACAATAGGACTTTGTTGTTCACCTATTTTATATATAGTAACTTGTATGGGCTAATCGCAAACTCCCTGCCCCCTGCCCCCTCACCCTTGGTAAACATAAATTTGTTTTCTATGGTTGTGAGTCTGTTTCTGTTTTGTAAATAAGTTCATTGGGTCATATTTTAGACTCCACACAAAAGTGATATCATGTGATATTTGTCTTGTCTGACTTGCTTCATTTAGTATCATAATCTCTAGGTCCATCCATGTTGCTGCAATGACATTATTTCATTCTCTGTTATAGCTGAGTAGTAGTCCATGGTGTGTGTGTGTGTGTGTGTGTGTGTGTGTACCACATTTTCTTTATCCATTCCACCAAGCAACCTTTTAGGTTGCTTCCAGGTCTTGGCTGTTATAAACAGTACTTCAATGAACATTGGGATACATGTATCTTTGAAAAAGTTTATTTGTATGCAAAAATATAAATATAGCACTATTCTAGTGCTCTTAAAGAGAATATTTATCAACTGGAACATAAGAAAAGTATGCATGTATTAACTTTTAGTGACACTTTGTGCTACTGTAGATAACAGAAATTGAGAAGTCATTTGTTTTAATCAAAAAAACTTTTTTGTTGAAGTATAGTTGATTTTCAATATTGTGTAAGTTTCAGGTTTATAGCACAGTGAGTCAATGTTTTATATATATGTATATAAAAGTGAAAGTTTAGTCGCTCTGTTGTATCCAAATCTTTGTGACCCCATAGACTGTAGGCTACCAGGCTCCTCGGTCCATGGGATTTTCCAGGCAAGAGTACTGGTGTGGGTTGCCATTTCCTTCTCCAATATAAGTATGTGTGTGTGTGTGTGTGTGTGTGTGTGTGTGTGTATATATATATATATTCTTTTAAGATTCTTTCCCTTTATAGAGTATTACATAATACTGTGTATAGTTCCCTATACCATACAGTAGGCCCATATTGGTTATTTATTTTATAGACGGGTGGTATGTATATGTTAAGCCGGATAAAGACAAATATCATATGATATCCTTCATATGTGAAATCTAAAAGAAAAAAAAGACACAAATGAACAGAAACAGACTTATTTCCAAAACAGAAAGAGACTCACAGACACAGAAAACAAACTTATGGTTACCAAAAGGAAAGGCTGACAGGAAGAGATAAAATAGGAGGCTGAGATTAACATATACACACTATTGTGTATAAACTATTACTTCTAAATTGTGAGTAAAAAAAGATTCTCAACAGGGTTAATTAATTTAAAGATGTTCTTGGAACAGATGGGGCTTCCCAGTGGCACAGTGGTAAAGAAGTGCTGGCCAGTGCAGGGGTCACAAGAGATGGGGGTTCGATCCTTGGGTCGCTAAGAACCCCTGGATTAGGAAATAGCAACCCACTCCAGTATTCTTGCCTGAAAAAGTCCATGGACAGAGGAGCCTGGCAGGCTACAGTCCATGGGGTTGCAAAGAGTTGCACATGACTGAGCACACACACACACATATTGGAGCAGATAATTTCCCCTGCTCCTCCAGAGCTTTTGAAGTTTGACTTCAAAATAGCAAAGTGCTTCTGTATTCTGAACTTGTTCATGAAGACTCAAGTTCAAAATTTCCTGTATGCTAGTGTATTATGGAACATGAGAAGTCATATTTCACTCAACTCAATTTATTCTTCTTAAACCCCTTTAGGAGAAAAGAATTTTCTCTTACTCAACAAAAGAGTTGCCCTCAGCATTAAAACAATTCCTTGTAATAAGTTGTAATCAAAATAGGTTGAGAATTCTGGATCAGAGTTTTAAAATCAGTGAAATATGCTTTAAAATAAATTCCACCATGGTGTCAACTATTTAAAAATAGTTGAGTTTTTGTCATTGATCATAGCAATGGTTAAAAAGTAAATGTTTTTCATCAACAATCTTATCCCATGGAGAAAGGTAGCTGTTTCCATTTTTCAGTCAGTTTTCAGAATCAAGAATACTGCTTTTTTTCAAATTTAGGAGATTCCTCTCAGGCCAACATGGCTATGTTATATGTGTAGCTAATAAATATTTTGATGAAAAGTTTAGTTCAGTTCAGTCGCTCAGTCATGTCCGACTCCTTGTGACCCCATGGACCACAGCACGTCAGGCTTCGCTGTCCATCACCAACTCCCAGAATTTACTCAAACTCATGCCCATTGAGTCAATGATGCCATCCAACCATCTCATCATCTGTTTTCCCCTTCTCCTCCTGCCTTCAATCTTTCCCAGCATCAGGGTCTTTTCAAATGAGTCAGCTCTTCGCATCAGGTGGCCAAAGTATTGGAGTTTCAGCTTCAACATCAGTCCTTCCAATAAACACCCAGGGCTGATCTCCTTTAGGATGGACTGGTTGGATCTCCTTGCTGTCCAAGGGACTCTCGAGAGTCTTCTCCAACACCACAGTCCAAAAGCATGAATTCTTCAAGCTCAGCTTTCTTTATAGTCCAATTCTTACATCCATACATGACCAGTGGAAAAACCATAGCCTTGACTAGATGAACCTTTGTTTGCAAAGTAATGACTCTGCTCTTTAATATGCTGTCTAGGTTGGTCATAACTTTTCTTCCAAGGGGCAAGCATCTCTTAATTTCATGGCTGCAATCACCATCTGCAGTGATTTTGGAGCCCCCTAAAATAAAGTCAGCCACTGTTTCTACTGTTTCCCCATCTACTTGCCATGAACTGATGGGACTGGATGCCATGATCTTAGTTTTCCGCATGGTGAGTTTTAAGCCAAATTTTTCACTCTCCTCTTTCACTTTCATCAAGAGGGTCTTTAGTTCTTCTTCACTTTCTGCCATAAGGGTGGTGTCATCTGCATATCTGAGGTTATTGATATTTCTCCTGGAAATCTTGATTCCAGCTTGTGCTTCAACCAGCCCAGCATTTCTCATGATGCACTCTGCATATAAGTTAAATAAGCAGGGTGACAATATACAGCCTTAATGTACTCCTTTTCCTATTTGGAACTGGTCTGTTGTTCCATGTCCAGTTCTAACTGTTGCTTCCTGACCTGCATACAGATTTCTCAAGAGGCAGGTCAGGTGGTCTGGTATTCCCATCTCTTTCAGAATTTTCCACAGTTTATTGTGATCCACACAGTCAAAGGCTTTGGCATAGTCAGTAAAGCAGAAATAGATGTTTTTCTGGAACTCTTTTGCTTTTCCAATGATCCAGCAGATGTTGGCAACTTGATCTCTGGTTCCTCTGCCTTTTCTAAAACCAGCTTGAACATCTGGAAGTTCATGGTTCATGTATTGCTGAAGCCTGGCTTGGAGAATTTTGAGCATTACTTTACTAGCGTGTGAGATGAGTGCAATTGTGTGGTAGTTTGAGCATTCTTTGGCATTGCCTTTCTTTGGGATTGGAATGAAAACTGACCTTTTCCAGTCCTGTGGCCACTGCTGAATTTTCCAAATTTGCTGGCATTTTGAATGCAGCACTTTCACAGCATCATCTTTCAGGATTTCAAAGAGCTCAATTGGAATTCCCCCACCTCCACTAGCTTTGTTTGTAGTGATGCTTTCTAAGGCCCACTTGACTTCACATTCCAGGATGTCTGGCTCTAGGTGAGTGATCACACCATCGTGATTATCTGGGTCATGAGGATCTTTTTTGTACAGTTCTTCTGTGTATTCTTGCCTCCTCTTCTTAATATCTTCTGCTTCTGTTAAGTCCATACCATTTCTGTCCTTTATTGAGAAATCAGAGATCAAATTTTCAACATCCACTGGATCATGGAAAAAGCAAGAGAGTTCCAGAAAAACATCTATTTCTGCTTTACTGACTATGCCAAAGCCTTTGACTGTGTGGATCACAATAAACTGTGGAAAATTCTGAAAGAGATGGGAATACCAGACCACCTGACCTGCCTCTTGAGAAATCTGTATGCAGGTCAGGAAGCAATAGCTAGAACTGGACATGGAACAACAGACCAGTTCCAAATAGGAAAAGGAGTACATTAAGGCTGTATATTGTCACCCTGCTTATTTAACTTATATGCAGAGTGCATCATGAGAAAGCTGAGCTGGTTGAAGCACAAGCTGGAATCAAGATTTCCAGGAGGAATATCAATAACCTCAGATATGCAGATGACACCACCCTTATGGCAGAAAGTGAAGAAGAACTAAAGACCCTCTTGATGAAAGTGAAAGAGGAGAGTGAAAAATTTGGCTTAAAGCTCAACATTCAGAAAATTAAGATCATGGATGGCATCCAGTCCCATCACTTCATGGCAAGTAGATGGGGAAACAGTAGAAACAGTGGCTGACTTTATTTTGGGGGGCTCCAAAATCACTGCAGATGGTGATTGTAGCCATGAAATTAAAAGATGCTTACTCCTTGGAAGGAAAATTATGACGAGCCTAGATAGCATATTAAAAAGCAGAGCCATTACTTTGTCAACAAAGGTCCGTTTAGTCAAGGCTATGGTTTTTCCAGTGGTCTTGTATGGATGTGAGAGTTGGACTCTAAAGAAAGCTGAGCTTGAAGAATTGATGCTTTTGAACTGTGGTGTTGGAGAAGACTCTTGAGAGTCCCTTGGACAGCAAGGAGATCCAACCAGTCTATCCTAAAGAAAATCAGTCCTGGGTGTTCATTGGAAGGACTGATGAAGTTTTCCAGGGACTTTTGAAGCTGAAACTCCAATACTTTGGCCATCTGATGCAAAGAGCTGACTCATTTGGAAAGACTCTGATGCTGGGAAAGATTGAGGGCAGGAGGAGAAGGGGATGACAGAGGATGAGATGGTATCACTGACTCAATGGACATGGGTTTGGATAGACTCTGGGAGCTGGAGATGGACAGTGAGGCCTGGCAAGCTGCAGTTCATGGGGTTTCAGAGAGTCAGACACGACTGAGCGACTGAACTGAACTGAACTACACTTCTTTGCCTTTTCTAAATCCAGCTTGAACAAATGGAAGTTCATGGTTCACATACTGTTAAAGACTGGCTTGGAGAATTTTGAGCATTACTGTACTATCCTGTGAGATGAGTGCAACTGTGTGGTAGTTTGAGCATTCTTTGGCATTGCTTTTCCAGAAAATCTTTAAAGCCTCAATAGTAGGACTAAACAGATTAGAAAAAGAAAAATATCTAGTCATTCATTCAACATATATTTCTTTAGCACCAACTCTGTTCTGGACTAGAAACTGTATATTCAAGGATGATAAAGGTAGACAAGATTCCTGCTCTCGAGATTCTGCACTCTGCTGAGGGAGGTGGGCAATAAACAAGTAAACAAATTATACAATAACAGATAAAGATAAATGCCATAAGATAAATATATGGTATATTGTGATGAAGAATAATAAAGGGGCATTGACTTTATATAAGGCAGTCCAGGAAGGTCTCTCAACTGGATAACATTAAGGTAGAGACCTGGGGAAGACACAGGACTTGGAAAGAGGAGGGAAAAGAGAAGGCCAAATAGAAGAAACAAAAGATTGGAGTAGAGAATATGTGCAGCATGCATAGTAAGTTTACCAATAACAATCAGTATATTTTGTTTGCTGCATGATTCTTTGAAAAGTCTCCATGCTAGATTTCTTAAAAAGCTGGAAATAGAACTGCCATATGACCCAGCAATCCCACTTCTGGGCATACACACCAAGGAAACCAGATCTGAAAGAGACACGTGCACCCCAATGTTCATCGCAGCACTGTTTATAATAGCCAGGACGTGGAAGCAACCCAGATGCCCATCAGCAGACGAATGGATGAGGAAGCTGTGGTACATATACACCATGGAATATTACTCAGCCATTAAAAAGAATTCATTTGAATCAGTTCTAATGAGATGGATGAAACTGGAGCCCATTATACAGAGTGAAGTAAGCCAGAAAGATAAAGACCATTACAGTATACTAACACATATATATGGACTTTAGAAAGATGGTAACGATAACCCTATATGCAAAACAGAAAAAGAGACTCAGATGTACAGAACAGACTTGTGGACTCTGGGAGAAGGCGAGGGTGGGATGTTTCAAGAGAACAGCATTGAAACATGTATATTATCTAGGGTGAAACAGATCACCAGCCCAGGTTGGGTGCATGAGACAAGTGCTCGAGCCTGGTGCACTGGGAAGACCCAGAGGGATCGGGTGGAGAGGGAGGTGGGAGGGGGGACCGGGATGGGGAATACATGTAAATCCATGGCTAATTCATTTCAATGTATGATAAAAACTACTGTAATGATGTAAAGTAATTAGCCTCCAACTAATAAAAATAAATGGAAAAAAAAAAAAAAGAAAAGTCTCCATGCTTTAGAATTTTTACCCAAGCTGCCTCTTGTTCGCTGTAGCTTCCATTAAAAAAAAATATTTTAATTGGAGAATAATTACTTTCCAATGTTTTGTTAGTTTCTGCCATACAATGCATTAAAATCTGATGGTTGAGGGAGAAAAATAAATACATAGAAGTCCCAATAACAACGTATTTCAGAAAGGTACAGATCAAATTACCGAAATGTAAAGAGCAAAAGTGCTAGAAGATGACTAATTTTAGCGGTATTTTTAGGTAATCATGGTTGTAGCCAGTTTTTAATTGTGTTCCTAAAACAAATCTCACTTTAATTTAATGGACATGCTCTCTCTCCCATATTTACCTGGGTATGTGTTTATGTTATAATTGGAAGAATTATCTATTCCTAGTTCTGCTGGACTGGAAGCAGGATTGTTTCCTCCATCTCAAGTGTAGGGCGCGCCCAGCTTGAACCCCCAGGGAGTTCTGCACGACTATATCTGGAAATCTCATTGGCCGAGCAGGTAGCTAGGCAGCCCTTCCGTGCTTTCAATGTATCACCTCCTTTCAGAACGGATGCTTAAGATATGATTGGGATCTTGACCACTCCCTTTGTGTACTGACCCTTTCTTCAAATATTGAGGAAAACATTTTGAAAATTGTATCAAGACGGTCTGATTCTCAAACTTATTAGAGAGCTGCTGAAATCTGCCAAGTTCACCTTTCACCGTGAAAGTCGTGGGGGGAGAATCTGAAGATATTTGGTGATGAAGTTTGTTATTTCAAAGATGTTCTAATCCTTTTGTCCTTTCATGGGTCATCTGCCCAAAATGTACATGCATTTTGAAACAGAGCACTTAGACATGAGGTTACGGCTCACAAGAAAGCATTTGACCTTTCCTTGGGGACAGTGTCCAGCTCTTACCTGGTAGGACATGTGTTGTCGGTGTGTGAAGGTTAGTGGCCAGGCCTGGCAGTGGCTTTGGCAGAGAAACTCTTCCTGGACAAACTGACTTGTCTTTTCCTAATGGAGAAATTCCAAAAAGTGAAGCTGCAAGCTTCCTGTTTTGGAAAGGTAATATATGTTTGGAAAATTTTGGATAAAGGCAGAACGATTGATAAATCAAAGATGATATTAACCTGGAAAGAAATATCCTCAGAAAACATGGTATTTGACTGACTGATGTGAAATCATATTTGACTGACTGATGTGAAACTGACGTGGACTGGGTGCTGAAAATTCCTGGAGGAATTGACAGCCTGCCTCCCAGCCAGTTCCTGCTGATGTGCTTGGTGAGAATTGCTCACAGGGAAAGCTCTTAACACAAGCACAGCTTGTTTTCCTGTCTTCCCTTGTTTGTGATTATGTTTAGCTTCTAATCAGGAAGAGGTTGAATATCTTTAAGAAGGTCTAAAAGATTTGTTTATCTGTCCCCGTCATCGGGGGATGAAATCTTTGACTAGGTGGCTACAAATAATGTGATTAATTTTCCCCCAGCTTTATTCCAGTGACTTCCAAATATACTTTAAGTTCTAGGTTTAGTCTACGCCTGTGTCCTTCTGCTTTAGTTCTTCTGTCCATTCATCATGGCATACTAGCAAAAGAAGCACGAATTTTAAGTCAGAAAACCAGTTGTTTGTGACTTGGAGAGTGTTGCTGAACATCAAACCATCATAATTTCCTAAAATCTTTAAAATGAGAATTGTAACCCTTGCCTCTCTCAAGGATGAGGCAAACATGGAGTGGGTATTGATTATGAAAGCATTTTGTACACTGTAAAGGCTTAAACAAACGTTGGTAGTTATGTATTTGCCTTATTTTTGGCTTGAGGGAAGAGGACTGATTATAGATTGCTAATTTCTTGGATGATAGAGGAAAAGTAGAAATGAAAGTATCAGAAGAGATTAATGTTCTGAGCTCCCCTGTCAGTAGCCCAAAGTGTATCTTTAGGAGGATGTCCTATATACTTTTGTGTGCACAGAACTCACCTGGGAAGATCTAATTAAATGCAAGATCTGATTCAGTAGATCTGGTTGGGGCCTGAGATCCTGCATTTCTCAAAGTTCCCAGGGCATGCTTATTCTTCTGGTTCCTAGACTGCATGTTGAGTAGCAATGGATCAAAGAGAATGAGGAAATGGGAGGAGGTTAACACAGGTGAGGGAAGTGATGAAGGAAGAGCCTCTCTGTCTCTCATCCTTGCATCTTGGTACCATATTGGTAAAATGGCTTAAAGCAATAGTAACATAAAAAATCTTTCTGCTAATACTGTTAAGTATCCAAACACAGTTTCTTGTTCCTAATTGAGTCTATTTCCTGAGAAGTAAATCTAGCACAAGAGGTACATAGAAGAAATTGTGGTCTAACTTGGAACATATCTACCTCACTCATGATCTTTTACCTACACACCTTAGGAAAACGTAAAAAAACACTTCATATTCTGCCAACTGGGAACTGATCCAATGGTGATAAGATCATGAGTTCTTGTGACCTTAGCCATATTCAAGGAGTATTCTCTTGGGACCCTAGTATAACATGTCTTGATTGGACATTGTGAACTAAACATCCTTGTCGTTCACATTTAGAACCAAATAACTTCCTTCTGGAATTTGCACAGTGATTTGGTCATCTGCCATGATATTATGTATTGTTCAGAATAATTTTCCGTTACTGAGGTCAATTTCCCTGATTTATAGCTATTTGTAAAACTGGCTCACAAAAGGGGTAGAAAAGTCAAGAAGAAAATAACTTTATAATAAATGACTCCAAAAAAGGAGCAGATGGTGAAATTCTTGAGATACTGTAATAATTCTATAAAGACATAGGCTGATGGTATGTAGCTATTGCTGAACTGATTGAAATGTGCTACTGTTGCACATTTTTATTTTGAGACAAAGTGCTGTCTCAGCTCTTGTTTGGCTACCAAAATAATCGCTCCTGAAAACGTTCTGTTGTGATCTGTAATAAAGTTAAGCAGGCATAAACGTTGTTCAGGCATCATTCTCTAATATTTGCTGCTCACTCTAATTGGATAGCCAGGACTTTGGTTGACATTACCTATATGGAAACATATAGTGAATTATCAATGTACACAAATAACACGGGATCCTTTAACTTGCTGTTTTATATTTTAAAAAGAAAATAAGACACATTCACTTTGTGAGTGAATCTCAGCTGTATAGTGAGAACTCTACCCTGGGTTTTGTAAAGTTTTAAAAATCATTAATGTGGAAATATAAGAAACCAAAATTACTCAATAGTTTGGTTATATCATTTATTTTTTATTTTCTTTTAAGAGGACTCCTTGAGGCTCTCAGCTGAGTGTGTGGTCTGTGTGATGATGTAGTCTATATCCAAGCTAGTAGCTGTTGCTGGCACCCAAATTCATTTCAAGCTCAGTATTAGGCTTTATTGCCATAGAATGATAACTTCTGTGTAAGGGGATTTTTACACACGGCAAATTCTCAATCTGTAATCACTCAGAGTTCTAGTCCTGAGTCTTCACCAAGTAGCTTTACTATCTCTGTTCTTAACTATACAGAACTGAAAGAGGTTCCCCAAGCCTCCAAAAACATGTTGTGGGATATGGGTCAACAGTTGTTTCCTAGTTGGGATGGTGTCTTCATTCAACACTTCATCTGACTGCTACGCCTCCCCGTGGAGTGGAAAGAGTAACTTCCAAACTGATCACAAGTTGAAGAACTGCTATAAAATACAAAGTCTCAAGGTAAACTCATTAAACATCTCCCTTGACCTACCCATGAAGTGTTTTTATATATTTTTTTAAAAAATAAACTTTTTTACTTTGTATTGGGGTATAGCTGATTAATAATACTGTGATAGTTTCAGGCAGACAGCAAAGGGACTCAACCATACATATACATGTATCCATTCTCCCCCAAACCCCTTCCTGTCCAAGCTGCCTGAAGTGTGGTTTTCATGTCACGGCCATGATTCAGGGAGGCCATAGTGTGAGACCCAGTAGAGGAAATGGGCTATTGTGACTAGCTCTCTGTTTACCAGAGATCATCTGGTATTAACAACTTTCCTATGATATCTGTAAGAATAATCAAATTGGAAGAATAACCAAATTAGACAATTTTTTTCCTCAAAATAGAAATATTTTAAAATCAATAATTAATAATTACTTGGGGAAAATTAAAACACAGAAAATTGTGCTTACACACCCCTCCCATAGTTTCATCATCCAGAAATAAAATAGCTAACATTTTCTGTGAGCACTCATATCTTCTTCATATTCTTGGCAAGTAATTCAATATTTCATTTTTCTCTCATCTATAAAATGGGAACAAAAATAGTACCCATCCCCTAGGACTGTTTTGAGATTTACATGCATTATTACCTATAAAAGATATAATTTAGTGCATGACAATAAACAGTAAATAAATATTTACTAATATAATCACTATATGTACATATTTACAGTGAGTACATATGCATATTATTTTCAAAAATGGGATAAAACTTTGCTATGTTTTAACCTTTCTTCACCCAGAAATATGTTGAGGTCAACTTTCCATATCAGTAACTGTAGACTTATATCTATTATTTTAAATTTCTGTGTAATATTCTATTACACAAAAGGAATCAAATGTTTTAAAAACCTAGTCTTTCCTTGATCTTCCTCACTGGCACATCTTTGCAAATTTTCTCAAACTAAGTTCCTAGAAGTGAAAAGTGTCAAATAAAACACACTTTTAAGAAGTAAATGTTTTTAATAGCTCAGCTTAAGTAATTTTATACTCCTATAGCTCAGCTTAGCTTAAATTGGCTTAAAAAATGCAATTTAGTCATTTTCTTTGATGGGAAAATGAGAGAAACCTGATATGTGGCTGTATGCATTGTGGTTGTAAGCACTGACTTTGAGGAAGCTAACTGACCCATGATTTACTAGTTGCACGACCTTAAACAAGGTCTCAACCACTCTGTGCCTCAGTGGCCCTATTGTAAAGGAGGAATTTTGTAGGGTTAGAGTTGGGCTTAGAGTTAGGATTGGGGTTAGGGTTAGGTTATATAAGAATAAAAGAGGACTCTAACCAATACTCTAGGAGTAGTGCTGAATTCATAGTAGAAGCTCAAAAAATTTTATTGAACTTATTTTTTGCATAGAGTAAGATAGAAAAGGAGTAATTGTCTACTGAAATTACTCTTTAGGTAATTTAGGAGAAGTAGTACAAATTTTCAGAACTTTTCTTCAAAGAACTATTAAAAAGCACTTAATTCATTATTATTATTATTATTTTTCTCTCCCAGTGACTCAGACAGTGAAGAGCCTGCTTGCAATGCAGGAAACCTGGGTTCAGCCCCTGGGTTGGGAAGATCCCCTGGAGAAAGGAACGGCAACCCACTCCAGTATTCTTCCTGGAGAATCCCATAGACAGAGGAGCCTGGGAAGCTGCAGTCCATGGGGTCCCAAAGAGTTGGACTCGACTGAGCAACTAACGCTTTCACTTTTTCATTCCACGTAGGTTGTTAAATTAACTGACTGTGGTGGTTCTAATGCCTTGGCAGCCCGTGTAAGCAAACCAAAAGCTAAGCCTGTAAAGACCTCAAGATTAAGAAACTGGAACCAAAGGACAACCCATAACAAAGAGACAACTGGGCTTCTCTCAAGAAAGCAAACGCTTAAGCTACAGCCAATTGAGTACTTTCTTGCTTTGCTTCCAGGTCTCTTGAAGCTCCTATTGGTGGAAGGCTCCTAACCACTTTTGGTTTGTTGTTACCCACTTAGAATCTATTTTTGCTCAAATAAACTCATAAGAATTTTAATATGCCTCAGTTTATCTTTTTTTTTTCCATTTATTTTTATTAGTTGGAGGCTAATTACTTTACAGTATTGTAGTGGTTTTTGCCATACATTGACATGAATCAGCCATGGATTTACATGTATTCCCCATCCCGATCCCCCCTCCCACCTCCCTCTCTACCCGATCCCTCTGGGTCTTCCCAGTGCACCAGCCCCGAGCACTTGTCTCATGCATCCAACCTGGGCTGGTGATCTGTTTCACCCCAGATAATATACCTGTTTCGATGCTGTTCTCTCTAAACATACCCCCCTCACCTTCTCCCACAGAGTCCCAAAATCTGTTCTGTACATCTGTGTCTCTTTTTCTGTTTTGCATATAGGGTTATCGTTACCATCTTTCTAAATTCCGTATATATATATATATATCAGTTTATGTTTTAACAATGTTGATATAGCATCACTGGAGGAAGTGTTTTGATTTGTTGTGCAATAAGAGACCGAATCATCTGAGCTAAACCACTCAGGACCTGCTCCTCACAGAGTGCTAGGTTCTGTCAAGCTATTTGCATGCTGCTTTAAACTCTAAGACATGAATAGAACGAAATTTTTCCCTTGCTCCAGCGATGCTTGGCAACAGACATAAAAGAAAATAATGTTTTAAAAACACTGAAAGTACCAGCTAAAAAAAACTTACTCTGCATTGTTCTTTAAATGGGATAAGTTTTTGTTTCCAGGACCTACCCTTTTAATGTACTTAAGGTGAGTTTGCAGGCCTAAGTTTTAATTAAATTTTTTTTAAGTTAAAATATATATTGATGTTGGTTCAGTCTTCTTCAGACTCTTTCAGTTAGTATCTTTTTACTAATGATGTAGACTACTTAAAGAAGAAAATGTAGAATTTGGCTTTCATATTTAAGGGGCTTCCCTGAAAAATATAACTTGGTAAAAACAGAAAAGCCTGCTACCAAGAGTCATAAGTGTTTCTACTTTACTCCCCAAATAGGAACTACTTGATGTCTTCTTTTAGCACAGGAAGATTTCCCTTGTATTTATACAGCCCTGCTCTTGGCAGATCTGCTTGGTTGTGATTGGTGATGAGACTGTGATGAAAAAGCAGGTTAAAATCCGGCGGCATCCAGGTCTGTGATCACAAGGCAGGCAGTCCCCACTGCATATTGGGTCCCGCTGGGCTACACAGCAGTCATCACCTAGCAGCCCTAGGGGAAATGTTGATTTGTGTTGTGAATGCCCAGGCTAAAGAAATGGAATGATACAACCTCTAAGGCATCTTCTTTACCCTTCAGATTTAATTCTTAATGAAGGAGAATGGAAGAGCTGAGGACCACTCAACATTCATGCATAAGAAGATCTTGTCAACTACCTTCTTTAGACCTATCCTTAAACAACATAAAACTCATGAACGTTTTATTTTTTGTTCTTAATTGACCTCCCTCAACAGGTATCCCTTCTCCCCTTCTCACCTGGCTCTTGCTCACTGAGTTGTTACCTGAAGGTTGGACCTTTGATCATTCATCTTTCTTCAGGAGTAATGTTTTGAATGAATGACTCCGCCCCTTGAATTTAGATTGTGATCTGCTTATAGAATATGGTGTCTAACATATTGTTGTTGTTAATGATTGCTGTGTAGAAAGAGTTTTTCTATAATTATTTTACTATATTCATTGGGATCAAGAAAACTGAGTGGGGGAAATAATTTAGTATTTCTATCATTTACGTATGAATCATACTTTTATTTTCTGAGTAAATACTGCAAATAGTGATAGGCTCAATTGAATATTTGGTGATATTGCTTTTTTCTACTTGCTACTCTCCAAAAATAGGTGTGTGTTCCTTTTTGTTCACTTGTGAGTTATTTCAGTGCTTACCTGGGTGTTATTTCAAATACCTTCACTACATTTCTCACTGATGACCTATTGATGACCATAGAGTTTTGACCCAAAGGAGGCAAAGATGCTTCAGTTTAGACATTTGCTGGCTGTAGAATGCTCCAGCCAAAAGTGACCTCACACAGCTCCCAGATGACTCAGCAAAACAGATACAAATCAACAGAAGACTGAATGGATCTCTGTTGAAACCTGCAGGAATTCTAGATTCAACGAGCTATAAGTACAGTTCCCAATCACATGGAAAACTGAAAGGAATTTATTCTTCTGTGCTTTTCTGACTATTTCCTGTGTCCTTTCCTCTCAAATGTTGTCATAGTCTCATCAACAATTCAAAAATCTAAAATCAACATGAATTTTCTACATGATAAGAACTGAGGATGCAGCTGGAAATTGTAGTTCTAATCTCTACTCCATGTTGCAAGTGGAAATAGATCTTCATCATTTTACTAATTCATGGATTCCCTGGCTTTTGTGACCTCTGAACAAGAAAATCCCTTGGCTTTCCTGTGGAATCAGGAATGTAACAGGAAATCTGTTAGGTCAGGTTTTTAACTCTCTCTGTTATGCATGTGACTTCCCAGAGAAACAGAAGCAGACAGATTTCCTGTTTATAGAGCAGCACTCCAAGACCAGTCATTTCAAGAGGAAAGAAGGGAAAGTTACATGTGACAGCACATTATAGTGGCATCTGGTTGCTTTCTGTTGTCTGTAAAATTCCTGGGAAAGGATTTACCTTGACTAATCTGTGTAAACATCTAACCATCTGTTTATTTTCAAACTTGGCATGGAGAGAGCTTCTGTGTTCAGGAGACTGTGGTCAGAAGGGGTGAAGTTGTGCTCAACCATGCATTTATCTATTCAGCAAATATTTGCAAAAACCTCTTCTGGGAGTTAAACACTGTGGCCTGGAAATTATTTAAATCAGAATATTTTAAATGAAGAATTTCTTCAATTGCGCTCTCAATCTGGAATTGTAGATGTGAATACATTGCTATATTGCAGTGTAACACAGTGGAGAGAATTATTAAATTCTCCTCCTTTGAGACAGGATAGAGAAATCAGCATGGGACTGATAGTTCTTGAAAAATGATGAGGAATCTATTGGGTGGGAAATAGGGTGAGATGGGAAAGCAAAAAACTATAAAATGCTTATTTCTCTTTCTATAAAACCTTCAGAAGTTTGGGAAGCAGGCAGCTATTAAAATAGCTAAAACATTTGCAAACATATTAAGGTTATTTGAATATTAAATAGCCAATTATGTTGATACAATGATATAAAATTTAGAAATAATTAGAGTCTTAAAGATCATCCACATAAGGCGCTCTTTTATTTTTTTAATATTTATTTATTTATTTGGCTGCACTGAATCTTAGTTGTAGTATGTTGAATCTAGTTCCCTGACCAGGAATCAAACTCTGGCCCTCTGCCTTGGGAGCATGGAGTCTTACCCACTGGACCACAGGAAAGTAACAGATGCCCTTTTAAAGATGGAATAACTGGACCATGCAATGGTAAATGATTTACACAAGGTCACCCAGCTGTGGGGCTGTAGAATCAGGATCCTAGCCCATGATTTCAGACGCTGAAGCATCTTATCTATTCAGTTTCCCTTTATTAGTGGAATGTATGAAGAGTATAACATATTTGACTTTATTCACTTTTCTATAACAACTAGTCATTTAGGAACATGATAAATAGAAAAGGTCTTATATACAGTCATTATTTGGAGTATTCTTATACAGAAACAAGCAAAAACCCCAAAGAACCTGTATGATGAATATAGGAATTCATATTTATGTGTAAGGTAAAAAGAGACACCATAATATTTCATGTATGAGTAATGCTTTGCACTTTACAAAGCATTTTCACATGCACACTATTTTGTCCTCCCATATCAAAGGTGTGGGGTGCCATTATTGCTCCCATGGTACTCATTGGGGAATTGCAAATCAGACTTTTTGACAGAATGCCACACAGTTTCAAAGTAGCAAAGTCAGGGTTCAAATCCATATTTTTCCA
Organism: Odocoileus virginianus; assembly: GCF_023699985.2. Lineage (NCBI taxonomy): Eukaryota > Metazoa > Chordata > Mammalia > Artiodactyla > Cervidae > Odocoileus > Odocoileus virginianus. Next base: position 31,410,727 of record NC_069688.1, read on the forward strand.
CTACAGTTGCAGGACCCTTGCTATTAAACTCCCATTGTGTCTCTAACACTTGAAACATTCAGTAAATACCTGTACCTTCCCGTATTAGTCAGGTATTTAGGTAACAGTCTCTGTGACCTAGCAATTTTCTGGAAGCTTTCATGGACACTAAGCAGCTTAGAATGGGATCTTATTTTGCACAATGTACAATCTGGTTGAGGAAGATGGTCCTTGAATAAAATGAGGCATAATATGAGATAGGTTTTAACAAAAAAAATCAAAATTTGTACCAGCTTCAAGTTTAGTTTAAGCTACAGGAGCTTCTCTTGTACCTCAGGTGGTGAAGAATCCACCTACAAAGTGGGAGACCTGGGTTCGATTCCTGGGCTGGGAAGTTCCCCGGGAGAAGGGAAAGGGTACCCACTCCAGTATTCTGGCCTGGAGAATTCCACGGATTGTATAATCCACGGGTTGGACAAAGAGTTGGACATGACTGAGAGACTTTCACTTTAAGTTTAGTAAGTATTCTTCAGATGCCAAGTTACATCAGGAAAATACAAGCCCGCTGATGATTTATTTTGTAAATCTTAAAGTTGGACTCTTATCTTCAACTTACTTTGCATTAGTTACTTGTGTAATGTAATTTATAAGCATTAATAATCTGAGAAAAATGTAATTATAGAAAAATAATGGTACTCTAAAGCTAGATTGTGAAAAAATTCATGTTCATCTTGAATTTTAGCAATAAAGTGGTATTATTTGATCTTCTTCATGGATATGAAACTTTAGACTTGTCACAGATTCAGTTTTCAAAACCCTTTAACTGCAAACATCCATTCTTTGGTGGTGTTGAGATATTCACCTTGCACTACTAGACCTATTAGAACTGTTGCACAGGTCAGTTACTATGGGCAGGATTTTATATTTCAATAATAGTGCCAGAATTTCAATCCAGTAACTGGGATCTGAGCACACTGCATTCCACTAATATATATATTTTTTAATAGTAAAATGTGAGAAATGCTATTTCAAAATGTAGTCCTATACTTGTTTTTTTTTGAGTAATTTGAACTTACTTTCTAAATTCTGCTGAAAGGTGATTTATATTCTGTGAAGGTTTAGCATTATTTTAATTTGTTTTCCCTGTTGATCTACATTTAGCTATTTTTAAACCTTCACTTTTCCATATGTCATGGATAACAGCCAATTATGTCTCACCCAGTAAAAATAACAAAGAGGTAAACACTGGCTTCCTGCTTACGAAGGACCTGATTACATCTGAGTTGATTTTATGGTAGTATTTTCACTACATGCTGCTATTTAGTGCCACATTGGGTACATTTGGTACTCCTGATTGTTTTGTGACATTTTACTCCATTTTAATTGACAAACACGTGAGAAACTACATTAAATGTCTAACTTTGGAAGACTTTTTGGCACAGTGGTTCTGAAGTTGGCCACACACTGGAATTTCCTGGAGTGTTTTCAGAAAAATACTGATGCCTGGGTCTCACCCATCACCCAGATCTTATGACTTAATGGGTCTGTGATGCTGTCTTGTTTTACAACTTCTAGATGTTTAAAAACTTCTAGATGATTCTAATGTGCAGCCATACTTATACATACTCATACATAGTGAGGTACCACCTGGTTTAGAAGAAATCATCCTAAAAACTGAGCAGCAATGTCTTTTTAAGAAATCACCAGGAATATCTCTAGTCAAGAATTAGAAATATTGTGGTCAACATGAAGCTAAGACTCCCAATAGTAAAATACACGTACTATGTTACTTCTAGGTAGTGATATGCTAGTAAGTGTTTAAAGCTGTCTCAAGAAGCAAAGCTCTCATTGATTGTGTTTTGCCTCTTTCCATGATGTAAATAAATATTCCCATCATGGCTGATTTCAAGCTACTAGTGGTTTAACAACCAGCTTGCCAAATTCTTGAAAATCTATCAGCTCTTGTGAAACAATTTGAGCCAGCTCCAGTACACCACTGCTGCTAAAAGAATGACTTCCAGGAAAATTGATACCAGATAAGTTATTTACCCTTTGAGGATTAAATGTATTTATATAGGTTTTGTTTAGCTCAGAGTAGATAATCATCAACTGACATTTTAAAAAGGTTGCTTAGGATAGCAATTATATAACAATGTTTGTTGGGTTTTCTTTGAATTTACCTCAGTAGGATTTTTGATTGTTTTTACTTTTGTGTAAATATTATTCTTAATAAACTTAGTCACTTGGTATAGTAATCAATGTCAACAACTCTGAGATCCTGTGAAAATCTCATCTATGTGAACCTCATGTGCATTACTAGGTAAATAATAATAACAAAGACCCTTCTTTAATGCTTTTCTTGTGCCATGCACTGTTGTAAGCACTTTATGTATTAACTTATTTCTTATTTACAACTCCTTGAGGTATATTCTATTATTAACCCCATTTTCACAGGTAAAGATACTGCAGATATGAGAGGTGAAGTAACTTGCCCAATGACACACAGCTAGAAAGTAGCAAATTGGAATTTGAACTAGGCAGTTTGACTGCTCTTAATCAGCTTACATAAAAAAATTAAGAATCAAAATAATTTTCTGAAACTATTTTTGAATCTAATTCTCCCCCCTCCTCTCTTCTGGTTGTTTGAAGACCTTTTTCAAATCTAGCAATATGTAGTACCTGCTGAAATAATTACTTCATCTTCCTCATTATCAGCATAATTCCACTTTTCCTGTCTTGAGAGCAAAATTTCCCATGATTTTTGTATAATAATACAGTTATATTTATTGAGGAATACATTTTATGGTGAGTCATATTACCACAGACCTCTAAAAATAACACCATAGTTTTTAAAGTCTCTTTTTTATGGGTTTATCTGGCTGGAGCCAGGGTATAAAAATTAAAAAAGAAAAAAAACCCCTCCGTTATGATGTCTCCCAGACATGTGTTGACTGAATGCCCAGAGGCAAAGAAGAATCAAGTGTAGCTTTAAAAATTATTTGGAAAGTTATTTGGAAATAACTTTAAAGTTGTATAAAATTTCAAGAATCAGATTACTTCAAAGAGAACACATAAAGCTCTTACTGAGATTCATCTATTGTTCAGTTTTACTCCATTTGCTTTACCTATGTCTTTCTCTCTGTATCTCTAGGTAATATATATCACACACATAATCACACCCAAAATATTTTTTTCTAAAATTTTTGAGAGTAAATCATATACATTATGGTTCACTATTACAAAATAGTTCACTGCATACAGGGAGATTCTCTTGCATAATCACAGTAAACTTCTATTAGTATCTAATTTACCCCTTATATTCCAATTTACCAACTGACCTAATACTGCCATTCGGAATATTTATTTTGCCTCTAGTACAGGATCCAGTCTGGGATAAATTACTGCATTTAGTTGTCAGGTATTTTTAGTTTAATGTAATCTGAAACATTTCAACAGAGCTTCTCTTTGTCTCATGGGACACTGACATTTTTGAAGAATTCCATCAACACCTCCTCCTCTTTTATAACAGAACATTCTTCATTTGGAATTTGTCTGCTGTTTCGTCATGGTTAGATCCAGATAAGGATTTCAGGCCAGAATACTGCATAAGCCACGTTGCTTCCGTCTCAGGATATCACATTTGAAGGCATATGATTTTCATTTACCCTTATTGATGAGGGTTATTTGGATGAAAAAAGACATGGTCCAGGTCTTCTACTGCATGGTTATTGTTTTTTCCCCTTGTAACTAATAAGCAATCTGTGTGGAGATATTTTAAGACCAAACGAATATCCTACTCCTAATCAAATCTTTGCTCTAGATTTTGCCACCAGGGAAGTCCTCTAGATTTTACATCCATTGACAATTGTTATCTGAGCCAGCTTTGACTGAAATGGTTGGAAAATGTGTTTTTCCAATCCCAGCATTTTTTCCACATTTACCAGTCAGTCTACGACATTCTACTCTAAGGATGACACTTTCTTCACCCTCTTTTTCTTTCTTTTTCAGTGTATTCATGGTTTCTTCTCTTTCTCCCTATGTTTTATTAATTTATAATTTTTCAACTTGTCCCCATTTTGGTCAGTTGAGAGTACCATCAAGCTGATGCTGATATTTTGGTGACATATCTGTATTGTTTTTTGGAAAACTTCCTTAATTTCTGGCATAAAGAGATATTTTACACTTATGTTGTACCTACTCTGCTCTCACATATTAATTAGCCATTTCTCTAAGGAACCATCATTCCTTCTAGTGGAGATATATTAGACACCAAGATCTGAGTGCTGGGTATACTTATTCCCATAGAGTTGTCTTTGCTTCTAAGTTCTTTAGGTAGAAAAATCTAAGAAAAATATGCATGTGCATACATACCCATACATATGAATTTACATTTATTCCAATCCATTTGTACCTGATTCTTGCTCGTCTCTCTTCTGTCATATTTGCTTGTTCCTTCTTCCAGAAGGGAAATTCTAGCTGCTAACAACATCAACACATCTTCTCATTTGCTCAATCATGTGATATATCTGAAATAGTTTTATTACTTGGGCAGAATGTTACCCTATTCTTACCTGCCAAAAATAAGTTGGACTCAGTAATTTCATGCCTAGTTAATATTCAAAAGAAAAGGAACTCATATTTCCACAAACAGCCTTATACAAGAATGTTTATAGCAGTTTTATTCATAGAAGCCAAAACCTGGAAATAGCTTATTGTCTTAAGAGACGAACGGATAACTAAGCTGTGATATATTTATACAATGGAATATTACTCCATGATATGAAGGAACAAATTATTGCTGCATGCAACAATATGAATGAATTTTTAAATCATTATGCTGACTCTAAAAAAGCAAATAGAAAAGAACATATAATGCATGATTCCATTTATATGAAGTTTGATTACAGGCAAAACTAATCTATGGTGATAGAAACTAAATCACTACTTGCTTCTGTTGGCGCTGGGACAGGACAGGACATTGACTGGGAAGAAGTATGAGAAAGTATTCTGGGATTAGGGAAATGTACTATATCTCAATCAGGATGTGAATTATATGAGTGCACACATTTGTCACAATGGTTTGAACTCTATCTTTAATATCTGTTCATTCCACTGTCTGTAAATTAGCCACCTTATCTACGACCACACCACCCTGAACATGCCTGATCTTGTCTGTAAATTAATGCTCAATTTAAAATTGGTTGGAGTAGTAGCTGCTATTTTTAGCTGAAGCTAGAACTCCTCATTTAAAACAGATCCTTCTTCTAGTTTGCCTCACTTCTGAGCCTCTAACCCCCATCACTCTCCTGGTCTTTGAATGCATTTGAACTTGCTACCCTGATCAATTTATTTACTTACTTTTACTATCATTGCAAATATTTGAAATATAACATAAGTTAGAAAGTCACAGATAATCAAATGACATTATCCATTCTTTAGGTCTGGCCAATATACATACTTTAATACAGTAAAGACATGCATACAAACTGAAAATGTTTAAATAATACTGAAATTTAGATTAGTCCTTAGTGTAAGACTTTGCTTATCTGATCTATTAAGAGCAAAAAACAAACTGCAGTGTAGGCAGGCCTTGCCAATGGAAACAGCTGATTTCCGATATCAGATGATCAAATCACTTCAGTAAGGAAACTTTTCTCAAACCTTCTCATAAATTCTGGTGCAGACCACATCCTTCATCTTACATTCCTTAATAAAAAAGAAAGAGATTAATTGAATAGCTAAACCTCAAACTAAGGTACAGCAAATTTGTATTAATAACAGATGTTATAAGAAATCTCCTAAGATTAAACTCAGAAATCAAATATCAATATGTCAGTTGATTACTGGGAATTCAGAATCATGGCTGTTGAAATAGGGGAAACAGTTTTAACATTGATCTAAGTTACAACAGAGTTATATTTTTTAAGTGGCAAGTTTTTATGCATTATTTGCACAGATTGAAAGCTATTAAAACAGTGGTTTTCAGGACAATCTGCACACTTGCATCATCTGGGGAATATTTAAAAATACCAATGGCTCCTCCTCCCTTAAGAAATTTGCTTTCAATTGATCTGTATTGGGGCTCCCATATTGGTATTTACTCTCTATGTAGATCTGCTGTGGAGCTAGGGATCAGACCCTCTGTACTAAAGGAAAAAACATTCAAAGTACCACATGAATCTATAGTCAATGTATGTGTTGATTAGTGAGAATAGCACCTCAGACAAAAAAAATTGTTAGAGATCATGTCATATAACCTTTGTCATCATTTTTATCTGCCAACTACAAAAGGTCTCCAATGAGCTCAGCTTATGTTGATGACAATGTTTTAGTCTAAGTTACTATGGATTCTTGAAAACAATATGCTTAGATATCTACAAATATACTGCAACTGATCGTTTTGCAATGTGCTTTGCTTGTAAGACTTAGATTTGCTTTTGCTTTTCTCTTTGTGAGTCTAACCTAACTTATCCATACACTAAAAAAAAAAAAAAAAAATCATTTTTAGATGCTTCTAAAATAGCAGATAGGTTTTGTCACTTTGTAAATTCTTGAATCTGAACCTGAAGTACCTGTAGATGACTCTATAGTTTGAATATCAAACATTAACTCTGCCTTTATTCTTAACCATTTTTTCTATTTGTAGTCCAAAGAAAGACAATTTTGAAAATAACATAACCATTTCCTCTATTTAAATAGCATTATTTCCATAGTTTAAAATTACTCACCACCACCATTTTCCCATCCACCAACTTTCTCTTTATTGTTGTCTCTTTGCCATCCCATTTCTGTACTTGATTCAGTGAGCCTCTTGCCAAGGTTACAGTGCTCTGCAAAGACACATTCACATAATTGAATTTCTAGGACTTTGATTAAAGAAGAAGTTCATTCAGTATTGAATTACTTTCATAACAGATGTTTCATGAGGCACATTTATTTTTCAACAGAATACAGTGGGCTACCCTTTTGAACACTAGTGGGAGTAATCTGTCTTAAAGCAGTAGATGGAACTAACTTTGAAGAGAAACAATAAAGTTTACCTTTGTTTTTCTATTGTCAGCTGTGGTTTCTTCAAATTCCTGGCCTAGCTTGAAGGAGATCTCTGTATTTTTAAAGGGACTTTCAGTTCTTATAGTTATAATATCCCCTTTCTTGCTGATGATCACTCTGGGTTTGGCCAAATTTCCCAGTTTTCTGGTGGCTAATCCCACACCTGAAAATCAAGATAATGTTAGAATTTTGTTAACCAAGAGAGCATCTACCTAAAGGGATTATATGGGTGATTATAATTCTATACTCAGCTGTGCTTCGTGTGTGAGGTGGCAGGTAATATCACTTACTACTAAGGACCTCCTCCCATGTTTCATCACCTGATGGAAACACATGTCCACCAACTTGGATATTTAAAATTTTGCTGTTACAAAAGTAATGTCTGAAGATTTTAAACACAAAAGTATTTAGCCTAAATAGTGCAAGTAATCTACTTTTACCTCATCCAATCCCATGCTCCATTAAGAAACAGTAATTATAGTTTTATATGGATCATTCCAGACATTTTAGTTTGTACAAATAAATATTGTAGATATATTTTTTTAATGACATTGTGACCTATATATGCTCTTCTATGATTTTTTTCCCTCAGTAATATATTATATATAAAGATAAGAATTCCTCCCACATCCTTGATGGAAACTCATTTCTGAAAGTTTTTGTAGCCCCTAAATGTATTTGTACCACTGCAAATGTTAAAGATAAATAAAAAAATTTAAAAAATATATTTTTCCATTTGATAGCAAAACAAAATTAGACTCAAGTATCATTACTGTATTACTCAAGATTACAGAAATACATAGAAAAATAGAAATGTGAAATGAGAGAAATACAAAAAGAAAAAAATAGTTATATATAAATATACATGTATTTATAGCTATATATACATAAAGAAGTGTGAAGAATTAGAGTCAATAAAGGATTATGAACTGTATTCTTTTTTTCTAATTTTGATTAATTGTTTTATTTGATGTGATTTTGGACTATGTTTTTCAAACTAAACTTCTGCAATAGAGCCTAAGAATCTACATTTTACCAAGCCTCAAGGTGTCTTTTTGCACTCTAAAATTTGACAATGATTCAGTTAGGGAGTCTTTTATTGAGATGTTCTTATATTTTGCTTCTACCTCAGCTGTACAGTGAAATCCATAGATCCAACCAAACTTAGAGTATGGATCTATTCCCATAAGTTCCCATAGTTTTCCAGGCAACACAACATGATTTTGCTTCTTTTATCTAAAAATAGAAGCCTTCTTATAAGCTTTCTGAATAGGTAAAATTACTGGTACTTTGATGAACATAGAAATCTGTGGTCATTGGCTTCTCTCTCTCCTTATTTACACAGCTCTGGAAATTTCCAAAGACTATTCATACCTCTTGTGCTCATATCTATGGAACATATCCTAGAAATAGTTGCAAATAAAGCTGATGATGGTCATGACTAGACTTTCTGTCTCTATCCACTGTATGATATTAGTGTAACCGAGCTTGAATTCACTGTCATAACACACTTCTTTTTTTCTCAATAACTTTCCTAGACTGAATATCCTGCTTTATGAAGCATTCACTTTTCACAGTTTATCTACATACTTATGTAATAACAGACAATCTAGAAGTAGAGAAAGAAAATTTATGGCTTATCTAAACAGCACTTTTAAATTGAGGTTTTCCATTAACTTTAGTATATTTAACTCTTTACTTCATGAGCACGTTAGTTGTTATAAAACTAACTTTCAGAAAAGCCAAAGAACGGGTTGACTAAGTTTCTAAGATTTCTTTCCTCTGGGTTTGAACCAAAATCCTATTGATATGAAGCTGCCTTTGAAATCAGTAGGCATTCTAATGCATTTAAGCAGCTCTTATTTGAGTTAAGTCTATTAAAATTGCCACAAACATAGTGAAAATTATCTGATTGACACAATGGATGATTAATCCCAGAAGAGGATTGTAAATTGTGCAAGCTCCCAGACTCCTGGGAAAGGAGTTAGAAGGAAATAGTCAATGCATCTTTCTCAAAAAGGATCTTCTCAGTTAGAACAACAAAGAACATTTCTTACCCAGAGCTTTCATGTACTCATCAAAGTTCTCACTGGAGACAAGTTTCCAGGTGCCTAAGAATTTGTTGCTCATTGTGATGGATGAGAATTCAACCCAGTGATAGGTGAGATGCAGGAGACTCAAATGAGATGCTGAAGCCTCAGAAGATTCTTTTCAAAGATGTCTGAAGCATGTGACTCTCACAGAGACCCAATAGGGAAAAGCAGTGTCAGGACTGGGCAATGAATGGCTCTTAAATCATCCACTGGGACAAAAGAAAACCTCACATAATGTCTCCTTCAGTCTCCAAAAATGTTTATAAAAATCAATGAGAGTACTATTTAAATCTCTAAAAATTTTGGTTGATCTTACATTTTTAAGAAGTGCTTCGGTCCTTAACACTTTGAAAAAGAGTCCATAAATTGAGCCCTATGCCGTATTAAATTATATGAGCATGAATGAATGAATATGTGTGTGTGTGTGCGTGTGTGTGTGTGTTTAGGCATCTCGCTCACTCTCAATCCTGAGTCTGCACAATTAAGAATTCTTATTGAAAGAGAAGAAAGAGAGGAAAAATGTCCATGAGTATTGTGATAGTTGCCTCAAATATGTTGTGGGAGAGAAATGCAGGAGAACAGTGTGAGGAAGTATTCATAGGTAAGGGAGGCTTGGAATAGTTGGCATATCCAAGGCAGGCAGAGTAGGCAGACAATACGGTCAGTTTATTATAGCAGAGCACAGAAATTGCTTTCATGGGTGAATAAAAAGTAGCACTAAAATGTGGTCTTTGACCAGAGCAAAGATTTTAATCTTAAAAAAACCTTTTAGGTCCTAATTAAGCAGGTTCTTGGTTAATACAACAAGTTTAAGTCCTTTAAAATAAGTCTACAGTTTACAAAGGATATTCTATAAAAACAATATATATTGAAAAAAATAATATATATTGAGAGCTCAATAGTCATTGTGCTAAGTGCTTCTTATGGATTATTTTATTTGATCCTTTCAACAACTTCAAGAGTAAGGCATTATTAATACATCCATTTTACCAATGAGAAAACTAGAACTTGGGGAGGTTAGGTAACTTGCGTCCAAACTTGAATAAGGAAAGGTATGATTTGAACCTGGTATCGTTTCTCAGTGCATAGATGTTAGACCATTATTGTACACTGCTTCTCCTATAATATATATACTGGAGGTCCTGGCCAAAGATCAAGCAACACTGACATCACCATGACTGGATAGAGACACTCATTCTGCTTCAACAGTAAGAGAAGTGTGACTTCTCAGCTGGTCCAGTGGTTTGGAATCCACTTGCCTATGCAGGGGACATGGGCTCAATCCCTGGGGTGGGAAGACCCTAAGTGCCACAGAGCAGCTGAGCCCAGAAGCCACAGCTACTGAATCCATGTGCTGCAACTAGTGCAAGCCGCATTCCTAGAGACTGTGCTCTAAAACATGAAAAGCCACCAATGAGAAGGCCGTGCACCACAATGAAGAGTAGCCCCTGCTTGTGGCAGCTCAAGAAAGCCCACACAGCAATGAAGATCCATCACAGACAAAAATATAATAAATCATTTAAAAAAACAAAAGAGGAGAAAATCAAAAGATGAAGTATCCAGGTTATATGATACTTCAGACTCCCAGTCTTAGACCAAGGGGAGCAAATATGAAAACACTTTGAACATTGGCTATTGGGAATATCAAGTTGATACCATACCCTTTCATAACAGATTTTTCACACTGACTTTAATCCTGGCCTTGAGACAATGGATATTGCCAGGTTACATGTTTAGTACACAGTTTGGCACTCTTCCCAATAATTAAAATAACCCATTATCAATTTGCCCACAACAGGTAGAATCACTGACCTCTAGGTTTCAGGTTACTGATACCATAGTTGTACCGTAACCATTGCAGTTATGTGTTTAGAGTCCAAGCTGGGTTAAAAAAATGCAAAATCATACACAGTGGGTCCAAGTATCATCTGAAATTACTTGTGCCTGGATAACTCAAGGTGGGAATGACATAGTAACTAGAACAATTTCTCTGTTAGCTGGCTAACCCAATCCTAGGTCTGAAGAATGTAACTGAAGGAAGTATATTGTGAAGAAACAGCTATGAAAGAAAGAGTTTTTGATTAGCAGAATGTGTCATTTTCTAAAACACTTAATACAAATGAATAATGCTAGGACTTGTGTCTTCAAAAATTTAGGTATTCTGCCTAAATCTATATGTAGAATCTAAAAAGATAATACAAATGAATGTATATAGAAAAATAGAAACAGACTCACAGATAGAGAAAACAAGTTAGTGGTTACAAGTGGAGAGGGGGCAAAGCAGAGGTGCATGTTAGGGGTGTGGATTAAGAGATACAAAGTACTTTGTATGAAACAGATAAGCAACAAGGATATATTATTTAGCATAGAGAAGTATAGCCATTATCTCTTAATAACTTTTTTGAGTATAATCTGCAAAGTGACTGAATCATTATGCTGCTCATCTGAAACTAACATAATGTTGTAAACCAACTATTCATCAATAAAAAAATAAATAACCAGGCCCATAGGGTTAATCCTGAACTCTCAGCTCAGTCATTCTTCTCTACCTTTGGAATGACAGTCTTTAAATTTCAATTCAATCATCTTTCCTGACATTTTCTAGTATACTTTCATTTAGCACTCACTGCAATTAATCATTTAACATGTTAACTTTTATTAATTTTAGACATTACTTCATTAATATGAATGTCATGCACTGTAGTCTTGATTCCATGTGTGTGGAGATGCTGTGTGATTCTATTCACATAATATAAAGCAAAAGAGAAGAGTAAAAAAGCTGACTTAAAGCTCAGCCTTCAAAAACGAAGAACATGGCATCCAGTCCCATCACTTCATGGCAAATAGATGGGGAAACAGTGGAAACAGCGACAGACTTTATTTTCTTGGGCTCCCAAATCACTTCAGACAGTGACTACAGCCATGAAAGTAAAAGATGCTTGCTTCTTAGAAGAAAAGCTGTAACAAACCTAGACAGTGTATTAAAAAGCAGAAGCATCACTTTGCCATCAAAGGTCCATACAGCCAAAGTTGTGATTTTTTCCAGCGGTCATGTATGGATGTGAGAGTTGGGCCATAAAAAAGACTGAGTCCCAAAATATTGATTTTTTCAAACCGTGGTGCTGGAGAAGACTCTTGAGAGTCTCTCAGACAGTAAGGAGATCAAAGCAGTCCATCCTAAAGGAAATCAACCCTGAATATTCCTGGAAGGACTGATGCTGAAGCTGAAGCTCCAATACTCCATACTTTGGCCACCTGATGCAAAGAGCCAACTCACTGGAAAAGACCCTGATGCAGGAAAAGATTGAGGGCAGGAGGAGAAGGAGGCGACAGAGGAAGAGATGGTTGGATGGCATCACCAACTCAATGGAAATGAGTTCGAGCAAATTCCGTGAGATAGTAAAGGACAGGGAAGCCTGGCATGCTGCCATTCAGGGATCGCTAACAGTCAGACACGAGTAAACGATTAAACAACAACTATTCACATCAAGGTCCAAGCACATAACCCCATGCATGTATACAGTAGAGAATCATTTGCTTACTGCCTGAATGAATAACTGAAATGTAGATTTTGTACTTATGAGGGGTTTTCTTTGCATTAAATCATACAGCAAATGTGAAAGCATCTAAAATTCAGGCTCACAATCAATAATATGATTCTTCTAAACTTCCTTTCCTCTTCTTCTCTTCTTTCCATTTTTCATACACTCTAGAGTCATGGAAAGAGCAAGGCTGTGAGTTACACTTAAGTGTAAAACTGAGTTGTAGTACCCATTCCTTCATTTAATCACTCCATTGGTCAGTGGTAAAGCAGACGATTCTTTCCCTATTCAGGATGACACTATCTTATGATAGCACTAGGAAAGTGCATGTAAAATAGTTCCAAGGTTTGTTGTACATTTGCTTACTGCATGCACACAGATAATTGCTCAACATGAATTTATTGAACTGAAGTAGCACTGGAGATAATATGGTGAATGAAACAGCCACTCTTCCTGCCCTCATGGGCTTTATACTCCAGTTAGGAAGACATGCGTTAAACAGACACTCAGAGACATTTTAGAATATGCAATTATAATTTTTTTTTTATCATTTGCAGATGGAGACAATGAATGACACTAAAGAGTCAGTGAGCCATTTCTCTGTTGGAAGATACTTTTCATAATTTCTTACACACCAGGTGCCCTGAGACCAATAGTCTTATTTATCTTCAGAACTCAGACACTAGGGCATCTGGTGCTCCTCCAGACAAACTATTTGACAGAGTGTGACAGTGGCAATTCAGGCTTGATAGCTTCCTCTTTCATGTTGCAAGTAAGTGTTTTTGTCTCATCTTAAAAATGCTGAGATTAAAGTTGTTTTCTTAACGAAAACCATTTCTTGGCACTTTCTCAGCCACCAGTGGGTATTTGATTTTTCAGTTACTATGGTGACAGTTGCTTATGCTGCCCAAAGGAAGTTAAGAGCTTCTATTTTGTTGAATGGCAATAAACAGAGGGAAGAAGTAGCTTGTCCTTCCTCCAAACAATGCAATTAGCGTTGTTTTTACTAGGCTTGGACATACATGGCCTCTTTTCCAGAGTCTGGTCTAGGATTTCACATAATTATTCCCAATAGAACACCTGAGATCTGGTTACTCATTCACTGGGGAGGTAACCAAAGACAGAATTTCTGCATTTCAATGTTTTTCTCTAGTCATTACAGCACATACAGAGCTCATCACAGTTTTTCCTACTCCATTTGCACTTCTTAGAGAGAAAGTGATATCAACAGCATTAAAATAGGTAGTATTTTTCAGGCATTAGCACAAAGAGCTGTAGGAAACACTTTTCAGAACTCAGCCATCTGCTCCCTTATAGTCTATGGGAGAAGGCAGTCTCTTCAAAATAATTCATTTGCGAAGCATTGTGAAAAGTGTGTGAGTAAATGTGTGAGTGTGTGTGTGTAGCTTTATTTAATAAGAAACAAATATAAACTCACAAAAATTCAGATGATTTTCTAACCATGTGTTATCCAGGTCGCCTACTTTATTTTCTTGATTACGTTTTACAAAATTTTTCAATAATTGAGATGGTATAATGTGGTTTATGGGCTTCCCAGCTGGCGTTAGCAGTAAAGAATCCTCCTGCCAATGCAGAAGACACAAGAGATGTGGGTTTGATCCCTGGGTCAGGAAAATCCTCTGGAGGAGGAAATGGCACCCCACTCCAGTATTCTTGCCTGGAAAATTCCATGGACAGCCTGGCAGACTATAGTCCATGGGGCAATGAATAGTCAGACATGACTGAGTGACTGAGAACACACAATGTGGTTTACACACACATATTTATGTGTACACACACACACATAAACATGTATTTCAGTTAAGGTAAAGTTAGATCAGAGAATCAGTTCAGGTATAAACTGTACTTTCATTTATTCATGTCAAACCATGAAGCCTTCCTTCAAACAATGGAAAACTAGTTTTGTAGTTAAAACTACATGTTTTAACTAGCATGTTCTAGCCTATAACATGCTCATGATTGGGGATACTTGGTGAAAATGCGTTATCTTAAATGGGCACACTGACTCAGTAATGTGAGCTGCTGCCATGAACCCCAGAATTTCAGAAGTTTAACCCAGAAATTTATTTCTTGCTCCCTGTCTTGTCTATTGCAGGTGCTCCTGATCAATGGGTAGCTTTTATCCATAGAGAAAGGCTCAGAGGCCTTGAATCCATTCATTTCACACCTATAGATCCCTTCAGATTTCAGTGTCCTCTCCTCCAAGCAGCCAGGGGGTGGGGGAGATGAAAAAGTCACACTTACCTCTTTATTCTCTTGACTGGGAAGTGGCACTTGTCACTTCCACTGAGACTCTGATGTAGGAAGTAGTCACATGACACCAAGGAGACAGGTGGGTACTGAGCCATGTCTGGCTTGCAGATGCTTCTCAAGCCAATACTGTATTGGCAAGCCCAGATTTCTAGTGGGAAATTAACTATCTCTTCTCTATTCAAATCTGGGCACACTAAGTCCTGACATTATGTCTGAATAACTATCTTAAAGTCTATATTCTGATAGAATGTTATAAGGAACTTGGAATACTGGTCTAGCTTTACCACCTACCAAATGGATAGCATTTGGGTTGTAGCTTTATCACCTATACAATTTTGATTGTTCTGAGAACCAAAAAAAGAAAACCTTTGTGAAATTGTTTTGTAACTTATGTATTGACACATGAACTCTATTTTACAAAGTAAAGCAGAATTGATTTCTCCCAAATCCCATTTCTAACTGATTAGTTGCTCCTAGACCCTGCCTACCTCTGCTGTAACACTCTCCCAACCTAACTTTGTCTGCCCGCTGTTTTAGCCACATGACTTCAATTCCGTGGTTCCTATTCTTTGCATTCTAATTGCCTTATTATCTGGGAAGGAGATGTGGGGAAAATGAGAAGACATGAGGGATCCCCTGTGCCGGCCCATTGAAGAATGTGTCATTTAGCCTCATCACAACTTTGTGAAGTAGGCAATCTTCATTTTGCAAAGGAGAAAACCAAAGTGGGTAAACAGCTCATTCAAGCTCACAAAACGGTCAATGGCAGAAGCAGGATTTAAGTCCTGCTCTGTCTCCTTCTCAAATTTCATTTCCTGCAATGTATTTCGGAGGGTAGCAGGCACCTCCTGTTCTATCATGAGGCTGGTTGTTAGAAGGTCCCTCCCAATCCTGACCCTCTCAAAAAATTACTCAAGGTCTAGATACCAACCTTCAAAGTGGACAGATTATAGTTTTCTGTAAATGTTTAAAATAGACATAAATTGAGGATTAGGTTATGTCCTGATTTCTTCATCCTAAATTTCTGTCTATTTTTGTTACTACCTTGGAAATAGTCAGTTGTCTTTTAATTACTTTCAAAGCATGTTCTTTTATGATTATTACATTTTTGTGCAAGTAATGAAAATTAAATACACTAAAAATGTTCAAAATAAATTATCTTTGTCAGTGGTTTACTAAATAGTATTGGGTAGCAAAAAAAGAAATCTGGTGACTTATTCATGGATAATAGTATTAATCATGTTTTTAGTATGCTTGATATTTGGATAATTAATTCTTTTCTGTAAACTTCAGTGTGAATTTAAAATGTAATAGTTTATCACTGTTTTCAGTCCAAAAATATTCAAAAATATATATTTTATTTTATAGTTTATAAAATCGGTCACTTCCTCTACTTCAAACCCTTTTGGAAAGTGAATAATGGCTTTTTATTGCTCAACAGTAATTGTCATTATTATCCTTTTTCTATAAATCCAGTGCAACTTGACAAGTTATTATTTGTTTATAGATAAATGGTGACAGTTTTTGAAGTTAAGTCAGATATACCAAGAGACTGATCATGTGAACGTCTTTAGTAAAGACTGATAATTCTAAGTATAAACTTTAATGATTTTTTTCTTATAGAAATATTAAAACAATTTGAGAATAAAAATAAAATCAATAGGGTTTCAAGATGCCTCTGTTACTTGTAACAATAAAAAGTAGTTGTGAACTCTATCCTTAACTCATTTCTATTTGCCATCACCTAATAGAGTATTGATGGAGAAGAAAATGGCAACCCACTCCAGTGTTCTTGCCTGGGAAATTACGCGGACAGGAGGAGGCTGGTGAAATACAGTCCTTGGGGTCGCAAAGGAGTCGGACATGACTGAAATGCTAAACAATAGAGCATTGAACAGATGGTGGTCACTGAGTAAGAACTTGCAGAATGAGTGACTTTCTCAGGAGTAGCTTGCTTGATTCTACCTACTAAAGACTCCACATCAGAATTTTTGTCTCACTTAGGTTGTCTGTAACTTGAACTGTGACATTATGAGAAGAGAAGTAAGTCTTAAAAATTCAAAACTAAATTATTCTTTTTAAAAATTGCCTCTGTAAATCCAAAGATTTAAATGAGTAAGTGCCTAGTGCTTTTTAGAATACACTAATCCTTGTGGAAAACACTTCAACCAGTGATCTGAGTTGTTGCTGAAGTGCTGCCATCTGCATCCCCATCGCAGAGACCATACTCTGATGAAGGCAGCATGAGCCTCTGCTCCCCTTTGTGCTACAGGATGCTACCTTGGGGCTTGAAAACCTCTTTGACTTCTGGAGAATGAGTGCAGGTACATTTTGTACATACTTGAGTCCTTTAGGAAGGACAGAGATAAGCACAGGGGAATGACTGTCGTTGCCCACGTCTGGCAGTAATGTGGCTACTACAAGTGCACAATTTTATGCTGAGGTCTTCAGGTTTAATATGACAGTCCTAGTTCCTTTCCTTGGACAAGAATTCAGGTCCTGTCCCAACCCCATGCCAAGTCTTTTTCATTACTCTTTTTTTTTAAATTAATTAATTAATTTTAATTGGAGGCTAATTATTTTACAATATTGTAGTGGTTTTGCCATACATTGACATGAATCGGCCATGGATGTACATTGTGTTCCCCATCCTGAACCCCCCTCCCACCTTCCTCCCCATCCCATCCTTTACAGTCATCCCAGTGCACCAGCCCTGAGCACCCTGCCTCATGCATGAAACCTGGACTGGTGATCTGTTTCACGTATGTTAATATATATGTTTAATTTCATCCTTACTAAGGTAATCATACTTCTTAGTTTGCCTAGGACAGTCCCAGTTTATGCTTTTGGCCCAGGTGTAATTACTGATGGTGCCTCTTTCCACTTTTCAATTCTCACTCAGTTTAGATGACAAACTAGCACAAATTGAACACTACCCTCAGGGGTTATTTTTGACTAACTACTGTCTGGTTTAAGTTTAATTTGCAGCATAAGATATACAGAATTCTTCCTCTTTTTCCGTTTCCTCTTCCCACTGCCACAAATACACTCAACTTTAAAATTTTACCTGTAATTACTCTGTTTCGCTCTAATCCCTGAGAGTACTTCCTAGCAACAGTAATCAGTGAAACTATTAAGCGACTTTATGAAGCTCTAACAAATATATTCCCACTAGGTGTTTAGAAGTCCAGGACTGGCATTTAATAAAATGTCTGCAAAGACAAATAAAATTTTGCAAAGGCTAAGTTGTAAGTGATGGTGACAGATGCACTAGCCTGATTATGTTAAATGCATTTATGGAAAAGTAGGATAATGATTGTTTTAAATGTTCTATAATAATTCAAGCACAGTGTAAAATGTTCAGGCTATATTTTATAGCCTTTTTGTCTCTGTGTCTGTCTCTCTCCCCTCTCCCTGTCTCTCTCATCTATCTATTATTCATTATCTATCTATCTGTCATCTATCTATCCTATCTACAAGACTTTAAGTAGGGCCAACCTTCTGCAAAAATAGATAGCAATATTGGTTTTCAACACCTATGTTGTTCAAGAGGGATGTTAGTTGCTCAGTCATGTCTGACTCTTTGCAACCCCATAGATTGTAGCCCACCAGCCTCCTCTGTCTCTGTGATTCTCCAGGAAAGAATACTGGAGTGGGTTGCCATTCCCTTCTCCAAGAGATCTTCCTAACCCAGGGATCGAACCTGGGTCTCCTACTTTGCAGGCAGATTCCAGTGATTATAATATATCCACCTTTGAAGTCACATGAATTTCAACAGAGCACCCTTTGACAGAAAGCCTTAACATAAATGAAATGGGTCAATTGAAGGAAAATGAAGGATTGCAGAAGTCAAGTGTGCAAAGAATAAAGGGCACTTCGGTGATCTTATAATCACGCCAGAGACAGGTAGTTTCTTGTGTCACCCATTTAGATTGTCCCTAACTCTCAAGATTACACAGCTCCATAACTGTACTTAGTTTGGTTTTATTGAGCAAATTTATGTTGAGAAATTTTTTTTAAAATCACTGGCCCTGAAGCACATCTTCTTCAAGTCCCAGTTTCCTGTTAGTGAACAAGTTTTCACTGAAGCATACAATTTCTTCACACCTTTTCATAGACACCAGTGCTGA
This sequence comes from Odocoileus virginianus, assembly GCF_023699985.2. Classification (NCBI taxonomy): domain Eukaryota; kingdom Metazoa; phylum Chordata; class Mammalia; order Artiodactyla; family Cervidae; genus Odocoileus; species Odocoileus virginianus. The sequence goes on from NC_069688.1 coordinate 31,429,795, forward strand.
CAACATTATTCATGATATATTCCTAAAAGCAAAGAGGGATCTATTAGAGTTGGTACATGACACGTTTGCTTTGTCCCTCTTTCCCCAGACTGCCTACTCGGGCCGTAAGACAATTGAATGATTTGAAAGGCATGCGTCAAATAGTAGCATCAAAAAATTTTAAATTTAGAGAAAACTCACCACTACCATTTTTCCATCTACAATTTTTCTTTTGATCGTTGTCTCTTTACCAAGCCATTTTTGAACATGAATCATTGAGCCACCAGCTAGTGTTATGATGCTCTATAAATGTAGAAAGGAATCAGTCAGAGATAGCAATTCACAACATCCTGATGACACAAGACTAGATATCTGTTTTTTAATTTCCATTTTGAAATTCTTTTCTCCAAAATTCTTACATCAGTTCTTGTCCTAATTTAATACCATCAAACCAGGGAAGTCTCAAGAGATTATTCAAGTGATGCTCTTTTCCCCCAGGTAAGCAATACCTAAACTATTTGTGAATGATTGTTCCATATTCTGTGTTATAAAATGACAAAGAAAGGGCTTCTCTGATGGTTCAGTGGTAAAGATTCCACCTGCCAATGCAGGAGACAAGGGTTCAACCCCTGATCTGGGAAGATCCTACCTGGTGCTGGACAGCTAAACCCGTGCACCACAACTATTGAACCTGTGCTCTAGAACCCGGGGAGCCACAACTACTGAAGCCCAAGCCCTAGAGCCCCAGAGTCTGGGCTCCGCAACAGGAGAAGCCACTGCAACAGAAGCCTGTCCACCACAACTAGTGAGTAGCCCCCACTGACTGCAACCAGAGAAAAGCCCATGTAGCAACAAAGACCCAGGACAGCCAGTAAATAAATAAATAAAATGAAAAACAAACAAAAAATGACAGAGAGATCAGAGAAGCAGTGAAAACACATTGAGGTTTTGAGCCCTAAATCATCTGCAAAAGAATTGACTTTAGAGATGTGCACTATTAATTAACAAAATAAACTCAAACTGGCTGGGTGAATTAGAACAAACTATGCCTAACTGCCTTCTAGATTTTTCCTGATTATGAAGCAGGAAGATTTAGTTCTTACCTTCACTTTCCGGTTATCTATGGTGGTTTCATCAAATTCTTCCCCCAACTTGAAGGAGATCTCAGAATTCTTGAAAGAACTTTCAGTCCTGATGGTAACCTTATCCCCGTCAGCACTAATAACGATTCTTGGCTTTGCTGATCCTGCGAGGTTCTGGACTGCAACACTCACTCCTGTAGGAATGAGTGAGAAGAAAACTCAATGCGAAGAGGAAACAACATGGTTTCTTAAGAAGTTTAGGAAGAAGTGCTAGCAATCATTTTGGAAAGCAATTCAAAAAGAACACATCCTCTCCCCATTGACATTTTGGATAGTATGCCATATTTTCTTTAGTGCTCTCTGTATTAGCTGGTTGAGCCAAACCTCCCAATCAGAAGATGTGCCTAGTAATTATACTTGACATTTTAAAAGCTAAGTTCACTTTATCAGACCATTGTGCTTCATCTAAAATCACTGAGACTCTTATACTTCATCTAAAATCTATATTTGTATGGTGCCTTTCAATTGTATGCTGGAGCTTTGTCTCATGAAGTATTTCAACAACAGTATTTCAACAGCAGGGGGTATTATTACCCTCATTTTAGAGATGACTATACTGACTCCCAGAGGGGTAGAGAGGCTTATTCTAGATGATGTGCTTGGTAATTAGCAGAACTGAAATTTAAACACAGGTTTTCTAATTGTCCATAAACTTTAGCATGGCTTTTTTTCCCTTAAAAAACAAACAAACAAACAAACAAAAAACCTTTCAAAGTATCTAACCTACTCTAAAAGAATATGACTTGCAAAAAATAAAAAATAAAAGAATATGACTTATAAAGTTCAGGTTTCTCTTATTTGCAGGTACAATTCAGATCTGGCTGAATAAAGAGGAGGTAGGCAAATTAGACAATTAGGCTGACAGCCTGGCACTGCTAGTCACGTTGGTAATTGTCTGTTGTTGAACTTGTCTCCTGCAATATTTGAGCAGAAGGGCCGACTCCCATCTCGTAATACTGATATAGAAATCGATTTCACATTCATACTATGGGCAGATGGGAAGCCTCTGACTACATAAAAGCAGAAAAACTTTATATGTAGTTTTTTTATTAAAAGGGAGGTTTTTCTTATGTGTTTAAAATTGCTTAATTAAAGGTTAAAAATTACTATTCTTCTAGCATTAGTAAAGAATAGTTTAGTTATTATTAGTTATCTGAGCCATTGTAAATGATATTCATTTCAACTGGAATAAGAGCTAAAGTATGCAGAACTTACAATTCTGAGAGATGTCCAATGGTGGGAAATTCCATGAGTAAAAATATTCTATTTCTATGTGTTCTATTTCAATAAAACATTTGAAACTCTTCAAAATAATGTTCTAAAAATCTCCCAAGTGTATCAGAACTCTAAAAATTAACCCACTAGAAATTTTGCTTGTTGCTATTGCTCTTTTGAAGTTGTAACTTAAAGTAAGCCTTGAAATGAATTTAGTGAATAAATTTAATTATAGATAGTGTATATATATCTATAATGTGGAGCTGTGAAAAGCTATTTAATGAAATTAACAAGATAAAAAGAAACTCTATCATGAGGGTAGGATGAAGTATTTTCAAAAAGGATATATGGTCTAAATATATAGATAATAATTATAAGGAAGTATCTGTGAGCCTAGTTTTGCAAATAGAGATAATTATTACTAGTAATAAAGAGTAAATGTAGATACATAAACCTTGTTAACCCCATGAATATACTCTAGGATCCCAAATGAACAAGAGAATTGTAGGAAAATTCATTGTAAAGTGCAAACCCAACCACATCGCAAAAAGAATTGCCAGTTTCCAAATCTTGTAAAGCTATTTCTCACCCAGCTCTTTCATATATTCATCAAAGTTTTCAATGGAGACCAGTTTCCAGGTTCCCAAGAAGGGCTCAATCATGATGGAAAGCTTGCAGAGAAGAGGTACTCACAACCAAAAGCCAAAGAAACTTAAGCAACACACTGCTACCAGAATCTTAATTTAAAAGACATCTTCATCATGTGACTCTTCTAAAATGGCCAATGGGGAGCAGCAAGACTAAAGATTCTAGGCACCAGTGTTGACTCATTTTATTTACTTTCAAATAAAGACACAGAAAATTAACATGTTAAGTTGAATTTAAGTCAATGATTATAGCTTCCAATAAACAGATTGGTAACCTCAGAGTCATCTGATAAATATTGTGGAATGGAGACAATTTTCAACAGAGATCAGCATTTTGAACTATGAATGCTGAGTCAACTCTAAAGGAATAACCCAACAAATGTCTAATGAACACCTGACTGAGATATTTTCCTACCTGATACAGGGACATCCTTGTTTTCTCTACCTCAGCTGCTTTTTATCTGGACAAGTCACAGTGACAGAGTACTCTCTTAATTATAAGAATATGCGTCCCTCCCTTCCTTGCAGGGCTGATGAACTGATATTACTTAATGTAACTGAAATGTCTACAGTTGATTGGAGTGAGGCGTAAGGTTTCATTGCTGTTAATTAAGAGTAATTGCAGAGTGGGAAGAAAACTAGCAATTATCATTGATGGTGTTTTATAGTTTAAGCTCTAAAAATGAGGGGAAGCTAATGCTAAAATTCATCTTTTAGGATAACAAAGAAATCTTGATATTAAAAAAAGTAATTAAAATATTAATCTTGATAATAAATATCAAAATATCTTGATGTGAAAATAAGATTAATTAAAATTTTAATTTTGATAATTAATATCAAGAAATATTGATATTGAAGTTATGAACAGAAGTTTTAGATAGAAATATGGTATTTTGATATCTTTATTCTAAAAGAAAGACGAAGGCAGGAAGTAATTTAAATACCTGGGTCATTACTTCTAAAATCATCTTCTGTAACCCAAGCAATGGAAGTGAACTTTGCAGGTAAGGCCTTTACTGGGAAGGATTGGATTCTGAGGTTGTAGATTTACATGACAGCTTTGAACTCCAGTTGTTTTAAAGAAGGTTGGAAAATTAAAATGAAGAACAATATTTATACTATCGTCTGCCTGAGTCAAAATATTCCTTCAAGTCAAAGAAATCTGCATTAAGACCATCTATTTGTGGGGAAATTAAAAAAAAAAAAGCAGATGTTTTGGCACCACAAAGTTAAATCTCAAGTGATATAAAGAATTAATTTTGATGGAAACATATAAAAAATTATTTATAATACAATATAGGGGAAATAGTTAAAATATCTGGGAGGCAAAACAAGGAAAGAAAAAACCTTAGAGTCAGTTTTGGGGAACTGAGACCTGGACTGAGCATAAGGGCCTTAGCAGTTGAAAGCACACTCAGAAGTGATGCTCAAGTAAAGAGCAAGTAACTTGATCTTGCTTTACTGGTACTGGATTTGTATGTACTCATCCTGAAACATGGCAGGCATACAAGTCTGTGCATGTTTGCTGGTAGGGTAGCATAATCAAGGTCTCCCCTTAGTCTAACCAGTTTTGTTCCAAGTATTCTACCATTGATTGATTCAGAAATCAATCCAGTGGCCCATGAGGCAAAAGAGAAAGCCAAATTTCTGCCTTTTATAAAATTCGTCACCCTTAAGAGAGAACCAGAGGGACTGTCCCCTCCTTGGCAACTTTTGCTCTCTTGTATGATATTTACAGGCTTTACAGGTGATGTTAGTGGTAAAGAACTTGCCTGCCAATTCAGGAGATGCAAGAGACACAGGTTTGATCCCTGGGTCAGGAAGAAACCCTGAAGAAAGGCATGGCAACCCACTCCAGTAATCTGGCCTGGAGAATCCCATGAACAGAGGAGCCTGGTAGGCTGCAGTCTATAGGGTCGCAAAGAGCTGGACATAACTCAAGCGACTTAGCACAACACACACACACACACACACACACACACACATACACACACGATATTTAGAACTGTTGTATCCATTGTGTTACCAACTCAAAAATGAGGCCAAAACTGAGAATGGGGGAGACGAAAAGGAGGAAGAACTCAAGACCACTTTGTTTCTGGAATCTTAATAAGGAGAATTGATGAATTCCATTATTATTTAAAAAACGTTGTGTCTGAGTTTTTGTTCCTTGCATTTAAACCTTCATAACTGATATGCCTTTGTAAATAGCTCCACCTAAATTTGGACTTTGATAACCAATTCCAGGACTTCCCTGGTGGTCCAGTGGTTAAGTTTCTGTGTTTCCAATGCGGGGGGTGCAGGTTTGATTCCTGAACAGGGAATTAGATTCCATATGCCATTTGGTGTGGCAAAAAAAAAAAAATATTAAAAGAAAATCCTATGAATCATGTGATATTGGCCTCATGCACAGCATCTCCCAGGTCTCCAGATCCAACAAAATCACGTCCTATGTGAAACTGGTTCCAAGCTGGCTGATACAATTATACCTTAATAGAAGTATATTCTGGAACTTTTCTCACAGTATTGCATCGAGTCCTCCTCCAGCTGTCCCCTGAGCTCTTTCATGAGTACATCAAGTAAAGAAAATATTTATGATTCACTTCTGAATCCTTGAGAAACAGTGCCCAGTATATTGTAGTGCCTGGTATATTGTAGGTGCTCAATAAATGTTTTATGAATGAATGACAAGAGGAATAAAATGTTTATTTTGTTTTAACTGACAGTTTCCCTCATCACAGATATTAATCTAACAAGCAAAGACAAAGATTTTTTAAATTAAAAAAAATTTATTGTGGTGAAAGTCACATAAGACATACTATTTTAATCATATTTAGCTGTACAGTTCAGCGGCATTAGGTACATTCACATTGCTGTGCAGTTCTCACCATTATCCATCTTCTGAAATTTTCCTCACTTTCCTAACATCAAACTCTGTCCTCACTAAACAATAACTCCTCACCCCCATCTCTACCTCCTCCACCCGCTGGGTCCCTGGCATCTACCAATGTAATTTCCAGTTCTATCAATTTGACTATTCTAGGTACCCCATATTAGTGGAATCAAATTGTATTTAAGACAGAGTTTTAATACATTGCCCTGTCCTGACCTGCTCATATAACAGGCCTTTCATTATGGTCATCAGACAGCACAGGGATTCTTAGACTCCTTTCATCTTTGCTCAGTGTTTCATTTACCTTCTCAACCAAGAAAGTTCTCTTCTAGCCCTGCTTCTATCACTACTAGCTTTGGGATCTTTGCTTGATTATTTAAAAAAAAAAAAAAACACCATTTCGGATTTCCATGGTGGTACAGTGGATAAGAATTTTGCCTGCCAATGCAGGGGACATAGGTTCGATACTTGGTCCAGGAAAACTCCACATGCCAAGAAGCAACTAAGCCTGTTTGCTGAACTACTGAAGCCTGTGGTCTAGAGCCCATGCTCCGCAAGAGAAGCCACTGTGATGAGAAGCCCACACAGCAAAACAAAGAGGAGACTCCATGAGCTGCAACTACAGAAAGATGGAGCGCAGAGACAAAGACCCGGTGCAGCCATAAACAAACAAATGTTTTTTTAAAATTATCATTCCCTCCAGTAAAAAAAAAAAAAAATTAATTAAAATGTTCTTAATTGTTAATCCCAACAAAGGAACTAGAATACAGTACTCTGTTATGGAAGAGTTACATATTTTATTTTCATGACAGTTTAAATACTTATTTCTCCATGATCTCATTTTTCCATGCTTTTCCAGTATCTCATTTTCTACATTAAGTTTCTTTCTTGAGACTGTTTAGCTATTAAACACTTTTAAAATAGATTGTAATTTTGAGATGTTACATTCTCGGTTCGTGAAGGATACTGATACATTTAAATATGTACTAAAAGCTACAAAGGTCCATCTAGTCGAGGCTATGGTTTTCCCAGTAGTCATGTATGGATGTGAGAGTTGGACTGTGAAGAAAGCTGAGAGCCAAAGAATTGATGCTTTTGAACTGTGGCATTGGAGAAGACTCTTGAGAGTCCCTTCGACTGCAAGGAGATCCAATCAGTCCATCCTAAAGGAGATCAGTCCTGGGTGTTCATTGGAAGGACTGATGTTGAAGCTGAAACTCCAATACTTTGGCCACTTGATGTTCCAATGAGTTGACTCATTGGAAAAGACCCTGATGCTGGGAGGGATTGGGGGCAGGAGGAGAAGGGGACGACAGAGGATGAGGTGGATGGATGGCATCACCGACTTGATGGACATGAGTTTGGATAAACTCCTGGAGTTGGTGATGGACAGGGAGGCCTGGCGTGCTGCGATTCATGGGGTCGCAAAGAGTCGGACACGACTGAGCAACTGAACTGAACTGAACTGAAAAGCTACAAAATGATTCAGCAGTACATCTGCTACTTTATTGCTGTACATAAAATAGCTGGAGCTACACTAGATTTTTTTTTCTAATTTTTTTATTGTCATAGAATAGACATAACACAGAATTAACTGTCTTTAACGATTTCTAAGTGCATGCTTCAGTGGCATTCACATTGTTGTGCAACCATCACCACCATCCATCTCTAGTAATGTTATCTTACAAAGCTGAAACTCTACCCATTAAATAGTAGTTCTCCACTCTCCACTCCCCTGCCTCCTCGTAACCATTCTACTTTCTGCCTCCATGACTTTTACTACTGTAAGTACCTTGTATAAGTAGAATCATGCAGTGTTTGTTTTTGTGTGTATGTGACCAGCTTAGTTCGCTTAGCCCAATGTCCTCAAGGTTTACCCATGTTGGAGGAAATCTCAGAATTTTCTTCCTTTCTATCTAACACAATGGTATTATGTTGGGTAAAGCAAAATGTGTTATTTATATTTTGCTTATACATTCGTCCTTTGATGGACATTTGGATTGCCTCTACATTTTAGCAATAGATGAAAAATGTTGCTATGAACATTCATTGTTGTTTAGCTGTTATGTCATGTCCAACACTTTGTGATCCCAAGAACTGTATCTCGCCAGGCTTCTCTGTCCATCACTATCTCATGGAGTTTGCTCAAATTCACGTCCATTGAATCGGTGATGCTATCTAACCATCTTATCATTTGCCACCATCTTCTCCCTTTGCCTTTGATCTTTGCTGGCATCAGTGTCTTTTCCAATGAGTTGACTCTTGTATCAGGTGGCCAAAGGATTGGAGCTTCAGCTTCAGCATCAGTCCTTTCAATATGGGTATACATGTATCTCTTTGAGTCCCTGCTGTCAATTGTTTGGGTGTATAACCAGAAGTAGAATTGCTGGTGTGTGCATGGTCAGTCGCTTGAGATGTGTCCGACTCTTTGCAACTCTAGGGACTACATCCCAACAGACTTCCCTGTCCGAGGGATTCTCCAGCAAGAACATCTTTACCACTGATGCCACTTGGTTAATTCTATTTTTAATTATTTGAGGAATTGTCCTGCTGTTTTCCACAGCAATTGTACTGCTTTACCTTCCCACCAACATTGTACAAGGTTTCCAATTTTTCCACATCCTCACTAACAAGTTATTTTTTTATAGCCTCCATCTTAATGTGTGTGAGATGCATCCCATTATGATCTTGATTTGCATTATCACTAATAATTAGCAACACTGAACATCCTTTGATGTGTTTATTGACCATTTATGTATCTTCTTTGATACAAGACATTTGCCCATTTTTGAATCAAATAGTTTTTTTGTTATTGTTTTTAGTAGCTCTCTATATATTCTGGATATTAGTTCCTTATCAGAAATATTACTTGCAAATACTTTCTCCCATTTTGTGGGTCACTTCTTAAATTTTTATGTATGTATGTATGTATTTTTGGCTGTGTTGGGTCGTTGTTGCTGGATGTGGGCTCTCTCTGGTGATGAGCAGGGGCAGCTCTTTGTTGCAGTGCTTGGGCTTCTCACTGCTGTGGCTTCTCTTGTTGCAGGGCACGGGCTCTAGGCGGTGGGCTTCAATAACTGCGGCACTGGGGATCAGTACTGTGGCCCACAGGATTAGTTGCTCTGCGGCATGTAGAATCTTCCTGAATCAGGGATCCAACCCATGTTCCCTGCATTGACATGGGGATTCTTAACCACTGTTCCACCAGGGAAGTCCCGTGAGCCACTTTTTCACTCTGTTGGTAATGTCTTCTAATGCACAGGAGTTTTTATTTTCCTGGAATCAAATTTGTCTATTTTCTCTTTTGTTACCTGTGCCTTTGGTATTATGTTCAAGATATCACTGCCAAGTCCAACGTTGTGAAGTTTTTCTAAAAGTTTCAAGTTTTAGGTCTTATATTTGAGTTAACTTTTGCATGTGGTGTTGAAAAAAGACATCAGTTTCACTCTTTTGCATGTGGATATCAGGTTTTCCAGGGCTTCCCCAGTGGCTCAGAAGTAAAGAATCCACCTGTGATGCAGAAGATGAAGGAGATCCAGGTTCAATCTCAGGTCAGGGAAGATCCTCTGGAGGAGAGCCCGGCAACCCACTCCAGTATTCTCGTCTGGAGAGTCCCATGGACAGAGGAGCCTGGTGGGTTACCGTCCATAGGGTCACAAAGAGTTGGACATGACTGAAGTGACTGAGCATGCATGCATCCAGTTTTCCAAGCACCATTTGTTGAGAAGGCTGTATTTTATCCACTGAATGACCTTGGCAATATGCAAGAGTTCATTTAGGAGCTCTCTATTCTATTCCATTAGCCCATATGTCAATCTTTAGGCAAGTATCACACTGCTTTGATTATAGTAGCTTTGTAATAAAATTTGAAATCAGGAAGTTATCAATTCCCCAACTTTGTTCTTCATTTTTAGGATTTTTTTTTTTTTTTGGCTTTTCAGATTCCTTGATATTAGAATGGGCTTTTCTATTTCTGCAAGAAACATCACTGGACTTTTGACAGTGATTCCATTAAATTGGTAGATCACTTCAAATGGTATAGTATTGACAACTTCCAATCTATGACTATGGGATGTCTTTCCATTTATTTACGTCTTTTATAGTTTTCATAGTACAAAACTTCCACTTCCTTGGTTAATTCTTAAGTATTTTGTTCTTCTTGGAGCTATTGAAAATGGAATTGTTTTCTGCTGGGAGCCGGCACACGAGATCCCACCCATGACAAGGTCATGAGGGAGAAAACCTGACGGGCAAGGCGGATCAGGTTTTCAAGGGTTTCGAAAAGGCCAGCTCACGAGATCCCACCCATGACAAGGTCATGAGGAGAAAACCTGACAGGCAAGGCGGATCAGGTTTTCAGGGATTCAGAAAAGCTGCCCCCGGCGCTCACCTTAAAGATGATATCTGTCTTTCTGATGCTTGCTTCAATAGACTACTCCCTAATTTCTGTGACACAGGCAGAAGGCCTTCCCTGATCTCTTTCCAAATAAGAATCAATTTAGAATTTTAATCAATAAGTTTCCCGGGTGGTAGTATTTTATGAGATTATCTAGGGTGAAAAGAGTGTTTTAATTTAAACTCCTTTGCTGGTATTTTAGTTTGTTTGGCAAATGCATTTATGCCCTTGGTACTAATATGCATGACTGCTCATAATACCCTAATCATAAAACAGCATAAAGAACCTGATCATATAAAGGCCCTAATAGACATAGAGCCTTTTTGAGGGGTGAAGGAGTCCTATTAGAAAACATAAGAAAAATTATTCTAAAGGTGGTTATTGAGTTGATGTTTGCTTGCTGTGTTTTGCTTGCTGTGTTTTTGCTCTTAATGTGCTAAGGTTGTGTTATGGAAACCATTGTTAATATAGTTAAAGATCTAAAAATATAAGAGCTTAGTCCTAGTGTGGTAACAATGAGATGGTTGTTAATTGTGAGCCAGGAGTACTAGGCAGAAGCTGCCTCACTGAAGCCGCAGAGTCTGTATGGGGTAAAACTCTTAGATAAATGCAACTGACAACTTCTGCAGAAGGATTAATTTTTGTGTTAACAAGGTTATACTTCTACTCTGTACCTTTGCCCTATGAGACTGCTACCTTTCAGTTAAGGTCACCATAGAAACAGAAAATAGGTTTACATTCACCTGACTTGCACAAAATGTTAATAGGCCCCAAGGCCAGAAGATAATGTACAAGACCCTCATAAACAAAGAAGTATGCAGAAAACACCCTGGTTTCGTGAAGAACAAGCTGATGTAATGTTAAACTATATTCCCCTTAGAGATGTACTAACTTAGGGTATAAAAGCTACAGTAAAAAATAAAGCATTGCCAGACTCTGCGGCACCCCCGTCTGGTCACTCTCTTCTCTCTCTCTCCCTCGCAGACTTGGCTCTATCAAGGCTGGTCTCACGTGTCTTCTCTCTCTCGCCAAGGCCCGTTCATCCTGAGGGTACCCCCTGGATCCTGCTGAGACTGGACCCCGGCAGTTTTCTTAATTTACTTTTAGAATTGTTCATTGTTACTGTTATAGAAATGTAACTGATTTTTGACTAGTGAATCCAACTTCAGGTCTTTCTCAGGGACAGTTTCTGTTGGTTTAACGTTTTCTTTGAATGGGCCAAGCTCTCCTATTTTTTTCTGTGTACTGTAATTTTACTGTCGAAAACTGAAAATTTGAATTTAATAATGTGCTAACTCTGGAAATTAGGTTCTCCTCCTTCTCTAAGGTTTGCTGTTTTTTGTTTTTGTTTTCTGATTGCTGTAGTCTGTCTCTGTGCCAAGAACCAGCCTAAGGAATAAACTTAAGGTCTTCTCATGTCCTTTCTGACCCTGTGTCTTTTCCTTGAAATGCACAGTGACTTTCTAGTATCCTCTGTATATGAAACTGCTTTTGAATGTCCTTGTCTTTAATTATGGCTACTCAAAGAGGAAAACGTAAGAAATGAAGGGAAGGAAAGGGTGCTGGCCCTTTAAATTTCCTGACAATCATTTGAGGAGGGGGAGGAGGGTGGTGTTTGCAACAATGGGAGGAAATGCAACAAAGGTGGCCACCACCTCTTTGTCTGCACTTCAGTGATCAGAAGCAGCAATCAGTGATTAGAACACATATTCCAGGTATTTGGAGGATAGGGTCTTCATTGGGCTTCCTGGGTGGCTCAGTGGTAAAGAATCTACCTGCAAAGCAGGAGCGGCAGGAGAGGGGGTTTTGATCCCTGAGTTGGAAAGACCCCCTGGAGTAGGAAATGGCAACCGGCTCCAGTATTCTTGCCTGGAGAATCCCATGAACAGAGGAGCCTGACGGGCTACAGTACATAGGGTCTCAAAGAGTCAGACATGACTGAGCAACTAACACTAAGATGGTTTTTGCCAAGTCATTCCACTGTAAAATTAATAAGCAATTAATTAATTTTATAGTTATCTTTCATGGCCTAGCTCAACTACATCTTCTATGCTGAAAACCTTCCTCCAGCACATACTGAGTGCTCGGATGTCCTTGGCTTCCTTCCAATCCATAAAATATATCACACAACTTATCATATAATTCATGTCCTCCTCTATATTTTGTCTTCATTCATTTCACTAAAATTTATTGATTGATTACCATATTTCAGGCATTGTACTAGATACTTCGTATATACATAAGTGTCCTGAGGCTGTGTCAGCCTAGTCATGGAAAAGATGAGAAATTAAAATGTGGTAATATCATGTTATAGTAAGAACACATATTTTTCCTGTGGTCATGGGAGGATGGGTTTAACTCTTCTCAGATATGAAGGGTGAGTGAGGAGGAGGAACTATCAGAAAAATTTTCCCAGGTGATATGATGATGTTTGTGTTATTTCTCTACCACACTGAGTGCATGATCATGAATTGTTTTTGTGTTACAAACCACACCTAGCACAGGGAAGAGTGTTCACTCACTCACAAACTATTTACTAAACTCCAAATCTGCTGTTTACTGTGCCAGGGTCTGGGGACATGGCTAAAAATATGACACAATCTTTGCCTTTGAGATGCTCTCAGTAACTGAGTTTTTCCTGTTGCCTAGCATTTTCTGGTTGTTTGGCTACACATAAACTATTTTAATATTTTGTAAATTGAGATGGGGTGGTTGCACAAGTGGATGGATAGATCCATGATCAGATATAACACTAAAATTGTGTTTTCCACATAACTGAACACAGGGAAGTCCACTGATAAGCGATCTAAGTGCCATGTCTCATTCCCTAATCCAGAAATTTTTGGTACTCACAGACTCTGGTTAGAAGTGCTATAACCACATTGCTCAGAAGCCAGATCTCAAATACCAAAAACATTGCTACCCAAAGGCCATCTTGGAGGCTTACCTGTTCTTAGTGAATAATTCACAGAAAATGGAGCTCAGTGATAGCAGTGATGGAAACTGCATAAAAGAAGGCATAAGCTGGCCCAGTATCTCACCCAATTCTTACTATTTCCAAGGAGGGAGTGAGTGGCTTTTTTTTCCATATCTGTTTTAAGATATAGATGGACTCTATGTCTACACATCTCTGTCTGAGAAGTATCTATTTGATCCTGTCTCTCTTCCTTTAAAAGTAGAATCGCCTCTATATTTCTGTATGTGTGTTGATAGAAGCAATGTTAATGAAAAATTATGTGAGGTTCAAAGATGTCCCAGGGAGGATAAATCAGAGAACTGACACTGAAGATATATCTTGTTTCTACAGCTTTAGTTTTATGGTGAAAACATAGAAAACAAGAAATTGACTTATCTAGCAAATTTACATTGGACTAAATCTTCTTATTCTGTGCTTCCACATCAACTGACAAATAAGAATTAAACTTGAAAAGTAGATTTTGAAAAAAATCCTTGAATGATCACAGCACCATTTATGAATTAAGCTACCACTTGAACACTGATGTGTGATCAGTTGTGCCCAACTCTTTGCAACTTCATGGATTGTAGCCCATTGGGTTCCTCATTGCATGGAATTTTCCAGACAAGAATACTAGGGTGGGTTACCATTTCCAGTCCAGGGATCGAACACACTTCTCTTGCATCTCCTGAATTAGCAGGTGGATTCTTTACCACTTTGCCACCTGGGAAGCACACTAAATACTGATGGTTTCTGGATCTATGTTCCATCTAGGATTGCTCTCTTGAATATCAAATTCCTATGTCTAGTCCCTACTTATTTTACAGACTTAAACTTTGAACTTCAGTTTTCTCATCTTTTAACAGGAATACCAAATCCTCATCATAGGATTATTTTGATAATAAATTAAGTTAGAACATGTAAAGTGCATGGACCATAGTAAGTGTTTAATAATTATTGATTTACCAATAATTTTTCTAAATAATTCCTACAAACCTCTTTTTGAATTTTCCAATTCTTAAGTAATTTCAAAGTGAGAGTTTAACTCTCTGCTTTTGTAAAGTAAATTATTATGATCAGAAAGTTAATTTACCTCTTCTGGCTTCTCTGTATCTTGGTGTTATGCATATATTGTGTGTGTGTGTGTGTGTGTGTGTGTGTGTGTGTGTTGCTTCAGTCGTGTCTGACTCTTTGTGACCCTATGGACTGTAGTCCACCAGGCTCCTCTGTCCATGGGATTCTCCAGGCAAGGATACTGGATTGAGTTGCCATGCCCTCCTTCAGAGGATCTTCCTGACCCAGGGATCAAACTTGCATCTCTTATGTCTCCCACATTGGCAGGTGGGTTTTTCACCACTAACACCACCTATGCATATGGTGCATGTGGGCATGCAAAGTTGCTTCAGTTGTTTCCAACTCTTTGCTACCCTATGGACTATATTCAGAAAACAATAAACTTTTTTTTTCCATGCTGTGTGGCATGTGGAATCTTAGTTACTTGACCAGAGATTGAACTACTCCTCTGGCAGTGGAAGCATGGAATCTTAACCACTGAACTGCTGGAGGTGAAATGTTAGTCACTCTCTTGTGTTTAACTCTTTGCAGCCCATGGACTGTAGCCCAGAAGTCTCCTCTGTCCATGCAATTCTCCAGGCAAGAATACTGGAGTGGGTTGCCATGCCCTCCTCCAGGGGATCTTCCCAACCCAGGGATTGAACTGGGGTCTCCGGCACTGCAGGTGGATTCTTTTACTATCTGAGCCACCAGGAAGTCTCTGATAAACTTATTTTTAAAGGAAGCATCACAAATAGAATGTATCAATTGCAGGACACACTTTAAAAGATTTTGGCTTCCTATAAAACTAAGCATGTGATAGGGAAATTTCAGTCTATGTACATGGAACTCCAAGGATCTATAGAGGTGCCTCAAAGTACCACAAAGTGCAGAGGATACAAATTTTCTCTCTCTCTCTCTCTCACACACACAAATGAAAACACACCCTTACTGGCTTTATTATCATTATTGTTTGTTTTATATATTGAAATTCCAGGGAAGTTTTATTTGCATAAAAATTCCAGGACATATTCAATATCTTTAAAAAAAATTCCACTGGTAAGAAAAAAAGAAAATTTTGGAAATGACTACAGGAACATTTACATCATAACTCATTACAAGCCTGTCATATCTTTTCTGGAATAAATGTAACGTGATTATTTGGACTTACTTCTAGACAGATTCCAGGGATACCTTGGTTTACTAATAATTTTTCAGGTTAAAATTTATAGCCCAGAAATCTTTGTCTACACTCTTCGTTGCTACCCCACCTCTCTGCCTTGATGCTCTAGGACAGATTTTTGTGAAATGACAATACTTGGATCAGCTGACTGTGGACAATTTCACTACATTTAAATCTATGTTAGGTCCCTGAAAGGGTGTTGCTTGACTATAGCTATGGTAAAGAAGGACTTCATATTCAGTAATATTACATATTTATCATTTTCTACCTAAGAATATGGGAAATTCATATTTTTTTCACCTTGAATTATTATTTTAAAAAATCATATTATACTGGAAACAAAGCAATAACACAATTTTATATTTCCATCACTAAATTATGGGTAAGAAATTGTTAAATATAATGAATAAATCATTACATAGCCTTATAAATCTAAAAAGCTTTATTTAACTAACACAACCATATCAAAATCAATCTGGGAGAAAATCAGTTTCTTGCTTATTAGTGGAAAATAACAATATATGTTTGGACAACGCATCCAACAGAAAGTCATGGAGTTCGATGCAAACTTCACCCATTTCAATATCCCTTGGCTTACGCTCTCTCATAAACTCTGGTAGCAGTGACACCGTTCATGACACATTCCTAGGCACAAAAGCAAAATACTGGTAAAATCCTCAGGACTCAACAACTTATGTTTTGTTTATTTATTGTCTCCTTCAATGTTGAGAAGGAAAAAATGTTCATCAAAAGATATTCACTCTTGGCTCTTGTTATACACTTGATGTTGTAAGCAAACTAGGGAGACACAAAGATCAGGAAGAGACAAGTCTTGCCCTCAAGGAATCTTACAATCTATGTGGTGAGTGAAAAACATAATTAGACATGCACAATACAATATGGTTCACATTGAGAGGGATAAGAAAATACTTCCTGGGGCCCAGTATACATAGACGGAGCTTAGAAGGATATTGCCAGAGTGAAACCACATGCCCAATAGACTAACTTTTCATTCTACAAGGGCAATTGTCTATTTCTCTAGGTAGCATAACGATTATGGGATGACCTAGCACTAAAATCTAGAATTAAGTAGTGGGAAGATACTCACCAGCACCAGCTTATCATCCACAAGTTTTCTCTTTATGGTGGTTGATTTTCCATCCCAGTTTTGTACCTGTACTAGGGCACCTCCATCTAAGTTTATGGTGCTCTGTGGGGATAATTAAAAGTGATTACAATGACAGAGGGAAAAAAAAATAAAGCACTTTTATTTGCTTATTTTGAGGTACTTAGCAATTCTAAATTACAAGAAAATGTTGCAAAAGAAAACAATGAATGCCAAAAACAACATGCAAAATTACATGTATATTATGATCAGAATATTATACGAACATGAATTTGAAAAAAAATACTGTGAAAGAATATAGATAATAAATTTATGTGGAATAACATCATAGGTGGTTTTTTCCTCCCCCCCCGCTTTTAAAAGTTCTCTAACATTGTTATGTTACTTCAATTTACTTCAAATACTATATATACATATATATAATATACATATATATATAATATATATACATATATATATACACACACACACACACACACACACATATAGTATGACAAATTTTTAAACATTTTTAAAGCAATAAGGACAATTTTGTTAAATGGGGGAAAATTCACCAACTAAATATCAAAGGCAATGTGGTTTAGATCTAGCAATCTGAGATTTTTGGCTTATAACGGAATGGTTTTCCTCCTTCTACAAAATGGCTTGTTGTAGGCAGAAGTCATTTATAAACCAGGCTTTTACTCTGCTCCAGTTCTTTATTCCTCACCTTGACTTTCCTGTCATCTGGAGTGACTTCATCAAATTCTTGGCCCAATTTGAAGGAAATCTCAGTATTTTTAAAGGTGCTTTCTGACTTAATGGTGACCACATCCCCATTTACACTGATGATCAAAGTGGGCTTGGCCATGCCAGCCACTTTCCTGGTAGCAAAGCCCACACCTGTAGTTGGGAAAAGAAAAATGTCAAGTATACGATTTTTCTCTCATATATTTATCTAAGAAAGAGTGTGTGTGTGTGTGTGTGTGTGTGTGTGTGTGTATTTAGACAGATGCATGTATGCCCATGTACCCATCTACACTCCAGTGAGTGTATTAAAGGACAAAGGCTCCAGTGAGTTTATTATTAAAGTCTTTATTTAAACATCTCCTGAAAATAAGTGAAATCAGCTAATACTTAAATAACACCCAAGGCACAAGTAGATGTAAGTCTGTTCTTTAAATTTCCCCCTCTGGGTTTCAGATGAGACTCTTCAGGAGACCCATTGTTACTTTTCCATAAGCATATGTAAAAGATTAAATTTTCTGGGACATACATATTTTAAAAGTCACTGCACTCTCAAAATAACTGGCCATCTCAACCATGAGAGCAGCCACCTTCATTTTACTCAGTTCATGAAACACTTGAGAATCTCAACCATTGCTTCTTGAATAACAGAAACCATCTAATCCATAGTCAAAGGTAGAACTCTCAATAGGATTCAGGGGACCAGTAGAGAGTTATTCAGTTAAAATTTAATTTGGGTGTACGCTGCCACTCCTAGTTTTCTTGGCTTTTTATAATCACTCTGAAATGAAGATTTTGATTAATTTTTCCGAAAGGCAAAATGTTTCTTGCATTCATACCACTTTAGAGTGGTGATGGTAGTCCCAATAAATCATAGAAAATTTTAAAGAGGGCTTAGGCATCAACTGAAAATTTCAAAGTTTAAGAAATCATTATTTTAGTAAGTTCAGAAATTAATACTTTGCTTCCCAATCACTTAAGTGGCAAGCTCCTCTTTTTAAAAAAAAAAAAAAAGAAAAAATAGGAATGTGTTTTGGGGGATGTTACAACTTTGGGTTGAATGATTTACAACTTAACATAGAAAATAGTACCTTACCATCGCTGCATATGTTACAGAGATTTTACGACAGTCATAGGTGTGTTGGATTTTTTAAATGCACATGCACAAATCTACTTCTTTGTCTAGGTAAAGACACCAAAATTTAAGAATAGTGGGGAGGCAATATATCATACAAAACAAGCAATGCCGAGGCTCCGATTTACCTCCCTGTCTGAAAGTGGTGACAGGTGGGAAGATAACATGCTGCTTCATCAAGTCTTGTCTCTGTTACAAAATGTAACCTCAAATTAATGGAGTGAGTCAGCACACTCCATAATAGAGTGAAACATTGGGTGTGGTTCCAGATTGGCCACGCTTAGGAAAATCACACTCTCCTCTTGCTTGATTCTGTTTTCATCTGACTGATGAAAGCGATACCTGCTGACTGAAGGTAATCAATTAGAGCAGCTAATTTCAGAATGTATCTTATTGTCTTTCATTATCATCAATACTTAATAATTTTAAAAGGCCATGGTGTCTATATGCGTGCTAAGTCCCTTCAGTCGTATCTGACTCTTTGCAAACCTGTGAACCATAGCCCACTAGGCTCCTCTGTTCATGGGATTCTCCAGGCAAGAATACTGAAGTGGGTTGCCATGCCCTCCTCTAGAGGAATCTTTCTGACCCAGGGATTGAACCCTCTGTCTCTTAAATCTCCTGTATTGGCAGGTGGGTTCTTTACCACTAGCACCACATAGGAAGCCCAAACGCAATGGTATAAGAATTTAAATATAAATATTCAAAGTGTAAAATGCTTCTAAAAATAAATAGGTCAATAGACTCAAGGCCTATAATATCAATATCAGTGCATATTGATTAGATTATTGAGTTACAACTAGTCAGTAGTCTGGAAAACTAGGTCTCATTCATATTGAAGTTCCTGATTTCCCTCTTGTCTATAAACATGGAAAACAGTAGTTATAAACAAGCAAGAAATATACTATAAGATTTAGAAGAAGGTTAAGTCTTGAGATTTAGGGATTAAATTATAATCTCTAATAAAGATATTGCGGAAAAAAAAAAAATCCCTCCCCAATTTGCAACCCGTGGATACAGCTGCATCATGCATGGGTGTGGCTGCCTGACTGAATTCCCGCCCCTCTGCTCCTTTCCTTTACCTTTGTAATTATCTGGGGAACACACAGGTGATGTCAGCAGAATCCAAAAACCTGAAAGCCTCTGTTATCAATAATTCTGTGTCATGCCTTGTAATAGTAAGTCAAACAGCTATCTAAGACATTTAAGGAAAACATTTTCAGAAATTAAGATTTTTCCTTCCATAATACAACCACACATTTTAACAGGTTGACTTTAAAACAATAAAATAATTGGTTAATATACATTACTCAAAAGATTGCATTAAGATGATAAATACACTGCTTTCAGTTTCAAATGGAAATTATCACATGCTAGGAAATAAATATAGGCTTATTTCCAAGTTATTGCTTATTTTATATACAAAAGGAATGAATGGAAAAGAGGCAGATAGCCAAGTAAACCAAAGATATTCAAGGTTAGCAATCAAATAAAATCTTGTCATTTCTATACAATGCCACTTACACTTATTTTCATATCAGTTCACCTTTAGTAAGTATTAGTTGTGACTTCCGTCTAGAATGTTTCTGGAAACAAATGATTCTCACATGTTATTTTTATCACATCTATATAGAAAGCAGCATTTCATGTCAGGCCAGTGCTTCCAGAGTGAAAAAGAACCATAGACCTCTCTTTCCTAGAGAAAAAGTTATAAGCCCAGCCATTCAACAATGCATTTCCTTACCCACTTCTTTCATGTAATCATCAAAGTTTTCACTGGAGACAAGTTTCCAGGTACCTACAAAGGCATCACACATTTTGTGAGCTTTCTAGAATTATTCTTCAAGGTGAGAAAGAAGCACAGCTTTCAGCAAGATGCTGTTACCCTCTGAGTCCAGATAACTTCCTTTTAAAGGTGCCCAGAACATGTGATCTTGGGCATAACCAATTGGGAATGGTATCAGATCATTTCCTTCATTGCCAGCCTCTGCAGTTTTCCCTCTGAGTCATGTTTTTAATAGAAATTTCTCAACTTTGGCTCTCCTTGGCAAATGGTCATTGGACTCAGAGTACAACTTATTTTTAACCTTTAACAGAATATTTTCAACAATCTTGTTTTGACAGCTTAAAATTCAGTACATTGAGTTTCCTATTTTTTTTCATACATATTTATCCCAGTGTAGAGTGGAGCAGTGTATTATCTTGGGATAAATTCTGACTCCCTTTTTTAGAGTTCCTATTAAAATTGTAATTATGTGGTTCGTTTGAATTGAGGAACATTAAGAATTACCTTGGATATTCTTAAGTAATTGCAAAGGCTATTTGGGGCAGTACTGTCTCAGGAATTACCTAGAAATTAAAACAAAATAAGTAATGGCATTTTAAAGTACCCCAGCTTTCTCATTTCAAATGTTTTATGTGAATGAAAAAGAAAAAGTAAATTTAATTCTCCACCAGGAATCTAGACAGCAGTTTTAATTGATAAATGATCATTTATTTAACCTCATTCTTTACATCCCCTAAATAAGAGCATAGTGTGGATTTCCACAGACTTCCTTAAAAAAAAAGGCACCAATCCAAATATATTCCCCTTACTGAGAAAATTCATCCTGCTCCTGACCTGTATTATAAGCTCTAAATTTATCCAGATCTAAATGGTGTTGCTTTACTTAAAAACAATCTGGAGTGGGGTAGTCACAAGCTACTGAAATCTAATTTCCTTCTTTTACATAGTAAATAAGTCATGAGAATGCTTTTCTAAAGTAACCATGTTTATTGGTCCCCCTGCACCCCCACCAGAATGATGGAAGACCGTCACATGGGCAACAAACTCCCATGAACACACCCAGATTTTCGGAAAGGAAAAAGAAATTAAAATATCATGGGGTGTGTTCCTTATCACCGCACTGTGTGTTGCACTGAACACTATCTGCTGAGCATATCATTGATTTGTAAGACTCCTAAGGGCTTCCCAGAAATGGTTGAGTAAGAGGATTCCGTGAAGGACATATTTTCTATAGGCAAGAAATTTGCTAAGAAAAACTGGTAAAGTTGTGTTACAATAGTAACTTTTAATGGTTGCATATGTTAATGGCACAGTGATAATGTTCATTCACTCTGAACTGTTGCATAGATATATAGACTGTGGGTGGTATACCATTCAGGGTAGGCTTACTATTATGAATTCATTGAACAAGAAAATAAAAGTGATCAAGCTTCATACAGGGATAACTTCATGTTCTAAGTTAATGATGGCTTTTGTTTTTAGTTTGTTTTGCTTTTATGATAACTTTTTAAGAGAAGTTTTAGGTTTACAACAAAATTGAGAGGAAGGTACAGAGATTTCTCATGTACTCCCTGGCCCACCACATGCATAGCCTCCCCCATTATCAATATCATTCATCAGAATTGCAATTTTTACTAAGAATGAACCTATATTGGTATACTATAATCACTCAAAGTTCATATACGACCTTAGGGTTCACTTTTGGTATTGTGTGCTCCATGTGTTTGGACAAAAGTATTAATATAATGACATGTTGTTTAGTTACCATGTCATATCTGACTCTTTTATTTTTTAAGTAACAACTTAAGTTTTTATTTCCCAAGATAGGTCTGAATGTTTTCCACTTTCTATGTTTGAATTGGGCTTCTTGCTAACTAGCTTTGTTTTAAAATTAATTGGTTAATTTATTTTACTTTACAACATTGTATTGGTTTTGCCATACTTCGACTTGAATCCACCATGGGTGTACATGAGTTCCCCATCCTGACCCCCCCCTCCCACCCCCTCCCCATCCCATCCGTCTGGGTCATCCCAGTGCACCAGCCCTGAGCATCCTGTATCATGCATCGAACCTGGACTGGCGATTCATTTCACATATGCATATCTGACTCTGCAACCCCATGGACCATAGGCTGCCAGGCTCCTCTGTCCATGGGATAGCCCAGGGAAGGATACTGGAGTAGGTTGCCATTCTTCCTCCAGGGGCCCTTCCTGGCCCAGGGTTTGAACCTGTGTCTCCTGCACTGGCATGTAAGTGAATTCTTTGCAACTGGTCCACCATGGAAGCCCATAATGACATATATTCATCCTCATAACATCATACAGAGTATTTTACTGCCCTGAAAACCCTCTGTGCTCTGCTTTTTCATCTCCCTCCCATGCTCCCACGACTGTCCCACAACCCTGTCAACCACTGTCATTTTTACTGTCTCCATAACTCTGGCTTTTCCTCAATGTAATCTAACAGGAAACACATAATATGTGCCTTGTCGATTGGCTTCTTTCACTTAGTAATGTGCATTTAAGCTTCCTCCATCTTTTTTCATGGCTTAATAGCTCATTTCTTTTTAGCACTGAAAAATATTCCATTGTCTGAATGTACTACAGTCCATTTATACATTCACCTTCCGAAGGACATCTTGGCTGTTTCCAAGATTTGGCAGTTATGAATAAAGCTGCTCTAAGTGTCCACATGCAGGTTTTTGTGTGGACATGGTTTTCAACCTCTTTGAGTAAATGATGGGGTAATAGTACTTTTAGTTCTATAAGAAACTGCCACATTGTCTTCCAAAGCGAATGCACCATTTTGCATTCCCACCATCAATGAGTGAGAGTTCTGTTGCTCCACGTTCTCAGCAGCATTTGGTTCTGTCATTGTTTTGATTCTGGCCATGTTAATAGGTTGCCGTGGTATCATTGTTTTAGTTTGCATTTTCCTGATGATGTATGATGTGGAACATTCTTTCATATGCATATTTGCCATCCATGTATTTTCTTCGGTGAGGTGCCTGTTAAAGTCTTTGCCCATTTTTAAAATTGTGTTCTTTGTTTCTTATTATTTAGTTTTAAGAGTTCTTTGTATATTTGGGATAACAGTTTTCTATCAAATGTGTTTTTGTCAAGTATTTTCTCCCAGTCTGTAAATAATGGTGTACTTTTCAAAATATACATTGAGATTTCATTCTAGTAACAAATTGTCTCAGATAGATTTTCAAACAAGTATCACATTTGAACATATATCATGTGTATGTGACACTGCAATTTAAACATTTTTTAGAGATGGACTGTCTAATACAGTAATCACATGTGGCTTTTGAATACTTGAAATGTGCTAGCATGACTGAGAAACTACATTTTTATTTTATTTAATTTTAATTAAAATTTTAAAAATGGTCCTGATTCAGCTGTTATAAAACTTTTAAATGTATGAAAAGTTATGACCAACCTAGACAGCATATTAAAAAGCAGAGACATTACTTTGCCAACAAGGGTTGGTCTAGTCAAGGCTATGGTTTTTCCAGTAGTCATGTATGGATGTGAGAGTTGGACTATAAAGAAAGCTGAGCTTGAAGAATTGATGCTTTTGAACTGTGGTGTTGGAGAAGACTCTTGAGAGTCCCTTGGACTGCAAGGAGATCCAACCAGTCCATCCTAAAGGAGATCAGTCCTGAGTGTTCATTGGAAGGACTGATGTTGAAGCTGAAACTCCAATAATTTGGCCACCTGATGCGAAGAGTGGACTCATTTGAAAAGACTCTGATGCTGGGAAAGATTGAAGGCAGAAGGAGAAGGGGACGATAAGATCAGATAGTTTGATGGCATCACTGACTCAGTGGAGATGATTTTGGGTAAACTCCGGGAGTTGATGATGGACAGGGAGGCCCGGCATGCTGCAGTCCATGGGGCGCAAAGAGTTGGACACAACTGAGTGACTGAACTGAACTGACCTGAAGAACCTGAATATGTGAATCTACCCTTTCAACCATAAATTTTATGCAATGTAAATGTCTATCAACCATTTCAAAATAAACTTCAGAGTCTGAATGGAGGTGTACTGTTAGTATAAAATGCATACTGAATTTTGAGGGCTGTATGGAAAAAAAGTACAATATCTCATTAAAAATGTTTACATTGATGATACGTCAAAATGACAACATTTTAAATGTATTGGGTTAAATAAAATATATTACTAAAGCTAATTTAGCCTGCTTATTTTTTACTTATTAGTACAGCTGCAAGAACAATTTAGGTTATATATGTGGTTCACATTACGTTTCTATTGAGCAGTGCTATTTTAGAGTACCATGACACCAAGTTTCATTCATATATTCAACATGTCTCAGATGCCATTTACTAGCCACTGGGGATTCAGTACTGCGCAAGCTACACCAGGCACTTGATTTCTCTCATGGTGCTTATATTCTAGTATTGGAGAAGATAATATACAAAGAGATAAATAAATAAACTAATTTAGCTGTGTGTTTCAAAGAAAATAGAAGGAAGTAAGGGTGACAACCATGAGGGTTGACAACTCCAGATGCAGCAGTCCCAGGCGGTGAGTCAAAGGAGGTGGACAGTTGAGTTGACACTTGAATGATAAAAAGACAACCGTGGCGAGACCAAAGAAAAGAATGTTCCAGACACAAGGAATAGCAGGAGTTGCTGCTTTCATATCTGTTCTTGACAACTTTACCCAAAAATGACCACCATGACAAAGGTATTGATATATGTTCCTATAAACCATAACCAAAGTACAGATATATGTTCCTTGTCATCAGAGTCTAAGATCCATTAAGGCAGGGTCTTTCACCTAGATTGTCCACTGATTTTTCACTGATGTTACTTGATATATATCAAGTAAACAAGTTTCAATAAAATGCATAAAGGAAACCCTAGTTTGGTAGGTTAATGAGAGTTCAGCAAAAGTCCTGTAAAAATGCTTCGAAAATACTTGTGTAGGCCAGCAACCTCATGTTCCAATGTCAACATATTTAGTGCCTGATCACTGGAGAAATGTCAGAGTTGAGACTTTCTAGAAATAACCACTAGCTCCTTTAATGATTTCATACAAACAAGAAGAGTAGTAACCTGAAGTAAAGAGCCTTGGCAATAAAATAATGAAGGTGTAAGAGGGTAGTTGAGTCCACATGAAAGAATTTCATGTTATCAGTTGTGTAGAGTAACAAAATAGGCTCGACAGAATTACTTGAAGAGATGTCTTTAAAAGCAGCTCAATTTATGGTCCAAACACATGGGCCATTATATGGGATGCTAATATACTTTCTATGCACAAACCTTTTAAGTTATATATCATGTAAGATAGAAGATTCTTTCTGCCTTGCGGTAAGTAGTCCAGAAATTTAAAGCAGAGGCTCATACCTCCTATTTTATGCATCTGCTCTACAGATCAGCAGGGAATACAAGTAACTGCCTAGTTCCTCCATAATTTATCTTCATCTCAGTTCCTAAGATGCACTCTTTTTGCATAAATATATAAATAAAATGGAATATTCCCTCACCAAAAAATTATCTTTCACCACAGCATCCAATGGACTGCTATGTGAGTAAAGTGGTTTATTATAAGGACAATCACACTAAAAAAAGATTTAAAGCTATGTAACATTAGAGTCAACACTTTTTAAAAAATATTCTCTAACAAGGACCTATAGTATAGCACAAAGAACACTACACAATATTCTATAATAACATTTATGGGAAAAAAACATGAAAAAGAATAGATATAGTTATATGTATAACTGAATCACCTTGTTTCACACCTGAAACTAGCTCAACATTGTAAATAAACCATACTCCAAAATAAAATTTAAAAATTTGTTAAAAAGAATGAAGGAAAGAAAATAATATTTTCCCTTTGTATTAATGAAGAAAATTCAGATTTAACTAAATTTTAGTGATCAGCCTTCCATGAAAACTAGTAGAAATTATACTATTTACATTTTCAAACCTAGTTTCAAAGTATAAAGCTCAAACTAGCAAATAGTTTTCACAAAATCGTTTTTGCAAACCTGTGTCTAAGACATTAGCCTAGATGCAGTGAGGAAGTATAACAATAAATAACACGTGACTTTTGCCTCTCCTTAATGATTCAACTTCCCATTCTAGTTACCAGCCTGGGACCAAAATAAAATACACTATAAAGCGTTTTTAGATGTTTTGCTTTGTCAGTCATCTTAATATGAATTTTTTTTTGCACAAGAAGCTCTTACTGATCTCCTAAACTTTTAAAATGCTTTTAGCATCTTTCGTTAGCATATACAGTATAAAAGATAAGCAATACCTTCATTCCAAACCTAGTTCCCCCTCATCCCTTACCTCCCTTCTCCATCCTAAACCATATCCTATCCATGACTTAAACTTCTTAGTACCTCATTCACCAGATATTTTCTGGGTTAATACATTGATTAACACAAGGAATGAGGTATGAATTTAGGGTACATAATCATCCTTAATGCTTGTGTATGAGTTTTAAACCAACAAAGCCATGGGCTCAAATCTGAGTTTTACAAAGATCTAATGGCACTGGGAAGGGTGGATTTTAAAGGGGAGAGTAAGCAGATATAAATTCGTTTACAAAGCAAGATTAAGAGATGGCGAGAGACTGAGCAAAAGAATGACAACAAGATGTTGGAAAAGCAGCGGGATAAATTGAGCCACCAGCTTCCCTGTGGCTCAGACGGTAAAGAATCTGCCTGCAATGTGGGAGACCTGGGTTTGATTCCTGGGTTGGGAAGATCCCCTGGAGAAGGGCATGACAACCCACTCCAGTATTCTTGCCTGGAGAACCCCCATGGACAGAGGTGCCTGGCGGACTACAGTCCATGGGGTTGCAAAGAGTCAGCACAACAGAGTGGCTAAGCACAGCACAGCACAGGCTGAGAAACGGTGCAGGAAGCGCCTTCCTTCTGGAGGAGCCTGGTTCCCATAGACAAGGCACATGGGAGAAGATTTGACTTTGTTTAGAAAAGGAATTCCCACAAGGGGGAACTATGGTTTTGTTCACAAATATTCAAACACAGCATTGATACACACATGTAAAGCCAGCCTCTTCCCCCAGCATTGTAAAAAGGGGTATTCAACAACCAGAGTCTCACTTTGCTTTGGAAATGTGGAGATGGGAGACGTGGTCCCTGATTCTCAGTGCTGTTGGTGGGCTGTGTGTATGTGGTGGGGGGACAGGCACTTTTTGATTCAGGCCAGCTGCTTTGCACTTTGCTCTACAATGGACAGCTTCCATGGAATGCATCCCTCTGACCTTTGCCTCTGCTTATTTCTTTTGGAGGAAACCAGGGTATTTTTTTTTTTCTGACAATTTTAAAGTTGAAGAGGAAACATACCTAATCACTAGATAATAAGGAGCAGAGACAAAGCCATGATGAGAGGGAGTGTTTTCACAGCATGTAGGTGGTAGGTTAAAGAAGAGTTCATGCCAAGACTCTCCTTTTATTGAAGCAAAGTTGCTGTGTTAATGCAATATCATTACCAATGTTTTAGAGTTTGTCAGAGTCTTAAGCTGAAATTTTGGCAAAAAAAAAATCATCATATTTCACTTGATTTTCTCTCCCCACACACTGCTTGGACCATTTAATATGAGAATTGCTTTATATATCCTAGTATTAAGAAGCAACATAAAGGTAACCTGTATTAATTTGTGTGCCATTCACTGAACATATGTTCCCAGTGACTGACTATTGACTCTTTGACTTCAAAATGGTGATGATTTTGAAAAGAGTGAGTAAGCCAGTAGATTATGAGTCAGTTAAAAAGGTAGTGGCTAATTACAGACTTGTGTTGTGGCTTCAAGCATGTTGCATAACTTCTTCACTTGCCCTCTTATTCATAAAAGGGATTCTTCATCCATAGTGTAGTAGGCACAAGTAGGAATCAACTAAAGAGCTGGCAAAGTACTTTCTGAACATAGAGTGTGCCCTACACTTTCTTTGTGTAATAAAGCAAACATCATTATGGAGAACTGACCGTAGGCAAAAGTGAAAATATTAACTAGAAAAACCAGAAAGAAATGTGCAAATGAACCAGAAGACACCACCAAGAAAATGTACAGAGAGACAGACAGAAACACACATTCACACAGTCGAGTTTTTTCTCTTCTAGCTATGAGCTCTTTAGGGGTAGGGATTTTACTCTGTATGACTTGGTAGTTCTGTAGATCAGCAGTCTCCAAAATTTTTGGCACCAGAGACAAGTCTCATGGAAGACATTCATAGACCAGGGGCAGGGTTGGGGAAATGGTTTTCAAGGATGATTCAAGTGCATAACATTTATTGTGCACTTTATTTCTATTATTATTACATTGTGATATGTATAATGAATAAATAATATTTACATATATAATATAATAATATTCAACCCACCAAAATGCAGAATCAGTGGGAGCGTGTTCTTGTTTTCCTGTAACTAAGGAGCATGCAACCTAGATCCCTTGCATGCGCAGCTCACAGTAGGGTTCGATCTCCTATGAGAATCTAGTGCTGCCGCTCATCTGACAGGGGGTGGAGCTTGAGCGGGAATGCTGTAATGCAAGTGGTGGGGAGCCGCTGTAAATACAGATGAAGCTTCACTTGCTCTTATCTGCCACTCGCCTCCTGCTATGTGGTCCAGATCCTGACAGTTCACTGTTAAGAGGAAATCGATCAGATGGGTTTTCATCATATTAAGGTATATATGACAGATAATATCGTAACATTACTAGAAGTGTTTACATCTTTTAAAACAATCCCGACAAACTCCCCAAAATTGTGACAAGGGGGAAATTTCAGATGTTGGGGATAAACCATAGAGGAGGAGAACTAGTTTGGTGCCCTGAAGTTTAGTAGCATGCTAACTGTCACTTGTGCTTTTAAGAGCTCTTCTCAATCCACAAACAATGAACACACCCTATCTTTTCCAAACTGCTATTCATATCCTTGCTTTTCCCCGTCTCTCAGCCCAGTTACCTTCTATAGGCTTTTAAAATTGTACACATATTAAATTAGATATTTAGAGCTAAAGGTGAAGAAGATATTCAGCTATGTATTCATTAAAAGTTTAATAAGTACCAGTCTTTGTGTTTGATACTGCGGCACAAGAATGAATAAAACAAGTAGGGAAGGCAGGTGAGGACTGTGAAGGGATGTGCATCCAGAGTGTTTCTGGCTGACAGTTGACATAGTTTTGGGTTCATAATAGGCACTTAGAGAAAAATAAAGTTTAAGAGACAGAAGAAGGAAGAGGAGGTCAGGGAGGAGGAATAGACAAGAAAAAAATAAAGAAAAGGGGAAGAGAGGAAGGGATAGTGAGAGAGCATGCTTGGGATGAACACATGGGTACCCTGAGGTTGCAGACAAAATGAGTATCATATACTAGAATGAAAATATCAGAGAGCAGGAGATGCCACAATAGGCACTGACTGTGACTAGGTGCTGATAAAGAGACAAAACAGGAGCAGCCCATCCAAGAACAATTTTGATTACGAGGAAACACCGAGTATTCTTTCTGTGGGGCACTTTGGCTGTGGGACTTCCCTCCAGTGAACTCTGATCGAATAAGAAATCACAAATGTCAGGCATCTGCAAACTATGTTTGCCATGTGGGTGTTAACTTCCCTCTTGACAACAATCCTCTCACTGGGTGAAATGTGAATTCCTGTATTATTCAGTGGTTTGCCAAGATTCTCCAAATCTGGGTATTATTACCCCTTCCACCAGATTCTTGATAATAATTTTTATGTTGTAAAGATACAGCCATTCTTTAAAATTTTGTCATTATGCTAAATTTTTTATTCAATGAACACTGATATATTTGTGATATTTTTCTGGTTGCCTTATAAGCAGTGTTATATAAAATAAAGAATCATGAGCTCTGGAGTTAAGACATGTTGAAATTCTGTTTCTACTATTCACTAGCTTGTGACCTTTGGCAAGCTAGTTAATTTCTATGACACTCAGCTTTCTCATCTGTAAAACTGAGAAGCTATATTTGATGGTGTTGTTTAAATTAGCAATCTTCAATGTCAGATACTTTATACGTTTCCTAGCATATACTTATACATGTTGCCTCACATACACCTAACGACATATGACAGTTAGTACTGACAGGAGTAGTAATAATAATAATAAAGTACCAGAAGACAAACCACATTCTTGGGATGTGAGTCCTGGGCTGAGAAGAATTAGAAAATGTTCTCTAATGCAAAATAGTCTTACTTTCAGTCATCTTTGGTTTAGAGCTCTCAAAATGTTGAGCTTTCTCCAACAATGACTCAAGAGTGAAAGTTCAGTCATGAGACCATAGGAATCATGACATTCAAAAAGAGTTTTCTTGATATCCATGATTCAGAACAAGAAAGTTTTTGTCCTCGAGAACATGATACCTTATCATGATACCATGTTAATCCTTCTTTCCTCTCACTTCTGTAAATTTTCCTCCCCAAATAGAAATAGCTTAATATTAAAATATAATAACATTATGCTTGATGCAAAAATTCAAACAATATAGATATAGAGGAAAAAGGAATTGTTCTACTTTCTAGATCATTTCTTTCAGTGATTCAATGAGTATTCTTTTAGTCTAGCCATATACAAATACATGGAATCTGAGTATGAATTTTTAGTAAAGACTTTGGATGATATGTCAAGACTTTGTATACACTTGGTCTCCCAAGGTTTTCATCTTCACTTAGTAATATATCATAGTCATCTCTTGATGTCAAGGAATATAATTATATCTCATTTAAAAACATTGCTTCCAAGTATTCCGTTTACATATGCACCATATTTTAGCAAATACTTCTACTTTTCATTGTTAAAAAACTTTAGTAAACATTGTTGTACCTATGTATCTTTGTCTATTTGTGTTAATATTTCCATAGAATCAATGCCTAGAGACAGATTTGAAGGGTCAATGGTTACACACATTTTAAATATTGATACATACTATAGAATTGCCCCCCCAAAAGGTTATGCCCTTTCAACTTCCACCAATAGTGAACGATATTACCTAATTCTTCTCAATGAAACTGAAAAAAATGAGGCTTGCTTTCAATGGAACTTATCATTTGAAACAGTCAACATGGGCACAAGACGAGTTGACAACCGAAACTTGAGTATGAGGCTGTCTAGCCATGATTATCGAGGGCCTGACTTAGGAAATGCAAGTGAATTGGATGAAGAAATAAGTAATATTATGTACAAACAGTCTTTGGCTTAAAAAAAAAAGTAAGACATTGAAGCAACATCTCTTGAAAAGGTTTAGGGGAGATGGTGAGACCTTTTCAAGTTCCAGTCAGAGAGAGATGGCGTGCCCATCCTTTAATTGTGTCTTTTCAACTGCTTTCCAAATAATGAAACAGGAAAATCACAATGACTCTACTTTGGCCATAACTATTCTCTTAAGGCCAATCAAGACTTCATGAAGTATGTTTTTTTTCTTTTGTACCTTTTGTGGGGTTGAGCATTTGCTTTTATAGTTCCCAATGGAGGTAATCTGTTAGTAAGTATAGGAAGCAAGTTTGTAATATCATAATTTTTATGATAAAAAGACTTACTATGATTCTAATCCTCTTGAAATGTTTATTCTCTTCTGTGTATAAATATGATAGATTACCTTACACAGATTAAAGACTGTTGCACAAGTGGGTTTATCAGTCAAGGAACTAGGTAGCCTCATCAAATCAAGTGTAAATCTGCAAAAAATGTATAATAATCAAAGATGCATCAAAACAGAGTTCCTTTAACATGGAAATAGAGAGAAAAATCTAACATAAAATCTAATTTAAAATTCAGGAAGCTATGGATGTGTTTCCTAAAGTTTGATCCCCATGCCCAAGGGTGCACTTTTGGGACCCTATGCCTTTTCATTACCCTCCCTTGCACACACCATGAAGCTGCCTCCTGATCATTAGTATCTCACAGAACAAGGATTCTACCAAGAACAATTGTTTTGCCTCCATAAAGGCACCAGTCATTCTTCAAAGGCATATTAATGAGTACAAATGCTGGAAATCTTCTTTGAGCTACTCTGTTAAAAACTGCCTTTAGGGTCAGATATTGGTAAATAAAAACTCCATATAGCAGCAGTTTCATCTAACACAAATAAAATTAACCCCTTGATTATTTCTAAATGTTTTAATCATTAGTATATATGTGAAGAATCATGAATTACTTTGACAAATTAATTTTTTGTCAAGGATTTCTTTTTAAAAAACTTTTGATTTTGTATTGGGGTATAGTTGATTAGCAAACAATGTTGTGATAGTTTCAGGTGAACTGAAGGGACTCAGTCATACATATATATGTATTCTTTCTCCCCCAAACTCCCCTCCCATCCAGGCTGCCACATGGCATTGAGCAGAGTTCCAAATGCTATACAATGGGTCCTTGTTGGTTATCCATTTTAAATATAGTAGTGTGTACATATACATCCTAAACTCCCTAACTATCCCTTCCCTCCATTCTTCTTCCTGGAAACCCTAAGTTCATTCTCGAAGTCTGTGAGTCTTTCCATTTTGTAAGTAAGTTCATTTGTATCATGTCTTTTTAGATTCCACTTATACAGGATGAATACGATATTTCTCCTTCTCTGTCTGACTTACTTCACTCAGTATGACACTCTCTAGGTTCATCCATAGTGCTGCAAATGACATTATTTTCTTCTTTTCAATGGGTGAGTAATATTCCATCATATATATGTACCACATCTTATTTATCCATTCCTTTGTAGATGGACATTTAGGTTGCTTCCATGTTTTGGCTATTGTAAACAGTGCTACAGTGAACATTTGGGTGCATGTATCTTTTTGGATCATTTTCTTCTCCAAATATATGCCCAGGAGTGGGATGCAGGGTCATATGATACTCTATTTTTACTTTTTTTAAGAAACCTCCATACTGTTCTCTATAGTGGTTGTACTAATTTACATTCCCACCCACAGTTTAGGAGAGTTCCCTTCTCTCCACGTTGTCTCCATCATTTATTGCTTGTGAAATTTTTGATGATAGCCATTTTGTCTGGTATGAGGTGATAGCTCATTGTAGTTTTGGTTTCATTTCTGTAATAATTAGTGATGTTGAACATCTTCTCATGTGCCTATTGGCCATCTGTATGTCTTCTTTGGAGAAACTTCTATTTAGGTGTTTTGCCCATTTATTTTGAGTGGGTTGTTTGTTTTGATGATTTTAAGCATCATGAGCTGTTTGCAAATTTTGAGCACTAATCCCTTATCTGGACTGGTCTGAAATTAGGAAAGGAGTATGTCAAGGATGTATATTGTCACCCTGCTTATTTTACTTATATACATCATGCAAAATGCCAGGCTGGATGAAGCACATGCTGGAATCAAGATTGCCAGTAGAAATATCAACAGCCTCAGATAAGCAGATGATACCACCCTTATGGCAGAAAGTGAAGAGGAAGTAAAGAGTCTCTTGATGAAGGTGAAAGAAGAGAATGAAAAATCTGGCTTAAAAGTCAACATTCAAAAAACTAAGATCATGGCATCCAGTCCCATCACTTCATGGCAAATAGATGGGGAAACAATGGAAACAGTGACAGACTTTATTTTCTTGGGCTCCAAAATCACTGCAGTCTTGTAATTAAAAGACACTTACTCCTTGGAAGAAAAGCTGTGACAAACCTAGATAGTGTACTAAAAAGCAGAGACATCACTTTGCCAACAAATGGCCCTGTAGTCAAAGCCTTACTTTTTCCAGTAGTCAGGTACGGATGTAAGAGTTGGATCATAAAGAAGGCTGAGAACCAAAGAATTGATGCTTTTGAACTGCGGTGCTAGATAAGACTCTTGAGAATCCCTTGGACAGCAAGGAGATCAAACCGGTCAAGCCTAAAGGAAATCAGTCCTAAATATTCATTGGAAGGACTGATGCTGAAGCTGAAACTCCAGTCCTTGATCACCTGATGCAAAGGACCAACTCGTTGGAAAAGACTCTGATGCTGGAAAAGATTGCGGGCAGGAGGAGAAGGGGACAACAGAGGATGAGATGGTTGGATGGTATGACTGACTCAATGGACATGAGTTTGAGCAAACTCTAGGCGATGGTGATGGACAGGGAAGCCTGGTGTGCTGCAGTCCATGGGGTCGCAGAGTTGGAAATGACTTAGCAACTGAAACACAACAAAATCCATCACATCATTTGCAAATATTTTCTCCCACTCTGCGGGTTGTCTTTTTGTTTTGTTATGGGTTTCCTTTGCTGTGCAAAAGCTTGTGAGTTTAAGTAAGTCTTATTTGTTTATATTTCCATTATTCTGGAAGGCAGATCAAAAAAGGTATTTCTGTGACTTGTGTCAGAAAATCTGCCTCTGTTTTCCTCTAGGAGTTTTATAGTGTTTGGGCTCACATTTAGGTCTTGAATCCAGTTTCAGCTTATATTGTGTGTAGAGTTAAAGAACGATTTAATCTCATTTTTTAAAATGTAGCTGTCCAGTTTTCCTAGCACAATTTGTCAGAGACTGTCTTTTCCTTTGTCTTGCTCCCTTTGTCATAAATTAATTGTACATGGACTTATTTCTGGGTTTTCCATCAAGGCTTTCTTTTATCTCCTTTATTTCCCTTGGAGAAATCATTTCATGTTTTGGTTTTGAGTTTTGGGAAGTTGTAAATTTATTTATGAATTGACGCCTGTGCTTTTTCAAAAAATCATTGAAGCTTATATTTTTAATATGTGTTGTTGCTCCTAGATATTCCTTGAAGTATATTTATGTCCCTTAGAATGTTCCTAATTATTTATTTTCTTAAGTCATCCAAAAAAAAAAAAAAAAGAGTTCTGGCTTAGGGAAAACATATAATATGAAATACTCATTTAATTTTTTTTAAATTTTGCTGTAATGTGTCTGAGTTTTATTATAAGATGTGTTTTCTTCTCTTTCGTGCTTTAGACAAAGGAAAGGATCAGCATCCTTTCAACAATATGGACAGGCAAGACTATCCACTTAAGCATTCCCAGGGATGCGAAAGTGGAATTTCCCTTCATCCAGATTTCTTCAGGGTTTTGATTCCCAACTGTCCTAAAACTTGGAAGCAGCCCTTCTAGTTCTTGCTCTTTCCCATAGTTATCTTGCCAAATTCTGTAAATGTCATTCTCGCTTCCTTCCAAATCACACCCAGGGACATTGTCCTCAATTTTTTCTAGATGACTTTCCCCCCCTTGTCCTTTGACATACTTCTGAGTTCCTCAGGGCTACAGACCATGGGCTATTTTAAATCAAGTCAGTGACACATTCTCAGTTCCTAATATTCATTTTTTTAAAAGTTCTGATCATGTTTTGTCATTATTCAAAAATAACACTCTATTTTAAAAAAATCACAAAAGAGCAGTCCAAAGTGCAACCTCACTAATTTCATAGATGAGAAAATATCTTGAACATAAAACCTTAGTGAACAGATATTCTTAAAAATACATTATTTCTTCTAATTGGAGGATACTTGTCTAATAATGTAATTTGCAACTGTAAATGAAAAAATCTAAATACATATAAGAAAGCATATGGTAATTTTACATGTCATTTATATTTGGTGTTTTAAGTTAATTTTTACAAAAAATGTGCTTTTATCCTTTATGGACTATAAAGTATATTATTCTTAAAATTTTTACTCTTATTAACTTTCTCCTAGTTTCTTTTAATTACTGCAATTTTACAATAACACCAAAAAATAATTATAAAAATCACAGAATTATATTGCCATCACTGAACTCTGTGAATTCTCTTTGTTTTACAGATTAGAAAATATATCCTCAATATGTTGTATGGCTTGTCCTAATTCACACAGATACCAACTTAACCAGCATGAAAATAGAGTTCTTTTCATTTTCTCTGTATGCTTTCTACTGAAATTTTATTTTCCTAGTGCTATTTTATTTTCCCTAAGTTACTGTCCAATGTACATCATGCTAGAAGTTATAATACTCACTACATGTATTGAACACATTGAAGCATCTCTTCAGATTTTCTTCATGATATTGTCTCTTGGGATCTCTGCCCTAGCTCCCATAGCAACCAAGACAGTTAAACATAAATAACACTGCATTTCTAGAAGGACTGTGGATTCTAGTGTCAGCAACAATGCAGGGACTAGGATCTCTATATCTCTAAGCAGTTACCTACCTGTCTAGCCCCTGTGAAAACTAGATTGATTATGAATTGAAAACACATTAATCGTCGATTTAACCAGTTGGTATCTCCAAAAAAACCTGATATGCCAGCTGTGGGTATTTTTGCTGCATTAGAACTTTCAGAGACCTAGGCAAGCAGGCACTGTCCGGTCGGACTCCCAGGCATGTAGCAGGATCATAATGGAAGGGTACTACTTGGGCCTCCACCAGAAGGCCAATTAACAACAACCAGGCCCAGACGCTGCGGTAAGGCAGCAAGTTCATTACGGTGGTCTGCAAAATAGGTGCTGTGGATAAGAAGGAAGCCCAGTTACCAGAATCTAGGCACCCAGGCTCAGCAGACTGGACTGGCAGATTGGAGGGTGTGACAACGCTGTCTCCAAATGAGGACGAAATACAGGTCATGCTTCCTGGGGACAGCTAGGGTGAACTCCAGGAAAGGATGAAGTGGCCTCAAGCACTGGGAGGGGTATAATGAGTGACCAGGGCTTAAACGGGTTATAATAACCATGCACAGTTCCCACCCTTCCTCCCTTGACTGGGCTTTTAAGGTCATTTTTTTTTTGGGGGGTGTATATTTCTTCACATGTGTATTTTATTTTAGTGCCTATCTACTACCCAGCTACTATTATTACTTTTACTTTTTACTGATATTAATGATAATAACATTAAAACATCATTAAGTCTATTGGGAAGACTGGACTTTAAAATAAATAAATGCAATATAGGTTATAGGTCCTCCAGTACAAGTGTGTACAAGATTCCAAGGGAATAATAGTTTTACTTGGAACAGTCACAGAAGCTTCAACAGGTTGAATCATGTTTTAACTTAAGGTTGAAAGTTGAAGAGTCCACGAAAAGGATGTTGCAGGCAAAGACATTTCTTCACCCTACATGAAGCCAGGTGGCAGATGAGGGTGGAAATGTACCAAGAGGCTATGTGATAAATAACATTAGATTCTTTGCAGGAGTGTGGATTTGGTATTGGAAAACTACTGAGAAGATTTTTAAGCCACAGAGATTTGAAGACTTTTAAGCCAATGAGAAAAACAATTTACCTCTTATAAAATTCATTCTAGCAGCACAATGGGAACTGGGGCTGGAATCCAATTGGGAAAAGGGAGATGGATAAGCCAGGGGGACCCTGAAGGCAAGAAAGCTAGAGAAGAGCTGTTAAACTCTATCAGCAGGAAGGAATGAGCATCTGTTTAGCCCATGTTTTTTAACTGGAATTCTCCCATCTTCGTCCTGAGCAAAATGAACCCTGAATCCTGCCCTGTGCCTGACAGGCACCCTCTCCACCCTCGTTCTCTCTCTCTAGCACTGAGGTTGTCCAGGTGCAGGTTGATACAGCATTTAGAAGGTTTTTGGAACTGACCTTGGACAAAAAACAGCTGAGCCTCTCAAATCTTTGCCCTCCTTCTTCCTTTTTGCTAAACCTTGAGTGAAGTTGTTGCTGTTTGGTCACTAAGTCATGTCCAGTTCTTTTGCGACCCCATGGACTGTAGCCCACCAGCCTCCTCTGTCCATGGGATCTCCCAGACAAGAATACTGGAGTGGGTTGCTATTCCTTCTCCAGGGGATCTTCCTAACTCAAGGATCAAACCTGACTCTCCTGCATTGGCAAACTGGGGAAGCCCATCTTGAGTGGAGTAGCATTTCTTAAAGTCTGGCCATGTGCTTCAGGAGCACTTTGGGGGCTTATTGAAATACCTATTTCTAGACCTCCTGGAGCAATCAGGATCCCTTGGATTTGGACATCAAATCTATACTTTTCACAGTCTCCCCAGAGGAGAATGACTTTGAGAAGTCCTGCAAGAGACCACTAGCTAAGTGATCCTTTGAGCTGTGGTATTAGAAAAGACTCTTGAGAGTCCCTTGGACTGCAAGGAGATCAAACCAGTCATTCCTAAAGGAAGTCAATCCTGAATATTCTTTGGAAGGACTGATGCTGAAGCTCCAATACTTTGGCCACCTGATGTGAAGAGTTGATTCATTAGAAAAGACCCCGAGGCTGGGAAAGATTGAAGGCAGGAGAAGGGGATGACAGAGAATGAGACAGTTGGATAGCATCATTGACTCCATGGACATGAGTTTGAGCAAACTCTAGGAGATAGTGAAGGACAGGGAAGCCTGGCATGCTATAGTTCACGGGGTCACAAAGAGTCGGACATGATTGAGTGGCTAAACAACAACAACCAGCTTGGGGAACTTTTTAAAAAGTAGCCTTTGTGACCCCATCCCTCCAGAGATCTGAAGGCCTAGAGTTGAGTGCAGGGTCCTCATACCATAACAAGCAAAATCCCTGCTGGGGGTGGATGCTCATCAAGTTTGAGAACCATTGCCTAATAGTGCCTTCCTGGTGAATTAACCTTCTGCTGTTTGAATAAATGAAATAATTAGTCACAAACCTTTCCTTGTGTAATTACAAAGGGATGATTGAGTTGCCATTTTATTGAATTACCACAAAAAGATTTTTAAAAAGCAAAGAGTCTAAGATGAAAGAAGAAAGTCCTTCTTAAACTTACTGCTTAAGAGATGCTCTTGAGAAGGAATAGCTCCTGATGACCACAGCATTTCTTAATTTATGCCTGACAAGACGCACAGCAGGCAGAAAACCACCAGAGGTGGGACAGGCTGCCTTTGATCTAATCATTTGTATCAGAGTCCTTCTCCAGCTCCTCCCTCGTTTGTTTCAGAAATACAAGGGAACTCCCTTTAGCTAAGTAAGCTTGTGCTTCCAGTTCAGAAAACAAGGGTCATCACTTTTCCACTTGCTCATCTGCCAGGCTGGTGAGGGTTTTAGGCCCTAAACATGATCTAATCCAATAATGAACCTGTTTGGGGTGGGAGGAGGAGGGTAGGATAGGAACTTTCCTATGGATAGATTAAATAACAACTGATAATTGTAAATAAAATGACACCAATGAAAAAAGTGCCTACCTGGGTCTTATTCACCATATCAGCATCCAAGCCTAGGACTGCAATAAAGAGTTTATGTGACTTAAAATGAGATGAAAGATATGCCATGAGCTATCACTGAGACTGGATCTGATCTGGCTCCACTACTTGCTTTTTCCTGGTTTAATGAAACTCTCATGGGATTGACTATTAGAGCTCTTTGCTCCATAAGACACTCTGTGAATACATGGAGGCAGGTTTTTTTTTTTTTACCAGTTTCAAAATGATGAAAAGATGCTTTTGGAAAATTTTTCTTTCTTTCTTTCTTTTTTAATGTTAATCAAATTTTTTTAATAAAGAAAAATCAAAGGAATTATTTAACAAATATGCTCAAATGACAAAGATGATTTGTTTAGGAATCTTAATGATAGAGATGTATGCTAAGAGTGTCACCATTAAAAAAAAAAAGACATTCATTCTATGACTAGAAAATACCTCAAGATAAAAATATTAATTCAATAAGAAAATATTTCATATTTATTTATCACAGAGACTGTAGATTTAATTAACTCATTTCTATATTAATTTACGCAGTATACATTCCTTTCTCTAGTTGCTCATGCAAAAGAACAGGGAGTTTTTCTCAAAACAGAACAAGTCAGTGCCAACAGTTTCAAGTCATGACTTAAGAGTCAAGCCTAGAAGAGCTTGGCTTGGAAGGCCATTTATATTCACCTGTACCCTGGTCTGATATCAGCTCTCTCCTTTTTAATGGTTACACTCTATTACTAATGAATGGTTCTTTATACTTACTCAACAGACAAGTTACAACAAATGTATTTATAAATTAATATGATATCATTCAACAGGGAGGAGAGTACCTGAAACCTAATTGACACCCTGGCACTGTTTTCAGGTAAACCACCTCATTCCAGCTAATAAATAAAAATAATATTTTAACACAAAGTATTCATCCTGCCTATGTGCTTCCCCTAAACTGCGGTGTAAGAGACTTAGAATTCAATAAAATCAGGATACAAAAAAATAATGAATACATCTTAAGAAAGGTAAAAAGTGTAAGTGAGAACTGTTTCCTGTAATTCCAACCACATTACCTCATGAGTAACTTTCAGGACAATTATTATAAAAAAACAAATACTATAATGGAAATATAGGGATTCATTTATTACTTTTTGGTTTACAAACAAAGGCACCCAATAATGCTTCTATTTCTTATAAAAGACTATCAATATACATTTAAAACAAAAGAGCAAAAAACCCTGAACCAGTTCCTACAGACAAGCACAGAAAAGGGAGAGAAATAAGATTTTTCTCTTCCTGCTTCCAAACTTTATTACACAGATTCAGAAAATGTTTATTTTATGCCATCCCCAAGTCAAAGAATGTATTGCCATGCTTCTCGGTGATGAGTTATTAAACATATTAATGTTGCCAAGTCAAGTTTGGTTATAGTTACAATGACTTCACAAGTGACAAATGCATATGCCAGAATTATAAGAATCAAGAGTGAATGGGGGAAAAAACAATGTTTAAAATGTAGCTTTATCAAATGAGTTAAATGACTTATTAGATTTATTTAACAGGCTATCCTGTTAAAATTTGAGTCTGAGTGTAAAAATATAATCAGAAAGAACTAAAAAACCAGGTCTAGCAAATGACACCAATACAAATGATTTCTAAAATCTTTATGTTTGAGTTAAGCTCCAAGTCAAGTTGGTGAGGATTAACAACCTATGTATGTTTTTATACTAATTTTAAAACTTTTAAGTTCCAGAATTACATATTAATTTATTCATTAGCTTTCTTTTAACAAAAGAATTCTAAACACACAAAATTAATGCAGTGGCCTTAGCACCCTCCCAATTATCATTTCCTCAAGTTAGATTACAATAATAATGACAGAGTTCAAAGATACACACCTCCCATGTACTTCACAGGCCTGCTAAAGTTGTACCTGATTCTTTTGCAAGATACAGATAATTCATCTAAGTATATTCAGCAGATGTATAAAAATCATACAAATGTTAGCATATTTTCAACACATTATGGAAATGTATTGGAGAGACGGAGCATTCAAAGGATAGAGCATCTATAGTTAATTATGTGGGCCACTTTAAATCAAAGGCATCATCATTTATTCCATTCTTAGACACTGCCATGGTCTCTCACACCTTATAAAAGGTATGGTCCTAGACCAGAGACTTCAGTATCACTGCAAAGAATATATAATATATATTTATATACACATTTCTTTTAAAATAATGTTTTAAAAGTTTACTACAGAAAATATGGCTTCAACATGGAAGCATTTTCCTTTTCAAGATTATACATCTGCATGGAAGAAGGTGATTTCCTTTACATTTAATTTTTTTCACAATAATAAAATAAACTTCTTAAACATAGCATCTGAATTGATGAAGAAAATTAAGATTAAAGTTCTATGTAACTTTCTGTATTGTAAACTGACTTCATCAAACATATTCAAGATACACTGTTAATGGTTTAAATATAGTACAACTTGATCAGCTAAATTAGAACATGTTATGCTGATCTGTTAAACCAAATGTGTTACAACAGTAAGGAGAATTAACTACTATTAAGATTTAAAGGGAATTATAATGTATCATTAAAATATACATCAATTTTCTTGCTATGACTTGTTTCTATAACTCATTTCTTTCTAAAAGCTAAAACCACATGCACAAAAATAAAAGGTATCTTTAAACTCATTCAACAGTTTGCTACTTTATGTGGTATGCAAATAAAGTTCTTTATTTAATCTTATACACATTATTCTATGCATTATTTTTCTTGAAGGAATTCAGCTCTCAAGGTCAAAAGTTAGTATATGTTTACACACATATGAGAACATTTTCTTAATGTTATGACTACCTGCAAATACAGTCTTCCATAGTAATGTACTTTCAGCTTTAATTGGACAGTATAAGCCTTTTAAAGTCCCGTTAGCAAAATCTATAAAGGGAGGCGAGCACAAGTATGATGAACTCCTCCCTGCGCCCACACCTCATTATCAAGGTCTCAAGGAATCATCCAGCTTCAAAACAGGAACAAAATGTCACAGAATTGGTTTTTATTTGGTCATAATGTGGTCAAGAAAAATGTACTCCTATTCTTCTTAATACTAATAGTTTTAGTGAATTTTCATTTTCCTTCTAAAAACACATGGCATATGCTGATATGGATTCTCAAACTCATTTAGATCCAGTAGGGTCTCTATAATAATATATAGCCTTCTGATTATGGAAGTAACTGATTGCTTATAGAAAATGATATGTATCAGACCTCTAACCAGAGAAAGAAGGAAAATGAAAATGTGCCTTTCACATTTGAGACCATTCAGTAACTTACAGGATGATGTGAAAATAGTCTGGCTTTAATTTTAACAAAACTAAAAATCACTTCAACTGATGATAAAAATCAAACACTGAAGAATCAAATATCTACCAACTTAGCTAGTATTCCCATCCAAATAAATGCTTTCCACTGTACTAAATATTATAATTAGAAAATCACTCTATGTTAAGGCATATTTTAATTAGTATGTTCCAGAATTGCACAGTTATACTGGTCAATATTCCCATCTCCCCCTCCTACCCTTACCCAACCAAGGGAGTGACGGTAGCAACTCAAAATGTCTGTTTTGATTTACTCAGATTGAATTAAAGTCTATTTAGGCAGACTTCCATCCAGCAAGAGATCTTTTAAGAACTTGCAAGCACAAAAGAGGGTGAGGTTTTTGCCTCAGGTAAAATGTGAACCTTCTTGTAATTTCTATTGTGTAAATGTTCATGAAAAGAGAATAACCCAGAGATTAACATTAACTCTCCTTTCTACCACCAGGAAGACCAAGAAGATAATTTTTTCTTTTTTTTGAAGCATAGCCCTGCTCGTAATAGGGCAGGGTAGCTCATTCATTTGACCTGGACATTTCAGAAAAGTCTTGGAAAGAAAAAAGCCCCCCCTGCAATCTAGAAGTATTTGATTCATAATTAATAAGGAAGGACAAAAAAGATTTCCCTGAAAAAGTGTCACGGGAGTTGAATATTGTGGGATAGTACAAGTTTGCCAGAAAGAGGAGGAGAAGTGAAATGTGACAGTTTAAAAAAAAAAGTACATATTTTAGTGCCCAAAAGTGTGTGGGAGGGTAAGGATGAGAGCATACAGTGTCTGCGTTTGGGGCCGGGACATCTGAGGGGGTGGACCTGGAGGTCAGGTCCACGTGTTTGTCAGCAACATGAGCATCACTGAGTTTTCCAGTAGGGGAGTTCATTGGGAAATCAGATTCAAGTTCTAACGAGGTAATTCTGGCTTCAGAGTGGCTTCGTTTAAAGGGTGACTGACAATTGTGACTAGAGACCAATTAGAAGGCTAGTGCAGTTGTCTAAAAGAAAAATAAAGTGGGGGTGCACTAGGATGGGAATAAAGGGGGGCACCAGGGTTTCCAGAGCTTTGAGGGTTGCATAGAGAGGCTGTTTGATCTGTAGCCCTGTAGCTTTTCATACCCCACTCCTTTTACTGCTGTGTCATCATTTGCTCTCATTTGCTTCTTTCAAAAACTCTGTCTTATCTCCTGCTCCCACGCAGCTGACCACAGTCTCCCTTCTCTGGAATACCATTGCATATGGTTTGTAAGCTTGTTTGAGATAGGATTTTTTTTTTTTTTCTGCTTTGAACCCAGCTTTGAATGTTACTGCCTATCACTCCACTTAGGAGACAAACAAGTATATTAAATGGAGCTAAAATGCATTCTTCCCATCCACCACCATCGCCGTAACTTCAGTCTTAATGAGATAAACTATGAAATGCAGAAACTTCAAAAAGACTCTTTAATTTTCCAGAAGAGCCTAATCCCAAATGAAATATACAGCAATTGCATTTTTCCTTCCTTAGTCCCTAATATCGCCTTTTAAAAATTTTCCCAAAGGGTAGTATTTCTCAACCCCAAGAAATAGATACACAAGTCCCCAGGTCTTCTCAGACTACAGAGGAAGGTAAAAAAGAGACAGCAAAAGGAATAAAATATTTACAATTCCTTTCAACCCTCCTGTTATTTTTTCATGCCTTAGACTTGTTGGAGGTGAGAGTCAGGTCACTGCTTTTTAGTGGCCCCACACTCTAATCAATGTCAGGGACCAAATGATGATAGGAATGGATGG
Source organism: Odocoileus virginianus (assembly GCF_023699985.2). NCBI lineage: Eukaryota > Metazoa > Chordata > Mammalia > Artiodactyla > Cervidae > Odocoileus > Odocoileus virginianus. The sequence continues at coordinate 31,474,276 of NC_069688.1, forward strand.
GATTTTCTCCTCTTTGAGAGCAAGGCTGAGGCTCCTACTATACTATAACTGCTACAGGGGTTTACTTATTGTGGATATTTAATTGTAATTAAATAAATTATGTTGAATTGAATCCTCATTATAATTTTTAAAAATTTGTGTTGGTCTTCATGGTTTTAGAGAATTGCTACCCTATCTCCTTCTGTCCTTTCCATAATTGTGTAACATAATCAGTCAAAACCTTACTGGTATTATTATATAAATGCTTATTTAAAATGTGTGTTAAAATGACCAAGCTTAACCAAGCACCAGTAGGCTGTTAAGTGGCAAACCAGAACTCAAGCTCAGGGGTTTTGACTTAGTATTCTGGTCTCTCCATCAGTCCTAGGTCTTCTGTGGGATTCTTTTTTTTTTTTTCCCATTTATTTTTATTAGTTGGAGGCTAATTACTTTACATCATTACAGTAGTTTTTTATCATACATTGAAATGAATTAGCCATGGATTTACATGTATTCCTCATCCCGGTCCCCCCTCCCACCTCCCTCTCCACCCGATCCCTCTGGGTCTTCCCAGTGCACCAGGCCCGAGCACTTGTCTCATGCACCCACCCTGGGCTGGTGATCTGTTTCACCCTAGATAATATACATGTTTCAATGCTGTTCTCTTGAAACATCCCACCCTCGCCTTCTCCCAGAGTCCACAAGTCTGTTCTATACATCTGAGTCTCTTTTTCTGTTTTGCATATAGGGTTATCGTTACCATCTTTCTAAATTCCATATATATGTGTTAGTATACTGTAATGGTCTTTATCTTTCAGGCTTACTTCGCTCTGTATAATGGGCTCCAGTTTCATCCATCTCATTAGAACTGATTCAAATGAATTCTTTTTAATGGCTGAGTAATATTCCATGGTGTATATGTACCACAGCTTCCTCATCCATTCGTCTGCTGATGGGCATCTAGGTTGCTTCCATGTCCTGGCTATTATAAACAGTGCTGTGATGAACATTGGGGTGCATGTGTCTCTTTCAGATCTGGTTTCCTTGGTGTGTATGCCCAGAAGTGGGATTGCTGGGTCATATGGCAGATCTATTTCCAGCTTTTTAAGAAATCTCCACACTGTTTTCCATAGTGGCTGTACTAATTTGCATTCCCACCAACAGTGTAAGAGGGTTCCCTTTTCTCCACACCCTCTCCAGCATTTATTGCTTGTAGACTTTTGGATAGCAGCCATCCTGACTGGCGTGTAATGGTACCTCTTTGTGGTTTTGATTTGCATTTCTCTGATAATGAGTGAGCATCTTTTCATGTGTTTGTTAGCCATCTGTATGTCTTCCTTGGAGAAATGTCTGTTTAGTTCTTTGGCCCATTTTTGGATTGGGTCATTTATTTTTCTGGAGTTGAGCTGGAGGAGTTGCTTGTATATTTTTGAGATTAATCCTTTGTCTGTTGCTTCATTTGCTATTATTTTCTCCCAATCTGAGGGCTGTCTTTTCACCTTGCTTATAGTTTCCTTTGTTGTGCAAAAGCTTTTAAGAGGAGTTGCTTGTATATTTTTGAGATTAATCCTTTGTCTGTTGCTTCGTTTGCTATTATTTTCTCCCAATCTGAGGGCTGTCTTTTCACCTTGCTTATAGTTTCCTTTGTTGTGCAAAAGCTTTTAAGAGGAGTTGCTTGTATATTTTTGAGATTAATCCTTTGTCTGTTGCTTCATTTGCTATTATTTTCTCCCAATCTGAGGGCTGTCTTTTCACCTTGCTTATAGTTTCCTTTGTTGTGCAAAAGCTTTTAAGTTTCATTAGGTCCCATTTGTTTATTTTTGCTTTTATTTCTAAAATTCTGGGATGTGGGTCATAGAGGATCCTGCTGTGATTTATGTCGAAGAGTGTTTTGCCTATGTTCTCCTCTAGGAGTTTGATAGTTTCTGGTCTTACATTTAGATCTTTAATCCATTTTGAGTTTATTTTTGTGTATGGTGTTAGAACGTGTTCTAGTTTCATTCTTTTACAGGTGGTTGACCAGTTTTCCCAGCACCACTTGTTAAAGAGGTTGTCTTTTTTCCATTGTATATCCTTGCTTCCTTTGTCGAAGATAAGGTGACCATAGGTTCGTGGATTTATCTCTGGGCTTTCTATTCTGTTCCATTGATCTATATTTCTGTCTTTGTGCCAGTACCATACTGTCTTGATGACTGTGGCTTTGTAGTATAGTCTGAAGTCAGGCAGGTTGATTCCTCCAGTTCCATTCTTCTTTCTCAGGATTACTTTGGCTATTTGAGCTTTTTTGTATTTCCATACAAATTGTGCAATTATTTGTTCTAGTTCTGTGAAAAATACCGTTGGTAGTTTGATAGGGATTGCATTGAATCTATAGATTGCTTTGGGTAGTATAACCATTTTGACAATATTGATTCTTCCAATCCATGAACACAGTATATTTCTCCATCTGTTTGTGTCCTCTTTGATTTCTTTCATCAGTGTTTTATAGTTTTCTATGTATAGGTCTTTTGTTTCTTTAGGTAGATATACTCCTAAGTACTTTATTCTTTTTGTTACAATGGTGAATGGTATTGTTTCCTTAATTTCTCTTTCTGTTTTCTCATTGTTAGTGTATAGGAATGCAAGGGATTTCTGTGTGTTAATTTTATATCCTGCAACTTTACTGTATTCGTTGATTAGCTCTAGTAATTTTCTGGTAGAGTCTTTAGGGTTTTCTATGTAGAGGATCATGTCATCTGCAAACAGAGAGAGTTTCACTTCTTCTTTTTCTATCTGAATTCGTTTTACTTCTTTTTCTTCCCTGAATGCTGTGGCCAAAACTTCCAAAACTATGTTGAATAGTAGTGGTGAGAGTGGGCACCCTTGTCTTGTTCCTGATTTCAGGGGAAATGCTTTCAATTTTTCACCATTGAGGGTGATGCTTGCTGTGGGTTTGTCATATATAGCTTTTATTATGTTGAGGTATGTTCCTTCTATTCCTGTTTTCTGGAGAGTTTTAATCATAAATGGATGTTGAATTTTGTCAAAGGCTTTTTCTGCATCTATTGAGATAATCATATGGTTTTTATCTTTCAATTTGTTAATGTGGTGTATTCCATTGATTGATTTGTGGATATTAAAGAATCCTTGCATTCCTGGGATAAAGCCCACTTGGTCATGATGAATGATTTTTTTAATATGTTGTTGGATTCTGTTTGCTAGAATTTTGTTAAGGATTTTTGCATCTATGTTCATCAGTGATATTGGCCTGTAGTTTTCTTTTTTTGTGGCATCTTTGTCTGGTTTTGGAATTAGGGTGATGGTGGCCTCATAGAATGAGTTTGGAAGTTTACCTTCTTCTGCAATTTTCTGGAAGAGTTTGAGTAAGATAGGTGTTAGCTCTTCTCTAAATTTTTGGTAGAATTCAGCTGTGAAGCCATCTGGTCCTGGGCTTTTGTTTGCTGGAAGATTTCTGATTACAGTTTTGATTTCCTTGCTTGTGATCGTTTTGTTAAGATCTTCTATTTCTTCCTGGTTCAATTTTGGAAAGTTATACTTATTATGAGTCTTGCATTGAGGAACCTGGATCCAGATATAAGCAGATAGTTTCAAATCTGGGGGCAGTGGTGTCAGGCCTCCACTTTCTTCCTGTGAAGGAATTTTTGAAAACTAGGAAAATGGGAAAGAATAGTAGTGATGGAACAAGCCACATATTTGTCCATCTACCCAGAGTTGATGAAAGTTTATCTGGATTAGTTTTCAGATAAGAGCATAGCACAGGATATTCCCTAATTGCCTCTTATATCAAAGCTCAATCTCCCAAATCCTGGATTTGGGGACCATCTGAGGATCTTGTGAAAGATGGAGATCCTAGGTTCCACCCCCACCTACTAAGTCAGACTAACTAAGATTTGAATCCAGAAAAAGGTGTTTAAAAATCTCTTTTTAAAGTTTGAAAAAATCACTGGACTAAGGATTTAGTTACCTCATTTAACCTCTGGAGCTGTTTTAGCATCAGCTGTTTAATCAACAAAACGGTATAATAAGATCTTACCTACCTAAAGCTAGGAGGCTAGATCTGAGTATATCTTCCTGTCTCTTATGTTTGTAATACTTGTCATTCAATTATTTATTTTTCACTTTTCTCATCAATCATTATTGATGATTCATTCATGCTTCCACATGGTTACATCAGATTCCCTTGTCCAAATCCTTCTCTCACTTACAATCCACCCCTCTGTGGAAGTGTTCCCAAATGCTCCCACCCTGAGTTTATTCCCCTCTCTTCTCTGAACTCTTAAAGCACTTGTAATCCCAGTGCTGATTCAGCCAGAGGATGCCATTGCCTTGTGGTGACAACCTTTTCTAAGTCTTTACCTTGAGGATAAAGACTGTTCTTGTTGATGATAATGATGCTAACAAACACTATACAAACTATCATTTCTCTTTGTAATAGATTAAATATATACAAGTTTTATAATCACTTTATGATGCATGTTCAAACATCATGAAATAAGATTCTCTAAAAAGTCTATGATGCACAGACTTCAAGCTCAGTCTTTAATAGAGTTGAACTCACAGGAATTTGACTTTCATTAGCTAAACACAGTTAATTCTCCAGTGTCTAGTTCTCTAGACTCTTCATTTCAGAACGAATATAAAGTATTTTCCAAAAACAAGGAGGTTGCAATTAAACTATAAAAAGATGCTAAGTTGAAATGATCAGTCTATGGCTTATAAGGGAAATAAATATTCTTGAAAGATAATGTGGAGCATGTAAAGAGGATTATAATCAGCAAGTCGTCTCTTCCCAAGATGCCCCCCAAATTGACGGGGAACACAATGTCCTATTTTTGACATTAAAATAGGAAGTATTCAACTTCTCCTAAAAGCAACACCTTTATATAAACCAGGGCTATCTGCTAAATTTTCCAAAGTCACTAGTTAAAAGTCCTCTTAATGCAGGATTGCTATAAACAATTAGCCCCTAGTCTTAGAGGTGATATAAAACAATGCTCATATATTACCTAATTATCAGCTTTAAGGTTTCTATTTAAATTAACTATTTATAATAAGCATACTTTTATTTTCAATGTGAACTTTTGAATTTCATGATATTTGGGTTTGAAATCAGAAAGAGAAAACTACTCTCCTGAATAAGCAATTGTGTAGAGAAATCCATTGGATATTAGTGATGTCAAGGAGGAATCAATATCTGAGCACCAGAATTTTCAGAAAGAGCCCTGGTGGCTCTCTGGCAGTTCTCTACACTTTACTATATTCCTCATTCAAGAGCAGCAAAAACAGTTCTTAAAGGTATGTTTATAATGACCCAAGCCTACCTTGGGAAAAAGAAAAAAATCTCAAATGAGGAACTTAACCATATACCTAAAGGAGCTAGAAAAAGAAGAAAACAAAACCCAAAGTTAGTAGAAGGAAAGAAATAATAAAGATCAGAGCAGAGATAAATGAAATAGACTAAAATATAGACTATCATATCAATGAAATTAAGAGCTACTTCTTTGAAAAGATGCACCATTCAAATTCACCAAAAAAAGAATCAGAAAAATATAAGTGAGATAGAGCTAAATAAATGAAACCAGAAATGAAGAAGTTACAAGTGATACCACAGACATGCAAAGGATCTTAAGAACCTGCTATAAACAACCATATCTCAATAAAATGGATAATTTAGAAGAAATGGACACATTCCTAGAAATGTACAATTTTTCAAGACTGAGCCAAGAAGAAATTACCTACAGACAAATTACCATTCATGAAACTAAATCCATAGTTGGAAAATTCCCATAAAAGTCAGGGACAGATAGTTTCATAAATGAATTCTACCAAACATTTGAAGAAGAGTTAACCCCTATCCTTTTCAAACTATTCCAAAAAATTGCAGTGAAAGGAAAGCTTCTGAACTCATTCTAAGAGGCCAGCATCACCCTGATATCAGTACCAAAGATGCCACAAACAAAAAAGAGAGAGAGAGAAAGAAAATTACAGGCTGATATAGCTGATGAATGCAGATACAAAAATTCTCAACAAAATATCAGCAAACCAAATCCAATGATACATTGAAAGAATCAAGACGGATTTATTCTAAGGATGCAAGGATTTTTCAATGTCCTCAAAATTATCAATGTGATACACCACATTAATAAATTGAAGGAAAAAATATGATCATTTCAATAGATGCAGAAAAGCTTCTGGTAGAATTCAACATCCATTTATGATAAAAACTCACCAGATAGCAGGCATAGAGGGAACATAAGTCAACATAATAAAAAATTTATATGACATACCCACAGTCAACATTAAACTCAATGGAGAAAAGTTGTAAGCATTTCTTCTAAGATCAGGAACAAGGCAAGGATGCTCACTTTCATCACTTTAATTCAACAGAGTATTGGAAGTAATAGCCACAGCAATTGCTGGGAAAAAAAAAAAAAACACCAAAAAACTAAAACATCCCAATTGGAAAAGAAGAAATAAAATTGTCACTGCTTACTAATGACACAACTCTATACATAGACAACATAAAGACCCCATAGAAAAATTACTAGAACTAATCAATGAATTCAGTAAAGTTGCAGGATAAAATTAATATACACAAATTGGTTATATTTTATATTCTAATGATATATCAGAAAGAGAAATTAAGAAAGAGATCTCATTTACAACTGCATCAAAAAGAATAAAATACTTGGAAATAAGTCCTACTAAGGAGGTAAAAGAACTGTACTCAGAAAACTATAAGATACTGATGACATTAATTGAAGACAACACGAACAGATGAAAAGGTATACTGTGACCATGAACTGGAAGAATTAATGTATTAAAATGACCATATTCTGCAAGGCAATCTGCAGACTTCATGCAATTCCCATCAAAATACCAATGGCATTTTTCACAGTCTAGAACAAAGAATTCTAAAATTTATAGGGAGCTGCAAAAGACTCAAATATCCAAAATAATCTTAAGAAAGAAGAGCAAAGTTGGAGGTATCACATTCCCTGATTTCAGACTATACTATTAAGATACAGTAATCTAAACAGTGTGACACTGACACAAAGACAGATATACAGGTCAATGGAACAGAATGGGAGAGCCCAGAAATGAACGCACACTTACATGGGCAGTTAATCTACAACAAAGGATATAAGAATATATAATGGGGAATAGTCTCTTCAATAAATACTTTTGGGAAAGCTGGACGGTTTTGACGCAAAAGAATCAAACTAGACTACTTTCTAACATTACAAACAAAAATAAACTCAAAATGGATTAAAGACTTAAATGAAAGATCGAAAGCCATAAATCTTCCAGAAGAAAACATAGGCAGTATACTTTTTGACATCAGTATTAGCAATATTTTTTGGATGTCTCCACAGGCAAGGGAATGGCAGCCCACTCCAGTTATCTTGTCTGGAGAATTCCATGGACAGAGGAGTTCATCGGGTCACAGAGTCTGACATGAATGAATGACTAACACACACAGGCAAGGGAACCAAAAGCAAAAATAAACAAGCGGGATTATAGCAAACTAAAACGTTTTTGCACAGTGAAGGAAACTGTCAGCCAAATGAAAAGGCAATCTGCTCAGTGGGACATGATGTTTGTAAACAATCTATCCAATGAGGAGTTTATATAAAAAATATACGAAGAATGCATACAACTCATCATCAAAAAAAAAAAAAAATAAAACAAACAAACAAGTAAAACAGTTAAACAATTAAAAGGGGACAGAGGATCTGAATAGACATTTCTCCAAAGAAGACATACAGATGATCAACAGGCACATAAATATATGCTCAGCATCACTAGTTATCAGGGAAATGCAAATCAAAACCTCAGTGACACCTCACTCCTGTCCAAATGCCTGTTATCAAAAAGATAGCTATGTCTGTGAGTCTCTTTCTGTTTTGTAAGTTCATTTGTATCTTCTTTTAAGATTCCACATATAAGTGATATCATAAAATATTTGTTTTTGTCTGACAAGTCACTTAGTAAGATAATCTCTGCTGCTGCTGCTAAGTCGCTTGAGTCGTGTCCGACTCTGTGCGACCCCATAGATGGCAGCCCACCAGGCTCCCCCATCCCTGGGACTCTCCAGGCAAGAACACTGGAGTGGGTTGCCATTTCCTTCTCCAATGCATGAAAGTGAAAAGTGAAAGTGAAGTCGCTCAGTCGTGTCCAACTCTTCGTGACCCCACGGACTGCAGCCTACCAGGCTCCTCCATCCATGGGATTTTCCAGGCAAGAGGACTGGAGTGGGGCGCCATTGCCTTCTCCGAAGATAATCTCTAGGTCTAGCCATATTGCTGCAGGGGCATTATTTTGTTCTTTTTTTTTTTTGGCTGAGTAATATTCTATTGTATAAATACACCACATCTTCTTCATCCATTCATCTTTCGATGGACGTTCATCTCTTCGTTAGTGTAAACAGTGCTTCAGGGAACGTTCAGGTGCATGTATCTTTTCAAATTACGGTTTTCTCCAGATACAGGCCTAACAGTGGGGTTGATAGGATAGCTGGATCATATGATGATAGATCTATTTTTAGTTTTTAAGGAACCTCCATATTGTTCCCCATAGTGGCTTGACTACACACCTGACTTTCTTACAGGATTAGTCCTTCTAACTAGCATATATTCTCAGATTTTTGATGAATTTTAAGTAGTTGCCTAGACTAGGAAATTGCATTTATGGTATCAGACTAAAGTTGTTTTGCAATATCCTTTGGCTCAACTAGTTTGTTTGATATTCTTTTGACATTAGACCAGAATTGTATTTCTCATGGATCTTAGATACCTGTTAAGGTTTTCAAAGATTGAGATTAATTAATTAATTCAATTCAGTAATTTAACCAAGAATTGGTGATAATGATTGTGATGATGATAATTATAATGATTATTATGCATTCTTATACATATTTGTTCATCCAAAAAAGGAATACAAATATGTGAATTTTAATTCAGTTTCTTCCCTATGGTCAATATATTTAATTGACTCAGCTTTTTACTTAATGGTATTATTCCTATCCCCAAAAGAGTGAAAAGTATTAAAATAAAAATATTAATTTTCCCCAAAATACATTGGTTTAACAATAATGAAAATGACCTCAAAATTACATTAAAGTGGCAGGCAAAATATGATATATTGTAGAGAGTGTTGGGAATCCAGCTGCTTTAGCCTGATTTCTGGCTTCCCCAGTGGTTCAGCGGATAAAGAATCCGCCTGCAATGCAGGAGACACAGGAGATGTGGGTTCAATCCCTAGTCAGGAAGATCCCCTGGAGAAGGAAACAGCAGCTCACTCCAGTATTCTTGCCTGAAAAATCCCATGGACAGAGGAGCCTAGTGGGCTATAGTCTAAAGGTTTGCAAAGAGTCAGGTATCTTTTGATGCCTTCTCTAGGTTAAAAGCATTAAAAAAATGCTAGAGAATTCTCGAGCCCTCTTCCAATGCTAAAATTCTGTGAAAGCAAGAAAAATTCATAATCCTAATTAGTAAAAGTTATTTCACTTAACACCGTGCTTATACATGTCTATCTATGTTGCCAACTCTTTTGAAAATGCAGGTTCTAGGCCCCGATCCATGCCCTCACCCACTACAAAGGTTCTGATTTCTAACAGATACCCCAGAGCAGTAAACATCAATTTAGATAATAGAGTTATAAATGTTTATATTTTGCAAGAGTTCTAGCATATCTGTGTCCTAATTAACAAAGATCTATGTTGAAGGAATTACTTGCATTAGAGGTTGAGAAGAAAGTGAGGTATCTAACCATAGTAACATTGCAAAAGGCTAATGGCATAAATCTAGTTCAATAATAAAGTCAGTACATAGGCAGAAGAGTGCTCTTAAGAAATAGGTTATAAATGCTAATAGAACTGTAGATCTGTAGAGTCAAAAATGGGAACATTATTGATGTTATTAAAATCTTTCCTGTCTCAAAATTAACCACTAATACTGATTAAAATTAATTTTGAGACAGAAAGGATTTTTATTTTATCAATAGTTTGCATCTGGAATATTCATTTATCTATTCCTTTATCTTGTATTTTCTTCAGTTTTTTTAAAAACTAATTTAATTTGAGGCTAATTACTTCACAATATTGTGATGGTTTTTGTCATACATTGACATGATTCAGCCACGGCTGCACATGTGTCCTGCCATTCTGAACCCCTCAACCACCTCCCTCCCCATCCCATACCTCAGGGACTGTCCCAGAGCACCAGCTTTAAGTGCCCTGATTCATGCACTGAACTTGCACTGGTCATCTGTTTCACATATGGTAATATACATGTTTCAATGTTATTCTCTCATATCATCCCACCCCTGCCTTCTCCCACATAGTCCAAAAGTCTGTTCTTTACATCTATGTCTCCTTTGCTGTCTTGCATATAGGGTTGTCTTTACCATCATTCTAAATACCATATATATGCGTTATTATACTGTATTGGTGTTTCTCTTTCTGACTTACTTCACTTTGTATGATAGACTCACTCTGTATAATAGTTTTGAGAAGCAATATTTTTGGAATTCTACCTCCTTTATTACAGCTAATACTTACCTAGTGTTTACTATGTACCCAGAGATGTTTAAGACCTTTATGTAGAATAAATCATTTACTCCTCTCATGAGTTCTAGGATTTGGGCATAATCATGAACCCATTTTCCCAGATGAAGACACAGAAATTTCTGATAACTTGATCAAGGTGAACCAGATGGCATGGCAGCCATTGCTATATTCTATCAAATTATTCTATCAAATATTCTATCAAATTATTGGCCCTCATGACTTCAAAACATTATGCAGTGCATTTTAAATGATTTTAGTTTTGATGTTACCCATCTGCTCCCCCTCCCAGACACATACACACCACATGCCAAGCATTGAGAAAGGAGAGTGAGAGGGGGAGAGAAGAAAGATAAATTAGTATATTCTCCATGTTTATGTAGCTTACTAATATTAGCTTACATTAGTTATGCTTAATTGAAACATTTTATATTTGCATTAATGTGTGATTGGAGTATACATTTTGCATGAATACTGTGAAAGAAGTCACAATATATTTGCTAAGCTAATGTATATTAATACAAAGAGGTGGACTGGGCCTAGTGCCTTTTTGTGCTTCCGTGAGCTCATTTGTGGTATTTTCACACATGAGTAAGGCAAAACCTTTACAGCTTTGTAGAGAGCAAAGAGGAGAGAGATTCCTCTGCAAGTGGAAGTTAGATCAGTAGCCTGCAGCCCCTGGACAAATCAGTCCCTTTCTGGTGCTTCTATATTTCATCTCCACAAGATTGCCTAAGAGGTGAACTCATCCAGTGATAGGCGAGAGTGGCCTTGAAGGAGCCATTTTCTCAGCAACACTTGGTTTTAAAAGGGGGCTCTTGAGGACAGAAAATCTTTAAAAAGCCAAAGAAAATACACGTCATTTATTTATTTGTCATTTGAGGACTCCTTATAAAAGGAGATATCAAAGAGGTAGAAGGAGAATGAGGAAATGCCTTCATGACATCTCTCAAGTTATTCCTCCTAGGCTATACTAGTCTCTCCTATAGTCAAGGCTAATAATACATAGATCTAGTCAAATCTTGTTGATCTTCTTAATAACTAACCACACTCCTTCCGTATCTAAACAGACATATTTTTCTTCATTCATACATTTTCTCTTTTATGTCTAACAATTAACGTCAGTCTATATAAAATTTTATGGAGTTCATAAAAACTAAACACGTATCTAAAAATAGGATATTGATGTTGAAAAGTGATCAGTCATCATTATACATAAATGGGAATAGCTAAATTAAAAAGATGGACAATACCAAGTGTTGACAAGGATGTGAAGACACTGAAACTCTCATACACTGCTGATAAGAATGTTAGATAGTACATACACTTTGGAAAAGAGTTTGACAGCTTCTTTAAAAGGTAAGCATTTCATTTTCCATGGTTCTTTTCATTTGGATTCTATGCAAAAGTCCATGTCACGAATGTTTATAGCAGCTTTTTTTTTTATAATAGTCAAAAGTTCAAAAGAACCCCAGAGGACATTAAAAATGAATGACTAAACCAATTGTTGTATGTCCGTGACTCCACAGACTGTAGCCCACCAGACTCTTCTGTCCATGGAATTCTCCAGGCAAGAATACTGGAGTGGGTTGCCATTCCCTACTCCAGGGGATCTTTCTGACCCAGGGATCGAAGCTGGGTCTCCTGCATTACAGACAGATTCTTTACCATCTGAGCCAGCAGGGAAGCCCAATGAAATACTATGCAATAATAAAAAGAAATAAATGATCAATACACATATTTGTGATGAAAGAAGCCAGAACAACAAAGAGTAAATAGTGTATGATTCCATTTACTTAAAACTCTAGAAAATAAAAACTAAATTATAGTGACAGAAAGGAGGTTAGTAGTTGCCTTCTGATGGTGAGATGAGAAGAGAGGGAGAGGGTGGGGAAGGATTATTAAAGAAAACAAAGAAACTTGAGAGAACTGGATACGTTCATTCTCTTGACTATGGTGATGGTTTCACAGGTGTATGTACTTTTCAAAACATATCAAATTGCATAATTTAATATGTGCAGCTACTCTAAGTCAATCACATATCGATGAAACTATTACTTTTAAAAAGAATAGTTAGCTTAAAATTGAACGAGAAAAACATATGAACAACAAATACCTAGAAAAAACAAGGGACTAAAAAATAGAAAACTTAGCATTGAATGTAAGTATACTAGTCTCTCCTATATTCAAGGCTAATAATACATAGATCTAGTCAAATCTAGTCAATCTTTTGAATAACTAACCACACTCCTTCCATATCTAAACAGGCATATTTTTCAGATATTTCTATCTTTCAGATAAATCCTTCGAAGATAAATAATAGACATAGTAAGAATAAACGAAGCAGCATATGTAATATCTTTCAAGAATTGTTCAAAGGAAGATGTGCTTGTGCAGATAGGTAGAGATAAATGGTGGGATGAAAAGACAAGAAAGCCAACACCTCTGATAATCTTGTAAAGCCTCTTTCAGTAAAGAAAATAAATCTAAAAGACTGAGAGTTTGAAAAGATAAAAAGGTTATTAAAATACATAAAGGATATTGATCAGCTATCAAGGCAATATTAGAAAAAAAAAAATATTGCTTAAGTATTGCTTACGTCAGCTGTCCCCAACATTTGTGGCACCAGGGACTAGTTTTGTGGAAGACAATTTAACCATAGACTGGGGTGGGGGGGTGGCGATAATGGTTTTGGAATGATTCAAGAACATTTCATGTACTGTGCACTTTATTCTATTATTATTATATCAGCTCCACCTTAGATCAGCAGGCCTTAGATCTCAGAGGTTGGGGACCCCTGGCTTAAGTTACCTTTTATGCTGTACATAGCGCCACCTTGAGGAAAACCACAGGAAATGCTATTTCACCTTGACGTGCAGTTCGTCGCTCAGTCTCTTCTGACTCTTTGTGGGCCCATGGACTGTAGCCTTCCAGGTTGCTTTGTCCATGGAATTCTCCAGGCAAGAATACTGGAGTGGATTTCCATTCCCTTCTCCAGAGGATTTTCCCAACCCAGGGATCGAACCTAGGTCTTCCACCCCACCTTGCAGGCAAATTCTTTAACATCTGAGCCACCAGGGAAGCCCCATTTCATGTGTAATAGAGCCCAATTCATTTACTGATTCATTCAACCTTCATTTACCATGTACCAGCACTTCTAAGTATATTCAGCATCATTCTAGGTGCTTGGAATACAACAACAAATCAAAAATAACAATAACCAAAAAAAAAAAAAAAATCCATCCTCTTAGAGCTTATTTATCAAGGAAAACAACTTTGCTTTAAATAATTCATGGTCATGTGTAAATTCATTTTACAAACTTAAAAAATATGCACTTTAAGATTTCAAAGGAAGCCTTTGTATGAAAAATAAACATAAAAGACTACTGTGTATTTTCAAGTAGTTTTTTCACATAGGGATTTGGATAAATCAGGGGATTTTTTGGTACCACTCCATAGTCAATTCTAGAATTGTTTAAAATAAAAGGTATTCATTTGTCAGTCAGTCAGTTCAGTCGCTCAGTCTTGTCCGACTCTTTGCGACCCCATGAATTGCAGCACACCAGGCCTCCCTGTCCATCACCAGCTCCTGGAGTTTACCCAAACTCATGTCCATTGAGTCAGTGATGCCATCCAGCCATCTCATCCTCTGTCGTCCCCTTCTCCTCCTGCCCCCAATCCCTCCCAGCATCGGGGTCTTTTTCAATGAGTCAACTCTTCGCATGAGGTGGCCAAAGTATTGGAGTTTCAGCTTCAGCATCAGTCCTTCCAATGAACACTCAGGACTTATCTCCTTCAGGATGGACTGGTTGGATCTCCTTGCAGTCCAAGGGACTCTCAAGTCTTCTCCAACACCACAGTTCAAAAGCATCAGTTCTTTGGTGTTCAGCTTTCTTTATAGTCCAACTCTCACATTCATACATGACCACTGGAAAAACCATAGCCTTGACTAGACGGACCTTTGTTGGCAAAGTAATGTCTCTGCCTTTTAAAATGCTTTCTAGGTTGGTCATAACTTTCCTTCCAAGGAGTAAGTGTCTTTTAATTTTGTGGCTGCAATCACCATCTGCAGTGATTTTGGAGCCCCAAGAAATAAAGTCAGACACTGTTTCCACTGTTTCCCCATTCATTTGCAGCTGAAGCTAATTCTGATGTTTAAACCCTAGTGCTGATTGCCCTTGTTCACTTTTGAAAGAAGGCATAATGATTTACTGATCATCAATGGACTGTCCAAAGCAAACCAACTACAAACATCATTGACAAGGGCAAAAACCTGCTGGTGTTGTGAAAAGACTTAGTGATTCAAAGAGAGGGACTGAAGGACCAATCTGAACATTCAGCACAAAAAGCATGCAGCAAAAGAAATACATTCAGGAAGTAGGAATGAACTTTAAAAAAAGCTTTTACTTACATTTTTAGTGAGAATTGAGATGCTGTTATGTTGATTTAAAAATATCAATTGGAAAATAATAAGGAATTATTAAAAAGAGAAAGAAAACAAAAATAAAAGATATGTCCTATACCTCTTTCAGGACTGAGGCGCACATCCATCCAGTCTTCAGAGATGTAGGCTTCTTTAGACTCACAGCTGTGAGTCCATCCTGGAATGATTCTTCAAGCTGGCTTGAAGCTCAACATCAAAAAAAATCTAAGATCATGGCACCTGGTCCCATAACTTCATGGCAAATAGAAGGGGAAAAAGTGGAAGCAGTGGCAGATTTTATTTTCTTGGGCTCCAAAATAACTGCAGATGGTGACTGCAGCCATGAAATTAAAAGATGCTTGCTCCTTAGAAGGAAAGTTATGAAAAACCTAGACAGTGCATTAAAAAGTAGAGACATCACTTTGTCAACAAAGGTCTGTATAGTCAAAGCTATGGTTTTTCTAGTAGTCATGTATGGATGTGAGAGCCAGACCATAAAGAAGGCTGAATGCCAAAGAATTGATGCTTTTGAACTGTGGTGTTGGAGAAGACTTTTAAGACTGTCTTGGACTTCAGGGAGATCAAACCAGTCAGGCCTAAAGGAAATATTGTACTTTTCATTGCCTGAAGCTTTATTTTCCATTTATCTTATTATGCTCAGGTTTTTGTTAAATCCTTGGGCATTTCAGCTTAAAGGTATATCCCATTTTATTGTGCTTGAGTTTGTTGCTTTTTGCAGATACTATATTTTTTTCTTTTCTTTTATAAATTAAAGCTTTATGGAAACCCTTGATTAAGAAAATTTATCAGATCAGAGCCTTCTTTTCAATAGCATTAATTTTTAAATTAAGGTTTATATGTTGTTTTCTCAGATATAATGCTGTTGTGCACTTTATAAACTACCATATAGTGTAAATTTAACTTTTATATGCTTTCAGAAACAAAAAAAAATATGAGTCACTTTATTGAGATATTTTCTTTATTGTGGTGGTCTGAAAGAACCTCCAAGTTATGCCTGTACTGACATATTTTGAAGAAATTTTAGTCTATGTCTGCTAGTTGCATCATCTCTGGGTCTGTTAACTATTGATAAATTTTCCCGTTCATTATATATCTTATTTTCTATCCCTTTTTTCTTTTTGGTTGTGTTTTAATTATTTTGTTTGGATGCCTGGACATAGTGAATGTAACATTGGTGAGTATATGAATGCTGTCTTCCTTGAAAGAGTATTGGTCTTTATTCTCACAGGAACTTAAGTTACTGGCAGATTAGTTTTTTCCTTAATGTTTGTTAAGGTGGTGCTGGAGAAGACTTAAGAGTCCTTTGGACAGCAAGGAGATCAAACTAGTCAATCCTAAATGAAATCAACCCTGAGTATTCAATGGAAGAAGGACTGATGCTGAAGCTGAAGCTCCAGTACTTTGGCCACCTGATGCGAAGAGCTGACTCACTGGAAAAGACCCTGATGCTGGGAAAGATTGAGGGCAAGAGGATAAGGGGAAAGACGGAGGATGAGATGGTTGGATGGCATCACCGACTCAATGACATGAGTCTGAGCAAACTCCAGGAGACAGTGAAGGATGAGGAAGCCAGGCATGCTGCCATTCATGGGGTCATAACAAGTCCATGACTGAGTGATTGACGACAATAACAAAGGTGGTCTAACCTCACCCTTACTCTAGGAATAGTTTAGTGCTAGTACCAAAAAAAGACTGTTCTGCGGTCTTTCTGAATGCTGTAATTGAATGAATGTCAAAGGGCTCCACTTTGACTGGCCAGAGCTTAAACAGCTCCCTGCCCTGTATGAGCACTGTGAGTTGTTCAGTTTACGGCTCTTTGGCCATTCTTTCTATGGTCTCTGAAGGTTGATTCTAGTATAAGCAGCTGAGGATTTTGCCAAGCTGGAGGAAGACCCTTAATAGATTTCTAGAGTTCTTTTTTCTATAAATCTTTCCTCACCAGAACCCTGCCCTGCATCTTCCAGCTGACTCAAACTCTCTGCTTTTTGATCTCTGTCTTCTCAGCTCAGTGAGCCTACTATCTTCTTGTGATTCACCTCTGTGCACTCCCACTGGGGAAGTGTCCCCAGGCAGAAAGCTGGGACAATGGTGAGGTTTCCCTCAAGTGTTTCCCTTCTCTGAAACATCATGGCCCTATATTTCCTGTAAATTCAATATCTAAAAATGCTTCATATACTTTATCTAGCATCCTAGCCATTTATGGTGCAAAGGTAAGTCCAAATCCTCGTCAGTATATTATGGCTAGGTCAAATTTTCTTTTTATCTCATCTGCACTTGCAATACAGGGTGAGTGAGGGCATGGCAACCCACTCCAGTATTCTTGCCTGGAGAATCCCATGGACAGAGGAGGTTGGTGGACTACAGTCCATGGGGTCGCAGAGAGTCAGACATGACTGAGTGACTAAGCACACACATAGTAAAGTATTGGGACTTTCTGTTTATTTTTTTGGTAATAGTGACCCGTGAATACCAAGCACAAATTTATCACATGTGAAACATAGGAATGCAAGATGTAACATCTTGTGTTTGGCAATCTTTATTTTGTCTATTCCCTTGAGGAGAGTCTAAAATGTGTTTCAAAATTATAAAGTCCTGGAAAGCCCACAGTTTGCAATAGAACAATTCAGGTCAGCATAGCCTTCAATCTAGATTCCAGCTCCTTTCTTCTCTTGTAGTACTACACTTAATTTTTTGTTTGTTTGCTTTTTTCCCTAGAGAGTTACCATTTCCTGCACAGATGTAGGCATTCAAAGAGGCAGTGTGTTGTACTGATGGGTATTAACATCTCAAGTCTCTAATTGTCAGCACCTACCTCCATTCCCACTACTACATTAAGGATGGACAAAGAGGAAAAGCTATGTCTTCTCCTGCATTAGGACCTCAGATACATGTTCCTGAAGAACTCTAATCTCATAAAGCAGGTGATATGCTTTACTGAAGTGAGCATCTATACTCATTAGTATATGCATGCATGTGTGCTAAGCCCACCAGCCTCCTCAGTCCATGGGGATTCTCTAGGCAAGAATACTGGAGTGGGTTGCCATGCCCTCCTCCAGGGAATCTTCTCAAACCAGGGATTGAACCTAGGTCTCCCACATTGCAGGCAAATTCTTTATCATCTGAGTCACCAAGGAAGGCCATACTTTACTATAGGCACTGAAATAATAGTAATAGCATTCTGGAGATTAAATTATTCTTCCATTCCTTCTCTATCCTTTGCTAGCCTTCAATATCTTTTAAAGTAAAACGTAACACACAATTAGAAATAATCCTGGCTTTAAGCATAATCTCAGAAGTAAAGCTGAAAGCCTTACCTTTCTTTCAAAGCATTTTATCTGACTGCAGTGTTACTTAGTGATTGAGGGCAAAGCCTTTATAATATGATAGCTTGGGATCCTGGATGTGTCATCAGTATCTCCATAATCTTGGGTATTATTTAACTTCAGTGACCTAGTACATGTCTTAACACATAGTAGGCAGTCTATACCAGTTAGAACAAGTAGAAACCACACAGCAAAGAGATTTTAGTATAAGAAATTGTGAAGCTGGTATTAGAGAACTAAAAATGTCACAGAGATAACAGAGAGAGAGTAAGCAGCAGAATTCAGCTACTAACACTATGGGTTGCAGGAGCAGAGGAAGAGGAATGGGGTTTTAGACTTTAAGAGCTTGGAGGAAGCCTCCCATAAACTGGGACTCAGACTTCAGAGTAGAAGGCACACCCCTAAGCTGATCCCCTGAGTATGTGAAGAGACTGGCTTAGTGAATGAGCTTATCTCAGTTCCCTTCTCTCAGGGATTCCTGTTCTAATTTTTCTGAAGTCCTGTGTCTTACAAACCAGTGTTTCATAGAATGGGTGTGTTTTTCTGTTGTTTCAGGTGGGAAGTAAATTTGACCCCCACTACTGGATCGTGGCCAGGAAGCAAGTCTCTATAGTGTTTTCTAAGTAAATAAATTAGCCACTTGGGGCCATCAGTTTAGCTGGTTTTCATGTCCTGTTTAGTTTTCCAGTGAATTTATGAAACCAGACATTATATGCCATAGCTTAGAGGCAATGTGACTTATTAACATACATCTCTCTAAAATCTAAGACCAAAATGTTTTAAATCATGCTTAGCACTCTCCTTTCAAATTCAATCCATCTGTAAATTCTGTTTACTCTAATTTAGAACTGTATTCCAAATTCCAAGACCTCTTGCTATCCCCACTGCCATCTCTATTGCAAGTCACATCGTCAACATACCTGGATTATTGTTTCAGCTTCTTAATTGATCTGCTTAAATGACAGGCTCATTCCCTAACTCCCTTATGTGCCATGTCACTTCAGTCATGTCTGACTCTTTGCAACTCCATGGACTGTAGCCCACCAGGCTCCTCTGTCTATGAGATTATCCTGGCAAGAATACTGGAGTTGATTTCTATGTGCTTTTCCAGGGGCTCTTCCCAACCCAGGGACTGAACCTACATCTCTTACATCTCCTAAATTGGCAGGTGAATTCTTTACCCTTGTGCCACCTGGGAACTCCCTCCTAGCTTTACTCAAATGTCATATTTTTTCTTCCTACCAGCATAACCCAGCACTACTTCAGACTGCCAGCAGCAGTAGGTTGCAGTAGCTGCGTTTGATTTCAGTTCTGTCTTCCAACTCTCTCAGAACCATGGCGTCCCAGCAGAGAAACCAGCCCCACTCATATGGAGTCTCCTCCTCAGAAGTCTGGGTCTCAACCCCACCGGTCTCTCATGAAGGTGGCTCTCAGCAGACGGGAAATGAGTAAAAGGTGTCTTATAGAACACTGGTCCCCAACATCTTTGGCATCAGGG
Source organism: Odocoileus virginianus (assembly GCF_023699985.2). Taxonomy (NCBI): domain Eukaryota; kingdom Metazoa; phylum Chordata; class Mammalia; order Artiodactyla; family Cervidae; genus Odocoileus; species Odocoileus virginianus. The sequence continues at coordinate 31,494,087 of NC_069688.1, forward strand.
ACCGGTTTCATGGAAGACAATTTTTCCACAGATGGACAGCGGAGGTGGGGCACAGGGATGGGAAAGGGTGGTTCAGATGCTAATCCCCAGTGCGAGCAATGGGGAACCATGAGGAGAGGTAGGGGAAACTTTGCTCTCTTGCCCCTTGCTCACCTCCTGTTGTACATCCTGGTCCCTAACAGGCTGAGACCGGTACCAGTCTTCTGCTGGGTATGGGAGACTCCTGCTCTAGAACTTGGCCAGAACATGGGAAAAGCCGATGGAATCATGCAGGGGATTTTGGGACCTCCTGAACAAACAGGAGAGTTCTGAATTGATCTGTTTTATACATTAAGGCTCTGCATACAATTTATTTGACAAAACTGTCAATTAACTGAAAAAAAAAAAAGGTGTTGAAAACTGCCTGTGACCAAAATCAGGTCAATGAGTTTTGCAGTGTATGTGAGGAAGTGCTCAGATCACAAAATAAGGCAGGTAAAATTCTTTGCCATAAGGCTTAAATGAGTCTCTTTCTGTCAGCTAGAGTGATGTATGTATCTGGAGCTAGACTGGATTCAGTATATTCATTTTATTAAATGACAAAGCTCACCAACAATCCAGCTCAAGGTAAGTTTAGACCAGTAGCTTTAGTTTTCCTTTCATTTTGTCTATAGGATTCCAAATGGTCTCTAGCAATTGCCAAGAACAAATCCACTCTAGACACCAGAGAACAGTCAGAACTGGGACCACCAGAGACAAGACCTTGCACCTTTGTCCTCAAGGGCACCTCAGTTCTCCAACCTCTTGAATGAGCAATTCTATTGTATGAGCCTCAGAACCCTGCTTCATGCTAACAGCATCTTTCTGTGACTTCTCCATGCTGAAAGAAAGTGAAAGTGAAGCTGCTCAGCCATGTCCGACTCTTAGTGACCCTAAAGGATGTAGCCTGCCAGGCTCCTCCGTCCATGGGGTTCTCCAGGCAAGAATACTGGAGTGGGTTGCCATTTCCTTCTCCAGGGGGTCTTCCCGACCCAAGGATCGAACCTGGATCTCCTACATTGCAGGTAGACTCTTTACCATCTGAGCCACCAGGGAATCTGTGTCAAGGTAAAAATTTCCTAGATTCATAGTATGAAACTGTATTTTTCCACAGATTCTTAAACATACTTCTCATCTACAAATGCTAAACTAAAACTTGCTTGACCTTCTGTTCTCTTAGTTAGCTCCTCCAGCCCCTGAATCTTGGATTTTATCCCTTTTGTTTGGTACACTGAGCAAGGATTTCCTGACAAATCTGTCTCACTCAAGGATAGATTAGTCATGGTTTGGCTGCTTTTGCTTCTTAAATCTTCAGCTCCAAAAGGTGATCTTTCTAAACAGTTGAGGGCATGAGAGTTTAGGTAGGGCAGGTTTCTCAGGCTTTACAAGCTCAGATTAATTATTTTAACTATGCATTTATTTATCTTATTATTACATAGAAAGGCTCTCAAAGAAACTCTAATCTTGATTTCTAGGTGAGGCATTCTGGCATCATGGTTAGAGAACTTGTGTTACTTGGAGTCACAGAGACCTTGCTGTGAACTTTGTCCATGGTATTGATGAGCTGAGGAACTTCAGGCAAAAAAAATTAACCCCCCTAGGTTGTAGTTTATACTTTTGTTAGTACTTCACAGAAGAGAAAGAAGATGAGGTTTGCACAAAAAAAGTGGTAAACACAATGTCTGGCCTTAATAACTACTCAAAAAACCAGTCTGCTATTAATATTATTATTTTCCATCTCAAATTATCAACTGAATTACTCAAATGGAAGTTCATTTTTACAAATGTGTTTACCAGATAGAAAATGCTCAGCATTGTCAATTCCGCTGTTTAATAAAACCCAAATATCCTTCCTTTCTGTAGTCAGTGGTTTTCTGATTTCTATTCTAGTAATATTTTGGCCAAATCTGAATCACAGAATAAAATTTTTAAAAAACAATGAAAATACTTTAAGCATTTTTAATATTTATTTTTCGGCTGTGCCAGATCTTAGTTGAAGCACATGGCATCTTCAACCTTCGTTGCAGTAGTTGCAGAGTTGGGCATGTGGAATCTATTAATAGTTCCCTGACCAGGGATCGAACTCCCTGCATTGGGGACCGGGGAGCCTTAGCCACTGAACTATCAGGGAAGTCAAAAACTTTCCTTAGGAAATACTTAGGAAATACAGGCCAGGTCATGCCTTTCTAGAAATACCTCCATGTATCCTGAATAACGATCATTGACTTGAACTGTGTTGGGGCAGTCCACACCAAGGCCGCAGCCCAGAAGGCTGTGTCCCTAGGACAGATGGGAAGGAGGACCCAGGGTCCACCTGTTCTCCTGCAACCACGACTGCTGTCCTCATCCTTGCTGCTCCTGCCACCCTGATTGTTAATATTCTTTCCTCCTGAGCTAGTAGGAAATGGCAATCTACTCCAGTATTCTTGCCTGGAAGACTCCACGGACAGAGGAGCCTGGCAGGCTATAGTCTATGGGATCGCAAGAGTCAGACATGGCTTAGCGACTAGACCACCACCACCAGACTGGGGAAATGGATCAAAATTCAAAATTCGAAGTACAGTTTCTGCTGAACATGTATCTCATTTGCACCAGTGCAAAGGTGAAAAATCATGCTTGGAACTGTCATATGTTGGGTCTTGTCTGTATTTATAGATTCCTTGAGGTTAGCCTGCCGATGTGGTACTTTCCAACAGATCCCTTCTCTTCCGAGTCAATCCAGGACCGTGAACACAACTTAGCTCTCCTTCCATCACCAGTTCTCACACGGCACCTGGTACGTGTTGAATGTACAGTGAATCCTGAATTACAGCATCACTTTAGAGCAGTGGTAGTCTTGATGGATTTGGTTTTAGATGGATTACCAATTTTAAATGGATACCTGAAGGATACTCCACATCCATCAGCGAGAGTGGGTGACCTTTGATTTTAATGATTTTTAATCAGGTGAAGGGGTGAGAAGAAGGTAAACTGTTCACTCCCCCTCTTGGAAACCTTTTGCTTGCTGCAGTTGTATTTTAACTGTATGTTTTGGAATACTCTAAAGTCTCTAGACTTGATCAGATTGTTGACAAAATCATATTAACATCAATATTCAAATGCCCAGGAGTCATCGGGGTGTCCTGTGTTCTGCTGGAACCTGATACTTATCTGTTTACCACAAGGCTTCCTGCACTGGCTCCTACTGCCCACAAGACTACCCCCTACCAATACAGACAAGAACGCCTCATACCAAAGACAAAAGCACTGTTAGGGAAGGTCCCACAGCCACTGATCCCAGTCAGAGTGGTGCTGGGTTCATGTCCAAGGGAGGAGAAGGGTCTTTCCTGTCTCGATGCAGCAAGCTGTTACCTGGGCTCTGCCACAGAGCAGCCCCATCCACAGCCTACACCAGGTCCCAGAGAAACCGCTCCTCCAGCCTCTGCCTAGACTCTTTCCTCTGTCGACTCCAAGAAGTCCAGAGAATGTTTTTCTATGCCTTCCACTGTCTTCTGCATTGTTCCAATATGCCCAAAGCTAGCGCTCCTCTCACTTCTCTGGAGCACCAAGACCCCTTATAGAACAATGCAGGCAACTAAGCAATGACATGCCATGAGTTCAAATGGTCAAACTCCGTGTTCTCACCTGGACAAAGTTGTAGCGCCCCACCACATGTTTTAAGATGAAGAAAAGTTTGTGTGTTCCTTAGTTTGATGTAGTGTTATATTTGATTCATGCTATATACTGTGAACCTGTTTCTACCTATATTCCCTTTGTTATGAATGTGGAGTAAATGATTAGGAAACATGGATTCCGGTTTCCAATTCTTCCTGAAACCATCAGGGTGATATTGACACATACAGTTTGCCAGTCTGGATCTGTTTGCTGATCTGATCTACAAGATAAAGTGATGAGTCCACATTTGATACAAATAAAACAGAATATATTTTCCTTTGTGTTGGTTTTCAGTGATAACTTAGATGATCAGTTATTGCTCTTCTTCCAAACCTATTTATTTCCCTCTCACATACAGCTGAGATATAACCTGTGAGTTATTCTCTGTCCCAATTAGCTTATTTAAAATTTGTATTATTTTCCCAATAGTGTGCAGTTCATGTTCATATTGAAATTAAAAGATGGACACAATATGCCCACAAGAGAAAAGTTAACATGAATCCGTCTCCCCGAATATATTATAGCAACTCTGACTTAAACAGGATGTGTCATTCCAGTTTCTCATAGCAGCCAATGCCAAAGTACTCTATCAGTTTAGTTCAGTCGCTCAGGCATGTCTGACTCTTTATGACTCCATAGACTGCAGCACGCCAGACTTCCCTGTCCATCACTAACTCCCAGAGCTTCCTCAAACTCATGTCCATCAAGTCAGTGATGCCATCCAACCATCTCATCCTCTGTTGTCCCCTTCTCCTCCTGCCTTCAATCTTCCCCAGCATCAGGGTCTTTACCAAGGAGTCAGTTCTTTGAATCAGGTGGCCAAAGTATTGGATTTTCAGCATCAGTCCTTCCGATGAATATTCAGGACTGATTTCCTTTATGATGGACTGGTTTGATTTCCTTGCAGTCCAAGGGATTCTTGAGAGTCTTCTCCAACACCACAGTTCAAAAGCATCAATTCTTTGGTGCTCAGCTTTCTTTAAACAAAACCTTTTTTTTCTTTCAAACAAAACCTTGTGCTCACCAGGGTCCAGGAGAAAGGAGCAGTAACCCAACAAGAGACTGACCCAGACTTGCCTGTGAGTATCCAAGAGTCCCCACCAGAGATGTGGGTTGGCGGTGGCTTGCTGCAAGGTTGGAGGCACTGAATGCAGCAGTGTGTGCATGGGACCCTTTGAAGGAGGTCACCATTATCTTCATTACCTCCACCATAGTTTGGTCTCAGGACAAACAACAGGGAGGGAACACAGCCCTGCCCATTGACAGAAAATTGGATTAAAGATTTCCTGAGCATGGCCCAGCCCAACAGAACAAGACCCAGTTTCCCTCACAGTCAGTCTCTTCCATCAGGAAGCTTCTATAAGCCTCTTATTCTTATCCATCAGAGAGCAGGACAGAATGAAAACCACAATTACAGAAAACTAATTAAACTGATCTTATGGACCACAGCCCTGTCTAACTCAATGAAACAATGAGCCATGCGGTGTAGGGACACCCCAGACGGATGGGTCATGACAAAACATGGTCTACTGGAGAAGGGAATGGCAAACCACTTGAGTATTCTTGCTTTGAGAACCCCATGAACAGTATGAAAAGTACTCTATGGTACAGGCATATTCAACAGGGCATCCAAAGCTGTTGGTATTTTTGCAAAGGTTATGTCATATTAGCTGTCATGATATATTTATTTAAACAGCCTTGGTAGTTTGGGTCACAGTTTGAGAGTGCCTAAAAGTTTGAGACTGGGCTTGTTTGTACTCGCTCATATATTCGTGTGCAGGTAACATTGTTCACCACATTTTCCTTGAAGACAAACAAAGGACAAGATATTTCAGTACTGCTGGTGAAACTGACATTTAGCAAAAGGCAAACTAATTGCTATGCATACATACATTCCTTAAAAATCAGAAGAAGAAATCTATAGACAAGTATAAATCAAAACTATTTACTGAGTGATTTTGCCATGTATACATATATAAGATTTGGCACTAATAAAACAGAATATTTCACTAGTGGTAAAGTAATATTCTACTTAAAATAAGAGTATATATATACATACATATAAAAATAACATATTATATATGATATATATGACACAATGTGTAAATATATGTGTATATACATATACAGGTATATATACAGAAAAGGATTATTTATATGAACTTGAAATCTTTTTTAAAACATTTTTAAATGCCTACATTGAAGCATTTTTATAGATACTCTATATTTTTCAAATAATAATATACATCAATACAGTATTTCATGATTTTCAGAGTACTGATATACACATGATGGTATTTAATTCTACCCAAAAAATTTTTTTCTACATTTTGAAGGCGATAAAACTGAATCTTGAAGAAGATGAATGACTTTTCCAAAGTCATGTAAGAACTAAACACAGAGATGGAAATCCATGTCTTCAGATTCTGAATCTAATATTTTTTCTAATGAACTATAAAACCTATTTGTTTAGTGATTAAGGTCTTTATAGAAAGCAATAAAATCAATTAGCCTTTGTCTTCCACTTCCTACTTTATAAGGGAATGTACTCCTTTGTTGAAAAAAATATCCTTACATTAAGACATGAGGATAGATTTTTTTTAATATTTCCTTAGAAAGGACTATTTTATACTGTGTCCAGAACTACCATTTTATTCATTTTAGTGGAGGTAGGGTTTGAGAAGAAGAGAATCATGGACATGTTCCCTCCATTCTTTACAAATGAGAAAGATGACTGGGGAAGCCATCCTGAGAGGAGCAGGATAGACTAAAAAAATATAGACGTTGGAATTAAGTCAACCTGGATTAACCCCAGCACCGCCAAATTTTTGCAACCAAATATCCTCAAGTAAGTCAGTGTCTGATTCTCAATTTCCCCACCTGTTAAGTGGATTAAATAATCTTATTTCACAGGAGTATTGTGAATATTGGTTAAATAATACATGAAAACATGGGGACATGGTAGCCATTAAATGTTAGTTTTTACTTGTGTCAGTTGATCTAGACATCAAACAGACAGCACTTAATCTTTGCCTCTCTAAGTTTAAATTTCCTTTTCATGCTTTCGCTTGGTTTTGATCTGGAAAACTCTTGAGAAATTCACCCTGGTGTGAAGCAAAGGATCAGCAACAATTCTCAATCCCTGCTGAAATCTTTCTTGCACAAATATGTGCTTGTTTTGGCTTCCACACCAATCCAAAAATTAGGCAAGACAATTTTTAAAATTCTCTCTAGGTTTTTAGCTTCTCAATCCTTGCACATTTTCTAATCTTTATGATCATATATCTATCTGCCAATATCCCCCACCCCCATTCTTATAAAGCAAGAGGAAAAAGAAAAATTACATTCACTCCTATTGTTTTAGAACAAGCTGAGTGATTTTATATACAGTTATTGTGTGCATGCTCAATCACTTCAGTCATGTCCAACTCTTTGAGACCCTATGGACTGTAGTCCATCATGCTCCTCTGTCCTTGGGATTCTCCAGGCAAGAATACTGGAGTGGGTTCCCATACCCTTGTCCAGGCAATCTTCTCAACCCAGGGGTCGAGCCTGCATATCCTGCATCTCTTGCATTGCAGGTGGATTCGTTACCCACTGAGCCACCTGGGAAGCCCATATATAGGTGTTAGAAAAAATGAGAAACAGCTCACTCACCACCACCATTTTCTCATCCACCAACTTCCTCCTTATGGTGATCTCTTTGCCATCCCAGTCCTGAACCTGAATCAAGGAGTCATCATCTAAGATTACCGTACTCTGAAAAACAGACAAGGCCAAATTCAGCTCAGACTGTGGCATATGAATCCTAAAATTTTATCAGGAGACAAATTCTTTTCAGCTGTTGTGATATTCTCAGGTAGTTTTAGAATGGTGTTTACAATTCCATTTATTTTGAGACTTCATCAACAGTAAATTTGTTGGCTGATTATTCTGGGGGAAAAGATTTTAAAAGAGTAAAAACTAAATATTACCTTGAGAAGTAGGTAAAGTTTTTACAAAATATATCTTATTGTACAGGCCAAGTATATCTTTTTTGTGTAAAGAATCACAAGTGAGTTTCAACTTTAAAAACATATGTGAAGCTAATTCAAACTCCCAATGTGAGATCCCATTTCCTCTTCTTACTCCAACGATATAAAAATAATTATAGTGTCGTGGGAATATAAAATGGTGTGGCATGTATTACAGTGAAAAATGATGGGATTTGGAGAGCTTCTAGTTGATGAACATATTATTTTTTAATAAGTGTATTTGTTTACTTATTTATTTTTGGCTGTGTTGGGTCTTCACTGCTTTGCTCAGGCTTTTCTCTAGTTGCAACAAGCAGGGGTTACTCTCTAGTTGCGATGTGAGGGCTTCTCACTGTGGTGGCTTCTCTTGACGTGGAACACAAGCTCTAGAGTGTGTGGGCTCAGGACTTATGGTTGCCGGGCTCTAAAGCGTGGGTGAAACAATCGTGGAGCACAGGCTTGGTTGCCCTTCAGCATGTGGGATCTTCCTAGAACAGGGATTGAACTCGTGTTTCCTACAATGGCAGGTGGATTCTTTACCACTGATCCACTGATCCACCAGGGAAGCCCTGATGAACATAATAACGTGCTGGGAAGGTTGTGTACCTGGAGGGGTATGGAAACTTCAAACCATTTCCCACATACCTTGTCTTATGCATTTCTTCCCTTTGGTTGTTCCTGAGTTGTATGTTTTATAATAAAATGGTAACAGAGAGTAAAATAGTCAAATAGTAAAATAGTCAAATAAATAATAAATAGAAATGATAATAATTGTTAACAACAACAGTAGCGAGCACTTTCGTAGCATTATTTATTGTGTCTGAGGCACTCTTCAAGAGTATTAACATATTAATTCATGTAATTCTCACAACAGCCTTACGACATAAGTGCTATAATTATTGGGCTTCCCCAGTGGCTCAGGGATAAAGAATCCACCTGCCAATGCAGGAGGCACAGGAGGTGCAGGTTCTATTCCTGAGTTGGGAAGATCCCCTAAAGAAGGAAATGACAACCCACTCCAGTATTCTTGCCGGGCTAATCCCATGGACAGAGAAACCTGGAGGGCTATAGTCCCTTAGGTCACAGAGAGTTGGGCATGACTGAGTACACACACTCTATAATTATCCCCTTTTGCAAATGAAATGACTGAGTCAGCATGAGTCTGTGACTTACTCATAGCCACATGGTTGATTGATTGATTGGTGGCAGAGGTGGGATTTACACCCACACAATCCTGACCCAGAGTTTGCAGCCTGCTCCTCAAAGTTTAGAGATAACTCTGTTTAAACTCTATTGTAGTTCAATTCAGTTGCTCAGTTGTGTCCAACTCTTTGAGACCCCATGGATAACTTGCAGCATGCCAACATTCCCTGTCCATCACCAACTCCCAGAGCTTGCTCAAACTCATGTCCCTTGAGTTGGTGATGCCATCCAACCATCTCATCCTGTCATCCCCTTCTTCTCCTGCCTTCGGTCTTTCCCAGCATCAGGGTATTTTCCAATGAGTCAGTTCTTCACATCAGGTGGCAAAGAATTGGTGCTTTGGCTTCAGTATCAGTCCTTCCAGTGAAGTTATGACTTCAGGACTTATTTCCTTTAGGATTGACTGATTTAATCTCCTTGCTGTCCAAAACACCCTTAAGAGTCTTCTCCAAGACCACAGTTCAAAAGCATCCATTCTTCGACACCCAGCTTTCTTTACGGTCCTATTATCACAGCCATATATGGCTACTGGAAAAGCTTACATCTCAGAGTTTATGCATCCACTGAGCTGGGTTTTTCTACCAAAATTATTTACAGTCTGTCCTGTGATAGAGATAATGATAGTTATCAAATTTCCTTTCTGCACTTCTATACTTTCCAGTCTTTTTGTTCTAGTAGTTTCTTTTTTTTTATTTAGTATAGACATCTTTATTAAACATTTTTGGTCAAAATTCTTCCATTTGATATTATACAGGAATGTGAAGTCTCATATTATTTAACAGAAATCTGATAATGTGGTAGTCAGTTCCTTTTATTAGGACTTCACTCTCCATATTGTTTAACAATCTTCTATTGAGTGCTTTCATTCAAATGATAAATATTTATTGGGCAAATATTAATATTATGTGACATCACTAGGTTCTGTGAAACAGAACAGACAAGACATCCTTTCTTGGAAGAGCTTACATCCTAGTGTAGGGGAACAGACAATAAACATAAAATATAAATAAATTGTGTAATATAGGTAAATTGTATATTCAAGTTGGAGCCCATTAGTGAAAGTGTGTGTCAATTCCAGGTGTAGACAATAAAATGCCTAGTGTCTCTTTCCCTATTTTGTTGACTGAGATCACAAACTTCAGACAGTCCAGCTACAGGTTAGTTTAATCTCCTTTAGCCTGGTCCCTGGAGAAATTAAGAGGGGTAGATACTCTATGCCCCCATCTCCAGCCTCCTCCTCCCCAAAGAAACTTCTCCAACTCCATCACAACACTGAATATATACTATGAGTTAGAACTCCAATTGTGTAAGCACTGAGAGCTTGTGGATAGTTTGTTCCTGTGGTATAACTTCACCTATATCTGCTAATGGGCTTCCCATGTGGCACAGTGGTAAAGAATCTGCCTGCCAATGCAAAAGACACAAGAGACTTGGATCTGATGGATTTGATCAATGGGTCGGGAAGATCCCCTGGAGAAGGAAATGGCAACCCAATCCAGTATTCTTGCCTGGAGAATCCCATGAACAAAGGAGCCTGGTGGGCTACAGTCCACGGAGTTGCATAGAGTCAGACATGACTGATCATGCACACACATACACACACATGCATGCCAACTAATACAAGTTTTTTATTCATTGTAAATCCATGTATGGAAAACTGCTACAAAATAGGAAGGCAGACCTTTTGTTTCTGAGGTCTAAAAATGATTCTGAAAGTGTTTTCTGTTCAATATTTGCATAAGAATTGTTAAAAACACCATTTTCAGGTCTGGTCCACAGCCTCTGATGATGGAATCTGGAAGTAGGCATTTTTTACCAACAAGCCATGAGATTTGTATGTATATTAAAATTTGAGTTCCTGAGACCAAGATTTAAACCAAAAGTTTATCTAACACACTTTAGATATGTTCACCATTATTGCTTACTTACCTGGGAAGATTTCAAAATTAACATTCGTAATTAAATTTATCTGAAAGTGTGTTGAAGGCCTCACCTTGGTTTTATGGCCACCTGGTGTGGTTTCCTCAAATTCTTCTCCCAGTTTGAAGGAGATTTCATTATTTTTAAAGATGCTTTTGGTTTTTATAGTGATCAGATCTTCCTGTGTCATGATGGTCACAGTGGGCTTTGCCAGACAGCCAAGTTTCCTGCTGGCTCTTCCTATTCCTGGAAACCAGATAAAAGGACACAGTGATTAAATCTGTTGTTGTCTCCAAAGACTTTCATTAGCTGTATATGTTAATTAGGAGGTTTTAGAGTTAAACAGATTTGATTCTGCTTGAACTCAGACTTCTAAGCTAGTAACACCATTATATGTTAATATAGGGTATTTTTTTGCAGAAAAAACAATCTATCTCCAGTTTTATCTAAGAGCTGTCATGTTTTCTGGTCCAGTAGCTATTAATCCTATTGTTTCATGAACCCTTTTGAAAATTTGCTTAAAGATATGAACCATCTCCTTATTTTAAAAATGTACCCATTTACATTGAGACAAAACCCTTTGGCATGAGTTCTTCCAGATCTTTATTTATTCTTACATTCTTTTATGTTCACATGTATAGGGTTTGTTTTTATCTATTATGTATTTTTACTGTTGTGAAATATATATAACATAAAACTTATCATTTTAACCATTTTAAATGGCGGTACATTTAAGTGCGATCTAAGTACAATTGTCAGTAAGTACATAAACAATGTTATGCAAACATCACCACTATATATAGAATTTTTAAAAATACAAATGTTTTGTTATAACGATTGTTATTCAACTTGATTTTCCCCTATATCTGTAAGTTTTGGAGAGTTTCCATGTCAGTACATATCAGCATAAATTTTTGTCATAGCTACATAATATTTCATAGTATGTACATTCTGATATTTAGTTATTTATGCCCTATTGATGGCCATTTGTCTGCTTCCATTTTCTGTTATTACAAATAATGCTGTTGTGAGCATGACTGCACACACAATTTTGCTCAGTACCTGCCAGAGTGTGTTCTATACAAGCAGCATTACATATACTTCAGTACGTTGTTGGGCTTCCCTGGTGGTTCAGGTGGTAAAGTGTCTGCCCGCAGTGTGGGAGACCCAGGTTCCATCCCTGGCTTGGGAAGATCCCCTGGAGAAGGAAATGGCAACCCACTCCAGTACTCTTGCCTGGACAATTCCATGAACAGAGGAGCCTTGTAGGCTACAGTCCATGGGGTTGCAAAGAGTCAGACACAACTGAGCGACTTCACTTCAATATGTAAGTTAAATTTCTAAGAGGAGGCACATTGCAGAAACACTGTAACATGTCCATGTTCATGGAATTCATACTGTGAAACATGATGACAAAATATGATAGGTTAGAAAATGGTCCGAAGAGACACTCACATCCCAGACCCTGGAACCTATGAATGTTGCTTTATACACCAAAGGGGACTCTGCAGTTATGCCTAACTTAAGGATCTTGAAATAGGGAGAGTATCCTGGATTGTCCAAATGTACCCCAAATGTAGTCACAAATGTCTGCATGAAATGTCCAAGAAATTTTCCTTATAAGAAGAGGAAGAGGAACAAGGGACACACACAGACTAAAAGTGAAGGGCTGGAAAAAAATATTTCATGCAAATGGAGACCAAAAGAAAGCAGGAGTGGCAATACTAATATCAGATAAAATAGACTTTAAAATAAAGGCTGTGAAAAGAGACAAAGAAGGACACTACATAATGATCAAAGGATCAATCCAAGAAGAAGATATAACAATTATAAATATATGTGCACCCAACATAGGAGCACAGCAATATGTAAGGCAAATGCTAACAAGTATGAAAGAGGAAATTAATAGTAACACAACAATAGTGGGAGACTTTAATACCCCACTCACAACTGTGGATAGATCAACTAAACAGAAAATTAACAAAGAAACACAAACTTTAAATGACACAATGGACCAGCTAGACCTAATTGATATTTATAGGACATTTCACCCCAAAACAATCACTTCACCTTTTTCTCAAGTGCACACGGAACCTTCTCCAGAATGGATCACATCCTGGGCCATAAATCTAGCCTGGGTAAATTCAGAAAAATTGAAATCATTCCAGTCATCTTTTCTGACCACAGTGCAGTAAGAGTAGATCTCAATTAAAGGAAAAAAATTATTAAAAATTCAAACATATGGAGGCTAAATAATAAGCTTCTGAATAACCAACAAATCATAGAAAAAATCAAAAAAGAAATCAAAATATGCATAGAAATGAATTAAAATGAAAATACAACAACCCAAAACCTATGGGACACTGTAAAAGCAGTGCTAAGGGAAAGGTCCATAGCATTACAGGCTTACCTCAAGAAACAAGAAAAAAGTAAAATAAATGACCTAACTCTACACCTAAAGCAACTAGAGAAGGAATAAATGAAGAACCCCAGGGTTAGTAGAAGGAAAGATATCTTAAAAATCAGGGCAGAAATAAATGCAAAAGAAACTAAAGAGACAATAGCCAAAATCAACAAAGCTAAAAGCTGGTTTTTTTGAACAAAATAAACAAAATTGACAAACCGTTAGCAAGACTCATTAAGAAACAAAGGGAGAAGAACCAAATTAATAAAATTAGAAATGAAAATGGAGAGATCACAATAGACAACACAGAAATACAAAGGATCATAAGAGACTACTACCAGTATCTCTATGCCAATAAAATGGACAACTTGGAAGAAATGGACAAATTCTTAGAAAAGTATAACTTTCCAAAGCTGAACCAGAAAGAAAGAGAAGATCTTAACAGACCCATCACAAGCAAGGAAACTGTAATCAGAAATCTTCCAGCAAACAAAAGCCCAGGACCAGATGGCTTCACAGCTGAATCCTACCAAAAATTTAGAGATGAGCTAACACCTATCTTACTCAAACTCTTCCAGAAAATTGCAGAAGAAGGTAAACTTCCAAACTCATCCTATGAGGCCACCATCACCCTAATTCCAAAACCAGACAAAGATGCCACAAAAAAAGAAAACTACAGGCCAATATCTCTGATGAACATAGATGCAAAAATCCTTAACAAAATTCTAGCAAACAGAATCCAACAACATATTTAAAAAAATCATACATCATGACAAAGTAGGCTTTATCCCAGGAATGCAAGGATTCTTTAATATCTGCAAATCAATCAATGTAATACACCACATTAACAAATTGAAAGATAAAAACCATATGATTATCTCAATAGATGCAGAGAAAGCCTTTGACAAAATTCAGCATCCATTTATGATTAAAACTCTCCAGAAAGCAGGAATAGAAGGAACATACCTCAACATAATAAAAGCTATATATGATAAACCCACAGCAAGCATTACCCTCAATGGTGAAAAATTGAAAGCATTTCCCCTAAAATCAGGAATAAGACAAGGGTGCCCACTCTCACCACTACTCTTCAACATAGTTTTGGAAGTTTTGGCCACAGAAATCAGAGCAGAAAAAGAAGTAAAAGGAATCCAGATAGGAAAAGAAGTAGTGAAACTCTCGCTGTTTGCAGATGACATGATCCTCTACATAGAAAACCCTAAAGACTTTACCAGAAAATTACTAGAGCGAATAAATGAATGTAGTAAAGTTGCAGGATATAAAATTAACACACAGAAATCCCTTGCATTCCTATACACTAACAATGAGAAAACAGAAAGAGAAATTAAGGAAACAATACCATTCACCACTGCAACAAAAAGAATAAAATACTTAGGAGTATATCTACCTAAAGAAATGAAAGACCTATATATAGAAAACTATAAAACACTGATGAAAGAAATCAAAGAGGGCACAAACAGATGGAGAAATATACCGTGTTCATGGATTGGAAGAATCAATATTGTCAAAATGGCTATGCTATCCAAAGCAATCTATAGATTCAATGCAATCCCTATCAAGCTACCAACGGTATTTTTTCACAGAACTAGAACAAATAATTTCACAGTTTGTATGGAAACACAAAAAACCTTGAATAGTCAAAGTAATCTTGAGAAAGAAGAATGGAACTGGAGGAATCAACCTGCCTGACTTCAGACTCTACTACAAAGCCACAGTCATCAAGACAGTATGGTACTGGCACAAAGACAGAAATATAGATCAATGGAACAGAATAGAAAGCCCAGAGATAAATCCACGAACCTATGGTCACCTTATCTTCGACAAAGGAGGCAAAGATATACAATGGAAAAAAGAAAACCTCTTTAACAAGTGGTGCTGGGAAAACTGGTCAACCACCTGTAAAAGAATGAAACTAGAACACTTTCTAACACCATACACAAAAATAAACTCAAAATAGATTAAAGATCTAAATGTAAGACCAGAAACTATAAAACTCCTAGAGGAGAACATAGGCAAAACACTCTTTGACATAAATCAAAGCAGGATCCTCTATGACCCACATCCCAGAATTTTAGAAATAAAAGCAAAAATAAACAAATGGGACCTAATGAAACTTAAAAGCTTTTGCACAACAAAGGAAACTATAAGCAAGGTGAAAAGACAGCCCTCAGATTGGGAGAAAATAATAGCAAACGAAGCAACAGACAAAGGATTAATCTCAAAAATATACAAGGAACTCCTCCAGCTCAACTCCAGAAAAATAAATGACCCAATCCAAAAATGGGCCAAAGAACTAAACAGACATTTCTCCAAGGAAGACATACAGATGGCTAACAAACACATGAAAAGATGCTCAACATCACTCATTATCAGAGAAATGCAAATCAAAACCACAATGAGGTACCATTACACGCCAGTCAGGATGGCTGCTATCCAAAAGTCTACAAGCAATAAATGCTGGAGAGGGTGTGGAAAAGAGGGAACCCTCTTCCACTGTTGGTGGGAATGCAAACTAGTACAGCCGCTATGGAGAACAGTGTGGAGATTTCTTAAAAAACTGGAAATAGAACTGCCATATGACCCAGCAATCCCACTTCTGGGCATATACACTGAGGAAACCAGATCTGAAAGAGACACATGCACCCCAATGTTCATCGCAGCACTGTTTATAATAGCCAGGACATGGAAGCAACCTAGATGCCCATCAGCAGACGAATGAATAAGGAAGCTGTGGTACAAATACACCATGGAATATTACTCAGCCATTAAAAAGAATTCATTTGACTCAGTTCTAATGAGATGGATGAAACTGGAACCCATTATACAGAGTGAAGTAAGCCAGAAAGATAAATACCAATACAGTATACTAACACATATATATGGAATTTAGAAAGATGGTAATGATAACCCTATATGCAAAACAAAAAGAGACATAGATGTGCAGAACAGACTTTTGGACTCTGTGGGAGAAGGCGAGGGTGGGATGTTTCGAGATCAGCATCGAAACATGTATATTATCTAGGGTGAAACAGATCACCAGCCCAGGTTGGATGCATGAGACAAGTGTTCATGCCTGGTGCACTGGGAAGACCCAGAGGGATTGGGTAGAGAGGGAGGTGGGAGGGGGGATCGGGATGGGGAATACATGTAAATCCATGGCTGATTCATGTCATGTCAATGTATGGCAAAAACCACTACAATATAAAAAAAAAAAAAAAAAGAGGGAGAGGGATATTAGACTCCAGGAGAAAATGTGACTCTAGGAGCAAAGAGTGACATGCCATGGCCACGTACTAAGGAATGCGAGCAGTCATCAGAAGGTGGAACACAAGATCGATCCTCAAAAAGCATAGAGCAAATGTTTGCAAAATGATCATTTTTCAAAATAATAATGAACGGACTTGTGGACACAGGTGGGGAAGGAGAGGGTGGGACAAACTGAGAGAGCAGCATTGATGTATATACAGTCTTTGGGACTGTATCTGACTCTTTGTGACTCAATGGACTATAGCCCGCTAGGCTACTCTGTTCATGGGATTTTCCAGGCAAAAATGGAGTGGGTTGTCATGCCCTTCTCCAGAGAATCTTTCTGACCCAAGGGTTGAACATGTCTCTTGCATCTCCCGCATTGGCACTCAGGTTCTTTACCACTAGTACCACCTGGGAAGCCCAATATATACACTGCTGCTGCTGCCGCTAAGTCGCTTTAGTCATGTCTGACTCTGTGCGACCCCATAGACAGCAGCCCACCAGGCTCCCCCATCCTTGGGATTCTCCAGGCAAGAACACTGGAGTGGGTTGCCATTTCCTTCTCCAATGCATGAAAGTGAAAAGCAAAAGTGAAGTCGCTCAGTCGTGTCAAACTCTTAGCGACCCCATGGACTGCAGCCTACCAGGTTCCTCTGTCCATTGGATTTTCCAGGCAAGAGTACTGGAGTGGGTTGCCATTGTCTTCTCCAAATATACACTACCATGTGTAAAATAGATAGCTAATATAACATAGGAAGCATAGTATAGCATATAAAATAGATAGCCTATATAGCAAAGGAAGTTTACCTCAGTGCTATGCAATGACCTAGAGGGGTGGGTTAGGGGAGGTGGGAGGGAAGCTCAAGATGGAGGGGATATATGTGTACATATAGCTGATTCACATTGTTGTACTGCAGAAACGAACACAAAGTTTATACTCCAATTAAAAATTATACTCCAATTTTATATTGAAGTATATATACACCAATTAAAAATTAATGTTTTAAATGTGATTTTTGTTTTAAATCATTTATTGAAATAATTTACTATTTAGTATATGGCACACGTGTATTTATCTATGCAAATCCATGGTAAATTACGTGAGAGCAGGGATTATGTCAGTTTCAATTAGTTTTGCACAGAACTGTATCTAGGTGCTAAATCAATATTTATTGTTTTTATGTGAAAAACTGAAGGAAGAGGTTCACACAGAGCAAGTTCTGTGCTGTCAAAGCTCCCACTTTTACTGGCTACGATATGCAGGTAAATATGGCTCACCCAGTTCTTTCATATATTCTTCAAAATTTTCACAAGAAATGGATTTCCATGTTCCCTGGAACAGTTCAACCATTCTGCCTAAGTTGACTTTAAAGAAAAATTGCATCATATAAATAAGTACGTTCCCTGAAATATGTTGGAACATGTTCTCAATACAATTATGGTTGATAGTGTGGAAGAGTCAGAAAAAAAAAATAAAGTACTCTAATCTTTGTCATTGTCCCATCAAACCACCCAAAGCAGGAAATTCAAGATGAAAATAGAACATGGTACAGATTTTAGCAGGACTAGATATAATTTTTCCATCTCTAATTTAAGGTCAAAACTAATGTTACAAATTCTTTGTTTCCTTCCATAAGAACCACTACACACAGCAATGAGTGAGCCAAGTGCAGACTGAGGCAGCTGTGTCTTATGTCATAGGATGCCTAAACTCCAGGTCTTTTTCTCTCTTTCTCTGGTCGAGGATGATCTAGAAAAAAAAAATAATGTCTTAACTGTTTAGAGAGCTTGTAACATTTTCATTTTTGATCAGTAGAGTTTAGTTCAATTCAGTCGCTCAGTCATGTCTGACTCTTTGCGACCCCATGGACTGCAGCATGCCAGGCCTCCCTGTCCATCACCAACTCCCAGAGTTTACCCAAACTCATGTCCATTGAGTCGGTGATGCCATCCAACCATCTCATCCTCTGTTGTCCACTTCTCCTCCTGCCCCCAATCCCTCCCAGCATCAGGGTCTTTTCAAATGGAACAACTTTTTGCATCAGGTGGCCAAAGTATTGAAGTTTCACTCTCAACATCAGTCCTTCCAATGAACACTCAGGACTGATCTCCTTTAGGATGGACTAGTTGGATCTCCTTATAGCCCAAGGGACTCTCAAGAGTCTTCTCCAACACCACAGTTCAAAAGCATCAGTTCTTCAGTGCCCAGCTTTCTTTATAGTCCAACTCTCACATCTATACATGACCACTGGAGAAACCATAGCCTTGACTAGATGGACCTTTGTTGGCAAAGTAATGTCTTTGCTTTTTAACATGCTGTCTAGGTTGGTCACAACTTTCTTTCCAAGGAGTAAGTGTCTTTTAATTTCATGGCTGCAATCACCATCTGCAGTGATTTTCCAGCCCCCCAAAATAAAGTCAGCCACTATTTCCACTGTTTCCCCATCTATTGATACTTTGAACTAAAATCCAGAGAGACTCCATAGATGGCATTTGGACCAAAAAGTTAAGTTTAGTCAGGGCTTGGAACAATCATTTTAAGTCATGTACATATTGAGCAAGAGAATGGAACAGAAAGAAAAGGAAGGAAATACAACTATTACGAAGTCTTTCCAAGGAATATTCCAGTTGATGTAGGGTTGACTGGTTTGATCTTGTTTCTATGCAAGGGACTCTAAAGAGTCTTCTCCAGCCCCACAATTTGAAAGTGTCAGTTCTTCAACATTCAGTCTTCTTTACAATCCAACTCTCACATCCATGACTACTAGAATAACCATAGCTTTGGCTACACGGATCTTTGTCAACAAAGTAATGCCTCTGCCTTTTAATACACTATCTAGGTTTGTCATAGCTTTTCATCCAAGGAGCAAGCATCTTTTAATTTCATGGCTGCAGTCACTGTCTTACCACCCTGGGTGTAATTAAACCACTGCTCATTCAACCTGCATCCACACACTTAGCTGACCTCTTCGTAACTTATGTCCAGACTTCTTCTACTCCTTCAGTTGATCACAGGAGACCCACCCACAGTCCTAGGAATGATCTGAGGGGGTGCGTGCTGATATTCAAGCAGAGGGGACATGGTCTGGGCTACCTGCTCACAGCTACCTCACATCTCCTGGTCTTACCCAGCCTTGATCCTAGATGCACAACTTTGATTTTACTTGGGACTGCTGCTGGGTCTGCCTGAGTTTATGACTCTGTGGATCTGACAGAATCCAGCTCATAATGGACAGTTCCAGACACATGGTTACTTAGTATCCTCTAATCAAGAATTCCATCTATATTCAGTCCCTGTAACACCGCAAGAACTCTTTGCAAAAAGCATATAAGTTCTCATTGCAGATGGTGTGACCTTGTTCCCCAGTGTCAGAGGTCTGTGTTGTTTAGTTCCCACCCTGCTTTACCTACATGTTATGCTGGGTCTTTTCTCAACACTAACACCTCCAACAGCATAGGGTTTGCCAGATTATTTGACCCAAGTAGCAGAGTTGCTTGTACTGCAGCCCTGACTTCCTGCTTCAGGCCTCACTCAGAGCAGAGAGATTCACTTGTTACCTAGTATCTGGGCTGGAACACGTTTCTGGATGTGGAGTCTATTTCCTTCTTTCAGGTAGAAAGGTAAGATGCAGCAGTTTGTCTTAGAGATGTCTTCACCTTCCCTTGACCCACCTGGATCACTAAACACTTTATAGCCCTAGAAGTTCCCTAGTTGTCACCCACTGTAACACTCATGCTTTGCCATGCCTGTGTCTTACCAGTGCCTCCAGCATGCGCGCCACTTCTTGCTCACCCTCCTGATCAATGCGATGTTGGGGAGGATATCCAGACAACCCAGATCTTATCTGAATATATATGACGACAGAGGACAGAAGGTAATGAAGCCTCAAACAGACCTGTATATGTATATAGTCATCCATTTCATGTAAATGCAAGCAGTCTCTGATCTTTCCAGATTGGGAGAGAAAAAAGTGCCAAATCACGTGCATACTGTGTACCTGAGGCCGTATTCATCTGCTTTTGCAAAAATAACACATAGCACAGCAGTCACAATTGGGGCTGCTTTTTGAGCTTGCTGTGGCCTACAGTCATTCTCTGATTCATTTGGTTTCTGCAGGGACCAGACTGGTGAATTAAATGGAGCTATGATATGGACCTCTGTCCCCTGCATTCCAAATATTGTTTAGAGTAGCATTAATTTCTACCATTCCTCTTTATCACCACTTTCAAATGCAGTATTGTTAGATTCACCATCTTTGCCAGGATTGACCAGGGGTTGGGACAGAGAGAAGAATGAAGTGTAGAAGTACAGTTTCAAAAGATTCCATATTGCCTTCTCACTACAATAGCTCATTTGGTTGGAATGGGAAGAATTCAAGATAGAGGCTGCTCCAAAGGCCACCTATACCAGTCCCAATTATATAGTCAAGGACAGGGGAGGTAATCACTGGTTGGGTCCACAGACTTACTGGATACATTGAGAGCCAGAATGTTGGTTATTACCTGGCCCTGGTACACCTCCTCTCTAACATGCTGCTTTGGAACTCTGTGAATCAATGTTAATTCAGATCCACTATCCTTAAAATATTTGGATATCCCTCTTTTCTCAGAATGTATTTTCTCAGCAGAATTACAGTATATCTTTTTTGAGGAAAATGGGGGTAGTAAACACACGATATTTTCCCCGTGGCATTTCAAGATTCTTCCTCCTGTGGACTTGGTAACCTCTTTAGCCACTGTTTTCTGGGTTTGAAAACTGCCTGAAGTTTGAGATCTGGGCAAAGGATCATTAATTTCTATTGGCATCATCACCCTCAGCCTGCTGCTCATCCATTCTTGTCTTTTGGTTGTATTGATTAAGCAGTATCCCCATTATTTATTCATCTATTTTGCCTCTCGGGGTGCTGGGGTGCCATGTTCTATTAAGTATCTCCACAACTCCCTCCAGGTCAAGCCCTCTTAGCTACAACCCCCTGACTTCTGGCAGTAAGTGCTGCCACCCAGTCCCTATTGCTTTCCACTTCCCTATTGCTATCAATGAGCAAACTGACTGATTGATATGAAATTAATATGGACACACATATAGCTATAAACGGAGAATGCAATGTCACCCCACTCCAGTACTCTTGCTTGGAAAACCCCATGGACAGAGGAGCCTGGTAGGCTGCAGCCCATGCGGTCGCTAAGAGTCGGACACGACTGAGCAACTTCGCTTTCGCTTTTCACTTTCATGCATTGGAGAAGGAAATGGCAATCCACTCCAGTGTTCTTGCCTGGAGAATCCCAGGGACGGGGGAGCCTGGTGGGCTGCTGTCTATGGGGTCGCACAGAGTCGGACACGACTAAAGCAACTTAGCAGCGGCAGCAGCAGCATAGCTATAAATATCTTTTTCTCTTTTTATAGAAAGGTATAGTAACTATATTGATCCATACCAGAAGTACAGGTCTTTTCATTTTCCTGCAGAGAAGGAGAGATGAGGGCCCCACAATGTAAGAGTTGCCAGTGTTTTGGCATATTGAGTTATTTTACCTAAGCAATTTGAAGCGCATTGGAGCTTGACAAGGCGTTGTGCATACTCTGCAGAGTCTGGCATGCTAGGAAAACTCAGGCTTCATTCAATTGCTGTTCATTCAATAAATCTTTGTTGCTCTTGTTTCTTTTATTTAGTCACTAAGTCGTGTCTGACTCTGCAACCTGATGGACTGCAGCAGGCCAGGCTCCTCTGTCCTTCACCATCTCCCAGAGTTTGCTCAAATTTATGTCCATTGAGTTGGTGATTCTATCTAATCATCTTACCCTCTGTCATCCCCTTCTCCTTTTGCCTTCAGTCTTTCCCAGCATCAGGATTTTTTTCCAATGAGGCACCTCAGTGGCCAAAGTATTGGAGCTTTTCAGCATCAGTCCTTGCAATGAATATTACAGGGTTGATTTCCTTTGGGGTCAACTGGTTTGATTTCCTTTCTGTCCAAAGGACTCTCAAAATAAACTTTTGAGTCCCTGTTAAATGAAAGACCCCAGTGCTGGGCATGGGGTGTATAATGGTGAATGAAAGAAATGTGCAAAATGTTTCAAACATTATGAAAGAGAATCTGAAATGATGTTAAATTTCTGAATGTTTCCATGTGGAGATCTATCTGTACAATATAAGCATGGAGAAACAATCCTTTTTTAGAGCAGGGATTGGCAAGTTATGATCTATCTCCTAAATCCAGCCACCACCTATAGGTAAAGATTTATTAGAACACAGCCACACTTATTATCTGTGGCTGCTTTCAGGCTACAGTAGAAGAACGGGGTAGTTGGGACAGATACCACATGGCTTGCAAACCTCCAATATTTACTGTCTGGCCCTTTGCAGAAAAAGGCTTGCCAATTCCCATTTTAGAGTCTTGTATGTCTCTATGTGTTAGCTGCTCAGTCGTGTCCAGCTCATTGCAACGCCATGGACAGTTGCCCATCAGGCTCCTTTTCCACTGAATTCTAGAAAACTAGAGAGGGAATTTCCTCTTCCAGGGAATCTTTGCCACCCAGGGATCCTCCCGCATTGTAGGCATATTCTTTACCATCTGAGTCACCAGGGAAGCCCTTTAGAATTTTAGATCTGACTTAAAGTGATATTTAAAACTCGAGATCATAAAAATTACTGTGTTTGTAGGCTTTCTTTGGGCTTCCCTTGTGGTTAAGCTGGTAAAGAATCTGACTGCAGTGCAGGAGACCTGGGGTTGATCCTGGGTTGGAGAGATCCCCTGGAGAAGGAAACAGTTACCCACTCCAGTATTCTGGCCTGAAGAATTCAGACTATAGAATCCATGGGGTCGCAAAGAGTTGGACATGACTGAGAGAATTTCACTTTTTAGAATCAAACCTCATACGCATCAGAGATGCTCAGAGGACTCAAACAAAATTTTGTGCACACCAGAACCAAGAGACCCAACAGAGACTGAGCCAGAACTGTGTTTGAGCGTCTCCTGTGGAGGTACTGATCTGCAGTGGCCTGCAACTGGGACAGAAGCTCTGCGTGCAGGAGACCTGGTCACACAGCCTGTGGCATAAGCCATCTTGGAGGAGGTCACCTTTAACCCCACCATAGAGCTGCCCAGCAGACGACCCACAAACTGCAGAACAATTATACCAAAGAAATTCTCTCACTGTTAAGAAAGTTCTAGGACCCACAACAGATTTCCCAACCTGGGGATCTGGCAAAGGGACTGAGAACCTCCAGGGAATTTGACTTTGGAGGCCAGTGGGATTTGATTACAGAACTTACACAGGACTGGGGAAACAGACTATTGGAGGGCACAAACAAAACCTGTGTGCATCAGGACTGAGGAGAAAGGAGCAGTGACCCCACAAGGGACTGACCCAGACTTGCCTCTGAGTGTCTAGGAATCTTCGTTGGAGGTATGGGTCAGCAGTGGCCTGAGACAGGGTCAGGACACTGAGTGCAGAAGCGCCTGCGCCAGGCCTTTTGAAGGAGGTGCATTATTTTCATTACCTCCACCATAGTTGGGGCTTCCCTGATAGCTCAGTTGGTAAAGAATCCACCTGCAGTGCAGGAGACCCCAGTTTGATTCCTGGGTCAGGAAGACCCACTGGAGAAGGGATAGGCTACCCACTCCAGTATTCCTGGGCTTCCCTGGTGGCTCAACTGGTAAAGAATTTGCCTGCAATGCGAAGACCTGGGTTTGATCCCTGGGTTGGGAAGATCCCCTGGAGAAGGGCAAAACTATTCACTCCAGTATTCTGGCCTGGAGAATTCCATGCACTGTATATAATCCATGGGGTTGCAAAGAATCGGACAGGACTGAGCGACTTTCACTTTCACTTTTCACTTTTCACCATAGTTTGGCCTCGATTCAAACAACAGGGAGGGAACACAGCCCCAACCATCAACAGAAAATTGGATTAAAGATTTACTGAGCATGGCCCTGCCCATCAGAATAAGACCCAGTTTCCCCCACAGTCAGTCTCTCTCAACAGGAACCTTCCATAAGCCTCTTATCCTTATCCATCAGAGGGCAGACAGAATGAAAAACACAATCACAGAAAACTAATTAAACTGACCACATGGACCACAGCCTTGTCTAACTCAGTGAAACTATGAGCCATGCTGTGTAGGGTCATCTAAGATGGATGGGTCATGGTGGAGAGTTCTGACAAAACATGGTCCACTGGAGCAAGGAATGGCAAACAATTTCCCCATGAACAGCATGAAAAGACAAAATATATGACACTGAAGAATGAACTCCCCAGGTAGGTATGTACCCAATATGCTACTGGAGAAGAGTGGAGAAATAGCTCCATAAAGAATGAAGAGATGGAGCCAAAGTGAAAACAACACCCCATCTGGGTGTGACTGGTGATGAAAGTAAAATTCGATGCTGTAAAGAGCAATATTGCATAGGACCCTAGAATGTTAGGTCCATGAATCAAGGAAAATTAGAAGTGGTCAAATAGGAGATGGCAAGAGTAAACATCAACATTTTAGGAATCAGTGAACTAAAATGGACTTGAATAGGTGAATTTAATTCAGGTGACCATTATATCTACTACTGTGGGCAAGAATCCCTTAGAAGAAATGAAGTAGCCCTCATAGACAACAAAAGACTCTGAAATGCATTACTTGGGTGCAATTTCAAAAACAAAAGAATGATTTCTGTTCATTTTCAAGGCAAGCCATTCAATGTCACAGTAATTCAAGTCTATGCCCCAACCAGTAGTGCTGAAGAAGCTGAAGTTGAATAGTTCTACGAAAACGTACAAGACCTTTTAGAATTAACA
Source organism: Odocoileus virginianus (assembly GCF_023699985.2). Taxonomy (NCBI): domain Eukaryota; kingdom Metazoa; phylum Chordata; class Mammalia; order Artiodactyla; family Cervidae; genus Odocoileus; species Odocoileus virginianus. Next base: position 31,519,351 of record NC_069688.1, read on the forward strand.
CCCAAAGAAGATGTCCTTTTCATTATAAGGGACTGGAATGCAAAAGTAGGAAGTCAAGAGATACCTGGAGTAACAGGCAAATTTGGCCTTGGAGTACAGAATGAAGCAGGGCAAAGGCTAATAGAGTTTTGCCAAGAGAATACACTGGTCATAACAAAACACCCTCTTCGAACAACACAAGAGAAGACTCTACACATGGACATCACCAGATGGTCAATACCGAAATTAGATTGATAACGTTCTTTGCAGCCAAAGAGGGAGAAGCTCTATACAGTCAGCAAAAAAAAATACCAGGAGCTGACTGTGGGTCAGATCATGAACTCCTTATTGCCAAATTCAGACTTAAATTGAAGAAAGTAGGGAAAACCACTAGACCATTCAGGTATGACCTAAATCAAATCCTTTATGATTATACAGTGGAAGTGACAAATAGATTCAAGAGATTAGATCTGATGGACAGAGTGCCTAGAGAACTATGGACAGAGGTGCATGACATTGTACAGGAGGCAGTGATCAAGACCATCCCCAAGAAAAAGAAATGCAAAAAAGCAAAATGGTAGTCTGAGGAGGCCTTACAAATAGCTGAGAAAAGGAGAAGTTAAAGGCAAAGGAGAAAAGGAAAGATGTACCCATTTGAATGCAGAGTTCCAAAGAACAGCAAGGAGAGATAAGAAAGCCTTCCTCAGCAATCAATCCAAAGAAATAGAGGAAAAAAATAAAATGGGAAAGACTAGAGATAACTTCAAGAAAACTAGAGGTACCAAGGGAATATTTCATGCAAAGATGGGTGTAAAAAAGGACAGAAATGGTACAGACCTAACAGAAGCAGAAGATATCAAGAAGAAGTGGAAAGAATACACAGAATTGTACAAAAATAGGTCTTCATGGTGTGATAACCATGATGGTGTAATCACTCACCTAGAGCCAGACTGCCTGGAATGTTAAGTCAAGTGGGCCTTAGGAAGCATCACTATGAACAAAGCTAGAGGAGGTGATGGAATTCCAGTTGAGCTATTTCAAATCCTAAAAGATGATGCTATGAAAGGGCTCCACGCAATATGCCAGCAAATTTGGAAAATGCAGCAGTGGCCACAGGACTGGAAAAGGTCAGTTTTCATTCCAATCCCAAAGAAAGGCAATCCCAAAGAATGCTCAAACTATCACACAGTTGCACTCATCTCACACGTTAGCAAAGCAATGCTCAAAATTCTCCAAGCCAGGCTTCAACAGCATGTGAACTTCCAGATGTTCAAGCTGGATTTAGAAAAGGCAGAGGAATCAGAGATCAAATTGCCAACATCAGCTGGGTCATTGAAAAGGGAAGAGAGTTCCAGAAAAACATCTACTTCTGTTTTTTATTGATTATACCAAAGCCTTTGACTGTGTGGATCACAACAAACTGTGGAAAATTCTTCAAGAGATGGGAACACCAGACTATCATATGTACCTCCTGAGAAATCTGTATGCAGGTCAAGAAGGAACAGTTAGAATCAGACATGGAACAACAGACTGGTTCCAAATTGGGAAAGGAATATGTCAAGGCTGTATATTGTCACCCTGCTTATTTAACTTATATGTAGAGTACATCATGTGAAATGCCAGGCTGGATGAAGCACAAGCTGGAGTGAAGATTGCTGGGAGAAATATCAATAACCTCAGATGTGCAGATGACACCACTCTATGGCAGAAAGCGAAGAAGAACTAAAGAGCCTCTTGATGAAAGTGAAAGAGGAGAGTGAAAAAGTTGGCTTAAAACTCAACATTCAAAAATGAAGATCATGGCATCTGGTTACATCACTTCATGGCAAATAAATAGTGAAACAATGGAAACAGTGAAAGACTATTTTGGGGGGCTCCAAAATCATTGCGGATGGTGACTGCAGCCATGAAATTAAAAGACGCTACTCTTTGGAAGAAAAGCTATGACCAACCTAGGGAGCATGTTAAAAAGCAGAGACATTACTTTGCCAACAAACGTCCATTTAGTCAAAGCTATGGTTTTTCCGGTAGTCATGTATGGATGTGAGAGTTGAACTATAAAGAAATCTGAGTACCAAAGCATTGATTCTTTTGAATTGTGGTGTTGGAGAAGACTCTTGAGAGTCCCTTGGGATGCAAGGAGATCCAACCAGTCAATCCTAAAGGAGATCAATCCTGAGAGTTCATTGGAAGGCTGATGCTGAAGTTGAAACTCCAATACTTGGGCCACCTGATTCCTTAGAAAAGACCCTGATGCTGGGAAAGATTGAAGGCAGAAGGAGAAGGGAATGATAAAGGATGAGATGGTTGAATGGCATCATCGACTCAATGGACATGAGTTTGAGCAAGCTCAGGGTGTTGGTGATGGATGGGGAAGCCTGGCATGCTATAGTCCATGGGGTCTCAAAGAGTTGGTTGCAACTGAGCTACTGAACTGAACTGACTGAAGCTTTCATTGCTTGGGATACAAGAATAGTGGATAATATTTTGCCTTCCATAGCTTTTTCATCAAGAAAACACATTTTTATAACTATGTCACAGATAAGGCCAATGGAAAATTTAATATAAAAATTCAAGCTCTGGCATTTTACAAAAGTCATGTGAGACAGAGATGGTTATCAGTAAATACAAATAAAATATTTTAAAAATTGCTTTGAATAATATGAGACAGAAGGATGCAAGTATTTAAAATACTTTGATTAGAAAAAAAAAAAACCATATAAAAAACTCTCCTGCTGTCTGCCTCCCCAAGTCTAACCTGAAGTAACTAAGGTTTTGTTAAATTTGAAAGCTTTCTGCAGAAATAGCCCTGAATATCCCAACCTTTTAGTGACCTTAGTGATGTTCAGCTTTCAAATTTTTCATGCAGCTCTAAGATCCTTAGGTTAAAACTGTCTAATAATAAAAACATTTTTAATAATTTTCAAAGAAGACTGTATTGACAATAGGGAAAGTCTGCTACAAAAGTTTAGGTTTTGTGGCAAACAGAAAGTAGTGATCTAAAAAGTTGTATGGTTCTCTTTCCATATTGAAGCGAAGCAAAGTCATTCAGTCATGTCTGACTCTTTGCAACCCCATGGACTGTAGCCCCCCAGACTCCTCGGTCCACGGGATTTTTCCAGGCATGAATACTGGAGTGGGTTGCCATTTCCTTCTCCAGGGGATCTTCCCGACCCAGGGATCAAACCCGGGTCTCCTGCATTGTAGGCAGACGCTTAACCATCTGAGCTACCAGGGAAGCTCCTTTCCATATTAGTTGGGCTTTATTAAGGTGTTAATGGAACTCGGGAACACAGCCCTCTTTGGTCACACCCCCAGTGTGTGCTACTCAAGGACAACAGAAGAAGAAAGGTGTTTCTTCATGTCCCTACTGTACAGAAGAGTAGATGAAAGTGACTAGCAGACAGAACTGAATGGAATAAAGCACACGGACACCCAAAAAAGCAAGAAAATGGCACCCTTCCATGACAGTATTCTTCACACACTGAAGAATATTTTTCGTAGGGTTGGGAAGTGTAGTGAGTTGAATTAAGTCTCCCCCACCCCCGGCCAAAAAAAGGTGTGTCTAAGTCCTAACCCTGGTACTTGTGAATGTGAACTTGTTTAAAAATAGGGTCTCTGCAGATGCATTTAAACTAAGGACTTCAAGATGAGATCATCCTGGATTTTTGGGTGTGCCCTAAATCCAAGGACACATGTCTTTATAAAGGAAAAAGAGACAGATTTGAGACCCAGAGACAGGGGAAAGACCAACGAAGCAGAAATTGGAAGACAACCATGAATCAAGTACTACCCAGAGAAACCACAGGAAGCTGGGAGAGAGGCCTGGTGTGGATTCTTCCTTAAGGCCTCCAGATGCTGTCAACCCCTTAACTTCATATTTCTGGTCTTCAAAACTATAAGTGAATAAATTTCTGTCATTTTAAGCCACCAGCTTGTGAGGATTTGTTATGGCAGCCCAGGACACTAGTAAAGGGAGAAACTAATTTTTAAAGGTCTTCGATGCTTTATGTTTAAAATAAGGAGTTCATTTAATTATAAAAAATGACATTTAAAATTATTAGGAATTGTCTCTATCTCACTGGATTTTGTTTTTGGTCAATTTAAAGTTATATTTACCAAGGAGAGATGTCAGTTTATATAAATAACTATTAGGTAATTTTTAAATAGGGGCTTCCCTGGTGGCTCAGTGGTAAAGAAGCCACCTACAATACAGGAGACATGGGTTTGATCCCTGGGTTGGGAAGATCCCCTGGAGAAGGAAATGGCAACCCACTCCAGTATTCTTGCCTAGAGAATCCCAAGGACAGAGGAACCTAAAAGGCTACTGTCCACGGGGTCACAAAAGTATTGGATATCACTGCGAGACTGAGCATGTATGTAATTTTGAAATGGAATAAAAGGCTAAATAAAAGTAGTCAATAATGGTATAATTATATAATAAAGTTATATAAATTATTTTTTTAAGTTCAAGTAAGAAAAACATTTTTCTTATTTCTCTAGTTTTTTATCCTCTTCCCCTCTCCTGCCAGTTTTTTTTTTTTTTTAAATATTCAGAATCATAAGACTTCTTTTGGGGAACACTGAAGGATGCAAGATTTGAACAATAAATCTAAACCTTAAACTAAGGATTTCAAGATGGGATCATCCTGGATTTGGGGTGTACCCTAAATTAATGACAGATGTCTTCATAATGGAAAGAGAGAGAGATTTGAGATGCAGAGACAGAGGAAAAGGTCATGTTGTCTAAAAAGATTTAGACAATAAAATAAGTTACTTGATCTTAGAAAACAGAAATATGTTGTCTCTATTCTTTGTCAGAATTTTAGCAGATTGCTAACTTTGGGCTGTGTGCTGTCCACTTCTGAGCGATTACGTGAGTTGGACAAATCAAAACACTGGAGAGTCTTCCTGTGGGGATGAGCCAGGTCAGAGCCAGGCAGGCACAAGGCCTATGATTCAGATCCTGCTGAGTTCCCAGGCTCTCTTGCCCTTCTCTTCCCACAGTCAGAGCTGTCTGAACCCCACCTGCTGCCTTAGCATTGCCCCGAGGCCACAGCTCCATGTTCACCCGTAAAGCAGCCTGAACACCAGTGGTTCTCAAGCTTCAGTTGCATTTGTAAAAATGCCAACTCGTGTGTGTTGCCCTAGATTTTCTCAATCCAAATTACCAGGGCCCAGACCTGGCAAAATGAATTTAGAATTCCTCCAGGTGATTCTATGCCGGTGTGTGACTCAATGATGGACAAACAAGCTAGACCAGTGGTTCTGTAAGTGTGGTCCCTGAATCAGCATTATTATCATTCCCCAGGAACTTGTTAGAAATGCAAATTCCTGGACCCCACCTCACGCTTGCTGAATCAGAAATGGGAAGGGGGCCCAGTTATCTGTGGTTTAACAAGCCTTTCAGGTGATTCCTATAAGAGCTCAAATTTGAGAACAACTGCCCATACTTAGACTCATTTCCAAAGAACACAGTCTGGATAAGGGGAAAATAGTAATTCCGAAAACCTGGTGAGCATCACTTTAATCAGGTGACCAGGTTTAACACCCTTTGTGTTAAATCTTGCTGGTGTCATGTGCCTCCTGATACGATGTCCTTCACCCTCATGGTCTTCTTCTTACAGAACCATAATCCATATCTAATCATTAGGAAACATCAGACACGTGAAGAAAAACTGAAGAAAATTCTACAAAATACTCTTCAAGACTATCAAGGTCTTGAATAGCAAGGAAAAACTGAGAAACTGTCACAGACTGGAGAAAACTTTAGGAGACATGACAATTGAATACAATGTAGGATTCTGAATTGCATCCTGGAACAGGAAAAGACAATAGTGGGAAAAGTGGAGAAAAATGTGAATAAGGTCTAAAGTTTAGTTACTAGTATTGCACCAGCATTCATTTCTTAGTTTTGACAAATGTATCCCATGAAGTAAGATATGGACGTTAAGGAAATGGGAGGAAAAGTATATGGGAATGCTCTGCATGTTTTGGAACTTCTCTGTAAATCTAAAAGTATGCCAAAAAATGTTTCTAAAAGTCAACAAAAACAAAAAAATAAGGGAAAAAAGTGTGATCCACAGATCATCAGCATCTACACCACCTGAAAGCTTGCTAGTAGTGAAGATGATCAGAACCCGTTCCAGATTGGCTGAATCAGAGTCTGCATTTTTCAGAAGATCCTCTGAATCTTTGAATCATTGGTCAATCATTGAATGTACAGTAAAAGTTGAAAAACCCTGCTCTTTACCACAAGCCAGGGATTTAGCATCAGCTCAACCTTGTCTGGTCTTGAAACACATACTAGTTTCTATTTTGAGCCACTGCCTATTTATTAAAACCCAAGCTCTGTTTTCAACCTGATTGAGATCAATAAACTCTGTGCCACTCCTTGGGGATCAGTCCTTGTGTTATAACACTCCCCAAAGGCTCAGATCCTATCCTTTATTTATGAGATATTTCCTTCCTTAAAAGGTGGGAGTCTTGCCTTTGATCCCTAAGCCTGCCTGGGGCCTGCTACCTGTCACAGACTTCCCTTTGCTGATATGCCTCGTATTTTAAGTCCTGCCTCCTCGAAGCACTCTGTCACAGTGTTCCACGCACCTCTTGTGCTGATAGCACTGGGATTTCCACTTATTGTCACTAAAAAATCAGATGTTATAGTCTACTTGTAGATTCAACCAGGCCTGGAAATATCTAAAGATAGGATGGCATGTGCAGAGCTTGCTTCTCCATCAAATAGCTCAACAAAAAGAGCAGGATTTCCAGAAATTCCAATTTTTACTGAAAAACTGGGTTCAACAGGATCTGGGATTTGAGATAAAAGCTAAAGGCCTAGGAATGAAACCAGAGAGGTAAATAATTTTTTTCTGTGTCCAGATTTTTTCCTTTGATGTCATTGAATCTCAGAAATAAGAACCTACTGATTTTATAAAGATAGTTTGCTTTTATGGATATTATAAAATCCAGCCAGAATGGTGAGCATGGACACTTTTCCTGAACATGTTAGCATTAACCGTCTTCTCTTGGAGGAAAGGATTGCAGTGAATTCCTGAAGTTTAAAAGTTAAGAGAAATAACTCCTTGAAAAGACGCCTGGCCCAGTCTACCCAAAGGAAGACCAGGCTTCTTGTTTTTATAGGGAAACACTGGGCCCCTGTCTTGGGGCATCTTGACAAGCATCATCCTCAGGAAATATTGTGTGAATCGGACCATGGCACATGGACTTTACAGGGAAAAGTTGCACCAGTAGCCAAATGACTTCGGAGCAGCTGAGGCAACCATGCAATAACCTCAAAGTTAGAACCAACCTGGTGAGTGGGACGTGGGAGAGGCTGATGGGATTCCATGCCTGTCTGAGCAGCACAAGAGGTCTGGATTGGGCTGGGAGTGCCCATGTGTTGGCAGCAGGTAGATAGTTCATAAGTATCCAGTATGCAACTCTCTAGTGCACTGAGGGTGCTCAGTTTGCAGTGACCTGAAGACACCCATTTGAGCCAACACACCCCACTCCACAAATGCACCGATTTCCAATCTTTTTGTGTAATTTCTTTTAATTTAAACATTTGAAGAACTCTAATCTTGCTGCTCAACAACTAAGGGGAGAAGAGATTTTTCTCACATTTTGATCAGGATAGACAGGAGACTACTATCTTTCATAATACAAGTGACTAGAGTAGTTTCACAATCCAGAGAAACAGAAGAGCTGGGGAAGAAAGGAGCCAGGCTACCTGAGGGCATTGACTCCTGGCTGCCGTGGAGGAGGCAAACTCACCCTGAGATGAACAGGGTGGACTTCGGTGTCAATGTTAGGAAGAAATTCCACTCTTTCGGAACAATTTAACATCATCTCCATTTAAGATATTCAAGTTTTAAAATTTGACACTTTGGAATCTAAGAATTGCAATGAAATACCCAATAAGAAAAAACATTGTCATAGGAGGTAGAACTCCTTTGGCTTTGGGATCCTAAGTTGCATTACAAAACCAATTAGCTGTAGGCTAGGCAGTATGTGAGTCATCTTTTTCTTCTCACATTAACATCAACCGTGAAATCTAAAGTGAATGATGACATTCCAAGGACAATTGCATATGATTCTTCTTCAGCAAGTTCGGGCAATTTAGAGTAGCTGTCATAAGGGAATACGTCATCTCACGCTATTTTAATGATGATGGCCCCACTGGAAAGGACCATAAGGGGGAAAATGAGTTTAGTGTCTGGGCTGTGTCTGAAGTCAAAGTGAAGCTGAAAAGCAAATATTATATTGAAATTAATTTAGGGTTTTGTTGATAACAGATGAGAAATTAGCTTCAGGGATGTTAAAAAAAAAAACACCAATAATTTTGAAAAGCAATGAGATCCAGTCATTCATCTATAGGTATACAAAGTTATTTACATTCTGTTCAAAAGTATGAGAAAAACATCATAGCAAAATGACTGGAATGAGATGCACTAAGTTAAAAGTGAGTGTCTTCAATGATGGGACAATGGGAATTAAACTATTTCTTCCCATTTCTCAATAGTTTCAGTTTGTCTGAAATTGTTCAATAGTTAACAGAATAAATTCCTTTCAAAAATTAAAGCACAAAAAGACAAATAAAGATATGATTACATGCTATTCTACTTTTATGAAGTGTCTAAAGTGGTCAAATCATAGAAACAGGAAGTAGGAAGGTAGTTGCCAGGAGCTGTGGGGAGGGGAAGTGGTAGTTTCAGCGTCACAAGATCAAAGATAGAAAGATCTAGAGATCTGTGCACAGCAATGCTAACATACTGAACACCACTGACCTATACACTTAAACATGGTTAAAATGGTAAATTTTAATTTTACTTAAAAATTTTTAACTTGAAAAGTAAAATGAATAGTACAGGACCTCCCTAGTGGTCCAGGGGCCAGGAATCCTCCTGCCAGTGCAGGGGACGGGGAAGATCCCACATGCCTCAGGGCAGCTAAGCCCGTGGTCTGCAGCTATGGAAGGCTGTGCTCTACAGCAAGAGATGCTACAGCAGTGAGAAGCCCACATACTCCAAGGAAGATTAGCCCCGGCTCACCATAGCTAGAGAAACACGGTGTGCAGCAATGAAGATGCAGCGTAGTCAAAAATAAATAAAAACATTTTAAAAAATGAACAGTACAATACAGGACCATATGTAAAATAACAATGATGAGAAGATTAAAATGTTTAAATAAAGTATATTCAACAAGGACTTGGGACATTTTCAAGATATGGGGGTTAAGGTCAGAAATGAGCCCAAAGTGCCAGCCTGACGCTGGCACCATGCAAGAAGTTGGGTGTACAGGAAGGGAAGCAGTTTTGCAGAAAAAAAGGAGATACAGGATATGAATTCAACTTTAGGAGCCAGTGTCTATAGGATAACTAGTCTTAAGTTTGCCATAGAAAGTTGGATACACAGATCTGGAGCACAGGACATAAAGATATGGATTAGAGAGAGAAAAAAAAAAAGAAAGACACAGTGATTTGAAGTGCGTGGGGTCACTCTAGATTAGAGCGAATAAGATAAATGCAGGCTGAATGAAAATGAACATGTAACGACAACCAGTGTGTGGGGTAACTGAGAAAAAGGGAGTGCATTTATTTCTTAGGGCTGCCGTAACAAATTACCACAAACTGGGCAGCTTATAACAACAGAGATTTATTCCCTCACAGTTCTAAAGGCCTGAAATCTGAAGTCCAGGTGTTGCTGGAACATGCTCCCTCCAACGGTTCTGGCAAAGACTCCTTGTTTCTTCAAACTCCTGGTGTCTCTTTGCATTTCATGACTTGTGACTGCATCACTCCGGTCTCTGCCTCTGTCTTCACACAGCTTTTTCTTCTGTGTGTGTGCCTTTTCCTCTTCCATCTGGTCAAAGGAAATTTGTCATTAATCTAGAGCTCACCTTCATAAGCTAGGCTGTTCTCACCTCAAAAAAATCCCTAACTATATACATCTGCAAAATCCCCTTTACCATGTAGTATTACATCCCCTGGTTCCAGGGGTTAGGATGTGGATATCTTTTGGGGAGTTACCACTCAATCCATTACAGGAATAAGGTCAGGAAATTATAAGAACTTTGGGGGTGGGGAGGGATGAATTGGGATTTAGAGATTAGCACATGTAAACTATTACATATAGAGTAGATAAACAACAGGCCTACTTTATAGCGCAGTAACTATATTCAATGCCCTGTGATATTAAACCACAATGGAAAAGAATATGAAAAATAATATATATATATGTATGTAGATATATAAAACTGAATCACTTTGTTGTACAGCAGAAATGAACACATTGCAAATTAACCTTACAGTAAGTCACTATCTGGCAGATCCTGCCCGTAGCACCAACTGTCTCGCTGTTCCTCACTGTGTGGACTGTTCGCTGAACCCATGGTAGACAGGGCTCAAGCTGAGAGGCTAGAAGAAAACTCAAGGAGCCGGAGAAACTGCAGACACGTTTCTTCTCTCCGGGCTGGTGCAGCAGCCATAGCACTGGGCATAACATAACCTCAGTGCCTCCGCAAAGCCTCAGATGGCGCTTATATAGGCGTGCTGCGCAAAGTAGCTGTAATCAAACGAGTACCTCATGAGGCGCATGCCCAGTGCTGTAAGTGATCGCGGCTGGTACATGATCATTATTTACAAAACATGGGGTAAGATTAAGAGGCCGTGGGGCAAGAAAGCCTGACCATACCATCTTGGCTGGTTTGCTCTTTCCCTACAGTCTGTATATAAGAACTTGCAGGTTTAGAGCTTTCAAAGATGTGAGCATGCCCAGAGAAAGGACAAAGAGACAACAAGAAGAAGTAGCAGAAGAACCAAAGAGATTCATGATGCAGGAAATGGCAAGGGGGTTTCTTTATATGAGGAGGCACTGTTAGTTTAAAGAATTCACCTGCCAATGCAGGAGACACTAGAGACATGGGTTCAATCCCAGGGTTGGGAAGATCCCATGGAGGAGGAAATGGCAACCCACTGCAGTATTCTTGCCTGGGAAATCCCATGGTTAGAGAACTGGGTGGGCTACAGGCCATGGGATCTCAAAGAGAAACGACTGAGCGACTGAGCACCATCATTCGTTGTTGTTAATTTTTGAAGCATAGAACCTGAATGTAGAACAGTACACAAAGATTGCAGCAGCTATTCAGAATGCAATTCAGTATTACTGCATCATCTATGACAGAAAAGAGCTACTACCCAGACATCACTGGATCATTTTTTCAAGAGGGTAGGTAGAATTAAATCTAGCAGGGTCCCAGAACCTGTGCCATCAGTGTCAGGCATGAGTGAAATCACTGCTTGCCGTCCATCACCTATTACTAACAAACCTTCAGGTCTACCATCTCCCACCTCCTCCCCCGTCTCCAGTCAGTAACTCTTACCTGTTCACTAGATGACCCTTACCCATTCACTGTATTCCAGCTGTCGTACTGAACTACTGTACTTCTCAAGGTACTATATCATAAGATTAAAAGAAAGTGTTTTCTTTATTTTTTGTTTATTTTTATATGTTATTTGTGTGAAAAATATTGTAAGCCTATTAGAATACAGTATTACATAGCTGATTATTTTAGTTATTTATCTCAGCTAACTTTGTTGGACTTACAAACACTTTGAACTTACAAAGAAGCTCTCTAAATGGAACACATTCATCTGTAGGGGACTTACTATACTTCAGCAAAATGAATTAAAAAAAAAACTATGGGGAAAAGGATCTGTTTGTATGAGTCAGTCAATAAGTCGTACACTTAAAAAAAAAAAAAAAGGCCTGCTTAATTTTGTGTTACACACCTTTCCCCAAATGCATTTGGCACTCTCTTCTCCAGTATAAATACAAAGATGAATAAGGTCCAATCCAAGACTTTATGAAGGCCAGAGGGAAAGAAGCCTGTTCTCAAAATAATTGGATTGCACTGTTTATGTGCCACAATAGAAAAATGTTCAAAGTGATGGAGGCCCAGTTAGAGGTAAAAGCAATATTCTGTAGAATCAAAGAGTGTAAGTGGAAACTAGCCAAAAAAAAAAAAAAAAAACCAAAAAACCTGCTGAGGAGGAGGCTTAATTCCAGGAAGAGGCTTCATGACCAGTGGCTTGGAGGCTGGGAAGTGCTTATGGAGTGTTTAGAGAAAGAAAGTTTGGGTGACCCTAGAGGGTATGGCCTGAGTAAACAAGAGGTTGTGCTGAGACTGTGCACATTTATCCTTACTTTTATGTCCCTCTCTAATCAAGATCTGGAACATTAAAGGGAGTCCAGTGTGGAGAAAGAAATAAGACTGCTAGTTACCATAGAATTTAAAGAATCACCTAGGGCTCTGTGTTTAGATTGACCTACTTTAAGCACAGGTTTCCAAAGATAAAGGTTAGAAAGATACTGAAGAACAGGGTGAGACTTCCCTGGTGATCCAGTGGTTAAGACTCTGTGTCTTAACAATAGAGGGGGCACAAGTCCAACCCTTAGTCCGGGAACTAGGATCCCAGATGCTGCGTGGTGTGGCCAAAAAAAAAAATTTAAAAAAAGCAGAACAGCAGTGGGAACCGACAACGTGTGGGATACAAGAAAGAGGACTACAGCAGAGTCCAGAAGCAGTGATGATCTCCGGGCTTGTCAGTGTGGGAATGTGGACGAAGAGTGACACAGCTGAAGGGAAGTGAGAGCTGAGAAAGGACATGGGAAAACAGAGTTCACGATCCCTCACACAAGACTGCAAATCTCAACAGCTCTGAAAAGCTAGCATTTAAAAAATTAACCTGGTGCAAGTCACTTGGTGGTGAGCCCAGCCTGAGTTAACATGACGACATGTGTAACATTCGCACTTTACAGTGAATAAACGCATTTTGCTAAAGAAATACTGTATTTGATTATAGGATATCACCCCCATAATACATGGCACATGCCTCATCTTACCTTGCTCAGATTTGATAAACCTCAGACCAGGCATTTCTGAGTTCAAGACCTAAGGTTTTTGATATGTCATTTTGCACCTATAATGAGTCCAGTGTGAAAGCTGCATTTGAGGAGTTTAACATCAACTTGCTCTCCTGTCAAGAGAAAGTATACACAGATTAGAGGTGTGTGTGTGTGTATGTGTGTGTGTGTATGTGTGTGTGTGTGGCGGGGGGCGGGGAAGGGGAGGGGGGAGACAATTTTCCAGCAAGCTAGAATCATTTCTATCTATAGTGGAAATTTTAAATAAAATGTCAAAATAATCCAAAACCTCTCCTCACAGGAAGAGTTCTTAAATTTTAACAACTTGAAACAAATTTCACAGTGGGGCTAAAGCTTAAGGCCTAATGTATCTAGTGGCACTGTACACAGATTTCCCTGTATCAAAAATCCAACTCAGATTTTTCATCTGAGCCAACTTCTATGAGAAAATTTCAACAAGTAAACTTTACATATTTTCTTCTCTGTGATTTGCTTCCACTTCTTAGCTCTTACTGAACCAGACCAGCCTAACAAGGACTGCTGCCTGTCTTCACATGCCCTCCTTGACTCACAGAACACCCGGATTTCTTTTGAAGTGAGGCCTTTGAAATACAGTCCTTTTCTAGAGGCTATTTTTACTTGCTCAAGCAGATTTACAAGACTGATTTGAAAAACCTCACTTGTTCCCTTTAGGTGGATTTCCTGAGAAATGTGAAGAAGAGAGGAGAAAAAACAATCAGGCTTCCCAAGCTTTCTATGTATAGAGAAGAAAAGTGGACTTTGAACAATTAGCAATAATTTAGAAAAGGAGGCATCCTTTGCTGGCTCACAAAGTCCTGATTCCTGGACCAGGTCTAATTTAACTTGGTGAACAGGGAAGAGTTTTTTACCAAAGCATGTGTGTGTGTGTTGTGTGTGTGTAAACATGCATGCACACGCACACACATATACACACCATAGATCACTGAAGGAACAATTTAAGAAGTGCAAACTACCTATGTGTAAAGTAAATGATGCAAGGATATATTATACAGCACAGAGAATACAGCCAATATTTTATAGTAACTTTACATGGAATATAACCTTTAAAAATTGTAAACTGTGCTGTATTCCTGAAACTTATATAAATTTGTAAATCAACCATACCTCAATTTAAAAAACCCATGTCCACCAAATAAAAAAGTGTTTCTCTCTCCCCTCCCTCCTTTCTCCTCTCCTCCATCAGCCTTCCTACTACACGATGACCTCAAAGATCACTGGGATTCAGTGAAAATCAAACATGTTATTGCTAGTAGGGTTTCAGACCAGACGAGTTCATTTGATCACATTCCAGTTTCCTAATTACTATGGATTAATTATAATGAGAGGAAATACACATAAATTATAACTGCTCTATTTTTCCATTCAGCAGAAATAATACATTATTGTGGTGCTAGTGGTAAAAAAAACCCACCTGCAGGAAATGAAAGAGACTTGGATTCAATCCCTGGGTCAGGAAGATCCCCTGGAGAAGGGCATAGTAACCCCCTCCATTATTCTTGCCTGGAGAATCCCATTTACAGAGTAGCCTAGCAGGCTACAGTCCACGGGGTCACCAAGAGCTGTACACGACTGAAGTGACTTAGTATTAAGCATAAATAATTGCAACACATTCTGCTATTAACACTGTTTTATCTCTGCCCAGAGTGGGACAACTCAAATGAGACATCATGACTTTTTAGACCCTGTTTAAATCGCTCAATACTGTATCTATCATTTAGTTTTCCATGTGTCATTCATTCACTCAATACCTATTTCATATGCACTTTGTTCTTCTGCTTATAGCATTTCTGCCAGTGTCAGAAACAAGGTGAGAACACAAACTTTTCAAGAGAAGAAAGTTAGCCATTGGTTGACAAGCAACTATTCTGGGCCAAATAACTTTGTCATTTAATTTATTCTCCAAAACCATGGTTATTATTATTATCTCCATTTTCTAAAGATGGGAAACAGATTTAGAGAAATAAAAGAGTTTTCACAGAGCTCATACAGCTAAAAGATGATGAAAACCAGATTCATCTTTTCCATCAGAGATTTATGTACCACTTACAGAGTATCTGGCACTGCCCTGGGATGTACTGTGATACAAAGCAGACAAAAGCCCTTCCCTGCTACCACTTTCTGCTTAACAGTGGCCTTCAACCCTGGTTGAGAATATACTAGAATCATCTGGAGAGCTTCTAAAGCACGCCTGCACCAATGTCTGTGTATGTGTGTGATTAGTCACTCAGTCATATATGACTTTGTGACCAATGTCTACTCCTGGTAACTTCTGGAAGTAAAACCCAAGTTTAAAGACTTTTTAAAATTCACCAAGTATTTCAAGAGTGAGTCCAGTGTTGAGAATCTTTCATTTATTAGATTATGCTGAATATAAGGTCACCATCCTCAAAAAACTTACACTGTACAGAAGTTACAGATAATGCATAAAAATATAACTCACTTGAAAAACAATTTTGAGGTAATGCATAAGCAAATTTAAAGTTGCATCATACATATTTAAAGTAAAAGAATTCATGAAAGACACAATTATTTTTGGAGTTGGGATGGTGTTATGCACAAAATTGCACCCCCCCCCAACTCATATTTTAAAATTCTAACCCTACTATCTGAGAATATGGCTGTAGGGGGAGATAGGGCATTTAATGAGGTAATTAAGTTAAAATGAGGTCATTATGGTGGACTCTAGTCCAATCTGAATAGTGTCTTTATAAAAAGAAGACATTCAGGCACACAGAGAAACAGAGATACAAACACAGAGGCGAGACCATGTAAGGACACAGCAAGAAAGCAGCCATCCGCGAGCCAAAAAGAGAGGCCTCGGGAGAAATCAACTCTGCAGACACCTTGATCTTGGACATCTGCCCTCCAGAACTATGGAGAAAATTAATTTCCATTGTTTAAGACACCCAGGCTGTGGAATTTTTTAGGGTAGCCTAGCAAACTAATACCCATGGGTTCATGGAAGTATAATTTCTCAAATGAAGGGAGTAAATAAAAAGCACCTGAAGGCAGTGTATGCTTTTGCCTAGAGTCAAAACTCTAGTCCAGTTCTCAAACTTGGATGTGTAACAAAACCATCTGTGGAATTCAGTAAAATGCATATACTCAAGGTTATCTTACTTCCTCCACACATTTGAGCCATTCTATGCTTGCTTCTAGTGATTCTGATGGAGAAGGCAATGGCACCCCACTCCAGTACTCTTGGCTGGAAAATTCCATGGAGGGAGGAGTCTGGTGGGCTGCGGTCCATGGGGTCACTAAGAGTCAGACACGACTGAACAACTTCACTTTCACTTTTCACTTTCATGCATTGGAGAAGGAAATGGCAACCCACTGCAGTGTTTTTGCCTGGAGAATCCCAGGGACAGGGGAGCCTGGTGGGCTGCCGTCTATGGGGTCACTTGGAGTCGGACACGACTGGAGTGACTTAGCAGCAGCAGCAGCAGTGATTCTGATAGGCAACACTGAAACGGTGCAACTCGGATGGGACTTGAACCTATGGTCTTTTAACTGAGATCACACACCTGGTTTCAGGACTCAGTTAAGCTCAGGTTTTGGTGTCTAACTGCAGAAAGAGTTCAGTGAGAGGCAAAGTGATAGGTAAGAAGTGGATTATTTAGAAAAGAAACGCACTCCATAGACAGAGTGTGGACTATCACAGAAGGCAAGAGCAGCCTTGAAATATGATGTGGTTAGTTTTTCTGGGCTGGAAAATCTCATAGATTAATGAGTGGAAGGATTATCCCAACTATTTGGGGGAAGGAGCAGAGATTTCCAGGAATTGGGCCACTGCCCACTTTTTGGTCTTTGATGGTTGGCCTCAGAACTGTCATGGTACTGGTGGGTGTGTCACATAGCCTGTTGATATGTTACAATGAGAGTATACTGACGCACAAAGTCTGGTGGAAATTGACTCATCTGCCATCTTGGACCTCATGGTTCTAGAGCCTATTTGGTTCTAATCATTTTATGTAATGTCTTCAGGCTGTGTAATTCTTTTAAAGTTTGTGCCATGTTCCCTTCTCTTCTGTTTTAATACCGTTTAGAATCATTAGACTAAGAAGGTGGGAACTGGGAGGACTTTCCAGTAGTCATGTATGGATGTGAGAGTTGGACCATAAAGAAGGCTGAATGCCCAAGAATTGATAGTTGGTGCTGAATTGAAATTGTGCCTCTGAAGAAGACCCTTGAGAGCCCCCTGGACAGTAAGGAGATCAAACTAGTCTATTGTAAAGAAAATCAACCCTGAATGTTCATTGAAAGAACTGATGCTGAAGCTGAAGCTCCAGTACTTTGGCCACCTAATGCCGAGAGCTGACTCATTGGAAAAGACCTTGATGCTGGCAAAGATTGAAGGCAAAGGAGAAGGGGATGACATAGGATGAGATGATCGGATGGCATCACTGACTCAATGGACATGAATTTGAGCAAACTCCAGGAGATGGTGAAGGACAGAGAAGTCTGACATGCTGCAGTCCATGGGGTCACAAAGAATTGGACCCGACTTATCAACTGAATAACAACAACATTGGCAGGTGAAAAGTGGTTGTTACTGGGGGATAAAGAGAGGCTAGAATAAGTATGACGCATATGGAGGAGGGTGGTGATGTTAAGGAAATATACATAATTAGGAAAGAAAGAGAGATGGTTAATTTTGTGTGTCCATGTGACTGGGCCATATTGTCTAGATGATTGGTCAAGAGTTATTCTAAATGAGTCTGTGAAGGTATTTTTGGATGATATGAACATTTAAATGGCTAGGCTTTGGGTTAAGTAGATAATATGAGTTTTTAACTGTGCAACCACACAACTCTGTATCTGATTGTGAGGATGAATATTTTCCTTTTGAGTAAGTAAATAGTGCCTGAGTTGAAAGTGGATCCCCCATTGTGATTAGGATGGAATAGGATAGTTAGACAGTTAGCTATAGAAGTCCCAGTAGGTGATTGCAGGTAGAGAGGGAAAACTAAGAAACTTTGGGAGACCGCTGGAAGTTAATGATTACTCAAGAAAACTCTCATGGCTTTGTGGAACGAAGCAGGCTTGCTTAACTATAAAGCCATAAATAAAAGTACGAGATATGCCCCAGGTCATTAGGTGAAAGAAAAATGTCACCACCCTTCTACTGATTTGAATAAATGCTATGATAGTCCTAGTTTGACCTCAAAGGGTCAGATACTCTCTTGTCAGATATGATAGAGTAACTAGTGATGTAAACTTGATGTCTACTCAAAGAAGACAGTCTTTTCCCCTCCCTCATTTTCCTTTGATTATAAAATTGTAGCTCACTTAATCCTTTGTTCAGAGGCCCCTCACCTGACCATTTGCATCTCTCAAAGCATCCTACATTAATAAATCTATTTCTCGCCTATCACTTTGCCTCTCGCTGAATTTCTTCTTCACTGAGACATGAAGAACCTGAGCCTCAGTAAGTCCAGACACCATGTGAATGATTCTAATTCAAAGACCATGGGTTCACATACCAAACTAGGTTTAGGCTCTGTTCGCTTTCCAATCTGAAGTACTCGGTTGCAACTGGGCAAAGATAGAGACACCTATAATAACATCAAATATCCCTTTCCGGGTATAGAAGGGCAAGCTGTTGCTGTGTACTCATTCCACATGTTTATCAAATGGGCTATGGTAATGGTTTTCATTAGACTTACCTGGAAAGGAACTTCCTTGATGGCCCAGTGGCTGAGAACCCACCTGCCAATGCAGGGGTCACAGGTTTGGACCCTGATCTGGGAAGTTCCCACATGCTGTGGGGCAACTCAGCCCATGAGCTGTAACTACTGAAGCCCACATGCCCAGAGGTTGTGCTCCACAGCAAGGGAAGCCAAAGCAATGAGAAGTCCATGCCTTGTAACTAGAGAAAACCCGAGCACAACAATGAAGACCAGTAACAGCCAATAAATAAAGTAAATAAAAAAATTCTTTTAAAGAATCAAATGGGGAACTCAAAGACTGTTACTTGAGTCTAATCCTCAGAGAGTCATGCTGGTCTTGATATAACTGGGTTTTAAAAGAAACTCTCCAATGAAAAGGAAATGTAAATTACATCCCCACCAACAGTGAGAATTGGTGCAGCCACTACGGAAAACAGTAGGGAGTTTCCTTAAACAATAAAAGTAGAGATATGATCCAGCCATCTCACTCCTGAGTATATATCTGGAAATATAAAAACTCTAATTTGAAAAGATACATGAACCTCAATGTCCATAGGAGCATTATTTAGAATAACAAAGACATGGAAGCAACCTAAATATGCATGGACAGATGAATGGTTAAAGAAGATGTGGTGCATATATACAATGAATATTATTCATCCATTAAAAAAAGAAAAACTATGACAAACATAGACAGCATATTCAAACACAGAGACATCACTTTGCTAACAAAGATTCATATTGTCAAAGTTATGGTTTATCCAGGAGTCATGTACAGATGTGAGAGTTGGACCATAAAGAAGGCTGAGTGCTGAGGAATTGATGCTTTTGAACTGTGGTACTGGAGAAGATTCTTGAAAATCACTTGGACAGCAAGGAGATCAAACCAGTCAATTCTAAAGGAAATTAACCCTGAATATTCATTGGAAGTACTGATGCTGAAGCTCCAAAACTTTGACCATCTGATAGGAAGAGCTGACTTGCTGGAAAAGACACTCATGTTGGGCAAGACTGACAGCAGGAGGAGAAGGCGATGACAAAGGATGAGACGGTTGGATGGCATCACCGACTTGACCTGAGTTTGAGCAAACTCTGGGAGATGGTGAAGGACAAAGAAGCCTGGTATGCTGCCTTCTATGGGGTTGCAAAGGATTGGACACAGCTTAGCAACTGAACAACAACAACAATAAAAAAGAATAAAGTAATGTCATCTGCAGCAACATGGAAAAAAGCAAGAAATGGTGCAGAAACTGTCCCTCCTACTGAGATGTTGATGTAATACTATGGAATCCTGGGAAAGAAAGCTGAGTTAGCTTGAGACCAGACTGAGGAGTCTTTTTAACTACAGGAGCAAATATTTTCTCTTCAATTTCTAACAAAGAGGACACCCTGAATTTCCTCAGCAGGTCACCAATAAGATGACATTTAGTGTTGGTAGTTGTAGAACGGCAGGGAAAGATTAGAGAAAGAAAACTAGGTGAGAGGGGTTGGCAGCAACTTATCTGTAAGATCATGAGAGTCTGGGTCTTCCTGATAACTGAGTGAAGAAAAACAATGGGGTATATGAAAGACATATTTTGAAATAAGAATCAAGAAGAATTGGTCATTGACTATAAGTAGGTGGTAAAAAAAAAAATGAGTCAAAATTATTCACAGATTTTAAGCCTGAGTGCTTTTGAAAACATGAAATCTAGGTAACTTCATGGAGATACTGGGATCTTTGGGCCGATGTTATGAACAGAATAACCAACTGTGGCCATTGTGTGGGAAGGATAAACACACACTTAGTGTACTTCATCCATCCCTTTTCTACACTTTACTAGAGCTAACACAACATTTTTTTTTTTTAAGACAAAATAACTCAAGACAAGAATGAAGTGATACTCCTATCCCTTAATCAATTTGAAGATTTTCAACTTATGGAGCGAGGTTTCCCTATTATAAATTAAGAGGTCACTGTATTAATTTGCTATGGCTATTGTAACAAAATACCACATAGTAAGCAGCTTAAACCACAGAGATTAATTTTCTTGAGGTTCTGGAAGCTAGAAGTCCAAGATTAAAGTGTCAGTGGGCTTGGTTTCTCCTAAGAACTCTAGCTGGCTTGAGATAGTGGTCTTCCGTGTGTCTTCACGCGCCTCTTCTCTGTGTATAAGTGGCCTTGGTGTGTCTCCATCTTCTTATAAGGACACAGGTCATATTTGATGAGGAACCATCATATGACCCATTTAGCTTTAATTACTTCTTTAAAGGCCCTATCTCCAAATATAGCCACATTCTGAGGTTATTGATGGTTAGAACATCAACACAAATTTTGACGTGTGTTGCACAATTCAATCTATGACAGTCATGGTGTTTTTAAACTATCATTCTTTTGCAGAATCTCAATATTCAAGAATCAGAAAATTAAGTTGAAGTATTTTGGAGAGGTACGTTCAAAGTTAAGGGAACTTCTGGCCTCTTGCATAAAGGAGATGAAATTTATCTGTCATTTCAGTCCTAAGAACTATATAAAATAAACATTCATTATACAACTAAACTATTCTTTTTTTTCTCCCTATGATTATTCTAAACATTCTGGGTCAATTTAGTTAGTCATGTAGTCATGTCTGACTCTTTGCTGACTTCATGGACTGCAGCACTCCAGGCCTCCCTAACCATCACCAACTCCCGAAGCTTGCTCAGACTCATGTCCATCAAGTCAGTGATGCCATCCAACTATCTTATACTCTGTCAACCGCTTCTCCTCCTGCCCTCAATCTTTCCCAGCATCAGGATGTTTTCTAAAGAGTCAGTTCTTCACATCAGGTGGCCAAAGTATTGTAGCTTCAGCCTCTTCATCAGTCCTTCCAATGAATATTCAGGGCTGATTTCCTTTAGGATTGACTGGTTTGATCTTGCAGTCCAAGGGACTCTCAAGAGTCTTCTCTAAATCACAGTTCAAAAGCACCAATTCTTTGGCGTTCAGCTTTCTTTATAGTCCAACTCTGGATAAAAGAGGTGGGAAAAAACCCAAACACTTCCCATCTCATCAAATCATTTCTATGTCCAGAGTTTTCTAGTTGCCTCTCTCCTTATAGTCTCAGCCACTGTGTGGGGACTGCCCTTTGAGACGTTCATTTTATTCACTTGTATATGTATTTATTCATTCATATGACAAATATTTGAGTGTCTATTCTGGGCCTTTCATGTGTCAGGTCCTAGGGTACAACAGAGAACAAGGCAATCAAGAGTCCTGAGATACAGCTCATACTACACGGGATGGAGCACAGACAAGCAGACAAACACCAGAGGTACTGTGTGGTAAGCACGAGGAGGCGCTGAGGTGAGCTACCGGGGCCGCTCAGCCCAGGAACACCTGACTCATCTATGAGATTCAGGAAGGGCTTCCCTGAGAAAATGACATGTCAGCAGTACCCGAAAGAATGAGTGGGAACAGCAAGAGCAAAAGAGAGTGGGGAGAGAGATTCCTGGCAGCGAGAACAATGACAAATTCTCTGGTGTGAGGAAGAGAGTGAGGCCCCTTAAGGCAGTTGGAAGACGCTCAGACAGAGGAGCAGGTCCGCCAAGGTGGGAGTGCGTTACAACGCCAAACCAGAAAGGAAGCAAGGGTTAGATCACAAGGTATGATTCTAAGCAAATTACGTTCTATCCTTAGGCAATTGGAAACTGTTAAAGAGACTTGAACTGAAGAGTCATTTGATCAGATTAGGATTTTAATGAATTCATGCAGGCTTCTGTGGGGAGAGGAATTGGAGACTAGATGAAAGGAGACATGTTAGAAAGTTGTGGAACAAAATAAGAAAATGCTTGGAACGAGGGTGATGACAGTGAGATAAAGAAAAGCATGATTTGTGAAAAGAATTGTGGAGACCAAGCTACAGTTAAGTACTACAGAGGACAGTGATTTTCCTTTTTCTGTGTTTTGTTCACTACTATATCTCAAATGCCATCCTCTAAACTTACTGAAGAAGATGGCAAGGGGTTGTTGGATTAGCCACATAGCACTGACTGGATTCTCTGAGTGGATATTATAACAATGGAATCACCTTTTGAAGGCCTACTGTGTACAAAACACTGCTCTTGATGCCTTGCACATACTGTAAATCTTATGTCATCCCTCACGAAAAAGGTGAAGTGAACCCAAGAATTGGAGATCAAGGTAGTGTTCTCAGGGCACACAGTACTTAATAGTAGAGTTAGGATTTGAATCGAAGCCCATGCTCCTTCCATTATGATATGCTGACATCACTGAAATCCCATCCTATGCTCGTCTCTCAGTAATAAGATGGAACATCATTTTTTCCAGTGGCCACTTTCTACTTGTTCAGGGCCTGAAAAAGTAATCAACTTTTTGATGCCTCCTTCACCGTTTGCTATCTTCAGGCACTCAGGCTAACCAAATCCCCAGGGCTGAAAAAGAAGAACCAGTCTTGGGCCACAATCTCAGACGAATTGGTCCAGGCTCACAGCCTGAACTCCCCCACAGAGTCTGAGGTGGCATGAGGGCAGGGCAAACACTTTTATATTTTTCTTTCTATGAATTTTCTTGGATGACAAATTCTGCTCTCAAAATATTTTAAAAAGCAATGAGGAAATTCAGCCCCATTTTTGACTGAGGGAAAATTGTGGCTTAAAGAGAGAGTCATGTGTTCCTTGGGAAACAATGACCACATGGTCTGAATTTTTAAAATAGAGAATTTAACTATGAGTCAGTTAGGTAGTCAAGATTTATTTGTGCTTATGCTCAGTATTGTCCAGCTCTTTGCAACACTTGGGACTGTATCCCGCCAGGCTCCTCTGTCCATGGGGATTCTCCAGGCAAGATTACTGAAATGGGTTGCCATTTCCTACTCCAGAGGATCTTCTTAATCCAGAGATTGAACTCATGTGTTTTATGTCTCCTGGATTGGCAGGCAGGTTCTTTACTGCTAGTACCATCTGGGAAGACCTTATTTGCCCCCTATTCTCTGTCAGATAGTCTTCTAGAGTCTAGCTGAACAGGATAAATCAGGCAAAGTCCCACCCCCTCAGAAAGCTGGGGAGTGAATCAATAAACATAAAAGTTGGACAATAATCCCAGATTTTGGAAAATTTGATTTTAATAATTTAGGGAAGTTTTTAAAATGCAAAGTCCTAATTCCAGACAAATGGTTCCAGTTTTTCTTTTTCAATTAATAATAAAATCCCTGAAAACAGAAATGTAGTTTTAAAGTGAAAATTTATTCAGTCATTTATAAAACTTTCATAGAAATGATGGAAAGTATTTAGTATCACAAACTAGTTCCCCATCTTTTAAGGATTTTAAGTCTTTAATATCTTTAGGAGACTTATCAAATTTTATTTTTATTTCTATAAGTATTCTTTATTACTTACTATCAACTCAATTAAAGCAACATCTTATACTGTATTTCAAATATAGCTATTCTATTAAATTCCAGCTTGGAATAAATTTTAAAATATATTCTTAATAGAAATTTTCAATGGAAAAGAAGACATGGAACAGAATCAAGAGTATTTGGGACAATAATTTCAACTCTAGAGACACTAGAGGAGAAAGTTAGCTTGAGTGACCAAAGATTTTAGATGTTTTAATTTTTTTAAAAAATAAATAAATTTGGACTGAGGGAAATTGCTAAAATTAATTCTTGAATACAATTTGTGAATATGTAGGAAATGAAGCGGTGATCTTGAGGAAATCAAGGTATTTTAAAAACAAATCATAGTTTTTAATAAGCCAGAAAAACCATGCTAAAAGACAGCGCCTTGATATTATTTAAGTCATTTCTCCAAATGTTTCATAATAACTCTGTCAATAAGATTTTTAAAATTGTGTACATAATGTTGCAGTTAGCAAGTTTCACTCCTGCTTGCACAATAACATGGATTAGTAGTTTTATGAAAGCTAGTAGGAACACTTTTTTTTTTATCTATTCTTGTTCTGAATGAAGATATGGAGGGTGTGTTATCAAATGTACTGATGCTCAAAGTTTAGGGTCAAAGTTACTGTGCTTGAAAGGAAAGGTTAGATTTAAAACATCTTTATTGACAGAAACAATTTTAAAAGGACAGACTTGCTGGGCTACTTTGATAGAAAACTCATTACTATTGCTACTTTTCCTTTGGGTTTGCCAGGACCAGCATCCAGAGCTAACTAAGCACTTATTTTTATACAGTATGCAGCACTGGGGGAAAATAATAAGACAATAGTCATTAATCAGAAAGGACTAGTTCTAAGGATAAATGATAAATAAGATTTTGTTACTGCCGCTGTTTTCTTCAAGTGAATGAAAGTGTAAAATTTGAGAGCAGGGTAAAAAAAAAGCCCACAGAAATAACATAATCTTCCTCTTCAGATACAAAAGCCTCCTATAACATCCTAGAAAAGCTATCTGCCCTTTCTTGTATTTATTCATGGCTATATCCCAGGTAAAACAGCACCTGGAACTTAGTCATTCAAAAAACGCTTGCTGATTGATTTAAAGATTTTATTTTAAGGAAGGGAAACTTACCCCTTCCTTAGGCACTGCATTTCATTTCTGAAAAATGCCAATCGCTGGAATGGTCTTCCTTACACTGAGTCAAACTCGCTTTTATGTAACCCCTGTCTGTTAGATGTAATTAGGCTTTCCTGATATGGACAAAATAAATCTAGTTTTCTTTCAAATATTTTAAGACAGCTAACATTTTCCCCAGGAGTATCTGTTATTTCTTTAGGAAGTTCAGTTCAGTTCAGTTGCTGTCGTGTCCGACTGTTTGCAATCCCTTGGACTACAGCACACCAGGCTTCCCTGTCCTTCAACATCTCCTGGAGTTTGCTCAAACTCATGTCCATTGAGTTGGTGATGACATCCAACCATCTTGTCCTCTGTCATCCCCTTCTCC
Organism: Odocoileus virginianus; assembly: GCF_023699985.2. Lineage (NCBI taxonomy): Eukaryota > Metazoa > Chordata > Mammalia > Artiodactyla > Cervidae > Odocoileus > Odocoileus virginianus. The sequence continues at coordinate 31,544,852 of NC_069688.1, forward strand.
TCCTGCCTTCAATCTTTCCCAGCAACAAGGTCTTTTCCAATGAGTCAGCTCTTCTCATCAGGTGGCCGAAGTATTGGAGCTTCAGCTTCAGCATCAGTTCTTCCAATGAATATTCAGGGTTGATTTCCTTTAGAAGGAGGTACCTAATTCCTGAACCTTCTTTAATGTGGTTTCGTATCCCTTGATCATTTTCATCACCTCCTCTGAATATGCCTCAAATTTTCAAAGGTTTTCTTAAAATGTGGTTCCCCAAGTTAAGCATCATACCACATTATTGTGAGGGTAGATTATCTGTCCAAAAGAAAACTATGAAAGTAGCAATTATTAGGTTGATCAAAAACTTCATTTGGCTTTTTCCTAACATCTTATGGGAAAACCCAAACAAACTTTTTGGCCAACCCAATGTTTCAGTTCAGTCTGAAATCTATTAAAATCTTTAAGCGTTTTCTCAAACTACAAGAAGGTCCTGGCTGACATCTGGGTTAAACATGTTAATTTTTTTTTCAAGAATAAGAGTATATTTTCCATTTTGTTTTCTACAGCAAGTCTTTTATTACTCAAAGGATAAAATAAAACATTTGTTATAAGAAAAATGGCTGGAGGATTTCCTGGTAGTCCAATAGATAGGACTTGGTACTTTCACTGAGGTGGTCCCAGGTTCAGTCCCTGGTTGGGAAGATCCTCAAACCATCAGTAAGTCAGTCAGTCAGTTCAGTCACTCAGTCGTGTCCAACTTTTTGCGACCCCATGAATCACAGCATGCCAGGCCTCCCTGTCCATCACCAACTCCCGGAGTTTACTCAAACTCATGTTCATCGAGTTGATGATGCCATCCAGCCATCTCATCCTCTGTCGTGACCTTCTCCTCCTGCCCCCAATCCCTCCCAGCATCAGGGTTTTTTCATTGAGTCAGCTCTTCGCATCTGGTGGCCAAAGTATTGGAGTTTCAGCTTCAGTATCAGTCCTTCCAATGAATACCCAGGGCTGATCTCTTTTAGGATGGACTGGTTGGATCTCCTTGCAGTCCAAGGGGAACTCAAGAGTCTTCTCCAACACCATAGTTCAAAAGCGTCAATTTTTCGGTGCTCGGCTTTCCTCACAGTCCAACTCTCACATCCATGACCACTGGAAAAACCATAGCCTTGACCAGACAGACCTTTGTTGGCAAAGTAATGTCTCTGCTTTTTGATATGCTATCTAGGTTGGTCATAACTTTCCTTCCAAGGAGTAAATGTCTTTTAATTTCATGGCTGCAATCACCATCTGCAGTGATTTTGGAGCCCAAAAATATAAAGTCTGACACTGTTTACACTGTCTCCCCATCTATTTGCCATGAAGTGATGGGACTAGATGCCATGATCTTAGTTTTCTGAATGTTGAGCTTTAAGCCAACTTTTTCACTCTCCTCTTTCACTTTCATCAAGAGGCTTTTTAGTTCCTCTTCACTTTCTGCCATAAGGGTGGTGTCATCTGCATATCTGAGGTTATTGATAATTCTCCCGGCAATCTTGATATAGGATGGCAAATAAAATAAATAAATGAAAAATTTCTTCCCATATGATTAGCTGATTCACTTTGCTGTGAAACTAACACAACATTTTAAATCAACTATATTCCAATAAAAACTTTAAAAAATAAAAGAAGCTTCAGATAATTGGGGGGGGAAAAAAAACCTTTTCCTCTATTCTTAAAAAAAAAAGGAAAAATGATTGATTCTAAATCATTTAAATTTTGTTTTAAAATCTTATACAGGCCTAATCAGATCAGCATTTTTTGCTCTCTGCTTTCAGTCCTGAAGCCTGAAGACAATATCCTAGTACCCTCGCAAAGGATCTGCATAGGCAGGAGGCCTGTGGAGGAGCCAGGTCAGTACGGGACACTCAGCGAGGGTTGTCTGAGAAGCCAGGTGGGTGAGAAGCCATTGGAGCACACAGCGCACTATTGCCCAAGTTCCCCTCCAGGCCAAGTGGACATGAATATTGCATGAACGGCACTATTGGCAAATAGAGAACTGGTTTCCTTGGCATGTCCCTGTCACTCTGCCCTGTGATCTGAAAGGAGGGAGCATGCCAGAATTCTCCCCCAGAAAGAAGAAAGAGAAGAAATAGCCATAGGGGCATATGAGGGCTCATCCCTCCCAGCCCTCCTCACACAGTGGGAATGGAGGCAATACGTGTGAGAGGGGAGTCTCCCCAGCAAACACCAGGAGGATACATAGTAAATAGATAAAAATTATGCCAACTCCAGCAACTAGGATTCAGAGTCACTTGCAGCTCTAGGAAGTTCAACAGTGAAAGCTGGGAAAACCAGGTCCCCATTTCCTGGCAGTAGAGACCCTGGGCCTTCTGCTCACACTGCCTTTCAGGCTGCATAGTTGCTCCCAACCGAGGCAACCATGGCCATGGCTGACTGAGATTCAGCCAGCTGCCCTTGGGGATCACATGACCAAGGTATCGCTAGCACTTCAGTGGACAGAGGTTGAGTGAGTGCTTCCAGGGGAAAGCAGAGGAATAGGACATTTGGTGGTAAGAGGAGTCTCCCTCATGTCCTCACAACTTTTATCTGGTTCCAAACTTGCACGCTCTACTCGGCAATATGCAGATGGTGGCTGAAACCAACCTTTCTCCTTAGAAAGCAGGTTGATAACTATATCTTGATCCTGGAGCATTTCCTCTGGGAGTCTCACCCCCACCCACTCCCAGTTCCTCTCAACCTTTAACAATTCTCTCCCTGGAAGGAATTCCAAGGTGAAATGTTTTCCATCCTATAATATTCCCAGTGATGCTTTATGCCCCTATAGAGTGGTGTCTTGGGAACTCTGCTGATCCATGCATGGGTCAACCAAGACAGACCTTGTGCTCAATTCTTTTCATTCATGGGTCTAGGACCCATTTCCTTTTCCTTGACCAGGATGATAAGAGGTCGAGTTCAAATGGGATCAACAGTCATGTGGTCAAAAGGAGTTCTTTCCTCACCTGCCTTGCTAGGTAGCTTCTCTTTCTTACCATCTAGTGGGCTTCCCAGGTAGTAGGTGGTGCTAGTGGTAAAGAATCTGCCTGCCATGTTGATGTTTGGCAGAAACCAACACAATACTGTAAAGCAATTATCCTTCAGCTAAAAATACATGAAAAAAAATGAATGTGCCTACCAGTGCAGGAGACTCAACAGATCTGTTCGATCCCTGGGTCAGGAAGCACCTGAAGTAGGACATGGCAACCCACTCCAGTATTCTTGTCTGCAGAACTCCACGGAGAGAGGAGCCTGGCATGCTATAGTCCATGATGTTGCAAAGGGTTGGACATGACTGAGCACACTTAGATCCATGTTGTTTGCTTTCCACAATTATAGTAAAGGCAGTGGGGGTTCCTTGACCTACCCTTTCCTGGGAGCTCAATCATGTCCAACTGTTTGCAACCTTGTGGACTGTAGCCTGCCAGGCTCCTGTGTCCATGAGATTTCCAGGCAAGAATACTGGAGTGGATTACCATTTCCTTCTCCGAGAGATCTTCCCAACCAGGGATCAAATCCTAGTCTCCTGCATTGCAGGCAGATTCTTTACCATTTGGGTCACCAGGGAAGCCTTTCCTGAGACCACTCAAAAATAATTCTTGCCTAGTAATATAGACTAAATTCATCATCTGATTCTTTGTTCCTGTAGGCTGAAGAAAGGCTGGGTATTACAACACTACTCCTACTTACCCTGGGGAGAGGTTCATACCACTGTGTACCCTAAAAGGTTATAATTTGTCTGTGGTGTGAGATGATAAACCGCTATAGACTGGTCCAGGAGGAAGCAATTTAAACTGAACTACTGAGCCACAGTTCACAAGTGGAAAGGATTCCTTGGTGGTACAAACAATTCTTGGTAGGAATGTGACCTTCAGACATTACCGTATGGAAAAATGATACGCTCTGTTTATATATTTGCTCTTTCCTTTCCTCCATCCTCATTCCCAGCCAAGTCACAACCTTTTTTTCCTTGAATTTGTTTTGAGAGAAAAAAAATCATAAAAATATTTTCCTGACAAAATCTTTTCTCATCACACCCTCAGCTGTATTTATCTACAGCTGTAGTAATGGTCTCCTTGTACAATGACACAAAGACACAATAAAGAATAACAACTGACTATAAAATGCTTTTTTTTTTTCTAAAAGAGAGCATTTGTATGACAGCTTGAACTGACAACATTATGCATATAGATCATCTTGAAGTGTTATTGCACATTGAAAAGAAGTTAAATCTATTGATAACTATAGATGTTATGAAGAAGACATTATTTCTTTGTGCTAAAAATCAGTTGGATGAACCAAGTGCAAAGCATGGTACTGTAGCTGCAGTTTTAAGTCTTATTTTTATTGTTTATACATTTGGATGCTGTTATACCAGATGATCTTCATCCCTGAAGTTTTCAGCTAAACTTGTTTTTCTAGAAGGGACTGCTAACTTTCAAAATTACTTTTTATTGGTAAAAAGAAAATACTGGTTTTCCTTGTGACTGAATTTTCATATTTGTAAATGCTGCATTTATAATTCATGCTTGAGCAGGTGTGAAGAAGAAGAAAATACCTTGCTGGCTAGGTAGGAAAATGCAGTGAAAATGAACTGTGAATATGTACATCTGGGAATAACAAATTTAATCATTTCTTCTGTTGAGCACTAATCAGTATAGTGCAACTCCTGGTTTTGTACTGCATTTAATGTGCAACGTATACGCTTTAATATGTTAATGTTTCTGCATTAATATTTTCAGCTTACTTAACCAATGTGCTGCTAAGATTTTTCTGTCCCATCCCCATTTTTTTTTTTGTTTACAATTTTAAACAAGTTTCTTCATTAAAAACTATGGTGATAAAAAAAGAATAGCAACTGAAAGAGGAAATAACTAATTTGGCATAATCATTCCACTGTCTTCTCCAGCTTCTATTTCTCTCATACTTTTCTTATGCTGACAGGACAGAATTTAGAGAGACCTCCCACCCCTCCAAACTTATGAGAATATGCTGGAATCAAGTCTCACACTAACAAACTACAAAAAAAAAAAAAAAAAAAAAGACACCATCTTTCAATCAGAAATCAAGGAATTCATGGCTTTATTTTATTTGCCTCAGAGAAGTTGCTTTAAATCCTAGATAATAGATGGACCATCCCCCCATCAGCTAAATAAAGCACACCTGTGGCTTGTGTTCAGCCAAAGGGCACAACTTTGCAAACCTAAACCATCAGCTACACCTCCACAATGCTGCACATTTCTTCCATCCCACCTCCCATTTCTATATCAGGGAAGGAAGCGGGAAGGGGTAGCTGGGGAGTTTGGGAAGGTCATGTACACAGTGCTGCGTTTAAAATGGATAACCAACAAGGACCTACTGTATAGTGTACATGGAACTCTGTTCAGCTTTGTGTGGCAGCCTGGATGGGAGGGAAGTTTGGGAGAGAATGGATACATGCATATGTATGGCTGAGTCCTTTTGCTGTTAGCCTAAAATTATCACAACATTGTTAATAGGCTATGTTCCAATATAAAATAAAAAGTTTAAAAAAAAAAACTCTACAGCACACCCAGGTCAGGTTTTGTTTTGGTCATTACTGCTTCCAAATCTCCTCAACATTTTTCAGAAACACAGACTTTGAGAGACTAGATGACCTCCCCCAGGGCACACAAGCTAATAGACGCAGAGCTAGGACAAGAGCATGGTGCCTTTAAAGTCCATTCTCTTGAACTTCCGTGCTGATTCCCTGTGTAAAGTGGAAAGCTGTGGCAATTCTGGTTAATGAACTGACCCTCATTTGCAATGACTTCAGGGTGTTACTGTGACCCAGAAGAGCCAAGCTGCTGCAGCGGGTCCTGGCCACCCTTCTGAGCACACGAGTCCTCTCATCTCATGTCATGAGTGGGTTGTTCTGAGATCCTTTCGTTACCGTTTTCCAGCCACTGGAAACAATGAAGTTTGACGGAAATCTGGCATAATTTTTTTTTTAAATTTTTAGTCTCAGTCTATCTCAGTGGCTGTGAGAGCTTAAGCAATTCATATTTTCAGTTCCAAATCTCTAAAACAGAGTAATCATCTCCCCCACTTCGGGAAGGAATCAAACAATGACAGCGTATATGAAAGTACTTCACAAATGGAAAAATATTCTGTGTGACATAAAAGTCCAAACTTAAACTCCAAAAGTTGGGTCAGTGTGTTAGTTACCATACGCACACTGGCAAAAATAAAATAAAATTGCATTATTGAATTTTTTTTCTTCTGCTAGTATTGTAGCTAAGATTATAAAACATATTGATGTTTAAAATGATGATTTAACAAAAGAGATTTTTCACTGAAATCAAGATGATGATCAGATAGGTTTTAGCCATTGTGGTTTGTTGTGTGGTTCTGGCTTCAGTCGTGTCCGACTCTCTGCAACCCCATAGACGGCAGCTCACCAGGCTCCCCCGTCTCTGGGGTTCTCCAGGCAAGAACACTGGAGTGGGTTGCCAGTTCCTTCTCCAATGCATGAAAGTGAAAAGTGAAAGTGAAGTTGCTCAGTCGTGTCCGACTCTTAGCGACTCCATGGACTGCAGCCTACCAGGCTCCTCTGTCCATGTAAAACATTAGGTGGCATTAATTACATCTTAGAATTATCCATACTAGATACACTGTGTTGAGAAGAGGTTGACAAACATTCCAAAATTCCCATGTCAAACAAATAGGAAAAAAAGAAGGGGGTGTTTGATAAGGAATGATAGATGCACTGGGCAATTGTGCCTTGACCCACAAATTTGCACATAACCCAAAAGGAGCTGAATCACCTGGGAACTGCTTGACATTACAGAGAAGTCAAGAGCATGAACTTCCTGCCAAGTCAAGCAGGTGGGGTCATTGCAGTTACTGTCTCCTGATCGCACACAAGTTCAGACCTGATGCTGCCCTTCCTAGGGCTCCCCAGGGGCAACTGCAAACCTGGTTATCTCACCTGATCCAAACCCAAGATCTATCTGAGAGATAGATAGGTCTTATCTGAGAAGACCTTACAATACAGCCATTGTTTCCTTCATCAAGGGCATTTGAAGAGTCCTAGATAAAAACATTCAGCCCTTAAAGCCAGGAGTGCCACACTGTTTTCTAAATGAATACTCCTCCCACAATAAATCGGTAGTCATCTGCTTGTTGGCTCAAACTTGTTCTAAATTTGATCAGCCACAAGTGGATTCAATTTAAATTTATTTTTAAATAATATCTTAATTTCACTCTTCTAGAGTGTGTAGAGGGAGAATAAAAGAAGCAAATGCCAACAAAAAAGAATATAGTTTATTAAAGTCAAGCAAATCACATTCCAGAATAAGAAAACAACTCAATTATAAAATAGACAAAAAAGCATAGACATTTCATCAAGAATGAACAAGCACATAAAAAGATGTTCAGCTATTAGGGAAATGCAAATTTTACACAAATGAGATCCCACTACTCATCTGTTATTATAACTAAAATACAAAAGATTGATCACAAAATTCCCTGGTTGTCCAATGGTTAGCTCTCAGCACTTTCACCGCCTGGGCCAAGGTTTGATCCCTGGTCGGGGAACTAAGATCCCACATGCCTCAAGTTGTGGTCAAGAAGATTGACCATTCTGAGTATAAAGACATGAAGCAACTGAATCACTTAAGCATAAGCATGCTGTTTACATAAGTAGCATGTAAAATGATACAGCTACTCCAGAAAACAGTTTGACCATTTCTTAAAAAATAAATAAATAAATGTATATGCATCTTCCACGTAATCCAGCCATTCAGTTCCCAGATATTTTCAAGAGAAATGAAAGAGCATGTTTATACCAAAGCTTGTATATGAATATCTAGTATTTGTAAATTGGAAACAACCCTAACGGCCATCAGTTCAGTGAATGAACAAACTAGTATATTCATACAATGAACTACAACTCAGCAATAAAAAGAAAAGGAATAAATTACTTATGTACCCTACAACACGGATGAGTTATGGTGTAATTAGGCTTAGTGAAATAAGGCAGACAAAGGAGTTTATATACCATGATTACTGGCTTCCCAGGTGAAGAATCTGCCTGGATTTGGGAAGACCCCCTGGAGTAGGAAATGGCAACCTGCTCCAGTATTCTTGCCTGGAAAATTCCATGGACAGAGGAGTCTGGCAGGTTACAATCCATGGGGTCACAAAGAGTCGGACATGACTGAGTGACTGAGTACATATACCATAATTACATTGATATAACATTCTAGGAAATAAAAATGAATATGTCATGACAGAAAATAATCAAAGGTTGCCTGGGTGGAAGGGGAAGAGGAAGGGGAAGGAGGAAGGATAACAAAAAGACCTGAGGAAATTTTGGGGAGTAATGTATATGTTCATTCTCTTGACTGTAGTGATAGTTCCATGAGGGTACAGGTAAACCAACTATAAAATTATATATTTTAAATATTTGCACTTCACGGGTGGCTCAGTGGTAAAGATTCTGATTGCCAATGCAAGAGACATAGGAGACTTAGGATCAATCCCGTGGTTAAGAATATCCTCTGGAGGAGGAAATGGCAACCGATTCCAGTATTCTTGCCTGGAAAATCCTATGGACAGAGGAACCTGGTGGGCTACCGTCCATGGGGTTGAAAAGAGTCAGACACAACTGAGTGAATGAGCACACACACAACAAGCACTTTTTAAAATATCAATTAAACCTCAATAAAGCTGTTAAAAGCAGTAAGCACTGAATTTTTCTTTATTAATTTTATATAGCAAGCATACATATGTATGTATTAATTTTATGTAACATACTTACACATAGAAAAATAATACTGAGGGCCTCCTAGTGAAAAATAACAAAACTTCTCAGACAAACATCTCTTCAATCCAACTTCCTGGTGTAAACTATTTTTAACATCTTTGTTTTGCTGTTATGATTTTTTTATTATGACTTTTAAGAATGTCTTGATGTATTCCTTATGTGGAACACCTACACCTGTGTATGTAAAGAATCTGCTTGGAATGCAGGAGACTTAGGTTCTATCCTTGGGTTGGGAAGATACCCCGGAGGAGGGCATGGCAATCCACTCCAGTATTCTCGCCTGGAGAATCCCCATGGACAGAGGAGCCTGGTGGGCCACAGTGCATAAGGTTGCAAAAAGTCGAATACAATTGAGTGACTAAACACAGCACATACTTAATTTACAATGTTATATTACTTTCAAGCATGCAATTGATTTAATATTTTTACATTAAACTATTTTAATATTTTATATTAAAATAGTTTAATATTTTTATATTTAATATTTTGAAATATTTTCACACTTTAATTCCTCTAACCTCAATCCCTCCTATATCCTCAATTGATGGCACAAAAAGGCCAGCTTTCTGGCCATAGAGAGGAGTCGGTTTGCAACTTCTGACTGCATCCTGTTGCTGGCCAAAACATTGGCTTTCTCTGCCCACCAAAGCAGAATAAAAAAAATACGAAAACAGAATTTGGAGGAAATAAAAAGATGGCTTTAATTCTCAGCTGACAGAGAGGGGGAACACGGTAGGCTCATGCCTTAAGAACTTTGTCTGCCCCGCTTCCCATGAAAAATCTAGGGTTTTATATAAGATGAGGGGGTCTGTGATGAGGAACAAAGGTGTAAGAATCTTGTCTTCTTCCTCTTGCTTTGTTTCAAAAATAGTCATGGGCTGATGCCAGCTAGCCTCTGGCAGTCTGGTGGCCCAGTAGTTGGGTCCATTTCTTTTGTGAATTTCACTGAGGCTTTCTTTTTGATATGTAAGAAGAGAAAAACTACTGAGGGAGAGAGTGCTAAAAAGGTGAGCACCAGATACAGGATGTAATTAGCATAGAGTCAAAGGATAATAGGTGAGAAATGTACCTCATTCAAAATTAGAGACAGAAAAGCAAGTTTAGTTACAGACTACAGATTAGGAACAGTTTAAGTAAAAACCTGGAGAAGGAAATGGCAACCCACTCCAGTATTCTTGCCTGAAAAATTCTATGGATGGAGGAGCCTGGTAGGCTACAGTCCATGGGGTCGCAAAGAGTTGGACACGACTAAGCGACTTCACTTTCTTTCTTTCTATAATTCCTTTTGGAGAAGGAAATGCAACCCACTCCAGTGTTCTTGCCTGTAGAATCCCATGGACAGAGGGGCCTGGTGGGCTACAGTTTATGGGGTTGCAAAGAGTAGGACACGACAAAGCAACTAACACACACCCATACATACACACACAAAGTAAAAACTAGGAATGCTTAAGTGTGTTCACAGTTTTCTTTATCTTCTTTGTTCGCAGGAAAGGGAAAGAAAAACTTTCTTCTTTATTCCTTTTCACTGCAACAATCCTTACTAGAGTTGTCATCACAACTGTTTTGGGCTTCCCCGGTGGCACTAGTAGTAAAGAACACACCTGCTAATACAGGAGATGTAAGAGACACAGGTTTATCCCTGGTTACAGTCCATAGGTTCGCAAAAGTAAGACAGGACTGAAGTGACTTAGCATGCACAACTGCATTTAAGAAAATTTCAGAAGATGGTGAAGGACAGGGAAGCCCGGCATGCTGCAGTCCATGTGGTCACAAAGAGTCAGACTTAGTGACTGAACTACAACACAATTGATCGGTCCCAGCAACTGCTGTCATAAAGTCACAGAAATATTCTCCTCTGGATTGGTAAACACCAAGGGTTGTCAACCGTAGAACTATTGACACTTGGACTGGATGATACTTTGTTTAGTGGGGAGCTGTCCTATGTATGTCCTATGTTCTATGTCCGAGAAAGAAGGAAACCTATCATTTGTGACAACATGTGTTGTGGAATCCGGAGTTGCAAAACACACCTCGGAGGACACTCAAGACAGTGGAGTACAGTTTATTACGCCAGCGCATCCAAAGGGAATCAGTTCCCAACAAAGACCCTGATTTTTCTGACAGGCCCAGTTTTATACCCCCGACTATGTGACTGGTTACATGTTAGCAACCACTCTGTGGTATATGATTGAGTTTTACAACAAGTTGGTGCTAGGAGAACAAACAATTGAGGTTAAAGGTGGGGGGACAATGATTATACACCAAGGGGGGCTGTCTCCATGGTTAATCTAACAGGGGCAGCCTGACCTCAATCTCTGTTTGTCGTCTGTAGGGAGGGACGTCTCCAGGAGACCTGGGTTTCACTAGCAAAGGTTTCCTCACTTGTGGGCAGGGTTCAGGCCCAGGTCACATCCTGTCTTTAAGATGGATGACAGGCTTCAAGATGGAGTCTCTCCTGCTTTCCTCACACTGGCCCCAACACATGGACTTGTGCCCAGGGGGCATTATGTCAACTGAGACAAATCAGACAGAGGAGAAAACAAATATTGTCTGACTTAACTTATATGTGGGATCTACAAAAGCCAGACTCCTAGAGGCAGAGAGCAGAATGGTGGTTACCAGGAGCTGGGGGGTGGGGGAATTGGGGAGATGTTCATCAAAGTGTACAAACTTCCAGTTATAAGATGAATAAGTTCTGGAGATCTAATGCACTATAATGATGTCAGCTAAAAAATACAGTCACAACCTGAGATCAGAGAACTGTTTTATTTGGTGGGAATGTTCAGGACTCTGAGCCGGGGAGACAGCATCTCAGTAGCATTGAGAAAACTGCTCCAAGGTGGCAGGAGGGGAAGTCAGGCTATAAACAAGTAAGTTTGCAACAAAGTGAGCAGGCAATCTGAACATCAAAGATCAGGTTTCAAGTTAAGAAATTTGGTATTCTAAGTATGGAAAGATGTAAGCCTCTGGGCTCACTGAATTCATTCCTTTCATATGCACCTCAGCTCTCTGGGGTTGATCCTGTTTCCTTGCTCACACCCTTGCTTCTTGCATTCCCCCAGCTTCTCAGCAATCACCTTGGGGGCTTGGAGGGTGGCAGCATCTGCTGAATTGCAGTTTTGGGAGCCCTCATTCACATTTAGAGGCCAGAAATCACTGATGGCTATGACATTTCTTATTTATTAATATGGCAGGAGATATTTTCATCTCACATGTTTAGAGTCAATAATGCTGTATTATTATATACCTCAGAGTTGCTAAGAGAGTAGATCTTAAACGCTCTCACCACAGAAAAGAAATAATTATGTGACGTGACAGAGGCATTAGCTAACACCACAATGGTAGTCATACTGCAATATACATGTGTATCAAACCAACATGCTATTTAAAAGAAAGAAAAATTTAAGAAATCCAACAAAATACAAACCAACATGTGTACATCATTGACACAATGTTATATGTCAATTATATCTTAATATTTTTGATGGAAAGAAAAGAAAAAATAAGAAAATATTCCGTATCCTGAAAAAACAATTTGTTTAAAAGAAGCAAACCTTAAAAAAAAAAGAAAGAAAGAAAAAGAAATAAAAGAAGCAAACCTGAGCCTAGCTTTCCTGAACCAAATTCCCAAATACCCAAGTTAGGTGCTAATTTTCAGAATTAATACATTTGTAAATTTTCATGTTCTAATTACAAATATGCTTAATTTTTGAAGAAAAATTTTAAGAACCTGAATTTAGTGCTACTCTATTCATTCAATTTGTTAATGCTTGAAATTGAAACAGATGCAATTATATATCCTTAGATAATCTCTGCTGCTGCTGCTGTTAAGTCACTTCAGTCGTGTCCGACTCTGTGCGACTCCATAGACGGCAGCCCATCAGGCTTCCCGGTCCCTGGGATTCTCCAGGCAAGAATACCGGAGTGGGTTGCCATTTCCTTCTCCAATGCATGAAAGTTAAAAGTGAAAGTGAAGTCACTTAGTCGTGCCTGACTCTTAGCGACCTCATGGACTGCAGCCTACCAGGTTCCTCCGTCCTTGGGATTTTCCAGGCAACAGTACTGGAGTGGGGTGCCAAGATAATCTCTAGTTTACGCTTTTAAAAAATTCCTGAGCATTAAGTAATAGCCATGAATTTTGAGTTTAAAACCCAAAATCTTTGTCCTGAATATATTATCGACAAATTGAGCCCATTAAATAAACCTGTTCCTTTGATTCAAAAAGGCAGTGGTCTACTTAAGAACTGTTTTATTATTTCCTATACAGAGTAGACATACATGTACTAGTAGCTAAAATAAAAGCTTATCAAAACAAAGATAAGAAAGACCAGAATCTAGTCTTCCTTGGCTGATTTTTAGGATATTTTCCATGGAAGAAGCACATACTTTCTCAGTGAGAATCAAGTTCCTGGTCCCAATCTGGTCCCTTGGAGGGTTCCATTGTCCCTAACAAGCAGCCCCTTTCAACTGCACCGGGGACACAAGTCCACCTGATGACACTTACCCTGCCCACGTGGCTACTTGCAAAACACTTTTCTGCCTATGCTTCTGAGTTTGGCTTGAAAGAGAAGCTATGGTGAGGCAGGTGGCTTTAAGTGAATATATAACAAAATACAGGCTTCTGCAGTGGTGCTAGTGGTAAAGAACCTGCCTGCTAATGCAGGAGATGTAAAAGATGCAAGTTTGATCCCTGGGTCAGGAAAATTCTCTGGAGGAGGGCATGGCAACCTACTCCAGTATTCTTGCCTGGAGAATCCCTTGGACAGAGGAGCCTGGAAGGCTACCATCCATAGGGTCGCACAGAATGGGGCACAACTGAAGCGACTTAGTATAGCACTTAACAAAATACTTTATAGAGATATCAAACTCTAACTCATTCTTTCTATTGTGCAAGACTCAAAACAGAGAACTTTTTCTCTCTTCCTTAACTTCTTATCCAAGCAGTTTCATCTTGAAATCTTCTGTTTTGGGGAAGAAATATGAGACCTCTTTTTTTTTTTAATGAATTATACTCAACTTATATTTTACTGGTTGCAGGTGTATAGCATAGTGAAACACAACAAAGGAATTTGTCAACAAAAAGAAAGGTAACCTACTGAATGGGAGAATACATTTGCGAGAAGATTTTGTCATAACAGCCTGACCTGGAAGATGTCCTAAAGCAAACCTCTAAGAGGAGATTGATGGGTGAAGACAGGTTGAGAAGGGGTTGATTTTTTATAATAGCGGAAGCCCAGGATCTCCTGTTGAGTAGAAATGCTGAAATCTAATAGGGGCACCCATAAGGTGATGGCTGGGTAGCAGGCTCGGAGCAGAACCTGCTCCGAAGGGCACTTCCACCTCATCTCAGCCTTGAGGGACCCAGCTACCCATCACAGGACTTGGACAAAGAGGAGTCCAACTGCGGTCCAAAATGCCTGTCCCCTACCATCCGTAACTGCAGCAACAGTCCTTTCTTGACCCTCATGAAAGGGAAGGAATTCTCCCAAACCTGAATGAGATTGGGGAGATAAAGCTCACAACCAGACTTGATTTGATTCTGAACAAATAAGAAAATGGACAGTTCTTAGACCCAAGGGTTATGTGGCAAGTTCATTGTCTCTACATGCACCCTGCCTCACCTGCTTCAGCTGCTTGCAGGGGAGTATCCTTAAACAAATAAATCTCAGCAAAAGTTGCTGCTTAAAATGGGTGTCTGTATGGGCTTTCAGATTAAACAGTGTTATACTTTCATTATTTGTTTTTTTAATGTATTTATTTATTTTAATGGAAGGATAATTGATTTACAGAATGTTGTTGCTTTCTGCCAAATATCAATATGAATCAGCCATTCATTATTTGTTTATAGGATAAGTAGAATGGGACTCATGCGATTTAAACTTTGAAATTCCCATTTTACATTAGATAGAAACTGGATCCAAAGAGAGCTGAGAGCTGTTTAGCTATAAGAACCACAGGGGAGGGCTGGTTTGGAACATACATCCTGAAAGAAGACATCGTCTGGTATAAGTCTTAAGGGGAGAATCGGCTCTGACCTCATCAGTGATACAGGGCTGATGAGCAAGCCCCCTGACATGGAGATGCAAATACAAACAGCAGGTAAGAAGCCTGATGTAAGGTTGAGCCTGTAGACAGTAGGAGGAAGGAAGGTTTCAAGTGTAGTCTTTAAGAGACATTTTTCCCTTTAGAATTGGCTTCTGCTATATACTGGATTCCTGAATGCTAATTTGAGACATCATAGGATTATATGCATAGATTTTTCCAAATGCCTGAGATAATTCAATTCTACAAACACTTTTTAGGTGTCTACTGTGTACAATGCTCTGTGCTAGCCACCTGAGAGACGTATAGATGTGAAAAGGATAGTCCCATTCTTTCTTCAGGAGCTCACGATTTAATGGGAGAGATGGACACAAACAGAAATCAGTCTAATGCAAGAAAGAATATGTCATATTTTAAAGAAATTCTACTCGCTTACATCTGCTGAGAGCTTTCTTTGAACCCAGCACTAATCTAGTATGACATTTTAAGGTATATTCTATTATTATCCCTACTTTACAGGTGAGGGAACCGAAGTTCAGAGAGGTTAACAAACTTGCCCAAGATCACATGATTGGGAAGAGTAGATCCAGAATTTGAAATCCAGAGACATTGACCCCAGAACTCAAGCTCTTAAACTCCAGGGTGAAATACAAGTACCAAATGACACTAGGAGGAGAAAGAGGTGAAGTTATTCATAAAGGAGAGAAGAGACCAGGAACCAATAAAGACTTCCAGAGGCTCTAACTTACTAGGAGGACAGGGAAAATAGACAAACTATGTATGAACTCACTTTTTTAATTGGAGTATCATTGCTGCACAATGTTGTATTAGTCACTGCTCTACAACAAAGTGAATCAGCTATATGTACACACATATCCCCTCCCTCTTGAAGTTCTCTCCTTCCCCCATCCCACCTCTCTAGGTCATCACAGAATACCGAGTTGAACTCCCTGTGATTATACAGCAGCTTCCCACTAGCTATCTGCTTTATACATGGTAGCGTATATATGTCAGTCCCAATCTCCCAGTTCATCCCATGCCTCCTCCCCACACCACATCCACATGTCCTTTCTCTACATCTGCATCTCTATTCCTGGCCTGCAAATAGGTTCATCAGTACCATTTTTCTAGATTCCATATATCTGTGTTACTATACAATGTTTGTCTTTCTGTCTGACTTATTTCACCCTTGATGGACTCTAGGAGCATACACATCACTACAAATGACCCAATTTTGCAAACAAATTGCTTTTACTCATTTTTACTCTAAATATATCAAAAGGCCAACTTTTCAAAGAACAGAAAAAGCCGTTCTTTAATTATTATGGGAACCATAATTTTTTCCATGTATTTGTCTACTAAGAAAATGCACAGCATGAGACTTGCAAGTTAAGTTTTACTGGGGGCCAGATGAGGACTGCAGCCCTGGAGATAGCACCTCAGATAGCTCTGAGAGATTTCTCCACCGAGGCAGTGGGAGAAGGTCAATGTATAAGAGTTTGGTGAAGAGGGAGTTCAGTGCTATTAAGCACTTCCTTTGGAAAAGGTTTTCTGCTAGTCATGAGGAGCTGATATCATCATCAATGGATTTAGTGATTTTCTAGATATGAAGAGATACAAGAATTGGGATCATGAAATCTGTTCCTGAAAATATCTGTCTAAAGATCTGTTCTACCAAAATGGGCACTTTGCAGTTTTTCTCATTATAAAATGTATATTTCTTCTTCTTCATCATGATTGAATGTACACCATACTGTCATGTATACAATGATAGAGAAACTTGGCTAGAATGTAAGCAAACAAGAAAATACAGTGAAGAAATGAAGACCTCTAGTAACAGAGTCTTGGAATTCAACATCCCATTGTCTGCTTTAGGTAGACCAGCTCTCATTCTGGAGTTTCAGAAGCTGGGCATGTCCAGGCTTACCAGAGAAATCTGTGTCAGTGTGGGCCCTGCAATTTTCTTCCTCCAGGACCTGCGTGTTTATGATTAAACTCACTCCACATTTGTCTTTCATGGGGGCTGAGTCTTCAGTTACAATAATAATTCCAAGGCCAAGGTACAGAGTTATTAGCTATTGATTGTGCTATCTTAAACAGTTGAGTAATTTCCCTTGGGCCTAGCAGGTGAGTGGTTGCTTTCCTGATTGAGGTCAGTGAAGGAACCGCCTGATAAGCAGGCATCTGAGATAAGGATGGTTGCTCACTGGAGTACATCACTTCTGGGGCAGAGCCTCCTGAGGACCTAGAGACTTTCTGGCATCAGAGAACCTCAGCAGTCAAGAGTCCAGCACCCAGAGAAACCATTCACGCTACTAAGGGGTCCTTGGGACTGGGCTCTGTATGGCTGTGTACTTTGGGGTTCACACAACTGAGAATTAAGCCATGATTGCCAATTTGGGAGTAAGCAGTGAGCTGTGATTTGGGGTGACTCAAGGTCACTATGCAAGTGATGGCACCCCAAAGCAGAGGACACTGAGCTGGTGGACTGGCTCAGAGTCATCAACAATAGTGTGACAGCTGAGGGCCATTCTTCTCCACTTCTGAGAAGGGGGTCTAGATCCCCAAGAAGACTCAATTCAACTGAACACTGTCTAAAGAGCAAAAGATAATTATCAGCATACATACTCACACACACTCAGAAGTCAGGAAAGATGGCCTCTGCCAGCATGATTCACAGTCTTGAGATGGGAAGACCATCCCAGGTTATGGGAGTGGGTGCTAAATGCTATCACAAGAAGCACAAATGCTTCTTCTCCTTATAAGAGAAGCAGAGGAAGCGTTCCACACACGAAGGAGAGGTGATGTGAAGACAGGGGCTGAGATGAGAGTGATGTGGCCCCAAGCCAAGGAATGCCAGCAGACACCATCAGAATCCCACCAGCATCTAGGAGAGGCAGGAACAGGTTCTCTCCTAGAGCCTCCAGAGCAAGCACGCTCCTGTGAACACTTTCATTTTGGTCCAGTGACATGGATCTCGGACTTGCGGCCATCAGAAGTGTGAGAAAACAAATTCCTAATATTTTCAGTTCCCCAAGTTGTGACAATTTGCTATAACAGCCACAGTAAACTAATATAGATTATTATCTAATACAAATGCTTTCACCTACACACACAAGTGACTGCAGCCATGAAATTAAAAGATGCTTGCTCTTTGGAAGAAAAGCTATAGCAAACCTACATAGCATATCAAAAAGCAGAGACGTCACTTTGTCAACAAAGGTCCATATAGTCAAATCTATGGTTTTTCCACTAGTCATGTACAGAAGTGAGAGATGAACCATAAAGAAGGCTGAGTGCTGAAGAATTGATGCTTTGGAACTGCGGTGTTGGAGAAGACTCTTGAGACTCCCTTGGACAGCAAGAAGATCAAATCAATAAATCCTAAAGGAAATCAGTCCTGAATATTATTGGAAGAACGGATGCTGAAGCTGAAGCACCAATACTTTGGCTACCTGATGCAAAAAATCAAGTCATTGGAAGAGACCCTGATATTGGGAAAGATTGAAAGCAAGAGGAGAAGGGGATGACAGAGGATTAGAGGGTTGGATGACATCACTGACTCAGTGGACATGAGTTTGAGAAAACTCTGGGAGATGTCGAAGGATAGGGAAGCCTGGTGTGCTGCAGTCCATGGGGTCGCAAAGAGTCAGACATGACTTAGCAACTCAACAACAGCAACACACACAAAGCCTGGTTTCAGAAAGAAACTGGACTAATACGTCCTAGTTGGGAATAGTATGGCCCTGGCATGGTGGTTGAATGTGCTCCTAAGCATATCACCCAGAAACCACGGTGCTTCTTGTTTGCAGTAAAGATGAACATGGTGAAGGAGTGAGCTTATGTGTTGTGTCATGGGGATTTTACAGAGCCCTCCAAATATGCCTGAAGGCATTTTTGCTTGCCATCGACTTGTTAATGTTTTCACCTCCTAAAATATTTTTAGTTGTTTCCTTTAGTAGTTTTTAAACATTTAGTGCTGACCCCCTAGTACAGCACTTTAGTGTGTATGCGCATTGTACATTTTGAATTATTTCTTCTCATCTGTGTACTGTATTTAAGATTATCGGGAATTTTAGGAGATGGAAGGAAACGGAAGAGTTTTGCAAGCTCAGCGTATCTGTTTTACATCCTCCTTGTTGGACATATGGACTGAGTTTTCCAGACCTGCCCCTGTCCTTGACCTCTGACCTCTCTCGGTTGCCCTGTGGCCTCCCAGGGCAGTTTGAAGACCATGTTAGAAGGGTTGGTAAACTCTTCAGTGCTATAGCACTGGCTGATTATATTGTGTTTGGCTGTTTTCAGGAGGAGACCCTCTTTACTTGCACAGACAGCCTGCTAGAAGGCACACTTTATCAAATTATGAATGTTCTTCCTGTATCACCCTCAACTGTCAACCTCATTTTGATACTTAGTTCTCAAATTTGTAAACTGTTTCTTTCTCTCCTGAGCCTTCCTGCCTGCTTCCTTTGCTCAGATTCCAAAGGAATCTCTTTCAAATATAATTATAAAATCTAGTATTATAAAGCCTTAGCCAAAATGTCTGGATTCTAGTTAGGCCATCTGATTTAGGTTAGAGGTGTGTGCCTATGGCTGATTCATGTTGATGAATGGCAAAAACCATCACCATATTATAAAGTAATTACCCTCAAATTAAAGTAAATAATTTTTTTAATGGAAGAAAAAGAAAGAAAGCTTTACTAGTAACTCAGAGGCAAAGAATATTCTTGCCAATGCAAGAGACTCAGGTTCAATCCCTGGGTCAGGAAGATTTCCTGGAGAAGGGAATGGCAACCCTCTCCAGTATTCTTGCCTGGGAAATCTCACAAAGAGAGGAGCCTGGTGGGCTACAGTGCATGGGGTCACAAAAGGGTCAGACACAACGTAGCGAATAACAACAATCAAGGAAACATGCTTGTCATATTGGTAGATGGATTATAGCTGTGAAGGAAGACTCACTCAGAGCTCCAAGCCATTGTTATTGACCAAAGCCTAACAAAAGACAATGGCAGGGTAATAACACAAGACACCACAATCAGTGCATAAGAAGTTAGCAAATGCCATAGCAGCATGCCATACTCAACTCCCTACTGCACTGGGGTGAAGTATCTTATTTTTTTTCCTACAACTTGTTTAAAATATATGTGGCTTACTTCATTCTAAGAAAAAACTTGTTAGGGTTTGAACATGAGGAGATATTGATTTCTTCTAGTAACCGCCTCCAGACATACCATGTTGAAGCTTTCCTTTTCTTGAGGCCATATTTTAAAACTTCTAATAAATTTTTATTATTGCAGAAGTCTTGCTTCATTTTGAAGACTCATTTTGTTCTTTCTAAAAAATTAAATCACTAACCTCTAAAAATTGTATAAAAATTTTATAAACGTTTAAAAGAGATACAAAAATTTAAATTAAATTACAAATTTAATTCAACATTTTCACCCATGACCACAGCATTGGCAAGATCCGACTATACAGTTATGTTTTCCTTTGGGAG
Organism: Odocoileus virginianus; assembly: GCF_023699985.2. Classification (NCBI taxonomy): domain Eukaryota; kingdom Metazoa; phylum Chordata; class Mammalia; order Artiodactyla; family Cervidae; genus Odocoileus; species Odocoileus virginianus. The sequence continues at coordinate 31,565,188 of NC_069688.1, forward strand.
AGGCACATGGTTTGCTTTTTCTATATCTTTTCCCTTTTTTAGTTGATAGATCCTCCAGTGTCTTGAGAATAATAAATATCTCCTTACTTAACTAGGAGAGGTTGCTGGTGTTTCCCCAGTTGACCAGAGCTGCTAACTTGGATTATTGTCATCAGGAGAGGACGATTGCTTCAACCTGCCCTGCTCAAGTTGGGCTCAAGTCTTTTAAGCTTTTCTGGGCACTGATGGTTCACTCTTGAGTTGGGCTCCTCTGCTGTTAACCCCCAGCTGGCACATTCACATGGGCTTCCTCTGTCTGTGCCTCTTTGCGTCCCTTGCTTGGTTTCCCAGAAAACCGTGAATCTCATCTTCCCTCTGCAGCAATCTCTAGGCAAAAACACATGGGATCCGTCATCCTCACCTCCTGGAAACCCCAAAGAGCCCTGACTCCCCTCTTGACTTGGCAGTCCCTGGGATGCCAGGTCACTCCTGTGAAATTATCCTGGAGGATGGGACCATTTAATAAGTCCCTAAAAAGACATCTAATTAAAGGGGAAAATATCCATTCTTTTTTTTTTTTCAGGCAGTGTCTAGTCTTATGAGGATTCTCTTGATACATCTATATCTGGGTTTTGGGAAACAAAGCATCCTGTTTTCTTGGCAAATTGCACTTTCTGAAACAGATTATCTTCCTAGAGTTTGTCACACTGAGAACAGTAAGTCAGACAGAAAAAGAGAAACATTGTATAATATCATTTATATGGGGAATCTAAAAAGAAATGATACTGATGAACTTATTAGAAAACAGAAGCAGACCCACAGATAAAGAACAAACTCATGGTTAGCACAAGGGAAGGATGGGGGACGGGATGGTTAGGGAGTTTGGGATGGACATGTACACACTGCTATATTTAAAATGGATAACCAGCAAGGATCTATTGTATAGCATGGGGAACTCTGCTCAATGTTATGTGGCAGCAGGATGGGAGGGGAATTTGGGAGGAGGGTACATGAAAGATAATATACATGGGATACATGTATATTATGTGTGTGGCTGAATCCATTTGCTGTGCATCTGAAACTGTCAACATTGTTAATTGGCTACCTTGTTGTTGCTGTTCAAACATCAAGTCAGGTCCGACTCTTTGCGACCCCATGGATTGCAACACGCCAAGACTCCCTATCTCTCACCATCTCTCAGAGTTTGCCCAAGTTCACCTCCATTGAATCGGTGATGCATTCCAACCAGCTGAGTATAACTGGCTATACGCCAATATAAAATAAAAAGTTAAAAAATAATAAAATAAATAAAACAGGCTGCCTTCTCCCCTCTATGCAGTCATAAAATCCCTTAAGAAAGCCAGCTCCAACAGGGGTCTCTCTAGTTACCCTTTCGGGAGACTGCCGACTGACACAGGAGCCTCCTTGAATTTGGAACTGGAACCATAGAGTGACTTTTGTTCAGAACTTTGAGTTACTGAAATTTTAAACAACATGAAAAATTCCAGACAACATTCTATGTGTACATATATAATAAACTGCCAAAGGCATTTCTAAAATTGCTCCTTTAATAATAAAGCTGACTTCCTTTAAGCAGCAATGTGTAGTACCTGAGAGTTCCAGGCGTCACACAGCTGTCGCTGGAAGCGGGACCCTGGGACTCTCACCTGCACCTTGTTCAGAGGCCACTCTCCCTCCTGGCTGGGCCCCGGGGTCAGAGGATTACCAGGCTCTGTGAGAGGATTACTGCTCTATGTCTGCCATCATTTCAGCATATGTTCAACAATGAATTCATAGTGACCATTTATACTTTCCAGACTCCGTCCATAAATATGAGCGAGAAAGACGTTTTCATGAAGCATAAGATATTGCGATTCACCAAGTATCTGAATCAAGCATGCAAGAAAATATGCAAAACCAAAAGAATACTTTAAAGCTCTGATTTCTAAAACAATCAAGTAATGATATTTCCATAGTGATCCTGATTTTTTAATTTTTAAAAACATTTATTTATTTAGGTCTTATTAATAGTTCCAGTGCACAGGATGTAGAGAGTACATACTCAGTAGTTGTGATGTGTGGGCTTAGGTGCCCCATAGAACATAGGATCTTAGTTCCCTGACCAGAGATAGAAACTGTGCCCCCTGAATTGGAAAGTGGATTCTTAACCACTGGCCCACCAGAGATGTTCCTCCATAATAATCTTCAGAGCATGATCATTTGGGTGCCTAAATAATATAATAGAAATATAATAAACAGAAATAAGCAGGTATGTGTGTGCTAGTCACTCAGTTGTGTCCAGCTGTTTGAGAGTCCATGGACTGTAGCCTTCCAGGTTTCTCTGTCCATGAAATTCACCAGGCACGAATACAGGGACTGGTAGCCATTCCCTTCTCCAGGGGATCCTCCCAACCCAGGAATTGAACCTGGGTCTCCTGCGTTGCAGACAGATTCTTTACCATCTGAGCCTCCTGAGAAGCCTACATATTATGAAAGATTTTGTTCTCTTGACAGTCAATGAAATAAAAATTATCTCCTTTATTTTTCTTTCTTCTGATTTTGATCATTTCTTTTGGCTACCACATGATATGATCTGAGACCTGTTTTTGTAACTACCTAAAGCATGCAGGCTGTAGCATCATCTCTAGTTTTTCCATTAACATCATTTTAAAGGGCTTTAGGGTCAGATGTGCTTCAGAAAGGCTGAATTGTGGAAGTAAGACACTCCCTCTAGTGGATAAAGAGAGAGAAGAAAGTATTTGATTTCTTGATTTGAGGAGTAGTTACAATTTCAATTTCTGACCACTAGCTGCTTTTTGGCTTAGTTTTTCCCTAAGAAGCTACACTCCGTTATGTTCCATTTATCAAGGCTCCATCAAGCAGTCTCTGCATCCTTTTTGTAGTTTAATTTTATCTTTACTGTGGTAATCTTTCCCATTATGATTCTCTTCATCATTTAAGTTGTTCAGCCAACAAATATTTATTAAATGTTCTCCATGTGTGAACACAGTTCTAAGTACTAGGGCTACAGCAGTGAATGAACAAAATGATTGAAAATTCTGTCATTGAGGAACTTAAATGGATATTAGGTGACTTTTCTGGTGGTCCAGTGACTAAGACTCTGTGATTCCAACGCAAAGGGCCAGCTACAGCCCCTGGTCGGGGAACTAGATCCTACATACAGCAACTAAAGAACCCACGGGCTGCAGCAAATACCCAGTGCAGCAAAAAAAAAAAAAAACAAAAAACAAAAAACAATTCTTTTAAAAATAATATTAGATAATGTTCATTTTGTGTGTGTGTGTGCTTCGTACATGCCAGACTTCCATACGTAGTCACTAGCAAATATTATTTAACTGAATCCTCCCTAGAACCTTACAAGGAAACTGAGAAGCTAAGACATTTGCCAGTTATCACAGAGAGAGTGAGAGGTACACAGTACCTTAGAAAGCATCTCTGACCAGACCACCTAGAAACTCTGAATCTAGTGGCTGTTAAAAATTGCCTTTCTTCTCCAGATAAGATGGATGCTTCCTGAGCAGGCACTCTGTTTGCTTGTTCATCCTCATTACCCAGCACTTACAACCTACCATGGCTGGTCCTCCAGAATATATTGATTTATGACTTACTGATAATGAATTCAACAAACAAAAATTAAACTCAGGGACTAATCAACTCCTAAACCCTGTCCAATGTACTCTACAATACCATGACCATCCAAAAAATAGGAAGTGTCTAATTAAAAAGTAGTCACAACCCAAAAGTTGAAAGTTATGTTTTCCTTGGTGGAAATGTTTAGGGCCTCAAGCCTGGGAGACAGCATCTCAAGTAACCCTGAGAGAACTGCTTCAAGGAGGTGAGAGGAGGAGCCAGGTTACATAGACGTCTTACAACAAAGGACAGGTAGTCTGAACATTAAAGATGATTGTTAATTAAAGAAAACGAAATATCCTAAGTTAAGAAATCCAGCGCTTTTTTTCTGTGTATGGAAAGATGCAAGAATCTGAGCAAGACTCATTCCTTTCATATGCATCTCATCTATCCTGGGGCTAGTATCTCATATTTTTAACATCCTGAGCTTCCTTGGGCTCACCGTCGGGAGTGACTGCAATCTGACTTAGGGAGATTGCAGGTGTTCTCCCTCCTGGGTGCCCTCTGTCATTGTTCAGTCTCTCAGTCCTGTTGGACTCTTTATGACCCCATAGAGTGCAGCAGGCAAGGCTTCCCTGTCCTCCACTATCTCCCGGAGTTTGCTCAAACTCATGTCTGCTGAGTCTGTGATGCTATCCAATTAGCTTATCCTCTGTCACCCACCTCTCCTCTTACCCTTAATCTCTCCCAGCATCAGGGTCTTTTCCAGTGAGTCAGGTCTTTTCCAGTGATTCAGCTCTTTGCATCAGGTGGCCAAAGTATTGGAGCTTCAACTTCAGCATCAGTCCTTCCAAGGAATATTCAGAGTTTATTTCCTTTAGGATTGACTGGTTTAATCTCCTTGCTGTCCAAGGGACTCTCAAGAGTCTTTTCCAGCACCACAGTTCAAAAGCATCAATTCTTCAGCACTCAGCCTTCTTTATGGGCCAACTCTCACATCCATACATGACTACTGGAAAAACCATAACTAGATGAACCATTATTGGCAAAGTAGTATCTCTGCTTTTTAATATACTGTCTTGGTTTGTCATAGCTTTTCTTCCAAGGAACAAGTATCTTTTAATTTCATGGCTGCAATTATTGTCTGTAGTGATTTTGGAGCCCAAGAAAATAAAATCTGCCACCATTATCATTTTTTCCCCATCTATTTGCCAAGAAGTGATAGGACCAGATGCCACGATCTTCATTTATTGAATGCTGAGTTTTAAGCCAGCTTTTTCACTCTCCTCTTTCACCTTCATCGGGAGGCTCTTTAGTTTTTCACTTTCTGCCATTAGAGTGGTGTCACTTGCATATCTGAGATTATTGATATACCTCCCAGAAATCTTGATTTCAGCTTGTGATTCATCCAGCCTGGCATTTCTCATGCTGTACTCTGCATGTCAGTTAAATAAGCAGGGTGACAATATACAACCTTGATGTACTCAGTTCCCAATTTTGAACCAGTTCATTGCTCCATGTCCAGTTTCTAACTGTTGCTTCTTGACCAGCAAACAGGAAGCAGGTAAAGTGGTCTGGTATTCTCATGTCTTGAAGAATTTTCCACAGTTCTCTAAGATCCATATAGTCAAGGCTTTAACATAGTTAATGAAGCATAAATACATATTTTTCTGGAATTCCTTTGCGTTTTCTATGATCCAACAGATGTTGGCAATTTGATCTCTGGTTCCTCTGCCTTTTCTAAATCCAGCTTGTACATCTGGACATTCTTGGTTCACGTACTATTCAAGTCTAGCTTGAAGGATTTTGGACATTACTTTGTCAGTGTGTGAAATGAGTGCAATTGTGTGGTAGTTTGAACTTTCTTTGGCATTGCCTTTCTCTGGGATTTGAATGAAAACTAACCTTTTCCAGTCCTGTGGTCACTGCTGAGTTTTCCTAATTTGCTGGCATCTTGAGTGCAGCACTTTCACAGCATCATCTTTTAGGATTTGAAATAGCTCAACTGGAATTCCATCATCTCCACTAGCTTTGTTGGTATTAATGCTTCCTCAGGCCTGCTTGACTTCACATGCCAGGATGTCTGGCTCTAGGTGAGTGATCACACCATCGTGGCTATCCAGGTCATTAAGACCTTTTTTGTACAATTCTTTCGTGTATTCTTGCCACCTCTTCTTACATCTTACACCACCTGAGGAGTATTCTAGAAGGGAAGAAAAAGAGGTATACTTGGGTGCCCTTATGGTTCAGAAATCCACATTGAAGAGTTGATTGATGACTGCAACATCCTTGTTTACTGATATGGCAGGAAATATTCCATTTCTCAGAAGTAACTCCTAACTGGTTGACTCAACTGAAGTATTTTAGAATTATACATTCTTTCTATTTTCTTAAGCAGTAGGTGAAGGAAACAAAGTCTAAAATGAACAAGATCTGATTCTTCAGAAGAGTTAAAATCTAGAAACAGAGTCTCACTTGCCACTTTTCCTGAATTTTGCAATTAGAGACAGGAAAAAGCCAAAGCAACATTCACTCTGGGCTAAATGATTCCCTTAAAGAGATAGCCAAGCTTTGAGGATAGAGAGCAGAGGATGGACAGAGGTGAGCTGTCCCTTCTTACGTGCTGCTGTGAGTGGGACTTGATGCCTGTATAAAGGTGCTGCTTTCCATGGTGTTAGTCTGCTATTTATTTTGTAGTAATTATATCCTCAATTATATTCCCTGTACCGGTATTCACCAGTCACCAAGTAACTCTCCAGGTGGCACAAGGGTAAAGAATCCACACGCCAGAGCAGGAGATGTGGGGGCAATCCCTGGGTAAGGAAGATCCCCTGGAGTAGGAAATGGCAATACACTCCAGGAATCTTGTCTGGAAAGTTCCATGGTCAGAGGAGCCAGGCAGGCCACAGTCCATGGGGTCACAAAGAGTCGGACATGACTGAGCACACACACACACACACACACACACACACACACACACGTGATTTAAAAGCATAACTTTCTTTCAATTCTATTAACCTTTGTGTGTCTGAAGGTCATTAGCAGCATTCTGGTCTAGGTTGCCCATGGCAGAACAGTAAATATTAAAAGAATTTTCTTGCCATGGGAAGTGCTTCTAACTTGAATAAATGTTTGCTGAGGTAGTAACTCTGCCCAGGTTAATTACTTGGTAATGATGCAGGATCCAGGGCTAGGACAAGCAGGAAATGTTACCAGGTGAAGGAACAACTTGCAGGGTGGATCCCTCAACCGCCCCTTTCGGTCTGTACTTTAAAGAGGAATTGCCTGTGTCTGCTCCCATTACACAAGTCACAGTAAAACAAACCGAAAGGAGAAAACCGAAGGGAGATGATTTCAATCTGATAGTTGTTAAAACAACAACAAGAACAAAAACCAACCCAGGGGAATCCTGACTATCACAAATCAAGAGACCTAGGCTGTCACCCAATCTTTATTAAAGTCCTGGGGTGGCTCTTTCCTCCTTTTAAAGTCTTGTGTGTGTGTGGAGTTCTGTACGTAACCCAGCAGGACTCAATGGGGCCTTCCCAGCACAGACCCCTTCCCATATACTCTGCTTTAGCTCCTCTGAAGAACCTAGATAAGAGTTTCTGATGCATATTTCCTGAGTTTTATAGATACTAAAACCAGCACCAAATGGAAGAAATTAACTACTTGAGGATTACCGCCAGACTTTCTGGCACCTAAGGACTTAACCACCAACCAATCAGAGAATTGTGCAGGAGCTGATCGAGATGTCCCTCCCTCACCTTGCCTTTAAAAATGCTTTGCTAAAACTTTCTGGCAGTTGGGTTGTTTATTCTTTGCTTTGTTTGTTTAACACAAGCTTCCCATTCTCCTTGATCAGCCCTGCAACAAATCTTTCTCTGTTTCAAACTACAATAACAGTTTTGAGTTTATTTCTGTGTAAGATGTTAGAGAATGTTCTAATCTCATTCTTTTACACGAGCTGTTCAGTTTTCCCAGCACCACTTATTAAAGAGACTGTCTTTTCTTCATTGTATATTCTTGTCTTCTTTGGTTTTAAAATGGTATCTAGTTAATCTTATCCTCAGAATTTATCCTTGAGGAATTACATTGTCCTCAGGGTTTGAACTGTGATTGAGGGAGGAGACAAGGGGAGGGAGAATGGAAGGAAGTGAGCTCCTCCTTACTATGGAAATTGCTCTTTGTGAAGAGCTATGTCCATTTTTAGTGGAACCAAATCATCAAAGCTGTCAATGTGGTGAAATTCCCAATATACATGAACTTTGCTTGGTCATGTAAAGTTTTCTTCCTTCCAGTGTTGTGGCAAGAGAGACGCACATTTTATTTATTTTTCATATCTTACAGTTTGTCATGCTGAAACCGTTTACATCAGATTGGGACTTGAACCCATGCACTGGGACTTCAGCCCAGACCAAACTCAGTCTGGGACTTGAACCTGCATGGCTGGGACTCAAATCCAGTCCAAACCCACAGTCTTTCAATTGAGATCACAGACCTGGTCTCAGAACCAAATGACGCTCAGGTTCTTGAAGTCTCGTTGCAGAAAGAATTCAGTGAGAGACTAATTGATAGGTAAGAAGTATATTTATTCACCAAGAAACACAATTCACTGACAGAGTGTGGGCCATCACACAGACAAGTGTGGCCTCAAAACGTGTTGCAGTTAGCTTTTATAGGCTGGGTAATTTCATAGGTTAATAAGTGAAAGAAAGTGAAAGTCGCTCAGCTGTGTCCAACTCTTTGCAACCCCATGGACTGTAGCCTGCCAGGTTCCTCTGTCCATGGGATTCTCCAGGCAAGAATACTGGAGTGGGTTGCCATGCCCTCCTCCAGGAGATCTTTCCAACCCAGAGACTCGAATGCAAGCCTCCTGGCAGAGACGCTCAGGAACTGAGCCACTGATCACTTTTTGGTCTTGGTTGATCAGCCCTGGAACTGTCATCGTGCCTCAAGGTGTGTCATTTAACTTGCTAATTTGTTGCAGTGAGCATATACTATGGGTCAGGGTTTCCCTGGTGACTCAGTGGTAAAAAATCTGCCTGCAATGCAAGAGACCTGGCGTTTGATCCCTGGGTTGGGAAGATCCCCTGGAAAAGGGAATGGCTACCCACTTAAGCATTCTTCCCTGGAGAATCCCATGAACAGAGAAACCTGACGAGCTATATAGCCCATGGAGTCGCAAAGAGTTGGGCAAGACCGAGTGACTAAGCACACACATACTGAGGATCGAGGCCTCGCTGAGGTTGACTTGTCTGACGTCTTGGGCCCATTCGATTCTAATCAGTCTGTGCTGTGTGTTCTGGCTGTCATTCTTTCAAAGGTTGTGTCCTGCTCCCTTACCTCCTGTTCTAACCTTGAACCTGAAGTGAATCTGTAAGACTTCGGAGGTGGTTGGGGGTGCTTCTGAGATGTTTTGTTCTGTCTTCTTTTTTAAATAAATCAAGAATTGGATGGGATGGTCTTTTGTTTTTCTAGGAAAGGGACAAATTGAGCTGGTTTTACACAATTTATTATTTGCAACTGTACCTAAAGTTACTGCTCTCAAACCTGGGTACAAAATGGCATACGGGTGCTATTAGATATTGAGACCTCATTCACTTGTTCAGTAAATACCTGTAGAGGACTTGGTGTTTGCCAAGCATTGAGACAGATGACGAGAATACAAGAGTAATCAAGACTGCCTCCGTGGTTTTTCAGTCTTTAGAGACAACAGAAGAGGCCATGATGACACACTGTGTCCTAAGTATGTAGTCTGAATGAGGAAATGCAAGAAACTCAAGAGAAGAAACAAAATCACACTTGGGTGGTCAGGGAAGGCTTCTTGGAGGAATTTACATGTTGGCCAAGACCTAAAATGCAAGTAGAAGTTAAACATGTGAAGGTGGGTTAACCATAGGTTAAGATGGGCTTCAAAATTGAAAGTGGGAGAGAATGCTATGAACAACAACAAAAAATTGCAGCTTGTTGTGAACATTGATGAGACAAGATGTTGCTGAAGAAGAAAGAAATCCAGTCTGAGCTCTATATGTTACATGTGGGACGGGCAGTGAGAGGGTTGAGAGAATAGGAGAGGTGAATCAGATCTTGAATGCTTTTCTAATTGGTATCGAGGAATTTAAACTGCATTCCAAAAGACCTGGGGGCCTATTAGGAAAAGTGGATATCTGACACTGTCTAAGCACCCCAGCTTTTCAGGACTGGCTTTCCATAAGCTTCCTAAGAAAGATAAGTAGGACTTTAGGAAATTTTTTTATTAATAAGTCAATTTTTTGACAAGGCATTGAAATCTGTTGGTAGAAAAGTATTCTCGAGTATTTCTTTTTATATGTGTTTATAATTAATGAACCCCCTTTTAAAGTTAAAGCTGAAAAGACAACTAAAATTCAGGCCATAGTGTATATCTATATAGGATATCCATGGTGCTGCTTAAATGAATATGAGTTGATCCACCATACAGTGATTCAGTTTATGGGAAAATCCCCTTGGTTTTAATACTATATTATTAAGCTCAATTATTGGCTAATAAGGTTATTTGAAGGAAAAAACAAATGTTTCAGAGATAAAAATGCTTAACATAAGATGATTCTCTGTGTATAGTTTGCCATCTAGTGTTTATTTGTGGAAATAAGAAAGGCTAGTACAATAATTTTCAAATCATGCTCACTAGGTGGCAAAGGGATGAATCGAAGCAACATTTCAATTCTAAGACATCAAATTATATCATGAAGCTCTTGAGGTTTGTGCAGCTAGGAGAGTGTGTGGGTGGATGAGGGGGCTACTTCTAACAAATTGTTACTTCAGGGGAGCAGTACAGTGTAGGAAAAAGTTCCCAGTTCTGGCCACTCTGAAAATCACCTAGGAAATGTTTAAAAAATGCAGATGGCCAGGTCACTTTCCGGATCTAGTAAATCAGATTCACTCAGTGAGACCCATGGTGATCCTAACATGCAGCCAGGGAGATGACCACTGGGTGGTGGGATTTAATGATGATATCAAGCTCAGCCTGAGGGCTGACCTCTCCCTGAGAACTACCAGGTTTCTTATGCAGTGCTGACCTGCCTTTATAAGTTATCCCCAATCATTGGGAAATACACTGATGCTGGGAAAGATTAAAAGCAGGAAAAGAGGGGGATGACAGAGGATGAGATATTTGGATGGCATCACTGACTCGATGGACATGAGTTTGAGCAAGCTCCAGGAGATAGCGAAGGACAGGGAAGCCTGGTGTGCTGCAGTCCATGGGTTCACAAAGAGACAGACGCGACTTAGCGACTGAACAACAACAAATCATTCCTAATTTCTGTCCTATTTGTATTTCTGATTTTGTTCAAAATGCCCAATTCCCTAGCAAATTTCACTTGTCCTGCTTGGATCAGACATCATCTCATGAATTCATCACGGGGCAGAACCGTATCATTTACAGACATGGTAACAGCAGGGACAGCCCTGTGTGTTGGGGGCAGTTCCCAGTGAAAGGTGAACTACTGTGACTTAAGAGATGTTTTTACGTTTGCTAAAAAAAAAAAAAAAAAAACAGTATTACTGTAATAATGTTGGGCAGAAAGAATGTCATCTGAAAATTCTCAGAGGAGTCCAGTGAAGAAGTATTTGTTTGGCTGGAGTATTCATTCAGTGGGGATATTGGGGCGGGGTGGCGGATTATGAAAGACTTGGTTTTGACAAATTGGATCTGGGAGACTAGTGAAAACGACACATCAAATGTAACAGTTTCTAATTTGAGAGAATGGGATAGGGAGAGAATGTATATAGGACTGTAGCAGAAAATTCTGAGCAGAAAATTAGTTTGATTAGAGATACATTGAGCTGATAAAAGTAGAGGGCATTCAGAAGGGCCCGTCCAACAAGGAGATGAGGAGGAATCAGGGTGAGAACTCACACGGGAGACGTGGACACTAAATTAAGATTTGGATTTGGCAGTCAGCAGAATCAATGTGATGACTGAAGTCAGGGACACGACTGAGTTTCCTGAGTGGCTTGATAGAATCAGAGCCAAGAATGGCCCTCTGTAGTAGCGCATCATCACAGAGGAAGAGTCAGCAAAGAAGACGGACAGGAGGCGGACAGCATTTGACAAGTGTGATTTGAAAACACAGTATGACTGAGTCCCTTCGCTCTTCACCTGAAACTATCACGTGTGTGTGTGTGTGTGTGTGTGTGTGTGTGTGTGTTTCAGTTACTCAGCCAGTCAGTTCAGTCCCTCAGTCGTGTCTGACTCTTGGCGACCCCATGGACTGCAGGATGCCAGGCCTCCCTGTCCATCACCAACTCCCAGAGTTTACCCAAACCCATGTCCATTGAGGCGGTGATGCCATCTAACCGTCTCATCCTCTGTCGTCCCCTTCTCCTCCAGCCTTCAATCTTTCCCAGCATCAGGGTCTTTTCCAATGAGTCAGCTCTTCACATCAGGTGGCCAAAGTATTGGAGTTTCAGCTTCAAAATCAGTTGTTCAGTCATTTCCAATTCTTTGTGACCTCATGGACAGCAGCCCACCAGATACTTCTGTCCATGGGATTTCCCAAGCAAGAGTACTGGAGTGAGTTGCCATTTCCTCCTTCATGGGACCTTCCCAACCCAGGGATTGAACCCGTGTCTCCTGTGGCTTCTGTGATAGTATGCAGATTCATAACCACTGAGCCACCTAGGAAGCCCTATACCCCCAAATAAAAATAAAAACACAGAACAGCTGAGGGGGAAAACTACAGGTGAGAGGGAAAACTCACAACAGTGAGTGAATTAATAGCATAAAAGATTTGGCTCCTTTCAATTAAAATATTACTGGCTCATCCATGAGGTAGATGAACCTAGAGTCTATTATACAGAGTCTAGTAAGTCAGAAAGGAAAAAAAAATATTGGATATTAATGCATATGAAGAAGTGACATTGCTCAGTCGTGTCTGACTCTTTGCCATCCCATTGACTGTAACCTACCAGGCTCCTCCATCCATGGCATTTTCCAGGCAAGAGTACCAGACCAGGTTGCCATTTCCTTCTCCAGAGGATCTTCCTGACCCAGGGATCGAACCCAGGTCTCCCACATTGCAGGCAGACGCTTTACCCTCTGAGCCACCAGGGAAGCCCTTAATGCATATATGTGGAATCTAGAAAGATGGTATTGATGAACCTATTGCAGGGCAGCAATGGAGACACAGACATAGGGCACAGACTAGTGGACAAGGGGATGGGGGGAGGAGAGGGTGGGATGAACTGAGGATAGCATGGAAACATATACATTACCATATGTAAAATAGATAGTGGGGATTTGCTGATGACCCAGGGAGATCAAATTGGTGCTCTGTGACAACCTAGAGGGGTGGATGGAGTGGGAAGGGAGAGGGAAGTTCAAGAAGGAGCGGACATGTGTATACCTATGGCCAATTCATGTTGAGATATGGCAGAAACCAACACAACATTGTAAAGCAATTATTCTTCAATTAAAACTTTATAAAAATTAAAAAAAATCACTGGCAACTTTGAAAAGGGCAGAACCTTTGGCATGACAGAGGTCACCCTTGGTATCATCAAGGGTTTGTCAGAATTGAATATGTCAGAGTTATTTGGATAGCTATTTGGATATGTAGGAGTTACCTGGATATGCTCTGTCAGGTATTGATATTACAAACTCTGTGGGCTGTGCTTTAACTCTATGATGTATTTGACGAAAAAAGTTCCTAATATTAACATAACCCAATTAGTCAATTTTCTTTATGCCCAGCGCTTTTTGTGGCCTGTTTATCAGTTCTTTATCAAAGTCAGGAAGATATTCTCTTCTGCTGTCTTCTGTATATGCTAAGTTGCTTCAGTCATGTCCAACTCTTTGCAACCCCTTGGACTGTTGACTGCTAGGCTCCTCTGTCCATGGGATTCTCCAGGCAAAGATATTGGAGTGGGTTTCTATTTCCTCCTGCAGGGGATCTTCCTGACCCAGGGATAGAACCCGCATATCTTATGTCTTCTGCATTGGCAGGCGGGTTCTTTACCACTAGTGCCACCTGGGAAGCCCTACATGCAATCTTCTAGAAGGAAGTGGAAGCCATGGAAGGACTGCCATGCAACATATGTAGCCGGGGACCAGTCAGACATGAAAATTCATCTACAATTCATTTTCAAAAGAAAACAGTACTATCAGAAAAGAATACTTGATTATGGCTGAACAGATGGAAAATAGAGTATTTACTGCCTTCTGGAAAATTTGTCAGTTTCAAAAAATAACAAAATGTTGCACAGGGAAAATGTAATCTGTAGCTAATCAGTGAATAAAAGTTCTAAGTGAAACACAGCTTATAAATTAAACATCAACAAATAATAGACATCACTGAATTAGAAAGATGGAAAGCTGGAGGTAAAAACAACTCATAGAGCTAAGAGTACAAAGTCCTCATCTTCCATACTAACAAGTTAATAGATAATTAATAAAGTAAAAAGATGTAATAGAATATGTTTATCTTTAATTTTTTTTTTTAAGATGGACATAAATACCAAAAGAAACTACTTAAAGAGTTTCAATTTGGCCTGGGGTGGAATGAGATAGAAAAATGTTGCTTTTCCTTCTGAGCTCTGTGTAGTATCTTTTTTCTGTATAGCATTTTGAATTTTTTATTTGTATGTATTAATTAAATAGCAAAAATATTTATTTTTCTAAATGAAGCAGGGTAAAGATAGAGGGTTATGAATTTGAAGCAAATGGAGATTATTTGATATGATTACTTTTTCTTTCTTTAAACACTGTATCTTAGACTCTAGATTAGATCTAGAAATAAAGGGCAACTGGGTCAAAATGATAAATATCCAGGCAAACAACTGACCTAAACATTGTATACCATTTCCAGGAATAGCTAGTGATTCAAACTGAATCCAGAGAACACTTCACATGTAAGTATATGATAGAATGAATTCTTTTATTTAAAAAAGGAGGGGAGTGTTCAAGTGTGTGTATTTTGTGTGTTTGTGTGTGCAAACATTTAGGAATATTACAAACTCTGACTATAACATATATTGTACATGTTAAGTCTAATAAATCCTGATACTCAAGAAAATATTTTCAAATTACTGTTGGATAATTTATTAATCAGTTACCCTTTTTCAATGTCTAAAGAAATTTCAGTCACAAAACATCTAACTGCATTTAAAATAAAATATGAAAATGAGCTACCTATTGGAAAATTACTTCAAGACTTTAGAAAACTACAGGCAAGAACCAAGGACATATATTCAATCACAATTTCAAGTGTCTAACAGTGATAACACAAAGTCCCTGAAAGCAGTGGATTGATTATACTTTTTATTTAAAATTTTATCCATGATAATATTCTTAGTTATACTACATTTAATTGCAAGACAACTTGTCTTAGAATAATGTAGTGTGAGACGCATGTGACCAATAGTATAAATATAGCAATTACAGTACTCAAATCTTAGTTTCACAGATATGTATTGTATTAGATGTACACACCAATTAAAAGAAAAAAGCAAACCCTGTCTTAAGAACTTTACGTAGCACCTTACCTTTCATTAAATACACGGCCCACATGAACCTATATGAAAACTTAATAGTCCACTTGCATACCAAGGGACAAGGCTAAAATTAATAAATTAATCTTTTAAAAATATTTATGAACCAGAGCAATTTTCTTTTTGAGTTTGAGAAGTCAAAGACTGTTAAGGAATATTTAAAGGCCGAATGGAATCCAGTGAAGCTAAATAAGGAATTAAAATAAGGTTAAATAAGGAATTGGGAAGAAACAGATAGTCCAATATTAACAATGCAGTATATCTGTGTATATCTTCTTGGCAAATAGATGCGGTAACAATGGAAACAGTGAGAGACTTTATTTTGGGGGGCTCCAAAATCACTGCAGATGGTGACTGCAGTCATGAAATTAAAAGACTCTTGCACCTTGGAAGAAAAGTTATGACCAACCTAGACAGAATATTAAAAAGCAGAGACATTACTTTGCCAACAAAGGTCCCTCTAGTCAAGACTATGGTTTTTTCAGTAGTTGTGTATGGTTGTGAGAGTTGAACTACAAAGAAAGCTGAGTGCCAAAGAACTGATACTTTTGAACTGTGGTATTGGAGAAGACTCTTGGGAGTTCCTTGGACTGCAAGAGATCCAACCAGTCTATCCTCAAGGAAATCAGTCCTGAATGTTCATTGGAAAGACTGATGTTGAAGCTGAAACTCCAATACTTCAGCCACCTGATGCAAAGAGCTGACTCCTTGGAAAAGACCCTAATGCTGGGGAAGACTGAAGGCAGGAGGAGAAGGGGACAACAGAGGATGAGATGGCTGGATAGCATCACCGACTCAATGAACACGAGTTTGAGCAAACTCTAGGAGATGGTGAAGGACAGGGAAGCCTGGCGTGCTGCAGCCCACGGGGTCACAAAGAGTCAGACACAACTGAGCGACTGAATAAACTGGATATCTGTGTATCTGCCAGGCTCCTGTGCTCATCCAGGTGAGTTCCAACATCTTGAAACATGAATTCTGAGTTTAGTAAAGTGTCACACAGTATTCAGCTACATCAGATACCTGAGGAAATTGCTTTTTTGAAACCATTCTTTCTCTTTTACTTATGGAATTTAAGGTGATCCAAACAAATACTGCAATCAGTGGTTTGAAAGATACATAAACTGCAGAAAAGGCCACAATAATAAATGATATCAGCAGGTACAGTAATTGAAATGTATCAGAATAATGAGGACTGTAGCCCAAGAGACAGTACCTCAGATAGCTCTGAGAAACTGCTCCAAAGAGGCAGTGGGGAAGGCCAGTATATATGTGATTTTGGTGAAGGGGAGTACATGCAATCAAGCACATATTTTTTTGCTAATGGTTTCTGCTAGTCATGAGGAGCAGTCATTACCATGAGGAATTTTAGTGCTTTTCTACATATGAGCTCATAAAATCAGCTCCTGGAAATATCCAATTATCGAAGACCTGTTCCACCAGCTTTTTCCAGAGCACGGTTCAGTTCAGTCGCTCAGTAGTGTCCCACTCTTTGCAACCCCGGGGACTGCATACCTTGCCTCATTTCTACTCTCCACCCTGAACTCCTTTTCAGGCCATGTTGAAAGTCAGCAGCTGCAGAAGAGCATGAGTTAGTCCTTGTAGAGGTAGATGATGGCAAGTGCCCATGGTGCGTGCCAACGTGTAGTTGACACTGTGGAGAGAAGAATGGATTTCAGTTGTTAGTGATTTATCTTTGCCACCCGATGGTAATTAACTTTGATTTTGCTAAAAATACAATGGGAAGATGCTACATGGACAGAGGAATGGATTATTCAATTGCTTTGTTATAAAAATCATAGAGCAGGATTAGAGAGGAAATAGAGAGATGAATTAAAAAGCTTTTGAAGTAGTTGGGACAAAAGCTGCTGGTGCTGGGAACCAGAATGAAGGCAATGGGGAGACAGATTTGGGAACTCAGAGTGGAGTTTGGAAGTAGTAATGATCAGAGAACAAAAGAAAGGATTAAGAGGCTTCCCTGGTGGTGCAGAAGTAAAGAATCTGCCTTCAAATGCAAGAGACACAGGTTCGATCCCTGACCCAGGACGATCCCACATGTTGCGGAGCAACTAAGTCTGCATGCCACAAGTACCAAGCCTGTGCTCTAGAGCCTGAGAGCCACCCCTGCGGAGCCCATGGAGCCACAACTACAGAGGGCTGTGCAGCCTAGAGCCCATGCCCTGCAACAAGAGAAGCCCTCACACTGCAACTAGGAAGTAGCCCCCACTCGCCACAACTAGAGAAACCCTGGCTGGCAACACAGACCCAGCACAGCCAAAAAGAAATATATAAAAATCAAATTTTCAAAGAAAGTTTAAAATTTTCACCATTTCCAGAAAGTGTCTAGGCAAAGAGAAGGGGCCAAAGAAGGAAAACAAGACAAAGACCTTTGAAAGCCAGTGTGTAAAATGCTTTGAGGTGAATGGGAAGGATGCTGACCCAAAGCGAGTCTCATATCTCCCCAGGGACCTCAGATTGTTTTTGATCTGGTTCCTAAGTGGTCATGCTGGATGCACTTAAAACAACCAAATGAAGCAGATATAATGCAAATTTCCATTCCTAGAGCCAAACCAAAGTCTGGAACTTAAGTGAGCATGAAAGCTGATATATCTTGATCCAGGTCTCAACATGACATATATTATCTCATTGAATTCTCACCGCAACCCTATGAGAGAGGTCTGTCATGAGGTTCATCTCACAGAGGAGTAAACTGAGGCTCAGAGAGAGTAAGGAACTTGACCAAGATCACAAAGCTTGTAAGTAACAGAGTAGAATTTGAACCTACTTAAGTCTGACCCCAAAGTCTTGACTCTTAAGCCCTAAGCTCTCTTGCTCTATACAGGAGATGCTCAGTTAATGTTGAATGAATGAATGAATGAGTCAAAGGATTACAATATTGGCCCTTCTCTCTATCTCTGGGTTTCCCTGCTGGTTCAGCGGTAGAGAATCTGCCTGCCAATGCAGGAGATAAGGGTTTGGTCCCTGGTTGGGAAGATCCCCTGAAGGAGGTAATGACAACCCACTCCAGTATTCTTGACTGGAGAATCTCATGGACAGAGGAACCTGGTGGGCTACAGCCCATGGGGTCACGAAGAGTTGGACATGACTGAGCACACACACCACACTCTACCTCTGCTTAGAGCTCAGTACCTCTCCGACATTTCCAAGCTGGCCAGCTTTGGGAACTTGTGGAGACAGTTGCCATTGGACGCTGTGCTGGCTTTCTCAGGATGGGTGTTGACAGTAACAGTGGAAAGCCTATCTCAAGATATTTTATGGACAGGCATAGATTTAGGAAAATGAAACAGACACAAAGAAGCTAGAAGATTTGCCCTTGGGGTCAGCAGCTAACAGCCTGAATGTGAGGACTTATGAACTTGTACTTCATAAGATTCTCAAAATGTGTAAGAGAGGGATTTAGAGGGATGGTGAGGGATTCTGTAGATGCAGAGGTCAGAGCAAAGTCTTTGATTATAGATGAAAAGGTCACTTCATGTGTATCTGCAGACAAGAAGGATCTGGTGAATTTGAGTTATATCAGCTCTGGATCCAGGAAGTAATTTGTGCAGAACTGATAAGCCATTGATCTGAATAAACCTGAGTAGACTTCAGTACAGATGCTCAGAGTTGGAAGGACTCTTAGAGGTCATATGCTTTAGCCAAGGTGCTTAAATGTGAACATGCCTCAGTAGAAATGTCAATCATTTCCCTCATACTGGCCTCAGAATAATAAAAAATTATATTCTATGTTTACTTTAAAAATTCAGCTATTCTACAGAATGGAAATGCTTTATGAATCTTTCTCACACATTTCTCTGACATTCACTGGAACTTGAGGTCAAAGAATTTGAGGTCAGCCTATAGACGGTGACTTAATAGTTTGGAAATGCAATGTGCCTTGTTGTGCTTAGTCACTCAGTCATATCTGACTGATTCTCATTTTTTAAAATTCAAACAACCTGATTGAAAGTAGTATGTGATGTTATGATGTTAAATAATCATATTATAATAATAGTTGTGTAATGATTTCATAATTTGATTATGAAGTGGTCACATATTGATGTTATCATAACATCACATACTGCTTTCAATCAGATCTTTTGAATTTAAAAAATTGAGAACCTAGTGAAGAAACATATGTGCAAATACATTATAAATCATTGTGGACTCACAAGTTAATGACATTTTTAAATGATTCTTGGATACATTGTTGGTGATTTCTCTATTAATAGTGGAATAGCTTATCGATTCTCCCCAAAAGATTGCCTTATTTATTATTAACATTCTAAAGCAACAGAATTTGCCTATCTTTCAAATTCAAAAGTCCTATTGGAAACAAACAGTATCTGATGTTTTTCCACACTGTCTCATTCAGTCCTCACAGAAAGATGGTGAGGTGAGTATTATGATCTGCATTTTGTTATGTGAAGGTACGAAGCCCAAAGACATTATGGAACTTGTTCAAAGTATTGTAGCACAGATGATAAATGGAAGAACTGGGACCAGGACCTATGGCCCGTTGAGCTTGTTGTGCCAATGTTCATTCCATGTTTGTCTAACATTACTTCAATTTCAGATTTTTCTCTGGGGGCCAGTTCTTTCCCACACATCATTCACGGTTGCATTGAGTTGGGTCAACCACACCCCCCGTGCCCTCTGCAATCCAGCGAGTGTCAGTGCTGACCGTGGGTCCTGTTATTCCCCTGCTCAATCAGCTATACATCCATCTCCTCTTCCTTCTTCCCCCCTCCTCACTGTCATCAAGATAAGAAACTATAATCAAGGCGATGAGAAGTTCTAAAGTTCCCACCACACCATCTACTCATCAGCCTGAATCTGGGTTTATTTTCTGTACTTTGCCTCCCATTATTATGGAAAAAAATACCTATATGCATATCTAACATCAGCTCTTCTGTTTGTGTCTTGGAACCCATGACTCCAGCAATTCTCTTCTTTCTACCCCTTGACTCAAATTTTCTTCCTTTTTTTTTTAACTTAGATCATTCCCATCACTGCACAAAATTCTATACTATCCTCCATATTAAAAACTAAATGGGGACTTTTCCTGGCCATCCAGTGGTTAAGCCTCCACACTTCCAATATAGGGAGTGCAGGTTTGATCCCTGGCAAGGGGACTAAGATCACATCTGCCACATGGTCGAAAAAACAACAGCAATCTACAAAACTAAACAAAACCCCACTTTACCCGATATTGATCTCAATTTCCTTTTATTGCACACCCCTTGAAATGTTATCTGGATCACAGCCCCTAATTCCCCTCCATCCATTCTCTTTTGAACCCAGTTCATTTAGGCAATCACCTATTATACCCATGAAACTGCACTTGCCAACATTTCCATGACTAGGGTGACTGCACATCTCAGTTTGTACAGACAGTCTGGGCCTTTGCCTGTTCTCCCAGAATAATTTTTCACTATCAAAATGCCTTGGTTTGGATGATAAAGTATATGCTGACCCTGTTTATGACCTCCGCATTGATAAATCCAACTAAATGAGTTCTCAGTGCTCACTGTACTTGAGGTACTAGTATATAACACATCTTATCACATATTTTCTTTTCACTTGTCTTCCAGGATCTCACATTCTGGTTCTCCTCTTATTTTTCTAGTAGTTTCTCCATTTTTTCACCTAGTTCTTCCTCCTCTTTCTACCTAGTGAAAGTTGCAGCACCCAAGGTCTCATATCAAGTGAATTCTCTTCTTCTCTACTCCATCTATATTCATTTTCTTGCTATCTCCTCTGGTCACATGACTTTCAATGCCATTCCTGTACTATTCATGAAAGTGAAAGTGGAAAGTGAAAGTGAAGTCGCTTAGTCATATCCGACCCTTTGCGACCCCATGGACTGTAGCCTACCAGGCTCCTCTGTCCATGGGATTTTCCAGGCAAAAGTACTGCAGTGGGTTGCCATTTCCTTCTCCAGGGGATCTTCCCGACCCAGGGATCAAACCCGCGTCTCCCACATTGTAGGCAGATGCTTTACCGTCTGAGCCACCAGTTTTCCTTGAAGTTCAGACTCATACATCTAACTATCTATTTGTCTAACAGCATCCCATAACATATCCAGAAGTGAACGCTTGATATACTCCTAATAAAAAATTTCTTCCTACTCCAGTCCTCTCCATCCAAAGTATTAATACCAACTGCAGCAGGCAGGAGGGCTTCCCCAGTGGCTCAATCGTAAAGAATCTGTCTGCAGTGGAGGAGATATGGGTTTGATTCCTGTGTTGGGAAGATCCCATGGAAGAGAGAATGTTTACCCACTCCAGTATTCTTGCCTGGAGAATCCCATGGACAGAGGAGCCTGGAAGGCTACAGTCTATGGTATCGCAAAGAGTCGGACAAACTAAAGTGACTGAGCATGCATGCACAGTATGCAGGAAACAAAAACCTTGATATTGTCTTTGACCCACACTTTCTCTTACAACCAGTATGTCATCCACACTGATGCATCCAGTATGTCATCAGAGCTTGTTTGTTCTAATGTACAACTCCTGTACCTCTCACCATCCTCACCACTTCCACAGGTGTCTCTCACCTGGATGACTGCAGCATCCTCATAATAGACCTTCCTCCTTCCATCTTTGCTTCCATAGACCGCCTTCTCAATAGAGCTGTCAGAGCAACCCTTTCCACAACTAAGTCACATATCACTCTTCTGTTCAAAATACCCCACTCAGTATAAGATCCAAATTCCACACAGTGACCACTGGCCTGCTATCATCCTGCTCCATTCACTTTTCTGATGTTCTCACCTCCTTTCTGATGTTCTCACCTCTTTTTCTTCCCGTCACCACTTTGCCCCAGGCACAGGGGCATCTTTGATCTCTCCTGCTCAGAGTCTGAACACTCACTGTTTCCTCTGCTTGGGTTACTGTTCCCATGAGCTACACCTTCACCTTCTCATTGAGGTTTTCTTTACCATCCTTTCTCCAGTGGCAATTCCATTCCTTCTTGTACAGAAAGTCCCCTAGATACGAACAAGTTCTAGGAAAGTCTCTTCGACATTTTATTTACATAGTATATTACTGACT
The DNA here is from genome assembly GCF_023699985.2 of Odocoileus virginianus. Taxonomy (NCBI): domain Eukaryota; kingdom Metazoa; phylum Chordata; class Mammalia; order Artiodactyla; family Cervidae; genus Odocoileus; species Odocoileus virginianus. The sequence continues at coordinate 31,587,348 of NC_069688.1, forward strand.
GTAATTATAAGCTCCACAGGACAGGGATTTTTCACTGCTTTGTACCTTGCTGTTATCCCGGTATTTAGAATAAATACTGCTTGGAACAGTACACATACAATACATAGCTGTTGTGCATTATGTTATTAAATGAATGCTGATCTTATTTCTTTTTGCAGGAATTCTTCCAAGTCTCTGGAAATTTGGGAGAATGAAGGGACATTTGAAAGTGTAGCTTCAAAAGGCGTACCGATTCCATTTTCCTTTGCAGAGGTGGTAAGGGATTGCCTGTAGGACACATCTGGTCTGCAGCTTCTTCTTGTAAATAAAATTTTATTGCCATATAGATATGCTCATTTGTTTATCTATTGTCTAATGCTGCCTTCATGCTCTAACAGTAGAGTTGTGTAGTTAATATGTGGCACACCAAGCTTAAAATATTTGCTGTTGGCTCCTTTATAGGTAAAGTAAGTGTTCCAACCCTTGTTTTTCTCTGTGTCCATAATTTTAACTGAGGGTATTGCTGATCATTAAAAGAGGATCAGATTAAAAGTTAATAAACATTCTCAAGTGAAAATAAAATGAAGCAGAAGATGGCTTTCAGCAGGTCAGTTTCATTTAGACCACTGGGTGTCTCCCTTTCCTAAACTTTACAAGTAAATGTTGAATCAGACATCAGCCAACTTGGGGCTGTGACATACCAGACAAATATTGACAGTCGCTAAGGCAACTGGGATAACTTATTGCCCAAAGGATAATATAGGCGCCAATTGTGCATGCCATGTTTGTCACATAGGGGAGAGACAGACATGAATGAAAAAATGTATTTCATGATCTCTCTTCAACTGTGGCTTAAAAACAACACATAGCTGATGCTTATCTTAATTCCTCCTTCAGTTTTTCTGGAAATTAACACTTTGAGGGTCCTTAAGTCAGCCAAAATATGTCACAAATGGGCAATCTCTTTGGTTATCAATTCTTTTCCCCAGTTATCCCTGGAGTTTATCTTTCCAAATTGTGTTTTAATGGCCAACCAGAAGGCCAAATGTATTTTCTAGCTCATCCATCCTGTCACAAAAGTGGTTTCTGCAACATCTTTTTTCCCAGAGATTTGTTATTAGTCAACACTGGAATAATTAGTCTGTCACTTTCTTCGCTTCCTACAACATAGTTGGAGAGAGTGTTTAAACATGAGCTTTCTCTGACGTTAAACTTAAGCTTTTGCCATTATGCAAGGCTTCTTCACCGTGGTGTTATTGGCAACTGGGTTGAATAATTCCTTGTTGTGAAAACTGTCATGTGTGTTGTAGGATGTTTAGAAGTATCTTTGACCTCTATCCACCAGAAGCCAGTAGCAACTCCCCTGCTGTTAAAATTAAAAAAAAAAAACAAAGTCTTTAGATATTGTTAAGCATCCCCTGGGAAGCAAAATCACCCCAGCTAAAACATTGTGCTAGTCAATCCTAACCATATCTTTCTCAGATTATCCTTAAGGCATCCTCAAGTGGAGCTGAAGTTTCAAAACACAGGGCAAGAATTGGTGGGAATATTAAATCAACCCAATTGCAAAGGAGAACCTAGTTCTTCACAAAGTTAAAGAATACAGAAATTAAAATATTGATTATAATAAGTCCAGAAAGATCAGTCAATGAGAACTGCTTTCATTCAGTGAGATACAAGATAAAAACTCAAAAAAGATAAGATCTCCCAGAGGAAATCTTGAGGTTCATTTTTTTCTGGAGTATATAATCATATTGTGTGCTCAATTGTGTCCAACTCTTTGCAGTCCCATGGACTGTAGCCTGCCAGGCTCCTCTGTCCATGGAATTTTCCAGGCAAGAATACTGAAACAGGTTGCCATTTCCTCCTCCAGGGGATCTTCCTCACCCGTGGTTTGAACCCATGTCTCCTGCATCTCCTGCATTGGCAGGTGGATTCTTTACCACTAGCGGTTCCTGGGAAGCCCTTCTGGGCTGTATAGAAGTCTTGCTATTACGAACTTCTAGGCAGTGAGGATGGGTTCTGGCCATGCCTTTGCTCTGCTGTCCTCAAAGCCTTTCCAATGACTGAGTTTGGCTCTCTGAGTTTGGAGCATCTGGGACTGATTATGGCATGGCATCTAGGAAACTTGTACATTTGACATTTGTCTTCTAGAAAACCATCAGCCTGTCCACAACTCTTAGGAATTGCTTAGCCTTTGAGTCCCTCCTTGAAGGCTGGGTAATCCCATTTCCCACTGGACAGGAGGGGCTGGGTGAGGTCATTATGACGATTCATATGCAACATGCTGGGCTGTAACCCCCAAAGGAGCTTGAAATATTGATTTTATGCATGTCATGCTAAAGGCTGAACAGTTGTAATCCTGCTTTGTATATTACTTCTTGAAGATTTAAAACAAGATGGCTTTGCCACCAGCATAGCTGACATATTTTAATTAATCTTTGTGAAAGAGCTTGACATGTTTAAATGAGCTCATCCAAATAGAATCAGTTATCCTCCTCTGATATAGAATACATTGGAATGAAGCATGATTTATGAAGAATAGAAATCTCGCCCTCATTTTTTCATTTTTTTCTTGGGTTTGTCTGTCATCTGCATGATGGGTTATGATTTATAAAGTCTGTAAGAGTGTGTTGTATTGCATATTTTGCTATGCCTTGCAATATAGAGAAATAGGTAACTCCCAGTCTATGATGATGGGGTAATACACACTTAATGGAGACTGTCTTCTCCTAAGTTCTCTAATGGATACTGCTTAAGAATGTTCTAGAAAAGATTGAAAGCCACAAAACCAATGGCATGCTTTGCTACTTCTTTGGAAAAGTTAGGCAATTAAAGACTTACGTCATTTGTGGGAAACATGACTGATGGTTCAAATGAACTCATTACAAGCTATTTCTTTTGAGTTTATAGATTGCATATTTCTCTCTCAAATACCAGTTAATGAGTAAAATAGGCAGAAAAATCAGTACCTCAGTGAGTAGTTATGAACACTGAATGAGACAATGTGTATAAGAATATTTGGAAAGGAAATCAATCTAATTAGAACTGGAGTTACTCCATTAAGATGTTGGAGTATAAACTGGACCTAAAAAAGAGTCAAAGGTTCCTCCCTCAATAATTCTAGGGTTTTTGTTTCCACCAAGGGTGAAGTTAAAGCCACGTTGAAAGGAGACATACAGTTTTTCCTGATATCAGAATAGATCAGATTTTTGGTTTTGACCTCTTTTGTTTTTGAGGCAAAATTAGTGCTTGCCCTGAGGTGGTGTTTTGTTGTTGTTTTTAATGCAGTCACTAAGTCGTGTCCGACTCTCTTGGGACCCCACAGACTGTAGCCCGCCAGGCTCCTCCATCCGTGGGATTTCCCAGGCGAGAACACTGGAGTGGGTTGCCATTGCCTTCTCCAGGGGATCTTCCCGCTGTCTGAAAGAACCTGGGTCTCCTGCACTGGCAGACATGTTCTTTATTGCTGAGGGAAGCTCTGTCCCGAGGCATTCTCCTTTTTTTTTTTTAAAGGTGAACTCTTGAGGTAATCAGCGGTAACATAGAAACAATGCAAAATGAGGTGTGAACTAGCAGGAGGGTTGCTGAGAACCAGCAAAGGGAGCCTGGAGCAATTGCTGTTGAATGGGTGTGAGTTCTGGGCAAATTCTTGACATCATAATTAACGACTTTCAGCATAAATTTTGTAAAGGGAAAACTTTTATTTATACCATTAGGGAATGAGAGTGATAATGTAACAGGTCTCATTCGCTTGTTTATTTGTCAGTTAATACTTTAACCATCCAATTCCTCCAGCTCATGGTCCTTTCATCCTTTCATTTTTATACAGCGTTTACTGAGTTCCCATTTTGTGTGAAATTATTGATTAATATTTTGTAGAGGAGTAAAGACCATTGAACGTAGCCTGTAAAGGATTATCTGTGAACTATAACAATGGCTATGATGGCTTCAGATTGATGGATAAAGGTTCTTTCTTAGTTGTGCTCTTATAGAGACTTCTCTTATATTTGCTTTCCACCTCTTAAGTGCAGGGATGATCCCAAAGATGGTATACTGAACTTGAGAAGGACAGTTCAGTAATTTCATCTAGAAAAGAGGTCATTGGTGGGCACAAAGAACAACTGTTACACTTCAGTGTCACCCTAGTGGACCAATGTATTGGGGAATGCCTGCATTTTCCAAAAATCTTTGAAGAAAAAAAGCAAGAAATTGAAAAGTTGAGAGAGAGAGAGAGAGAGGTGAAAAGAAAGGAAATGTGAAATCTTGGAAATAAAGTAACAGCTTTAATACTACTTCAGGTGGTTCCTCCTGAGTTGTGGTGTATCAACTACCCTTAAAGAAGATGTGGTTCATATATCAGGCTTCCCTGGTAGTTCAGCTGGTAAAGAACCTGCCTGCAATGCAGGAGACCCTGGTTCGATTCCTGGGTCAGGAAGATCCGCTGGAGAAGGGATAGGCTACCCACTCTGGTTCTCTGTGCTTCCCTTGTGGCTCAACTGGTGAAGAATCTGCCTGCAATGTGGGAGACCTGGGTTTGATCTCTGGTTGGGGAGATCCCCTGGAGAACGGAAAGCCTACTCACTCCACAGAGATGAAAAGAAGGTAAATGTGAAGTCTTGGAAACAAAGTAGCAGTCTCAATACTCCTTCAAGTGGTTCCTCCTGAGTTGTGATGTATCAACTACCCTTGAAGAAGATATGGTACATGTACAGATGGAATATTACTCAGCCACTAAAGAAATGAAGCAGTATCATTTGTAGAGATGTACATGGACAAAGAGTCTGTCATGCAGAGTGAAGTAAGTCAGAAAGAGAAAAATATCATATATTAATGCATGTATGTGGAATCTAGGAAAAAATGGTACAGATGAACCTATTTCTGAGGCAGGAATAGAGACGCAGAGATAGAGAACAGACACGTGGACATGCGGTGGGGGGAAAGGGAAGGTAAGATGAATTGGGAAATTTGGATTGACATGTGTAAAATAGATAGTGGGAACCTGTTGTGAAGCTCAGGAAGCTCAGCTTGGTTCTCTGTTATGACCTAGATGGGTGGGATGAAGGGGTGGCTGGGAGATCCAAGAAAAAGGGGATATACGTATGCCTATGGCTGATATACTTCATTTATGGCAGAAACTAACACAAACACTGTAAAGCAGTTGTATATACTCCAATTTTAAAAAAAATCCTTAAAAAAAGAAAAGCAACTGATTCATGTAACCAGGCAGGGAATCTAAAATAGCCAAGAACATGTAAATAGTCTTTCATTCCATGGAAGACACAAACCCCGAGTAATTTAAAATTTAGCCGAATGCCTGTGAAGACTGTAGATAACCAATAAAAGGACATTTGCTCTGGGCTTAATGTCCATGGAAAAAATGCCACACACCTAGCTAGCCAGGGTAGGGATGAGAGTTCTTGGCTGTTGCTATTTTTTTCATAGTGTGATTGTAGAGTTCAGGAAACACTCAAGTGAAATAATGTCATTTTCCCCTTCAGGAAAAAAAATAGTAGCTTCTCTAGACATTTTCAAAGCTATAAATATTAATCAAAGAAGAGAAAAACACAGAACTAAAAGAGTGGTAAAAAATTGGTGGGTGAAAAAGGTTTTGTGCAATTTACAAGATTTGAGGGTCTTATAAATCCATAGTTATGTTGTATAGGGCTAAAGAGATGTGCAACTTAATGCAAAGTGTTGGGGAAAAGTATGCTCACTAAAAGGCAGGGCTTTGTGTTTTTAAGGAAGGCAATGGAAAATAATATTTGGATTTACATTTGTTCCAAGGTTGAACAATTTAAACTTCATTAACCATTCCAGTGTGGTATGAAGTTCAACTCTTTTTGTCTAAGAACCTGTGTCCAGCATTGGAAGAATTATCTGTGATGATCAGTCTAATAGGAGAAGAGGTGTGTGGTCAGGCCTTAGACACTCTCAAGTTTGATCAAATTAAAGTATTAACTAATTAATACATTTTTCTTGGATAAATCATAAAGGCTAATTTTTAAAATGGTAGTAGGCACTACTAAACAAATGACTTGTTTTTAAGATATTGAATGGTCATTAACTAGTTGGTAACGGGTTATAAACAAGTTGTTAGAATGAAATGACCTATTTCAAAAAATGGTCTGACCAATTAAATAAATCTATCTATAAAGCTTTGCATTTATAGATGCACCTTGATATCTTATTACAGTCCAACAAATCAAGTGACTCCATAGAAAAGCCAATTTCTTTGATTGGCAAGATATAGTTTTAGTAGCTGGTTTCCTGTTTGATTTTTTTAAATCTCTTGAACAGGTTGGGGGATGTATACATAGTTTTAATTAGTATTTCCATTGCTTCATCAAAAAATTTACAAGCAACAAATGCTGGAGAGGGTATAGAGGGAAGGGAACCCTCTTACACTGTTGTCAGGAATGTAAATTGGTACAGCCACTATGGAGAACATAATGGAGACACCTCAAAAAACTAGAAATACAACTACTATATAACCAGCAAACTCACTCCTGGGTGTATACCAGGAGAAAACCATAATTCAAAATAATACATGTGCCTCAATGTGCACTGTAGAACTATTTACAATAGTCAGAGCATGGAAATAACCTCAATGCCCATCAACAGAAGAATAAATAAGGTAGATGTGGTGCATATACACAATGGACTATTACTCAGTCATAAAAAGGAATGAAACTGGGCCATTTGTAGAGACATAAGTAGACCTACTGGGAGGGATTGAGGGCAGGAGGAGAAGGGGGCGACAGAGGATGAGATGGTTGGATGGCATCACTGACTTGATGGGCATGAGTTTGAGTAAACTCTGGGAGTTGGTGATGGACAGGGAGGCCTGGCATGCTCCGATTCATGGAGTCACAAAGAGTCAGACACGACTGAGCGACTGAACTGAACTGAACTGAAGTAGACCTAGAGACTGTTACACAGAGTGAATAATCATAAAAAGAAAAACAAATATCATATAACATGACTTATATGTGGAATCTAGAATAATGGTTCAGCTAAACTTATTTGCAAAGCAAAAATAAAGACATAGATGTACAGAACAAATACACATAATAAGGGGAAAGGAAGGGTGGGCTGAACTGTGAGGTTGGAGCTGATGTATATGCCCTACTTTGTATAAAATGGCTAACTAATGAGAACCTACTGTATAGAACACGGAATTCTAGTCAGTGTTCTGTGATGACCTAAATGGGCAGGAAATCTAAAAAAGAGAGGATATATGTGTATGTATAACTGATTCACTTTGTCGTGTGGCAGAAACTCACACAACATTGCAAAGCAACTATACTCCAATAAAATTTAAAAAGAAAAAAAAATATTTCACTGCTTATTTCATCACCATAGTGCCTAGAAAGACCAGAATAAATCTAAAGGCTTTGGTGGTTATTTTCTAATCCAAAAAATGGTAGTGCTTCTATTGCAGTGAGTTCAACCTTTAAAATGCTCAGTAAAATAAAAGGGAAAAGAAGGACGTGCATTGCAAGCTCTTGGGAAATGATGGCAAGTCATGCTATGAGTCTCGTGCCCTGGAGTTTATGAGTGCATGGCTCATAGTAGGTACTCTGTACGTATCCATGTGGATAGAACCACAAGAGTTGCTGAAGTCAACATCCTTGTCCACACTGCTCTTACTTGGGACGTCCCAGCATGCTGTTTAAGCCTGGATATTGATTTTTCTCAATTTAGAGTTATATGTGCTGTTACTGTTCTTTGTTTCTATTTCTCTTTTAATGATTGTATATTGAGATTAAGTTAAATAACTACCTATTACATATTGAAATTGTTTTTTGTGTGTAATAAGTGGTTTCTTTTGTTAACAAATCCTTTGAACCTGAAACAAAAGTAAAATTTTTGACAAAACAAGTACATGTAACCCAGGATACAGATAGTGAAGCAGAGGGATTAAACAAATTCTGGATGCGGAATGGGAGAATTCAGATCCAATCCTTACCACATAATAGACTTTTGATTCCGTATAAGCTATTCATCTTTCCAAAGCTTTGCTTTCCTCATCTGGAATTTTGAGATAAGATGGTATCACCCACATAGGATTTTTATAAGGAGTAAAGTGAATGAGGTCATCTATGTAAAAGACGTTGTGTGTTGTCTGGAACCTAATAAGCTTGATAAATGTTAATTCTTTCCCTCTTCCACCATCCTCTCCTTCTTTATCTCTTTCTTAAATTTTAAATATTCTAAAAGAAACATTTAACAACATTTTTGTACTTCTAAAAGTGGGACTTTTGTACTTATAATCAATGGTATGTCCTAGGTCATTTGGAAGAATTTATTTCTTTTTGATGTATAAATTGTTAATAGTACTTCTTAAGATTGATGCCTCATAAAATAAGATAGAATTTGGAATTATTATTATTACTGCTAATCTGACCATGTGAAGTGTGCAAGGAAATATGAGAAGCTTCAGTTAAATACCATTATGTAGCATCAATTTTACTTGAAGATTTAGGTGGGAAAAATTGAATAGCCAACTAGAAATTTTAAATGTTTTTTTATATTTAAACAAGCATGGACAGATTCAAGAAAAGTCAAGATTTATGTGAACTTTTAAGAGAAGAGTGTGGCATGGCTTAGAAACTTCAGCTTGAAATGCTAGATTTGTGTTGTATTTGTTCACCACGCTCAGCTGTTTGGAGTAAGGTGATGGAAGTTTGAGAAGCACGGTGTGAGGCAGTGGCAAGAAAACCAAATGAGGTCCCTGCCCTCATGGAGCTTAGAGTCTAATGGGAGAAAGACAAGAAAACAAATAACAGATGCAGGGCATTTTAGCAGCTATGATAGAATTGCTACGAGGACCATTTAGGGACAAAGGGGATAGTGGCCCAGCTCTGTTCGAGACTTAAGGGTGCAGTTGAGAAGACTTCTTAGAGAAGTGACCTTGAAGTATATTTTTTTGTCTTTTATTTTATTAATTTATTTTAATTGAAGGATAATTGCTTTACAACATTGTGGTGTTTTTTGCCATGCATTGACATGAATCAGCCATGGGTGTACATGTATCTCCCATCCCAAACCACCCTCCCACCTCCCTCTCCATCCCATCCCTCTGTGTCGTCCCAGCACAGTAGCTATGAGTGCCCTGTTTCATGCACTGAACTAGGACTGGTCATCTATTTCACACATAGTAATATACATGTTTCAATGCTATTTTCTCAAATCATCCCACCCTTGGCTTCTCCCACTAAGTCCAAAAGTCTGTTCCTCATATCTGTGTCTGTTTTTCTGTCTTGCACATAGGGTCATTGTTACCATCTTTCTAAATTCCATATATATGCATTAATGTACTGTATTGGTGCTTTTCTTTCTGACTTACTTCACTCTATATAAAAATTTGTGGTACATATACACAATGGAATGTTACTCACATATTAAAAAGGGCACATTTGAATCAGTTCTAATGAGGTGGATGAAATTGAAGTAAATTCTTGAGTGAGGGTATTTAGTTTGGAGAGATAACAGGGCACACTCAATAAGACTTGCAGTTTTTATTCTTTTTCCTGGGTGCTGAGAAGCTCTGAAAAATATTGGGGAGGATTCTCACTGCTGAACTTTCAGAGGAACTAGAATATACATTTTTGGGGATCTCCTCTGCCAAGGACCCCCAAGAATCTTGTGGATGGCCTTGCTTCAGCAGGACAAATCTGGGTCATTTGGGGGCATACTGACCCTTATTTAACCCAGGCTAAGAACTTTGTGACCTCTTCTAGACTTCTGAATCTATGCTACAAACAGATCTTACCTTCTTGGATTTTGCTAATAAAATATAAGTCCAAGCAACATCCTCTTCTTGGATCATAAAGTATTTCTTTTCAAGATCCTTTTGGCCCATAAGTACTGGTGAGCTCTTTATTCTGTGAAATGTTGCCATTTGAATGGAATTGTATATTCTTTTGTAGAGCTTCCTGGGTTGAAATTCACAACTTCATTTTCTTGTCCTAAAGAGAAAGACATATATTCTTTAGGAAAAATTGTACAGCCTTGCCATCCTTACCCTTTGCACTTTCTGATTATCCCCAGAACAGCTGGTCTAATGTAACAGTAATTCACAGTCCTCAGCTGGATGGCTGCAGAGAATTCTTCCTTATTCAGAGTTCAGCAAGTGCCAGCAGTGTTATTGAAGCAGTAATTGAATTTGGTGAACCTTCTGCGGTCAAGACAGCATAACACTGCCTGCAAGAACCACGCGGTGTGGTTAAGATGAATAGACTTCCAACAAAAATGAATCTTCAAACTAAGCTCAATAGCACACAGCCAAAAGGACATACTGTTTTGATGATCTGACTTATGATATTGAGCATTTTTGGAGCAAAACCTGTTCAGAAGCATGACAATGTGTATCTACAAGGAAAACACTGGGAGAGAAATCTAATACTGTCCAGAAATCTCCAGCAAAAGCTTTATTGATAATCTCATCAAGCACAGATAGGCATGTGACAAACATATTTCCTAGCGTAAAGGTGTCCTCACTGCATTGTTGAATTGAATCCTCAAATGACAAAAGAAAAGAAAAATCTTCCATTAATTTTCAATGAAGTGTGCCTTGTCACTAAACAGCAATTAAGTGATTTCAAAAGTTTCACATTCACAGAATGATCTCAACAATCTCACGACTTTGCAATGCTGTTTCTAAAAGAGAACATTTATAGTTTGGGAAAACAGCACAAAAATGAAAACTGCTGGAATTGTTTTGGTTGCTGAAAATATACTTGGCCTCAATGTCTGTGGCACTGAAGAAAGGAAAGAACTTTGGCTCTGAGCTTATGCAGACTCTGAGTTTGAATCCCAGCCCCTTCATTCACTGTGTCCTTAATAGGTCATTAATGTTCTTTGAATCTCTTGGTCTTTTCCTGAGGTCAGTAATGTCTGCCTCTGAACATGACATGCATGATTAACGGGCAGTGCTTGACTCTACTGGAGAATTTTATTTTAGCAGCTGTCATTTGCTGGCCTACTGTGTGCCTGGCATGATCAAGTGCTTATGAACACATATTAAGTTGCAACAATATGTGTTTGGTACCTAGGATGACCATCTCATCCAACTTTGCCTGGGACTGTCTTGATTTACAACTGAAATTCTTGAGTCTCAAGGGACCACATCAGTTCAAGACAACTTAGGGTGATTGGCTACTCTCTCAATGTTATGATTTCATCTTACAGGTATGGAAACCAAGACACAGAGGGTGTGTCCAAATTGCCCAATATCCCAAAGCTGGGAAAGAACAGACCTGATTTGCAAACCCAAGCTTGAATAACTCTCAAACCTGTACTCTTTCTGCAGACCTAACTCTGCTCTGTAAATATTGCTTTCCTTGCTCTATCACCAGAATGTTCTAGAGTTAACAAATATTTGTAGATCAGATCACATTTTTCCCCCAACTGTCTGAGATCAGATTTCAGGAATGCATGTGTGTGTGCTTGTAGTTGATAGAGAGTGGGAAGACCTCTAAGTGAGAGATAAAGAAAATCATAGTGACAGTGACACTGAAAATGAGAGTTTAAGAGCCTAATATCTATTTTGAAGAACATTTTATCTTTTGTCAATGCATAGTTCATTCATTCATTCATATATCCATCCATCCACTCATTCAATGAGTGAGGTCCTGTTGGATGCCAGGCTGTGTTACAAGCATGCTTTGTCATGTCCAACTCTTTGTGATCCTTTAGACTGTAGCTCCCCAGGCTCCTCTGTCCGTGGGATTTCCCAGGCAAGAACACTGGGGTGGGTTGCCATTTCCTTCTCCAGGGGATCTTCCTGACCCAGGGACTGAACCCACGTCTCCTGTGTCTCCTTCATGGCAGGCAGATTCTTTACCTGTTGAGTCATCAGAGAAAGCCCAGGTACTTCTTTTCAAAGGACTGAAATGTTGGCCTCAAGATGCTCATTGTAATGGGATTTTTAAAGAATTAGTTGTAAATGATGCGAGAGCTAGGATGATAGAGGCAAGTCCCTGCATTTATATCATCACCTGCCTCCATATTGCTCCAGCCACCTGGATATTTTTTAATGAAGCTCCAAGCTTATTCCAGATGCTGGGTTTTTGTTTTTGTTTTTGTTTTGCCCCAAGCTGTTATCTCAGGCTGGAAGATTCTCTCCTAATCTTGGTGATTCAAATGTAAGATGAAATATTACCTCTTCAGAAAGAAACACCTTTACTACCTCCAGCTAAATTACCCACCCAGAAACTATTAGGTCACCTTAGTTTAATAATCTTCTTTGACTTTTTGTTTACTGGTTTTTGCTTGCTGGGGCTGACAGCGAGTCATTCCCAGGGAGAAAAGTAACATTTATTTTATTGTTTGTTTTATTCATGACTGTATTCTCAGGACTTAAAACTATGCTAGGCACACAAATGCAGTCAATAAGTATTTTTTGAATGAACAAAATGAATGAATCAATAAATGTTTCGGATGCTGGAAGGGGCAGGCAGTGCAGGATGAATGGGCAAAGGTGTGAAAGGAAATTGTGCTTGAAGGGATATATGAATTCAGACTTGCTATTTTACTTTCCTGTTGTTGCTGTTCTAGTCATATTACAGGTAGTATGTCTTAAGTTGGATTTCCCTGGTGGCTCAGCAGTGAAGAACCTGCCTGCTAATGCAAGAAACACAGGAAACTCGGTTCGATCCTTGGGTCAGGAAGATCCCCTGGAAAAGGAAACGGCAACCCACTCCAGTATTCTTGCCTGGGAAATCCCATGGACCGAGGAGCTTGGTGGGCTACAGTTCATGGGGTGGCAAAAGAGTTGGACATAACTTAGGAACTAAATTACAACAATAAAAATGTCCTAAGCTTAAAAAAAGGTTCAAGAAGAAATCACAAAAAAGGGGAAAACATGACTCCAATTTGACATAATTGCTAATATTTTGTTGCCCATTTTCTCAGAGTTTTTTCAAGTCATGGAAACTTATGAACAAAAACAAATCACTCTTTTCAACGTTCTATATGTTTTATGGGGGTAAGTATTTTCTGACATTTTCATTTTAAATATTGCTTTGTTCTTCATCATAATGGATGTCTTGGGATTTATCTAACCAAATGTGTACTTTTAGACCTCAGAGTCTTCCTATTTTGCTCTTATGAACAACATTGGATTGAATAGTTTTGCAGATAATCTTTGCAGGGATCCACAAGATAGCAGAAGGACATTGACCTGAGTTCTAGGTCCACCAGTTCCTTTTAAACATTTATTTAAAAAATTTTAGACATTCCCTCAATTGTAATATGGGGAAGAGTGTCTGCATTGTAGGATCATTATGCAAATTAAATAATACAATGATGGTGAAGTGCTCGGTCCAATGCGTATGAAATCAAAGTCAGCACCCCTTGATAATTTCCTTTGAATAAACTCCTAGAAATAAAACTGGCTTTCCAATCTATTTTTTTAAAATTATTTATTTATAGTTGTGCTAGGTCTTTGTTGCTGCGCATGGGCTTTCTCTAGTTGCAGAGAGCAAGGGTGTCTCTTCATTGCAGGACACAAGCTTTTCATTGTGGTGGTTCTCTTGCTGCACAACACAGGCTGTAGACAGGCCGGCTTCAGTAGCTGCAGCACACGGGCTCAGCAGCTGTGGGGCACGGGCTTAGCTGTTCTGTGGCACGTGGAATCTTCCCGGACCAGGGATCAAACCCATGTCCCCGGCACTGGCAGGTAGATTCTTAGCCAGTGTAGTCCTTTCTAGTCTAATTTAAAAGGCAAATAGACGCTAGCTAAAGTTATGGGTGGGAAGAAGGCTTGCAGCTTGGGGAAGTGAAGTGAGGAATGAAGGAAACTTTTTAAAAAAAAAATTATGAAAGAACCAGAGAACCAGTGCATCAACCAGAAACTTTAAAACACAGGGTTAGATTAACTCTAGCCCTCACGCTGCCCAGATGAGAGCCCAGCTCACGACCGGGTTCTGCATCACTGGACACTGAGTAAAGGCAGGCTGATCGAGGTAATCCTGGCATCAGGAGCCCCAGTGCTCACAGCAGCGTTAGTGTATTAGCCAAGATACAGGAGCAATCTAAGTGCCCATCACCAGATGAATGGATAAAGAAGATGTGGTAAATATACATATGCATATATACACACACACACACAATATATGTATATATACACATACACAAAATAGAATATTACTCAGCCCTAAAAAAGAATGAAATTCTGCCATTTGTAACAATGTGGATAGGCCTAGAGGGTATTATGCTAAGTGAAATAGACAGAGAAAGATGCTGCTGCTGCTGCTGCCTAGTCTCTTCAGTCGTGTCCGACTCTGCGCGACACCATAGACGGCAGCCCACCGTCCCTGGGATTCTCCAGGCAAGAACACTGGAGTGGGTTGCCATTGCCTTCTCCAATGCATGAAAGTGAAAAGTGAAAGTGAAGTCGCTCAGTCGTGTCTAACTCTTCGTGACCCCATGGACTGCAGCCCACCAGGCTCCTCCATCCATGGGATTTTCCAGGCAAGAGGACTGGAGTGGGGTGCCATTGCCTTCTCCAAGAGAAAGATGAGAAAGACACATACTGTATGTTATCACATATATGGAAGCTGAAAAACAAAATGAATGAATATAACATAAGAGAAAGACTCACAGACACACAGAGCAAACTAGTGGTCACCAAAGGGGAGAGGGAAGGAGGGAGGGACAAGACAGGGGTAGGGGATTAGGAGGCCCAAACTATTATGTATAAAATAAGTAAGATAAAAGGATACATTGTATAGCACAGGGGATGTAGCCAATATTTCATAACAAATGTAAATGGAGTATAAACTATAAAAATATAGAATCACTATTTGTACACCTAAAACTAATATAATGTTGTAAGTCAGCTATACTTCAATTTAAAAAAAGAAGATACTCTTGGCAATTTAAGTTGGCTAATTGAGAGAATGGGGGTGGGGGTACTTTAACTAGATAAGGAAGCCAGTAAGGTGAGTTTTGTTTGGTCCAACCACAAGTTCAATTTTTAATATATGAAGGTATCGCGAAGGCTGTCCAGAAAAAAATATCAGGGTTCTAGATACTGGATTGAGTAAAGAGAATGGAGAATATCTGAGGCCTTGGCAATAGAGATCACCAAATTAACAATGGTCTTTTGTTTTCCTTCTGATCAGAAATTGTAAGTTCATCCAGAAGAATCCACTTTGCTTTCAATAGATGCTGTCACTTTTTATCTGATTTAATTGGTAAATTTTCATTGAATTTATACTTTCAATAAACAACTCAGAAGCACAAAACTAATAGCAGAGTCACACTTTGATAAGATAATGTTTATTTAGTAATGTCCAACAAGTAGCGAAAGTAAAAAGAATATTTTTAAAAATGTATAATTTACATTTATATAAATACTTTAAAGTAGAAAAGCTGAACACATAGGGTGACAATAGAAGAATGTATACATTTAAGTTTGCAGTCTATCTTATAGCCTGACAAGTTAGATAAACATATGTAGATGCATATATCTTGTTCATGAGTTTGCCTAAGACCCAAGTATAAGTTTGGGGCATCTGTTCAATAATTTTGAACTCCCATGGAGTTTGTGGTATCTTGCCACTGCAGTCATGTCAATTTTGTTTTTCTTTTTCAAAATTCCACTACCAGCATATTTGAAAGTCATCAAAAGTTGTAATCAGGTGCTTTGGTCCTTGGTTTGTTCATTGGTAAGGTAAGAGGAACCCTGCTGATGGGTTCTGCTTCTTCTGAATTAAAAAACTAGTGATCCCCAGGAACCTCCAGACACATATAAATGTCTGAGGGCTGATAGAGGCTGGTCATCTCTGTATAAGGGGTACTTTTCTGTTTAGCTTCTTTCTTTTGGAAAGGAGTCAACTTGTCTGAAATGGAGCCAGTTTATGACACCAGTGCACTTAATTAATAAGCATTCCATTATTGTAGATATAGCTTGTTTTCCATGTACACAGAAAACAGATTTCAAGTTGGAGAACTATATGTTTCATCAGATCTCAGAATTTGAAGTTCAGAGTTGAGTTACTGAAAAGGAGTGCTGCATAGAGAACCCTTAGGTCAATCCTCAATCTATGGTGAAATATTTATATGACAATACTCTCAGTATGACCTTGGACTTCACCATGTCATTTCATTACAGTGACCTTTTCTTGAAATTTTACAAGTGTATAACAAAATGAGCACAATGTGATACTGTTTACACAGTAAGATCTGTATCTGATTTCTAAAATTTTGAAGTTTTCACATGTAGTAAACGTGTAGTAAATGTGTGTAGTAAACATGTAAAAGAAAAAGTCATCCCTAAGTACTCTCCTGAGCTTACCTTGATTCCAGGTTTACAGTTAATCATATCCTTCATGAAAAAAAAGACAGATATAACTGACCTCATATGACCTCAGAAAATACATGAGACTCAGAGGAGGATAATAATTCTTCATAATTTTTCTTATATTCATTTGATGGTGGGTGGCTGCAGTTTGCCTCTGTCGGTAGGCTTCTCAAGGGACACGTTATATCTTCCTGCTGCTGGTGTTTGGCTTTGAGTCTTAGAGGAAAGACGAGTTGCTGTGGGGACAGTTGTTGTGACAGGTGCAGGTCCCGATGACCATCACTGGCTTCTTGAGGATCTGCCCTGGGGAGCACTGGAACTCCACCTGGATGGTTTTGGTGTTGTGGGGAGTGCAGCATCGGCCATCGCTACAGATCCCACAGAACCTGGGCTTGTAGGTGTGCAGGCTGGTGCAGTTCTCAAACTGCAGGTGGATGGCTTTGAGTGACTTGATGCTACGGAGACACTTTTTTCCTTTCTAAGAAAGAAAAAAAGGAGTGATGTGTGAAATGGCCATCTTTCCTCTGAGGGCCCCATCTAGGCGTATGGAATAACTTGCTAGTTGCCTACCCAATATCTGTTGCTCCTTCTTCTTTGCTAACAGAATGTTAATTTTGTTCTAACAGGATAGTCCACTACAAGTATTTGCTTCCCCCAGAATACCTGGGAGCTTGTGGCAAAGTGATGGGCCATAATACATAAACCAGGAGATTCCTGGAAATTCTTTGCCCTTCAGACAGGTACAGTTCTTAACTGCTTCCTGTATTCGTCTGCCTTCCTACCTAGAATGTGGAAACCATGCCTAATTGTCTATAACCATCTTTTGACCAAGCGACATATGCATGAAGGTGAAAGCATATGCATGATAAAGAAAGTTGCTTTGTCAAGCCATCATAAGAAAATTGGCATTAGTTTTAGTCCAATACATTCTTTAGGTGCTATAAAGAGAAATGGAATAAATATGGCATCACTGCAAGCCTATTAATGTTTCAAATTTTTTCAGACATTAACTCACTTAACCTTATTAGCAACATTCACTCATACAAGGAGCAATTATTCATGTAAAGAGCAAATGTTCAAGTTTTATAGATAAGTAAATGGAGTCTCAGAAGGCTGAAGTGATCAGAAGACAACTAGTAATTGAATTTGTCTGACACAAAGCTCATTTTTTCTGCTGATATTACACTGTGACCTCAGGAAAGTGTAAGACAGTGTGATTTAAGGTTATTTTCCAGGAAGGCATGGTAATTAGGGAATTTATTCAACATTCCATTAGTAATTATTGATGAAGAACCCCAATACTGATAATGCAGTAAGACACTGATAATATGTTAATTTCCCACCTAGATTTCTTCACCTAATTTGTCACAATTCTCCACTGCTTTTTACCTTTTTAGGCACAGCCCATAGATTGTGGAGTGATGAGACCTGGAATTCTCTAAAATCAGTAGCTCTAAAGCTTTAAGAGCACATGAAAATGGACTAACACACGTTGCTAAGACATACATTGTTGGGCCTTAAACCCAGGGTTTTGATTCAGTAGATCTGATGTGGATCCCCACAATTTGCAATTCTAAAAAGTTCTTAGATGATGCTGCTGGTCTGGGGACCACACTTACAGAAGCACTGTTTCATATTTAAGAATCTTTCAGTGACAAGGAAGTAATGATTATTGGGCTAGCATTTCCCTAGATTCTGAGCACATTGCTGGACTTTTAATGAAATATATACATATACTATAAATAAATATCTTAAATATAATATCTCCTAATATTAAACTGGGTGCAAGATTATATTTTTTATAAGAAAAAATATAACTTCTGGAAAAAGAAACAGTAGAAAAAGCAAAATGTTAAAGTTATGGCATTGAAATGCCTTATGTAATAAAGTACTATGTTCTTGACAGTACTTAAAGGCTCTTTCTTTTTCTTTGTTGATATTTATAATACTGAGTGTATATTTTTGCCAATATAAACCAAAAAGTGCAAGGTCTGCAACATTTGTGTGTGTGTGTGAGTGAGTGAGTGAGAGAGAGAGATGAAGGGACAGAAACAGAGAGGAAGGTGTTTCCAGGTGTTCTTTCTAAACTGGTAGAAGCAGCATAAAGTTAGAATGGATCTTAAAAAGTCAGAGAGCTAAGTAGCCATATAACAATGCAACCACTAGAGACTCTTATTTTACCAATAACAGAAATGATGGTTAATATCAAGTAATGATATGTATATTAATACAGTAATCTATGCTTACAGGTGGCGCTAGTGGTAAAGAATCCACCTGCAATGCAGGAGATATAAGAGCCCCAGGGTTCAATCCCTGGGTAGGAAAGATTCCCTAGAGGAGGAAATGGCAACCCACTCCCGTATTCTTAGAGAATCCCATGGACAGAGGAACCCAGTGGGCTACAGTCCATGGGTCGCAAAGAGTCGAACTCAACTGAGCATCTGAGCGCTGGGGCAGCAATCTATGCCCAGTACTTTGCAAATTCATGGAATTTAATCTTCATGACAACTCTGAGTAAGGAACTGTAGCTACTGTTAATGTCTCTGTTATCTAAGGGAAGGAACTGAGGCTTAAAGGTTAAGAAAATCACCCAAGTCCCACAGCTAGCTCATTTGAGAAGCCAGGATTTAAAGTCAGGCTGTCTGGCTCCAGAGTTGCGCTCTTAAGCATGAGATGACATTGCCTCAGTGGAGAGATATGTAAATCTTTCATTGCTAGGGACTATTTTATTTTGGCCTTAGGTTTGTACAAGGGTCCATCAACTAGTTTGATTTGAGTATTGCATTTATCTGATCTCGGGTTCTGCTAACAAGGACTGTGATGTCATCAGGAACCAATCAGAGCTTCTGATCTGCATGCCTTCTGCTCAGCATTAACACACTGAGTTGATATCATTCCAGCAAAAAAGGAAAGCAATGTGCTATTTTATTTGGCACATATCACCTCTTCCTGGCAAATGTACTGGTGGCACTAGGCTTTTTAAAAGACTGAAAATAATTCCCAGACACCCATTCATTTATTCATCCACAGTTGTTTATCAAGCACACAGTACGTCCCAGGTAGGATGTGGAGGATGGAGGGATTTGGAAGGCAGATGTGGTCCCTACTTTGTTGCTTCTTTCAGACTAAACCTAAAGGGTGAAGGCAACTGGGCTCAGAAATGAGCTCTCTAAAATCAAGCATGCTTGATCATTGAGTAACTGTGTTTTTCCAGGATGAAATGAGATTTGCCAGACTTTTCTCAATTGGGGACAGCATTAGAGTTGTCCAACCTCTCCCTCTTTTTTTCTGTTTTTGGTGGCACCACGTGGCATGTAGATCTTAGTTCCCTGACCTGGGATGGAATCCGTGCCCCCTGTAATGGAAGCATGGAGTCTTAACCACTGGACCACCAGGGACGTTCCTGACCTCTCCCTCTTTACCCGCTGTGAGTTGCTTAGGATATTTCAATATATTAAAGAGAGAGAAAAAAAAAAAAAAAAGGTAAACTCCTCTACTGGAGCTGACCACAGAGCCAACTAACATCACAGAGATCTGCTAATGCACAGAGCCAACTAACATCACAGAGATCTGCTAATGCACAGGGCCCAGTGAGCAAGGCCACCTCCTGTCATGGGAGGCTTCCCCCAGGTTTGTACCTTGTCTGCCGGCTGCCTGTGCTCTTGGTCACAGGGCCGCACCACGCAGAGCCGGGTCTGCTTCACCATCTCACAGTGAGGATTCCTGTTGGTGACGCGGGTG
This sequence comes from Odocoileus virginianus, assembly GCF_023699985.2. Taxonomy (NCBI): domain Eukaryota; kingdom Metazoa; phylum Chordata; class Mammalia; order Artiodactyla; family Cervidae; genus Odocoileus; species Odocoileus virginianus. Next base: position 31,607,383 of record NC_069688.1, read on the forward strand.
GAAAAGCCCGTGCCGCAGCTCTTGGAACATGCACTCCACTCTGTGGTCTGTTCGATGCAGTTGATACTTGAGTCCGAGACTGCAACTCCTAGAGTGGCTTCTGTCCTGTAGGCTGTGGGATTTTGCAATAAAGACAGCACTATTGAGTGAAACATGGGCATGGCAGAGTGGTCCTTTTGACCATCATTAGAAAAAGCATTTCATCCAATCAGGTGCTTTCAGGTGCTTTCAGGGGATATACCTGAAACTCTGTATTTATAAGCCCCAAACAGGTAGCACAATGCCTAGCACACAGTTGACCTTCAAGAAATCTTTGTGGAATGACTGTCCGATTTGTTCACGAGTTTAGGAGAACCCGTCTTTGAGACGCTTAGTAGTTTTAAGAATATAGCACCATATAGCATCAAGAATCATTCCATAAACTGTACTGAAATCACATGATTTCAACATGTGATTTTTGTCTAGAAAGATGATCAGTTAAAAATTGTAATTGGATGAGAAAGTAGAACCAACCAACTCAAAATAGTGATGAAAGTAAAACTCTGCCTTAGTGAGGTGCAACTGGTTGTCTGGGTTGTGGGATACAATCACTTTCAGACAGTTCAGTCTCAATACTTAATATGCTGGCCTTAATATGCTGGGCACATCTCCTCCCTTACATGGCAATTTTCCTATCTGTAAGGCATGGCTGATAATTCCTGACTTCAGAAAGACTGTAAAGTTCTGTGTCCTGCCAGTGTAAATAATCTGGCTGACTAATGGCTTCCAAAATATTCTCTACTGGATCTTGAATTTTTGCTCTTCAAAAAAAAAAAAAAAAAAAGTCATCTCCTTTATGAGCCAAAACAAAAGGAAAAGCAAACAAAGATCCTAAAGTGTTACTTGATCCTTCCTACAGCATCTGGAAAGGTGGCATTTCTCCGTGACACTTGTCCAGGGATGGCATTCCTTAGGGGAGATAGTCTTAAGAGTGCACAGGTAGTTGACAGAATCCAGAAAAGAAAGAGCTATCACCAGGCCCTTTGCAAATGACCTAAAAGGCATTCCCCTTGAATTGATGGACTTCCCCTTTGGCTCATATGGTAAAAAATCTACCTGCAATGTGGGAAACCTGGGTTCAATCCCTGGGTTGGGAAGATCCCCTGGGGAAGGGAATGGCTAACCGCTCCCATAGTCTTGGCTGGAGAATTCCATGAACAGAGGAGCCTGGAGAGCTACAGTCCATGGCGCTGCAAAGAGTTGGACATGACTGAGTGACTCACATAAACTGACTCTTGCCATAAATATAGAAGCTGTATCAATTGTGTGTTTTGCATAAAGTTGCCAAAACATACCTTTGCAATGTTAATAAGGGTCAAGTGAGACAAACTAAAATATAAATAGTAGTCATGTAATAAGACTACAAAAATCACTCCTATGACTCAAAAGAACCACTGAGCATGACTCTTCTTCAGGAGAGGCTGTGTGCATACTTCAATAACTTGGCTGGTATTCCCACACGTGATGTGTCTAATCTCCATGGGCCAGCTGGACTCCACGAATGAATGGCCAGAAACTGAAACTGCTTTCTCACTACAAATCCCAAAGAGCACACATACTTACTGCCTGCATTTATTCCTGTGCTGGGATTGTTAAATTCAGGTATGTTGAATTTCTTACCTGGAAGGGTCTGGAGGTCCCCTAATGTCCCCGTCTCATTGGAGTCACAGATCCACTTTTCACAGCACTCCCCCGGCACTTTAACTTTTCTGGGAGCTGGGCAGTCGGGCTGGGGCAGTAGCAGGTCCTCTTCACAGCGGGGCACACAGCCAACCTGTCCATCTTGGCAGGCGCACTGGTATTTGCAACTTGGCTGGAAGGTCTCCCCACTCTGGTAGATGACTCCATCGAACACACAGTTGTCTCCTTCTACCGCTAGAATAATGGGGAAGAAGAGCATAGAAGGAAGGGCCTTCCCTGGTGGCTCAGACGGTACAAAACCTGCCTGCAATGCAGGAGACCCGGGTTCGATCCCTGGGCCGGGAAGGTCCCCTGGAGAAGGAAATGGCAACCCATTCCAGTATTCTTGCCTGGGAAATCCCATGGAAAGAGGAGCCTGGCGGGCTACAGTGATTATTAATAGGGTGGTGAAGAGTCTTGGGGAAGAAGAGCCGAGAGGGAAGGGGAGAGAAAAAAAAAAAGAACAGGATGCACTGGCGAAGCTATAGAAGATGCACAGCACATGTCCCAAACCCCAATTTATTCTTTTTTCTAGTTGAAGGCATCTGGTTGCTGATCTATCACCAGTAGAGAGATATCCTCATGCAGCTTCCCAGAGGAAAAAGAAACACTCAAGACCACCCAGTCCTGCCACTCATGTTACGGACAAAGAGGAGCCCAACCGTGAAGTGACACTCCCAAGGTCCCACAGCTTTTGCTCCCAATGAAAAGGTCATTTTGCAAGAACCTCCTTAGATTCTCCTACTCCAGGAGCTCAGAATGAAAAAGCTAAAAGACTATCCCAACCCCCATCATCCAGGGAGGTGGGGACAGCCTCCAACTAAATGGTACACCAGGTGGGAAATTGATCCCGGACTGATTGAGTTTCACCAGCTCGATCTTACTCACAACTCAGACAGGGGTTCCATAGGTCCCAGGAGAGGAGGGGCTGCTTTGGCTCAGACGGGACAATGACAGGTGTGAAAACAAGCCGGAATGGCTACAGTTGGGGGAACTCTGAACTGTGAGTAAGCCCAAGTTTCCATCACCCCCCAAGCGTCCCCTGGAAACGTGGATAGGAAATGACTTCACTGGCCCTTAACTCTGCTCTGCTCCCGGTCTATTTGGATTCTTCTCTAGGGAGGCAAGTGACCGACGCTTCTCACCTCCGCAGGAGGGCAGGTTTCCTTCGAGCTTCTGGCTCTCCCCCAAACCCCACGAGACCCCAGACCAACCCTGGCACAGGTGCTCCATAAACATCAACTAGGGCATCACTATTAGTCCTTGCGCATCACCCTGGGGGAACAAAGAGAGGAGAGGAAAGAGGGGACAGCTCCGCATTGGAGAGACAGGAGGTCAGGTGGCGGGGTGGGGGCAGGTTTACCCATGCAGATGCCAGTCTGGGCGCTGGGGTCCGCTCTGCGGTCGCAGAAGAGGCCGCGGCTCTCCTCGCAGGGCAGCAGCTCGGAGCAGCTCTCGCCGCGCTGACGAGCGCACACCAGGCAGCAGGAGCAGTCGTCCAGCACCGCCCTCACCCCGGGGGCGCAGGCCGGCGGCTTTGGGGGGCACGTGGCCGGGCACGAGGATGGGCAACGCTCAGCCGCAGCGACCTGGGGGCGGGCAAGACCAGAAGGAGAAGCTTCTCGTCAGGGACCTGGAAAGCCGAGTGAGCCAGGGATCGAACAGGGGTTTTGCTCAGAAAGTGACCAGAGGCACCTGGCGAGTGCGCCACTCACCTGTCCCAGGAGATGGAGGAGCAGGAAAGCCAGGCAGAGGCACTGCTTGGGCAGACCGATACTCTGGCTCTGCGCACCCTGCATGTTCAGGCTTTCCCGGGTCGCTCACCCACGCCTTTTCCAGGTCGGAGATTGGCTCCGCTCGCCCCGCTCCAGGTTGGGCTCGCCCCCGGCCAGCGCCACAGCGCAGGTTTTATAGCGCGCTCCTAGGACGCTCACAAGCCGGTTGGCTGCCGCTCAGGCAGGAGGCGGGGGGACCGGCGGGGTGGGGAATGGAACGAACCCCGGGGTTGCCATAGCAATTGGCTGTGGGTGCCGCTCTCCTTTGGGCGCGGCCCTGGGGCCTGCGTGTGCCTGTGTGTGGCGACTGGCTTTTCCCAGAGCTCCGGGCGGGGCTGGGTGGAGGCCCGGGGCCAGGACCCAGAGCTCGCCGAGCGCGTGGGAAGGAAACGCCCGTTTCCTCCTGGAAGCGGCTGCGCCTTCCCCCAGGACTAAGACACCGCCACTCCCCATCACGCTTCTCCGCCTGGCCGTTTCCAGCCGGGTTGCAAACGTGGGGCTCCCCTAAAGGGGTGTCTGATGTTTGCGACCATCTGTGGGGGGTTGGCGAGAGGCCCAGGAGTTTAGTCATAAAGGAAGCACGTGCAAGTTTGTCACTGTTTAGGGCACGCTCGCTCTGAGTGTGGAGAGCTGGGGAGCGGGGGGAGGGAGGAAAGGGGAAACCGGAGGGAGAAAGTAGTGGGGGCGGGGTGCAGAAAACCGAAGTCAAAGTTAGGATGGGGGATGCTATTGGCCAAAAGGCAAAGTTGTTGTTGTTGTTATTCATTTTTATTTATTTGGCTGTAACAGGTCTTAGGTGCAGCTCGCGGTATCTTATATTGTGGTATGTGCGATCTAGTTCCCAGGGGGGACCAGGGTTCAAAGCCCCGACCCCAGAGAGTTAGCCACTGGACCACTACGGAAGTCCCAAGGTAGAGTTCTTTTGACTCTATAATCATTTCAAGCCCTGCTGATTCTTAAACCCCCAATTCGGCAGATTTGGTTGAAATCAAGTAAAACATAATAGAATGAAAATATGAGAGCCTGAGGTACATAAAAAAATGTCCATTCTTGTAGAGAAAAAACTTGAAACACCTGTGGTATCTTGCCTCCCGTGAAAGGGCACCTGTCAGACTATAAGAGCCTGTGAGGGTGTTTAAGATGGCTTCAGCTCAGTCCCTGTCAAAACCTCAGCAAATTAAGGAAGGACTGGGAAAGGTACTTCCTTTCCTGAACTGGCATTCCAGGACATCAAATCCTCTTCCACCTGGCACCTACTTTCAAAAAATTCAAAAAATGACTGCGGGGAACTCTTGTCATCTCTCATGAGAAAGAACAGTTTGTCCCAAAGGTGACAGTGCTGGACGGTATTCAAAACATCTCAGTCCTGTATTTCAGCCTTGCTGCTGCCTCTGGGATCACCGTGTCCACCTCCTTTGGGGGTAGCCCTGTTGGAAAGCCACTTTTCAGGAAAATTATACTGGCTTATGAGGGAACTTTAGGCTTTGAAAGGAAGCAAATTTCTTCTACATCATCCATCTCCAACATGAAGGAGATCAAAGGCAGCTCGTGTAAGGGGCCAGGTCTGCCCCTGCCACACCTACCTTCCACGGTGAAATCATCCCCAGCCCCTTCAGAGTAGTTCTCTGAACAGCTTAAGACTGCTGTTAACTACTTCTGAGCCTCCGTGAATTCCGCTTGCTTTGAGGACATGCAGACTGATTAGGAAGGCTTGGTGAGAGGCTGAGCCGTTAATTTGTGCCACGTCAGGGACACTCAGTACACTCTTCAAGGTGATGGGCTTCGTGAGTCATCTGGCATGGCAATGGTCCACCCGGTTGTACCTCAGAATTAACCAGGGTGTGTTTTGAAAAATATATTTTTTTGTTTATAGTGATTTTTAAAAATTGAAGTATAGTCAGTTTACAGTGTTGTGATAGCTTCAAGTGTACAACAAAGTGATTCAGCCATATATATGTATATATTTATATATACATTTGCATATATATGCAAATATTTATATATACCTTTACATATATAAATATATATACATTATATCTATATATATGTATGTGTGTATATATATATATATACATATATACTATCTTTCATATTCTTTTCCTTTATAGGTTATCACAAGATATTAAGTATAGTTGCTTGTGTTATACAGTAGGTCTTTGTTGTTTATCTGTTTTATACGTAGTAGTATAATGTTAATCCTAGCCTCCTAATTTATCCATCCCCCACCCCCTTTCCCTTTTGGTAGCCATAAGTTTGTTTTCTGTGTCTGTGAGTCTCTGTTTTGGATGTAAGTTCATTTGTGTCATTTTTTTCTTTTAGAGTCCACATATAAACATATAAACAATATCAAATGATATTTGTCTATCGATGTCTGGCTTGCTTCACTTAATACAATAATCTCTCAGTCCATCCATGTTGCTACACATGGCATGATTTCATTATTTTTATGGCTGAGTAATATTCCATTGTATATGAAAAATATAGACTTTTGGACCCCACCCTCAACCCACTCAGTTGGATTTTCTGGTGAAGGCTCTTGGTAGACAGCATGTCAATGTACTGAATACTTGGAAATGGGAAGTGGCTTTGGGAAACCTTGATATGGAACGAGTAGGAGTACAGCTAACCAGGAGGCAGGAATACTGGCTAAATTTCCAGTGTATGAATTGACAGAACAAGGAGAAATTGGCAGAGCTAAGACGGGGCTGACTCTTCTTGGAAAGGGGGAGGTTGAGAAGAGAAAGGTAACTGTCAGACAAGGAAGATGTCAAGTCATTGCTAATGTGTGCTATGGTTCAAGTCTCTTGATTGCTGCAAGTGATAAAAACCAAACGAGCTAGTTTCAGAAAGACAAATTTATTAGGCAGAGGCTGTGGTATTTCACATAAAAACGACATGGAAACGGTGCTGCTAAACCTCAGAGATAACTAAGACCAGGGCCTCGGAGCTATGAGGACTCCATCCTTCTATCTAAATTTTGCTTCTCTTTGTATCACCTTTTCAGTCTGTCCCACCACGGACCAGCTTCTAACATTTAAGAAAAGTGTCATCCTTAAATTCTCCCTAATCTCTTACATTATGACCCTATCACCAGAGAAGGAATGTCCACTCTGTAATCTCCTGTAGATGCTCTTGGTTAAGGACCTCTACATGAAGAAAACTAGCAATTGAAAGTGGATCCATCTGATGACAACATGTCAGGTCCTGCTTGGCCACCTTCACAATAACATCTCTGGACTCCTCCTTGCTGGGAGAGATTTCATCCTCTCTGAAGACCCAGCATCTCTTGCTTTTCTCTTATATCTCTTAACTTATCGAATAATAATGATGTGCCTGTTTCTGCATCTATCTCCCTTCCCTCTCCTGCCTGGGAGCCTTTGAGGACAGGGAGCAGGTCATATTCTCCATAATATCCCCAGCATCTACTTCAGGAACAGGTACGTGATCAGTTGGTTTAGGACCTTTTGAGACACTGCTAGCCTCACTTAAAGTTTTGTCATTTGTCACTGTTTTGCATATGAGGAGGTAAGAAAGAATGGGAGGCCGTTTGTTTCTTGGCAGCAGTAGAGGCTGTGTTGTCCTTACCAGTCATCACCCATCTGCCCCTGACACACACCTTTCTTAATCTTTCACTCAGAGTCTAAAGGATGGCACACAGGCTGGTGATACCGTGTTTGAAATAAACCACGTGTCAGCTGAGTTGTCTGGGGAAGTTAGAGTGTGAGTTGCTCAGTTGTGTCTGACTCTGTGACACCATGGACTTTAGCCCAGGTTCCTCTGTCCATGGAATTCTCCAGGCAAAAATACTAGAGTAGGTTGCCATTTCCTTCAGGGGATCTGCCTGACCCAGGGATGGAACCTGGGTCTCCTGCATTGCAGACAGGTTCTGTGAGCCACCAGGGAAGCCCCTGGGGAAGTTAAGAGAAACTGTAATAGACACTCCTCATAAATCTTGGCTGCCAGCCAAGGTGGCAACTCCACTGGGTTAGAAGGTGCAAGTACTGTGTCTATTTCACTTTTCCTCTTTCATTTCTTTCTCTCCTCTCTTTCCCTTATCCCAGATATGGCACTAGAGACTCATTTCTCCTTCTCTGTTAATGGATTTTTATTTTTAAGACGTAGCAGTCAGTGCTCCTACATTTGGAGAATACATATAGAGAACTTTCTACATTTTATAAAGGCTTACATTTTAGTTGTTTTATCTTTTTCGTTATGATAAAAGATGTAAAATAGTTTGGCACTGGTTTCTGTAGCAGGCAGGAGAAGTATAAAGCACAGAATCCCGTATTAAAAATGAAATCAATAAAAAGCTGGGACTGTGATGTTGTCACCTGCAGCACAACTGCACCTCTTCCCTTTCCTCAGTGATCACGTTCTCTGCAAGCTCACAGACATTCACTGCATTGAGTGAAATGTTAAGCCCACCCGCATGATACTCAGGTCCCATATTGTGCCTCATAAGTCAGCCTCACAGCTTGTTAAAAAGTTTGTTGCTCTTTTCTGAATTTCCTTCATAGGTCCCTTTTCTGGGGCCTCGGGGACTTGGTAGAACACAAGGTAATTCCGAGTATATGTTAGGCAAGCCAGCCCTACATGGTGTCCAATTATATGGCTAATTTCAACCACACCCTCTTGTTTTTCTGACAACTCTCTTGACTTCTTGCTCTTTCAGAAACAATGAGGGGCAGAGAAAGAACAGTGATGAGAGGCAAAATATTAAATATATAATGTTTAGTGTTATCCCCTTTGGAAACATCTTATTGCCCACATTTTTAAATTTTCTTTTTAGTGCATTTATTATTTAAAAAACCCATATCTAAAGTTTTTTTTTTTTAAGTCATATTAGAAATGACCGAGAAATTTGAGAAATAAGTTTCTTTCTTGCACTGCTAAATGACCTCCTTCTAGGGAAATGAGCTTTTGTGGAATCAAATAATTATTTTAAGTGTTTTGAACTGGAGTGGAGTCTATCAAGTCTACCGATGTGCATACCACATTCCCAGCCCACTGGCACCAGTCATGCCCTTCCCTGCGCTCAGCTGAAGAAGTTGGCCACCAGCCATTCTTTCCGTGTGACTTCTGTATGGCCTGTGACAGCTGGGTAGACTGAAAACCATTCTGCTTCACAGACTAGAATCCTTTAGACCAGAAACTGGTGTCGGAAACAAAGGCATATACATATGGCGGTTGTGTTAGCCACGCCTCAGGGGTGCTCCCGTTGGGTGATGGTGGGTCCAGCCCACAAATGCTGGTGGCCAAGTGAACAAGGAGAGGGGAAGTAGTATCACCTGAATACAGTCAAAATTTTGAATAACTTTTAATGATTGTTCCTGGAGAAAGAAAAAATTAGATTGTTTTTGGGGTGAGTCTCTATTCCAAAATGCTATCTCAGAATATTAAAAAAAAAAAAAAAAAACTCATACAGCCTCTCCCACCAATCTCTGACATCTCAGCAACAAAATACAGACTTATAGGAGAGACATGGCCACAAAACAGTGTTGTGTTTGATGATGTGAATGTTCATGTTGTCCATATCATGAAATGATAATTATTTTATTCTTCATGACATGAATCAAAGATGAATAAGATGTTTTGTTTTTTCACGAACCTGATAAACTAGTAGGAAAATGAAGTTAAAAAAATAACTACTGCATAAGGCAGAATGTGGTAATTCCTGTAAATAAACAAAGGCAAAGTAACATAGGAACATAAAGGAAGGTTAAATTAGTTTCTTTGCTGTGAGAGCAGGAGTGTAGTGCAGACTGGAAAGGGATTGTTGTAAAAACTATAATCCCTTTTTCATTGTTTGTCTTTTTACTAAATGGTGAAGAATAAGTGACATTAAGTTGAATAAAGCATGGATAAAATTTCAAAATCTGGAGATATGGGCAGAGACTATTAAACAAAGGCATAAGGATGGGAAAATTCAGGACTTGTTCAGGAAATGGAGAATGATTTAATTTATCTGAAATAGAGGAAGGTCATGGGAAATAAGTTTGGAAAAGTGGACCACAGCTGCCAACTCTCGGAAGAATATAAATGCCAAATTCTCAAGTTTAACTTAAAAAAAAATCTATCAATCTATCTATCATCCATCTCTCATTTTCTACTTATCAGCAAGGAGTTGCAAAGCAGAGCTATATTTAGGAACATTATTCTTTAAGAGTTTGTTTGATTATAGGAGGAGATGACCAGAGGTAAGTACTGAAGTTTAGACATTGTTGCAGCAGTTCAACGAGAGATAATGAGGACTTGAACTTGCAGAATGGCAATGAGAATGAAAGAGGAGTTTGGAGGGAAGCAATGTTTGCCTTCAGTGGAGCTCTGACTGGCTGCAGAAGGTCAGGGTAATGACAATATGATACCAGGTTTTGACCTTAGATAACTCAGTAGCTTGTGATAACATTTTAGTGGAAGCCAAATAACTTCTGTGATGAAACATCTCTACCAATAGACTACTTGGGTTCAGATCCTTAGATCTTAGACAACCTGGCCAGTCTGTGCTTCCTGGCCTTTCTCTGTCTGTAAGATAGGAATGATAATAATTGTTCTTTTTTCCTAGGATTGTTATTAAGCTAAATAATATGATATACAGAAAGCCCTGGAGCCATTTCAACAGGGTTCTGTGAGAGAATTAATCCCTAACATCCCAAGGCTTCCATTTCAATGAAATAACTTCTCTTTTCTGCAGCTTGAAAGGTACTAACATGTAATAGGTGGCTCCGTGGTAAAAGATCTGCCTGCCAAACAGGAGATGCAAGTTTGATCCCTAATAGCAATCCACTCCAGTATTCTTACCTGGGAAATTCCATGGACAGAGGAGCTTTGTGGGTTACAGTCCATGAGATCACATAGAGTAGGATACGACTGAAGCGACTAAACAATGAAAACAGCATGTGACACACAGACTGGGATACCACAGGGCAGCTCAGAACGTGGTTCAGTTCAGTTCAGTTCAGTCGCTCAGTCATGTCCGACTCTTTGTGACCCCATGGACCACAGCACGCCAGGCCTTCCTGTCCATCACCAACTCCCGGAGTCCACCCAAACCCACGTCCATTGAGTTGGTGATGACATCCAACCATCTCATCCTCTGTCATCCCCTTCTCCTCCTGCCCTCAATCTTTCCCAGCATCAGGGTCTTTTCCAATGAGTCAGCTCTTTGCATCAGGTGGCCAGAGTATTGGAGTTTCAGCTTCAACATCAGTCCTTCCAATGAACACCCAGGACTGATCTTTAGGATGGACTGGTTGGATCTCCTTGCAATCGAAGGGACTCTTAGGAGTCTTCTCCAACACCACAGTTCAAAAGCATCAATTCTTCTGTGCTCAGCTTTCTTTATAGTCCAACTCTCACATCAGATTTGAATGTGGATTAGATGATGTTGAGAACAGTTCAAAGAAATTGTGTTCTGTTTTGGGTTGGGCAATTACAGGATGTGGAGGTAATTCCCCGATTGGTTATCTTATTGATAATCTTTATGGCAGAGGCAGGATGAACAGAGAACAAAAAGAATTGTTTTTGCAGAAGAAATGATAGCTTTTCATGTTAGCTGGTTTGGGGGAAACTCCATCATTTGGGGGGCTGTACATTGTCTTTATTTTTATTTCCACCACACATGATCTCTTGTCATGGAGAATCCTCATCAGATGCTGACATTCTATGAAATTCACAGTAGAGGAAACTCACCACTTAGTTGGTAGCAACAGTTATCAGTAGTCAGGATTGTTGTTTTTTTTTCTTATTGCATACTGTGAATAGCTTTGATTTTTTTCTTTGAGATTAATAGAGCAAAGATTTGTATAATTTATGATTTTGGATGTAAATTTCCGATTTGCCTTCTGGGGATGCATCCTTTGGCTCTTCTGTTAGCGGTGTATGAAAGTGGGATAATTGTTGGGTGATTTCCAGAAAGTCAGAACATTGAGTGGTCAGGGTGATTCGTTAGACAGGGATATAAACCCTCAGTGCTTTTAGTGGTTCTCCCTACTTTGTTCTCTTTCACTAGGTTTTACAGCTGAATTTGCTGATCACATGCGGAAGGATCACTCACAGTCTTCCATTCCCATGCGCTCTTCCTTTCCTCCTCCTGTAGCAGAGCTCTCCTTTTTGTTGGTTGAGATCACTCATTCCAGCCAACTCTGGGACTCACTTGTATTCTTGTTACCCAGTCCTGGCCATTTTGTTCTCCTCATGTCACTACTTATGAATTGCTATAGTTCCTTCCTTCAAGTCATCTGTACTCAGGTTAAAAAAACAACAAGATATCACTAATGAAATATCCTCTGTTTCATTGTCTTTTAGGACTCTCTAGTGTGAAGTTCAGCTTTAGGAAGAATTGCTTCTTGCTGCTGCTAGCTTGTGTGTATCAGGTCATCTATAACAAACCAGAACATTGGCTGTCAAATATTTTTGACCATGACACTCAGTAAGATACAATGAAATTTTATATCATAAACAAAAATGCATAAATGTGTGTTCATATATACACATACACACATAAAAGTATATATATATATGTATACTGTATAATTGGAACAAGAGTTTTATAAAATAAATGTCTTTACTACATGCCTTGTGTTCAGATTTTTGCTGTTTAGCCTCTTTCATTGAAAAGAAAGTCCCTTATGATACCCTAAATTAATGATTTAGCTTCTTAGTGATAGAATGTGACCCCTTGGTTATAGGTTGGTGAGTGGTAACATATAATAAGTGCATTCACTCATGTTATCTCTATCTTAGAATTTCTTCCTTTTTCTTATACCAAGAAAATTCAACTTTTTTGGTACAGCCCAGTCTTGAGTCCAACTATTCATTATTCAGCCCCAGATGCCTAAATGAGAGGATTAAATTCAGAATCCCTAATCAATTCAGCCATAACCATAAATTGAGCCTGATCTAAAATGGTATTTTCTTTCTCCTTAATTGAATACCATCAATCCTTATTCTCATAAATATGTTCTCACATTTCCCCCAAAGTTTGGCAGTTATTCTACTAATTGTAAACCCTTATCTCCTTCTTCTACATTTGACTTCTTCTGAGGAATGGGGAGCAGGTCCCATTATCCAAGAAGAGAACTGGGTACCATGGGCAAGGCTGGAATCTCAGCTGAAATAGGAAGCTTGCCTTTAGGTAAAACAGAAAACATCTTTATTAAACAAGGAAGGAGGAGTTCGTTCAGTTGCTAAGGTGTTTTTAGAGGTGTCTGTAGCTCCTAACACCTCTAAACAGTGTCTGTAGCTCTTAGGGAATTCCCTGGTGGCTCAGAGGGTAAAGTGTCTGCCTACAATATGGGAGACCCGGGTTCAATCCCCGGGTCAGGAAGATCCCCTGGAGAAGGAATTGGCAACCCACTGCAGTATTCTTGCCTGGAGAATCCCATGGACACAGGAGGCTGGCAGGCTATGGTCCATGGGGTTATATTTGGGTCTTTCCATTTCCAGTTCTACTTATTTAGGTTGTCTGTTTCTTCTTCTTCAGTGAGTTTTGGAGATTTGTTTCTTTCAAGGAACTTTTCCATTCCATATAAGTTGTTGCATTTGTGGGCACAAAATGCTCATAATATTCCCTTACTCTTCTTTTAACTTATCCAGGACCTGTAATGTCTTCTCTTTCATTTCTGCTGTAGTTAATTTCTTCCTTTTTTATTCACTAATCATTCTGGCTGAAAGTCTATCAATTTTATTGGTGTTTTCAGAAAACTAGCTTTGATCTTTTTCTTTTCTTTTGTTCTCTTTTCAATTGTATTGATTTCTGTTCTTTATTATTTTTTCTGTCTGCTTGCTTTGGGTTTAACTTGATCGTCAATGTCTAGTTTCTTAAGGTAGAAGGGTAAATATTTTATTTGAGAACTTTCTTGTTTTAATGCTATGTATTTTCCCATAAGCCTTGGTTTAGCTGAATCCCACCCATTTGGATATATTGTGTTTTCATTTTTATCCAATTCTAAATATTTTCTACATTTTTTGTGTGACTCCTGTTTTGATCTCTGAGTTATTTCAAAGTATGCTGCTTAATTTTGAAATGTTTGGGAGTTTTTCACATGGCTCTCAGTTATTTATTTGTAGTTTAATTCTGTTTTGGTCACATCACATGCTTCATTTATAATTTCAATTCTTTCAAAATTAGTAAGGTTTGACTTTTATGCCTCAAAATATGAGCTATTTTGGTGAATGTTTTGTGTGCACTTGGAAAAGCTGTTTACTCATTTTAAAAATGGAAATAATTATTGAATTGCCTCAAGGGATTTTTATGAGGATTAAATGAGGTAATATTTATAAGTGTTCAGGAGAGTCTGGCTTGTGGGAAGTACTAAAAAAAAAATGTTAACTAATTTTATTGTTGTAGTTGTTTTCTTCACCCTAGAACACAATATTTTTTTAAAATCCCTTTTGTAAGGTTAACATTTTCTCCATGTAAATACTGCTTTTGGCTTGTGAAATTAGCCCAGAGTATTTTGTTGTGGTTACTGTTTTGACGATATTGTCTAAGACATTGTTTGTTATGTATTTGACATATGACTATTTTACTAAAATTTATCATTAGTTCTAATTTCTTTCACACATCTAATTATCTTGCAATTTTATTCAAACAATTTTTTACTAGTTATGAACATTAGTAATTTATATCTGGTTAGTTTTTGGACATCTTCTCATTTCTATTTATTTTTGCATTGCTCCAAACTTCCAAAATAATGTTAATTGTTGGGATAGTTGTAGATGTCCTTGTTTCCTTCTTGACTTTCATGGTAATTTCTCTAGCATTTTACCAATAAGGGTCCTGTTAATTACTCTATCAAAGAAAACTTTTAAAGCCAGTAATGTTTATTGGGTTTTAATGAATACATTTTAACATTTTATTGTATAGGATTTTTATTGAATTATGTATATTGCATCTTAAATATGAATTGATTTCTTAATATGAAATCTTCCTTGTGTTTTCAGAAAAGGCCAAGTTGGTTATGTGTAAGCTGATAAATCGATTTGTTGGTTTTTATTTATAATCTGTGTGTTCATATTTATGAATAAAATGTATTTATAGTTTTCTTTTTTTAATTTTTGTTAGAATTTGATGTTAGTTGATAATAACAAATTAGGAAGCTCTCCTGTTTTCATTTGTATTGGAAGAGTTTATTTTGCTTCTGAATCATTTGTTTCTCCAAAGTTTAAAGTAAGTCACAAATTTTTGTAAATGTTTCATAGAATTTGAGAAAGTTTATTTTCCATGTTATAGTGTTGTATATATGTTTTGTTTGCTGTTTAGTCACTAAGTCATGTCTGACTCTTTTGCCACCCCATGGCCATGGGATTTCCCAGGTAAGAATACTGGAGTGGGTCACCATTTTGTTCCTTGAGGGATCTTTCCAACCCAGGGATCGAACCCATGTCTCCTGATCAAACACAAGTCTCCTGCATTGCAGGCAGATTCTTTATGCCTGAGCCACCAGGGAAGTTCTGTATATATGTACATGCATTTAATTAATATTATTAGCATGATGATATTATACTTATTAAACTTTTTTAGATCATAAAATTTTCCACATATTTTATTTATGACACATAATTATGCTGATATATTTTATGAAATTTGTTTATTTGTATTCTTTGTGTATTTATGACACTTTAGTATATTAAAAGTATTTAGTATTCTCATAATAAATTATAAATTATATATATATTCTATATAAAATATTTCATATTGTATCTTTAGATAATTTTCCCTTAGATTCTGCTTTGTCTAATACAAATATTTCAATTCTTCATTTTTCTTCTTGTTTTTAATGCAATCTTGATGATTCATTGATTTTTAAATTTCCTGTGTTGCTTTGGCTTTCAGTGTGTATATTTCTATTTTCAAACAGCATACTGTAATGGCATTATCATTCATTATTTTCATTGACACATACATAGACTCAATGTTTAGTAGGCGAGATTCATACATTTACGTTTATTGTCATAACTGACAAGATTTTTCTTGTCTTTCTCATTTTGTTTTATGTTCTATAATATTTGCAATACCCTGCTTTCTTTTCTTTTTCTCGTTTTTCTTTGTTTTTAACTTCAGCTTTTTCCTCAAGTGATTTAAAGGGTAAATAACTCATTTTTATTACCTTTAAATGAAAATTTCATTATCTTTAAATGAAAATGCCTATTTTATGTTAATTATTTAGCTAGAGAGTGAATATTACTTATTTTCTCCTAATAAGATTGGGAATAAACTTTTTTATAGTCCTAACTTTTGTTCATTGAGCATTTTATATTATATCTATTTTATTGTATGAGTAAATTATAACATTTTCATTAAGCTACTTATACATTATCTTTGATGATAGTTTCAATGATGATTTCCACTTTTTTAGTGCCTTGACTTCTCTTTTTTTGCATTCTTCACTTTGATTAATGTTTTAGTTTCCCAGGAGGGGTAAGTGAGTTGTACACGTGCTGAGGAGTTTTGCACGTGAAGATGTCCTTTACAGCTGAAGAGCAACTTGACTGGACATAGAATTCTTGAATAACAAAATTTTCACTTTGGATAATGCTTATATTTAGGTAGAGCTGTTGCAAACACTAGCCACATATTGACTCAGTGAATTCTTCTGTACAAAAGCTCTAACCATTATCTCCATTCTGAAGATGGTATAACTGAAGGACAGAAAGCTTAAGTAAATTGCTGAAGGTGAGACAACTGGTAAGTGTAGTCAAGATTTGAACCCAGACAACTTTGTTCATAGCCTATACTCATAACCACTATTGCAAATGGTTCATTAGATAGTCATTTGGAGATTATTGTGTCTTAGGTATTTATAGATGTTAATTTGTTTTCTCTAGGCTTTTAGAGAAGATAATTCTGAGAAGTCATATTTTTCTTCACTGGAAGACAAGTTGTATTTTTTTCTTCACTTTGCCTGGATGAAATATCAAACTATTAGTCTCTATGATTTGTATTTTTAAGCAACTATTCTGTCTGTTCAGACTTACTTCATCTCTGTAAAGCTTTCTTCTAGCATTTCATTCATTTTATTGTTTCTTTAATATTGTCTTCTTTTCAGATCCCTGTGTATGTAGGTGGTGTATCTACTGGTACTTGACTTATGCATTTATTTAACAAACATTTATTGATGATTTACCATGTGTCAGATACTGTGAATACAATGATGATGAAAATATGGCCACTAGCCTTATTAGTCTTATAGTCTAATTAGAGGGAGGCAGTTTTTAAAAAAATAAACACTATTATAATTGTAAATGTCATTTAATGTAAAATCTGAAGGATGAACAGACTTTGCCAGTTTAAAAAGTGAAAGGGTATATCAGGCAGAGGGAGCAGAATGAAAAAAGGTTCAAACAGGGTACATTTAATGAGCTCCAGGGTCTGCGGAAGGGCAGTGGACAATGGGAAGATCATTGTAACCTAAGGTGATCCATATAGTCAGGAACTTGATAATATACGTCTGCACAGTATATGTTAATCTTTGGTTTTTTAACAAAAGGAAGCTATTAAAAGTTTTAAAGTAGTAAAATCAAATGATCTTATCCAACTAGAGAGTTGACTAAATGGAGCTAAATGGGTATATAGGGAGACCAGTAGATGGACATTACAATTGTCCGTCTAAAAGATGATGACAGCTTAGACTGGAATCTTGCTTGGAGAGGGGGAGAAAGGAAAAAGTTTCACAAACAGTTACAAAGTAAATGCTTTATGTTTATGAATTTTAGTAGAAGTGACAGAACCAACCTAAACTGTCATGACAAGCCTAATTATACAATTACAGGGATGTCTCCAAGGAAATGAAGGCACATAGCTGACTTAGGACGTGGAAGTGACTTACTTTTATTTCTCATTTCTGTTTCTAAAATTTCTCTGCCATCCTCTCTACCTGTGCATCCTGACTTAATCTGATCTGTACTTCCGATGGACAATGGTCATAGCACATCACTCACATTTCTACATCTCTTCCAGTCGGAAGTAAGCATGCAACTGAATTTTAATTCTTTAGTTTCAATTCTAGTTTCTCAAGAGCATGATCCAGGTTGTCCAAATTGGGTCTTTTCAACTGGATTCAGGGGGGAGTTTTACGATAAAAAATAAGATTCTGAGGACCTACCACATTGGATGGGGCTAGGGTTAGAAGTATACATGAGAAAGTTCCTGTCTAGTAATTTTTATTTTCTCATGATGAAATAGATGAGGTAGATTGCTGAGAGTAAGAGGAGGTGGGAGAGTCAAAGATTTGAGGAGACGGTTAAGGTTTTAAATTGCAATTGCAGAAAGAGAGAATCTGAGTACTAGAGAGAATTAGTACGACCTTAGGTAGCAGCTGGGATTATCAGCCTTCCATTTATGATGGTACTAAGCTTTCCAGGTGGTGCAATGCTAAAGAATCTGCCTATGTGGTGGATGCAGGAGGCTCAAGAGACATGGGTTCTATCCCTGGGTCAGGAAGACCCACTGGAGGAGGAAATGGCAACCCACTTCAGTGTTCTTGCCTGGAAAACTCCATGGACAGAGGATCCTGGCAGGCTACAGTCCATGGAGTTGCAAAGAATCAGACAGTCAAACAACTGACAGAGGCACAATGAGTTTAGGCGTTAAGAGGACACAATGATGATCCATGTGTGTTAAAGATCAGATGTGTGAGAAGAGACTTATGGTTGGAGAGAAAGTGAGAAGACCCTGAGACAGGTGGTGGGTTTGAGGCACTATGAGGAGTTTAGCAGCTGGGATTACAAGTTGACTTTTCCTCCACTTATCACCATTTCAGTGCTTCTACTGCTCAATCCATTATCTACTCATAGTAGATGCTCAATAAACACTTTTTGAATGAATCTAGATTTATTTGTGTTTTATCTAGCAATTTTCCTTCAAATTTTCTGTCCTCTAGATGGCACCCTTCCATAGTTTACAGGTGATGGAGTTTTCATCCTTTTTTAAATTGGAAAAATTACTTAAATATTCTGGACCTCAATGTCCTCATCTGTAATATATAGGTGTACTAATAACAGCTACTTCACAGGTGGGTATGAGGTTTCAATCTAGCAAAATATGTAAAGCATTCAGCTTTTAACTTAGTAGTCAATCAATACATTTTACCCAATATAATTATTAATTTTATTGCTGTTTGGGGTATTATTTCAGCCTGTGAGATTATCTGTGTTCATGTTACTGTCTTGGTCAGAAATCCTTCAGTTTGTACTTGATACTTGTATTTAGGAGGACACCAAACATCCTTTTCCCATTTAACTGTATCCTGAGCTCCCCTTTGAGACACTGCAGGCCTTTCCCAATTCTGAGTCCATGTGGTCTGCGTGGGATGTCTACTCCGAGTTATAGAGCAGCAACTCTGGAGGCTCATGTCAATACTTGTATTTCATCTCCCTGATCATAGGGATTGCGGAAGTCCAACTAGAGCTAATGATATGTGCAATAATTTGGGGCTTTTGTCTCTTCTCTGGGAAAACTACTAGAGACCATCATTTTTTACAATACTATGCGGTGAGGTCCTGAGGTCTGTATCTATGGAAACCCATTGTTGCTTTAAGGAGAGCTGAGAGGGCTTTCCAAGGGAGCCTGAAGATCGAGAGCAAAACAAAGAGAGGTTTAAGAATGAAGTTCTGGGTGGTATTCTTTGAGCCCCTGGATCCATCCTGTCTCAAACTGTTTCTGATACATTTCATTTTGAGTCTAAGGTGGAATTTTGCCACTTGAATTTTACAATCTTAACTTAAGCACGATTTTCACTGAGGGTGCAATTTTGTCCACATTCTATTAAATATATATTGACAGAAATAGAATTATTATTTCAATAATTTTACCTAGAAATTCCACAGTGTAATAATCAATGGATGCTGTGCCATTAAGTAGGACATATATTCCATTTTTTTTTGGTATAAATTGAACTCTAGGATAATAAGATCTTTTGGAAATTAGTGACTTAATAGTTATTCTGTGGTTCTTATGGGTAATCACTGGGTAAATGATATCTCTGCATATGAATTAGTTCTTTTTTTTTTCCTATGGCTTGTTTCACTTCTTAACGTAAAACAGGAACATTACCAACATCTTATTATCCACTTACAATAAATCTGAGATCAACATTTTGCTGTGAATATTTATTATTTAGGGCTTCCCTGGAGGCTCAGATGGTGAAGAATCCACATGCAATGTGGGAGACCTGGGTTTGATCCCTGGGTTGGGAAGATCCCCTGGAGGAGGGCACGGCAACCCACTCCTGTATTCCTGCCTGGAGAATCCCCATGGACAGAGGAGCCTGGCGGACTACAGTCCATGGGGTCACAGAGTCAGACACAACTGAGCGACTAAGCACACACATAGCACATTTATTATTTAATTTCTACCTTTGCACTGTATTCAAATTTTGAGAGACCATGGTTTTTATTACTCACAGAGGGAAAATTTGAAGTGGAAGGGACTTTGGAATCAGACAGAACTGGGTTCCAATCTCAGCTCAGCTACTTGCTAGCTCAGTGAACTCAGACCAGTTATTTAACTATGAACCTTAACTGTATTTTTTTTTCAAATTTGGAACAATTAGAAATTCCCAGAGAGAAAAGTATAGTGAGGAATACTGAGGCAGAATATGTAAAGCTCTTAGTGTATATTAAGATATCTAATAGCTTATAACAAGTATTATTTTCCTTTTCCCAATTAGTACATTTAGCTTTATCTCCTAATATTTTAGTGAAAAGCCATGCAGATGTATTGGTCTTTGATTAAAAATGTTAAATGTTTTCCTTTACTTCCTTCTACATACTCAGTGAGAGTCTATTTAGATTAGATCTTGTTCAAGGTTAATTTGATGTCATGTATATGAATTACTTGAAGTGGCATAATCTATGGGAAATGATAGGAATATCTGTATCTCAGCATATTATACATTTAGAATCATTAGGAGCTTGGAAAGTTATTAAACCCCTCTCCTATCATAATGTCCATATGTCAGGTTTTTTTTTTAATATACTCTTTCAGTTCCATTGCAGAATTTGACTTCCTAATTCTAAACTTTATATTTGCTTCTAAACTTTATATTATTTTATGTTGCTACCTATGTAACTCATAATAAGGACATTTAAAAAAATATTTGTGCAAACCGTGTCCCATCCATTTAATATGAGCTGAGAGAGAAGTCTCTTCCCCTTGGTTTTATTTTTGTTATTGAAGCATTCTCAACAATTGGATTCCAAGTCTGAAGACTTTTGTTCTTTACAGTATTTTTTGTATAAATATCTCGAATAGTTTTCATGAGAAATAAATTTTGCTTTTCTTCAGACTTCAGTTCTAACTTTGAAGATCAGAAACCTTTTTATTTTATTATTTTGGCGTCCCTATGTGGTCTGTGAGATATCAGTTCCCTGACCAGAGATTGAAACCCCAGTCCTTGGCCATGAACGTGCAGAGTCTTAACCACTGGACTGCCAGGGAATTCCCCAACAGTCAGAAACCATTTAAAAATCTCCCAATTGCATACCTTACCCAGTAGTCTGATGGTAAGGACCTGTTCATGCCAGGATCCCTTCTTGGTTTCCAGCTGGAACGTGAGATGAAGTAGCCAAGAAGTCCTCTTAAACAGAGGGATTAAACATTTCCAAGTTGAATCTGTCTGAGTTCTGGTATAGTTATTCAAGTGACTTTGCTATGTTTTTTTTTATTGTTCAAGCTAAAGTGCAGGAGGGAGAAAATAAGCTCCTTAAAGTTAGTGAAGACAGAAAAAGAGAACAAGACTCTATTCCCTGAGATGCTTCTTTAGGTGTAATGATAGTTACAATTTACAACCAAGATGCAAGACGGCGTGATGATTAGAAGCACGCATATGGAGCTGCCTGGGCTGGAACACGGGCCTGCTATTTACTCAGTTGGGAAGGGAACCTCCCTGTGTGCTTCTGTGAAATGGAGATAAAAAATAGAACCTATCTCATGGATTCTTGGGAAGACTGGTAAAGGTAAATAAAATACATGCCCTGAGAAAAAGTGCCTGGCATGTTGTAAATGCTCAAAAAGCAATTGTTGTGTTTATTATTGTTGTTTCTTCTCAATATTTAACAATACACTGAGCAGAAACTTTGTATCAATAAATTAATTCAAAATATACAGACTAAATGGGGCTTCCCCGGTGGATTGGTGGTTAAGAATCCACCTGCAGTGCAGGAGATGTGGGAGATGTGGGTTCAGTCCCTGGGTTTAGAAGATCCCCTGGAGGAGGAAATGGCAACCCACTCCAATATTCTTGCCTGGAAAATCCCATGGACAGAGAAGCTTAGCGGGCTACAGTCTATGGGGTTGCAAAAAGGGTTAGACATGACTGAGTGACGGAGCATGAGCATGCTGACTAAATGCAGGTAAATATAATTTTAGGATTCTAGTAAATTCAGTTATATAGAAATCAGTGATATTAATATTAATATTATATTGATCCATATTCATAAAAATGATGATTGTTGTCTAACATATATTTTTACAGAAATCTTTACTTCAGAAATTTCTTCATAAGTACAGAATAAAAGCACTTTGCAAACAGCGCCTAAAGGAAAAAAAGAGACAAAAGCATTTTGACTTCCCATTTATTCTCCTGTAAGCTGAATTGTAAGCCCAGCTAGAACTATTCCAGTTCTCTCCTTGATTCCTCTTTTATCCAAAAATCTTGAAAGTATCTTCTATATTTGAAGTTACAATCTCCAGTTTGTAAACCTGAAGTTTTCAGTTTGAAAACCTGCAGTTTTCTTCTTGGCCTCAGGTAACATCATTTCATTGCTCCCCTGTAGCTGCTCTTGCAGGAGCCATTGAAAAACCTGAAACTACTAAAACCCAACAAATTCTTTGTACTTGTTACTGATGGAGGCTTGGAAGCAACCAGTAATGTTGGCTTTTCCTTCCTTCTTGAAGCTCTTCTCCCCTGGCTTCCTCTTTCCTATATTTACCCTCTCTCTCTCTCTGCACTTCTTAATCTCAGATACTTCTTTTCACAGCAATGCTGTTAATTTTTTATACTCCTTAGGATTTGTATCTTGAACATCTCAATGTTAGACTCTCTCTGATTGATTTGATCCAAGCCAATAATTTCAAGCTATCACCCAAATTGTCCCAATTTGTATTTCTCAGTTTATGTCTCAGTTGTTTATATTTCTGTCTCTTAGATACCATGGTGCTCCATAAATATCTTAAGGTCACTGTGACCTCAACTAAAACTCAGTATTTTTCTTCCCACTTCAAAGTTGCTTCCATATTAATTCTTATTTAGATGGATGAGTCTACCATCAACATGCTCATCAAAGATAGAAACATTTAAAGCACACTGGATTGTTTCCTGAACACTTTCCAGTATTTCCTATTGGTGCTCAAGACCAGCTAAATCTGTCTTTTAAATTACTTAACTCCTTCCTTTCTCTACATCTATAGCCCTAGTTAGTTTTCATTTGTTTTGTTTTCATCTTTTACTTACAATATTACAATAACCCCTACATTGTAGGGCAAGAAAAGACCATAAAGGTAATGAAGAACACTCGATTTTCAAAGAAAAAGAAACCTAAATAAGTAGAACTTTTAATGTAAAGTAGGAATAGGGTGGGGTAAGTTGGCATTTGATCCTTCAACAGAATGAAAATTTCGTAGCTCTTAACTTTTCTGCCACTCTGTATTCCTTTCATGGCACTTAACACAACCTGCTCTATACTATAATTATTTGTGTATTTGATTCATCTTACATGCTGGTGTTTCAGTTCAGTTCAGTTCATTTCAGTTGCTCAGTCATGTCCGACTCTTTGAGACCCCATGGAATGCAGCACGCCAGGCCTCCCTATCCATCATCAACTCACGGAGCTTGCTCAAACTCATGTCCATCGAATCAGTGATGCCACCCAACCATCTCATCCTCTGTCGTCCCCTTCTCCTCCTGCCTTCAATATTTCCCAGCATCAGGATCTTTTGAAATGAGTCAGTTCTTCACATCAGGTGGCCAAAGTATTGGAGCTTCAGCTTTAGCATCTGGCCTTCCAAAGACTATTCAGGACTGATTTCCTTTAGGATGGACTGGTTGGTTCTCCTTGCTGTCCAAGGAACTCTCAAGAGTCTTCTCCAACACCACAGTTCAAAAACATCAATTTTTCAGTGCTCAGCTTTCTTTATAGTCCAACTCTCACATCCAAACATGACTATTGGAAAAACTATAGCTTTGACTATATGGACCTTTGTCAGCAAAGCAATGTCTCTGCTTTTTAATATGCCTTCTAGATTTGGGAGAGCTTTTCTTCCAAGGAGCAAGCATCTTTTAGTTTCACGGCTAAAGTCACCATCTTTAATGACTTAGGAGCCCAAGAAAATAGAGCCTGCCACTGTTTCCATTATTTCCCCATCTATTTCCCATGAAGTGATGGGACCAGATGCCATGATCTTAGTTTTCTGAATGTTGAGTTTTAAGCCAACTTTTTCACTCCTCTCGTTCACTTTCATCAAGAGGTTCTTTATAGTTCATCTTTCCTTTCTTCCATAAGGGTGGTGTCATCTGCATATCTGAGGTTATTGATATTTCTCCCAGCAATCTTGATTCCAGCTTGTGCTTCCTCCAGCCCAGCATTTCTCATGATGTACACTGCATATAAGTTAAATAAGCAGGATAAAAATATACAGCTTTCATGTACTTCTTTCCCAATTTGGAACCAGTCTGTTGTTCCATGTCCAGTTCTAACTGTTGCTTCCTGACCTGCATACAGGTTTCTCAAGAGGCAGGTCAGGTGGTCTGGTATTCCCATCTGGTGAAGAATTATCCACAGTTTGTGGTGATCCACACAGTCAAAGGCTTTGGCATAGTCAATGAAGCAGAAGTAGATGTTTTTCTGGAACTCTTTCTTTTTCAGTGATCCAATGGATGTTGGCAATTTGATCCCTAGTTCCTCTGCCTTTTCGAAATCCAACTTGAACATCTGGAAGTTCACAGTTCACATACTGTTGAAGACTGGCTTGGAAAATTTTGAGCATGACTTTGCTAGCATGTGAGATGAGTGCAATTGTTTGAGCATTCTTTGGCATTGCCTTTGTTTGGGATTGGAATGAAAACTGACCTTTTGCAGTCCTGTGGCCACTGCTGAGTTTTCCAAATTTGCTGCCATATTGAGTGCAGCACTTTCACAGCATCATCTTCTAAGATTTGAAATAGCTCAACTGGAATTCCATCATCTTCACTAACTTTGTTCATAGTGATGCTTCTTAAGGTCCATTTGACTTTGCATTCCAGGATATCTGGCTCTAGGTGAGTTATCACACCATCATGGTTATCTGGGTCATGAAGATGTGTTCTGGATAGTTCTTCTGTGTATTCTTGCTACCTCTTCTTAATATCTTCTGCTTCTGTTAGGTCCATACCATCTCTGTCCTTTATTGTGCTCATTATGAAATGTTCCCTTGGTATCTCTAATTTTCTTGAAGAGATCTCTAGTCTTTCCCATTCTATTATTTTCCACTATTTCTTTGCATTGATCACTGAGGAAGGCTTTCTTATCTCTCCTTGCTATTCTTTGGAACTCTGCATTCAGATGCGTATATCTTTCCTTTTCTCCTTGCCTTTAGCTTCTCTTCTTTTTTCAGCTATTTGTAAGGCCTTGTCAGACCACCATTTTGCCTTTTTGCATTTCTTTTTCTTGGGGATGGTCTTGATCCCTGCCTCTTGTACAGTGTCATGAACCTCCGTCCATAGTTCTTCAGGTACTCTGTCTATCAGATCTAATCCCTTGAATCTATTGTCACTTCCACTGTATAATCATAAGGGATTTGATTTAGGTCATACCTGAATGGTCTAGTGGTTTTTCCTACTTTCTTCCATTTCAGTTCAGTTCAGTCACTCAATCACATCCGACTCTTTGCAACCCCATGAACCATAGCACACCAGGGCTCCCTGTCCATCACCAACTCCTGGAGTCTACCCAAACTCATGTCCATTGAGTTGGTGATGCCATCCAACCATCTCATCCTCTGTCATACCCTTCTCCTCCTGCCCTCAATCTTTTCCAACATCAGGGTCTTTCAAATGAGTCAGGTCTTCACATCAGGTGGCCAAAATACTGGAGTTTCAACTTTAACATCAGTCCCTCCAATGAACACCCACAACCGATTTCCCTTAGGATGTACTTGTTGGATCTCCTTGCAGTCCAAGAGACTCTCAAGAGTCTTCTCCAACACCACAGTTCAAAAGCATTAATTCTGCGCTCAACCCTCTTTATAGTCCAACTCTCACATCCACACATGACCACTGGAAAAACCATAGATGAATCTTTGTTGACAAAATAATGTCTCTGCTTTTTAATATGCAGTCTAGGTTGGTCATAACTTTTCTTCTAAGGAGTAAGGGTCTTTTAATTTCATGGCTGCAATCACCACCTGGAGTGATTTTGGAGCCCCCCAAAACAAAGTCAGCCACTATT
Source organism: Odocoileus virginianus (assembly GCF_023699985.2). Taxonomy (NCBI): domain Eukaryota; kingdom Metazoa; phylum Chordata; class Mammalia; order Artiodactyla; family Cervidae; genus Odocoileus; species Odocoileus virginianus. The sequence continues at coordinate 31,633,302 of NC_069688.1, forward strand.
TCCATTGTTTTCTCATCTATTTGCCATGAAGTGATGGGACCAGATGCCATGATCTTAGTTTTCTGAATGTTGAGTTTTAAGCCTACTTTTTCACTCTCCTCTTTCATTTTCATCAAGAGGCTCTTTAGTTCTTCTTCACTTTCTGCCATAAGGGTGGTGTCATCTGCATATCTGAGGTTATTGATATTTCTCTTGGCAATCTTGATTCCAGCTTGTGCTTCATCCAGCCCAGCATTTCTCATGATGTACTCTGCATATAAGTTAAATAAGCAGGGTGACAATATACAGCCCTGATGTCCTCCTTTCCCTATTTGGAACCAGTCTATTGTTCCATGTCCAGTTCTTCCATTTAAGTCTGGATTTTGCAATAAGGAGTTTATAATCTGAGCCACTGTCAGCTCCTGGTCTTGTTTTTGCTGGTGGTATAGAGGATCTCTGTGACTACAAGGAATATTATCAGTCTGGCTTTGGTATTGACCATTTTTGTGATGTCATGCATAGAGTTATCTCTTGTGCTATTGGAAGAGGGTGTTTGCTATGACCAGCACATTCTCTTGGCCAAACTCTGTTAACCTTTGCCCTGCTTCATTTTGCACTTCAAAGCCAAACTTACCTGTTATTCCAAGTATCTCTTGAGTTCCTAATTTTGAATTCCAGTCCCCTATGATGAAAAGGACATCTTTTTTTGGCATTAGTTCTAGAAAGCCTTTTAGGTTTTCATAGAGCCATTCAACTTCAGCTTCTTTAGCATTACTGGTTGGGGCATAGACTTGGATTACTGTGATATTAAATGGTTTACCTTGGAAATGAACAGAGATCATTCTGTCATTTTTGAGATTGCACCCAAGGACTGCATTTCATATTCTTTTGTTGACTATGAGGGCTACTCCATTTCTTCTAAGGGATTCTTGCCCACATTAGTAGATATAATGGTCATCTGAATTAAATTCACCCATTCCAGTTCATTTTAGTTCACTGATTCCTAAAATGTTGATGTTCACTCTTGCTATTTCCTGTTTGACCACTTCCAATTTACCTTGATTCATGGACCTAATATTCCAGGTTCCTATGTAATATTGCTAGAGTTTAAGCTTTCTAAAATTAAGAGACTTCTCTTATTTTTATCCTTCCCCCCTCCCCCAAGAAATGCTTGGTACAGTTTTGCTATTCAACAGGTATATAATTGAGATGAGCTGTGAATTTGGCCATTAACAAGCTTCTTGGGAGCTATCAGAAACACACATGTCTATTACTAAACCTTTGCTAAATTGCATGGAATGTCCCCATCTTCTTTCTAATATGCACTAAAAGTCTCTATAGACATGTGTGTTTCTGATAGTTCCCAAGAAATTTATTAATGGCCAAATTCACAGCTCATCTCAATTATATACCTGTTGAATAGCAAAACTGTACCAAGCATTTCTTGGGGGAGGGGGGAAGGATAAAAATAAGAGAAGTCTCTTAATTTTAGAAAGCTTAAACTCTAGCAATATTACATAGGAACCTGGAATATTAGGTATATACACAATGGAATATTACTCAGCCACTAAAAAGAATTCATTTGAATCAGTTCTAATGAGGTGGATGAAACTGGAGCCCATTATACAGAGTGAAGTAAGCTAGAAAGAATAACACCAATATAGTATACTAACGCATATATATAGAATTTAGAAAGATGGGAATGATAACCCTATATGCAAGACAGAAAAAGAGACACAGATGTATAGAACAGACTTTTGGACTCTGTGGGAGAAGGCGAGGGCGGGATGTTTCGAGAGAACAGCATTGAAACATATATATTATCAAGGGTGAAACAGACCACCAGCCCAGGTTGGATGCATGAGACGAGTGCTCAGGGCTGGTGCATTGGGATGACCCAGAGGGATGGGATGGGGAGGGAGGTGGGAGGGGGGTTCAGGATGGGGAACACATGTAAATCCATGGCTGATTCATGTCAATGTATGGCAAAAACCACTACAATATTGTAAAGTAATTAGCCTCCAACTAATAAAAATAAAGGGAAAAAAAGTAAGAATAATCATAAACATCTTTAAAGTAGCAATCTCTAGACTTCTTAGCCCTGAATTATCATCATGTTGAAAGAGGCAATAAGATGCATTGCCAGGATCACAGACTCTGATCTAGATCTATTTGGGTCGAAACCTCGGCTCCACTCTCAGAAGCTGTGTGTCCTAAGTAAGGTACTTAACCCACCTGTGCCTCACTTTCAGTATGTGTAAGACAGGTTATAGAACAGTATCTACCTCATAAGGCTGGCATGCGAATGAAATGAATTTATATCAAGTACTTAGAAAAGTATTTGGGACATTATTAGTGCTCAAGTGGTTTTAGCTATTACACTATTATTATTATTATGTGCACTCAGTTTGTTTCTGCCCCTCCCTTGAAAGCATGAACTTCTAAATGGTTGATAGTGTGTTTTCTTGGTCTTTGTATTTCAAATGACCAGCACAGTGCCTGACACATAATAAACTCTGAAAGAGAAGAACCTGATAAACTCTGAAAGAGAAGAACCTGGAATAAAATTTCTTCTTACCCTAGAGGTGAACATGAACTTGCTCCCTGTCTTGGGTATCCACAGAACTTTCTTTTCCTCCTGTCATCAACCTCATATTTAACCCTGCTGGTTTTCATTTACTTTACAATTCAGTCATAATGAATTTTAAAATCCATTCTAACTTCCAGAGATCTCTGGAGACTTGCCTCATCAGTCTGACATCACATTCATTTACATTCCTTATTTTTTCATTTCCTTGTATGAGGTCTAAGAATTGTTCCAATAAAACACTTTTAAGATTGCATTACACATACTGTGTGCTATTTATTCCTGGCTACATGTTCAAATTAACAAGCAAGAAATTGCGTATGCTCTGATCAACTATTAAAACTGCAATGCTATATCTTTTATAACTGAAAAAAATTAGACCTGGACTATGCTTTGGTAATCATCTAAACTAATAGTTTAAATGGAAAGTATTTATGCTACTTGATCATTCTCCCATGATGGTAAATTCTTGAGTAGTCCCCATGATAAAAAAAAAAAAAAAAAAAGAATAATTTGTCTTTTGCCTGTGTTTTTCCAGAAAGAGAGAACACATTACTCCAAAGTCATCTTGTTCTTTTGGTAGGAAACTATTTCTTATATTGAATATAACCCATTTCTCTAAAAAATAACATAGGTTAAAACAGATTACCATCTTCCATGATGGTCTTCAAATATTTCAGAACAGGTATTTTATTTCCTGATATAAATCAATAGACTGTACTGATGGAGTTCAAGAATTTTTAGAATTAAACACACATAAATATAATTTAATCCTATTATTTTGCAGATGAAGAAATGGAAAAGAAGAGAGGTTGAATAATTTGCCCAATGTCACACATTTGTTCATTCACTGGGTACTCAGACGCCAGCCTGATAAATTCACAATTTTTAAATTTATTATAATATATAAATAATTTATAATTTATTATAACATATGACAATTTTATGATTGAGTATAACATACATCATTTTATAATGTATGATATAATTTGCTATAAAAAATACATTATGCACAAATTGTTATTTATTACATAACTAACACTGAAGACCTTACAGCCAATTCATTCTCTTCCTTCCCTCCCCAGAGGCTACCACTAACCCCTATTTGTTATTTAACATTCAAACACATTGTGTCAGTCAGTGTTTCAGCAGAGAAACAGAATCACTGTGGGTGACATGGAATAAAGGATTTAAGTTAGGGATCTATTTTACACAGTTGTAGTCGCTGTCTAAGAAGTGGAAGCCTGTTGCCTCTGCATCTGGGACGGAAGTCATTGAAGATTCATAGACATGACGCAGGGCAGAATGACAAATGGTAACATAAATCAGTTCCTCATTGCCTCCAACCTTGGCAATGCTGGTGAAATCAAAGGAGCTGGAACCCTTTGCCATGAGGCTGCACACACGCCTGGCCCTGGACTCAGGATAGCTGAAACAGAAGCTGCTGGCCTGGATGAGGTGCAAGCCTGGTGGCTCCTCCAGGCCAATGAGGAAGGCAGCAGTCAGACAATGTGTGGGATCTGTAGTGGCTCCTGGTCGCCACGGAACCCATAATGCTGCGCAGTTGTCTAAGGATGCCCTACATCTCTGCCAGCCGTCCACAGCGAGGGCTCAGCAGCAAAGAGGACCCACAGCGCTCTTCCCGCACCTCGCTTTGTCAGCAGCTTTCTCAGTGTGATGTTTTCTCAGGACTGACAACAGGCTTGGACTAAAAGTGTGCCATGTCGATCCGTTTCAATACCTGAAACATTTGCTCCTTTAATCACTTGTAAAGAGAGGATGTGTTGTGAACATGAGGATCAATGCAGCACCTAAACATTGTCCTGAGGGTGAAATGAGATGATTATGAAGTACCTGGTTTAGTGAGAGGCATACAGTAAGCACTCAATAAATAGTTATCAATATTAATAGTATTAGACAGTGTTAGTCCCTCAGTTATGTCTGGCTCTTTGAAATCCCATGGACTGTATGTAGTCTGCCAGGCTCTTCTGTCCATAGAATTCTCTAGGCAAGAATACTGGAGTGGATTGCCATTCCCTTCTCCAGGGGATCTTCCTGACCCAGGGATCGAATCTGCATTGCAGGTGGATTCTTTACCATCTGAGCCACCAGGGAAGTCCTCAGTGTTATTGTACCTTAAAACTCTCTCTGCTTCTCAGGACTTCCCTGGTGGTCCAGTGGTTAAGAATCCACCATCCAATGCAGGGGACATGGGTTTGATCCCTGGTTGGGGAACTCAGATCCTGCAGGCTGCAAAGAATATCTTGCCTTCTACAACTAAGACCCAACACAGCCAAATTAATTAATTAATTTAAAAATTCCTACTGCTTCTATTTGTGTCTCACCATTGAACACTGGACTTCTTGAAGATAAGGTCTGTGACTGTTTAGTCCTGTATCCTCAGAAGCCTAGCTCAGAGCCTGATCTATAGAAGGTGTTCAACACTTGGAGATTGTATTGAAAATGAACTTACAAGACACTTTCCTGGCAGCAGTTCCTAGGAGAGGAGAGAGAATTTATGAGGATATTCAACACTTGAGAATGAGGAGGGCACCATCATTGGGGGGAAATAGTCAAATACCAGTCCTACTGTTCGCATGATTTCTGTGATGCTAGAGCCTGAGATGTTCTTGACTTATTCTGTAAATGGTGTTGGTATATTCAGCTACCAATTTAGAAAAATTCGAGTTCTATCACTAGATAACATCATATGGTAAAATGAATTTCAGGTGGATAAAACATTTATATGGAAAAAGTAAAGTCATCAGATTTTAGAGAAAAATAAGTAGGGATGAATGTGTAACTTTGGAGCAACATTTCCTAAACATGTCACCAAAGAACAATTTAATAAAAGTTTTAATCCTATAAAAATAAAAAATTTTTCTATTTAAAAATCTTAATGAACTAAGGAGGAAAAGAATGAATTGTACTGATATTTGCAAAATACATGACTAAGTGTTAACATGTTAACTTGTGAAGGATTCCAATAAACTAGTATGAAAAATGATTAAATCAATAGAAAAATGTACAAATGTACAGTCATTTCAAAAAAGAAGAAATTGCCAATAAGAATGAGAAAAAAATAGTTCCCCTTAATAGTCTAAAAATTGCCAGTTAAAAAAATATAAACAAGAAGATCTTCTCTACAGTACAGGGCATTATATTCAACATTTTGTAATAACTATTTTTCTATAATGAAAAAGAATATGGAAAGAATCTCTTTGTTGTATAAATAAAATGAACACAACAGTGTGGAGAACTATAGTTCAGTTTAAAAAAAAATCTGGGGACTTCACAGGTGGCACAGTGGATAAAAATCCACCTACCAAGGCAGAGAACATGGGTTCGATCCCCAGTCCAGGAAGATTCCACATGCTGTGGAGCAACTAAGTCTGTGTGCCATAACTACTGAAGTCTGTACTTTAGGGCCCGTAACAAAGAGGAGCCCTCACGTTCCGCAACTAGAGAAAGCCCTCAAGCACCAATGAAGACCTAGCACAGCTATAAATAAATAAAATTAAAAAGAAAAAAAATCTGGGACTTCACAGTTTGGTCCAATGGTTAAGAATCCACCTGGCAATGCAAGGGACAGGGGTTGGTTCCATCCCTGGTCCAGGCAGCTCACACAGGCTGGAAAGCAAACTTCTGAGCCCACACACCACAACTATTGGACCCCACATGCCTGTGCTCTGAAACAGAGATGCCACAAACGAGAAGCCCACACACCGCAACTAGTCCTAGGGACTAGGAAGTCCCTGCTTGCTCCCTGCAGCTGGAGAAAGCCTGAGCACAGCTATGAATACCCAGAGCAGCCAATACATAAATAAATAATTTTTAAAAGTTCTACTTAAAAAAAAAAATTTTTTTTTAATCTACAAAGTCCCTATTGTTACACAAAATAACATGTTCTCAGGCTCTAGGGATCATGACATAGCTGCCTTTGGGGATCATTATTGTCTGCCACAGTAGGTTTAAAATGATTGACTCTTATGTAGATTTCTCATACGCCTCTGATCTGAGTGAAAACACCAATACCAGAGCAGTCACAAACCATACTAGACAGCAACTTGCAGTGTCACTTTGCCTAAAACTTGAGTAGCTTGGGCCCGGCAACCCTGCCCCAACAAGTTCCATTTATTTTCTGACATTTAAACAGGAATCAATCTTCCAAAATATTGATTCTGAACTTTTAAAAACCTCTATTAAGTAACCATAAATAGTAATTTTTTAATCTCCTGCTTTCTCATCCCTCAACTTTAATAGTGTGTCGAATAGTATTTTATACCCAAACCATTTTCCTTTTCGTTTTTTTTTGCTAAGTATTAAATTTGAAGGTTGAACAAAGGAAAGCACCTCATCAAGGAGTAATGGCTTTACCTTGCAGTCAGGGTGAAAAAATTCTCTCTGATCCAGACGTGCAGGAGTCTCCATCGTTCTTAATCGATTTTACACTTCTACTTCACTTGCAGACACAAAAATACTTGGTCCAAAAAAGAAATGAGAAATCACAATGGCTTGAGGTTGAGTTTTTGAGTGAATCAGCACAAAGTTGTTCCACGAATGTTTCCGTCGTTTTTTAAGAGGCAATGAAATTAAGTGGAAAAAAACCTCAGTCAAACCACTGCTTTCTGCCTCGTGTTTCCCATCTATGAGTTGGAAGAGCCCTGTTTTCCCTTATCTTATTACGTAATTTTAAAATGTGAAATGTACAGGCTAATGGGCCTTTACAACATTAGGTTACATTCATGTATTTGTTTTGCATGTGTTGAAGATTGAATTCACTTTTATGGACACACTTCAAAGTTCTGAGGTTGTGTGCTCTTCATTCTAAGCATTCAATCTCTCACTCAGCTCACTGGGTATTTGGCAAGTATCTATTCCTTCAATAAATACTCAATAAAATGCCTGCCTTGTGCTCTGAAAGGGCAAACTGGAAATTCCCATGCAACATAATTACAAAACTTAGACAAGTGCATAAAACCTTGAATGTGGAATAAGCTGTAAGTATAAATGCTGAAGAATGGGTCTGGAAAAAGTACCGTCAATGAATTGGCAGAAAGGAGATGGGCAAATGGAAAAGCTACAGGGAGTCTAAGGCCTTCAGTAAATCATTTTGCATTGACTCTGCTATAATAAGAAAAACCAAATACGGGTAGCCATTTCAAATGGTTTACACTATATTAACATTCAAATGAACAGCAATATTCAAAAAACTTAATTCAGCTTATTTAAGCTAAATATTCTTACAGTTACACATATCACACACACATATATACATGAGTAGGAATAAAATGTCTCAGTGCCTAAAGTTCTAGATAGATTACTGTGATGTTTCTTCAATACTCTCATTGGTGTTATCTCTTACACCACTGAATCTTTCTCCAGCGGCTGGATAGAACCCAAAACAAGAGATATAGTTTCTTTGAGGTCCAGAGTTTCCTCCCAGAGGACAAACCTTCAAGAATTAAGAGAGACTAAGGAGATCATGGACCACTGTAGGTTCAAGTGCCATTGATCACGAGAGCTAAGGTTCTCATCTTTCATCAAGGGGAGCTCAATTTCTGTGATTGGTTGCCCTGTTCAGTTCAGTCGCTCAGTTGTGTCCAATCTTTACAACCCCATGGACTGTAGCACGCCAGGCCTCCCTGTCCATCACCAACTCCCAGAGTTTATTCAAATTCATGCCCATTGAGTCGGTGATGCCATCCAACCATCTCATCCTCTGTTGTCCCCTTTTCCTCCCACCCTTAATCCTTCCCAGCTGATTATCAGGGTCTTTTCAAATGAGTCAGTTCTTCACATCAGGTGGCCAAAGTATTGGAGTTTCAGCTTCAGCATCAGTCCTCCAATGACTATTCAGAAATGATTTCCTTTAGAATTGATCTCCTTGCTGCTCAAGGGACTCTCAAGAGTTTTCTCCAACACCACAGTTCAAAAGCATCAATTCTTTGGCACTCAGCTTTCTTTATAGTCCAACTCTCACATCCATACATGACCACTGGAAAAACCATAGCTTTATTACATGGACCTTTGTTGGCAAAGTAATGTCTCTGCTTTTTAATATGCTGTCTAGGTTGGTCATAACTTTTCTTCCAAGGAATAAGCATCTTTTAATTTCATGGCTGCAATCACCACCTGGAGTGATTTTGGAGCTCCCCAAAATAAAGTCTGCCACTGTTTCCCCATCTATTTGCTATGAAATGATGGGACCAGATGCCATGATATTGGTTTTCTGAATGTTGAGTTTTAAGCCAACTTTTTCACTCTCCTCTTTCAATTTCAACAAGAGGCTCTAGTTCTTTTTCACTTTCTGCAATAAAGGTGGTGTCATCTGCATATCTGAAGCTATTGATATTTCTCCCAGCAATCTTGATTCCAGCTTGTGCTTCATCCAGCCCAGAGTTTCTCAAGATGTGCTCTGCGTATAAGTTAAATAAGCAGGGTGACAATATACAGCCTTGACCTACTCCTTTCCCTATTTGGAACCAGACTGTTGTTCCATGTCCAGTTCTAACTGTTGCTTCTTGACGTGTATACAGATTTCTCAAGAGGCGGGTCAGGTGTTTGGTATTCCCATCTTGTGAACAATGTTTTACAGTTTGTTGTGATCCACACAGTCAAAGACTTTGGCATAGTCAATGAAGCAGAAGTAGATGTTTTTCTGGAACTCTCATGCTTTTTCTATGATCCAGTGGGTGTTGGCAATTTGATCCCTGGTTCTTCTGCTTTTTCTAAATCCTGCTTGAACATCTGCAAGTTCATGGTTCACATACTGTTGAAGTTTGGTTTGGAGAATTTTGAGCATTGCTTTGCTAGGATGTGAGATAAGTGCAATTGTGTGGTACCTTGAGCATTCTTTGGCATTGCCTTTCTTTGAGATTGGAATGAAAACTGACATTTTGCAGTCCGCGGCCACTGCTGAGTTTTCCAAATTTGCTGGCATATTGAGTGCAGCACTTTCACAGCATCATCTTTCGGGATTTGAAATAGCTCAACTGGAATTCCATCACCTTCACTAGCTTTGTTCATAGTGATGCTTCCTGAGGCCCACTTGACTTCACATTCCAGGATGTCTGGCTGTAGATGAGTGATCACACCATTGTGGTTACCTGGGTCACAAAGATCTTTTTTGTATAGTTCTTCAGTGTATTCTTGCCACTTCTTCTTAATATCTTCTTCTTCTGTGAGGTCCATAACATCTCTGTCCTTTATTGTGCTCATTTTTGCATGAAATGTTCCCTTGGTGTCTCTAATTTTCTTGAAGAGATCTCTAGTCTTTCCCATTCTATTATTGTCCTCTATTTCTTTGCATTGATCACTGAAGAAGGCTTTCTTATCTCTCCTTGCTAGTCTTTGGAACTCTGCATTCAGATGCGTATATCTTTCCTTTTCTCCTTTGCCTTTAACTTCTCTTCTTTTCTCAGTTATTTGTAAGGCCTCCTCAGACTACCATTTTGCCTTTTTGCATTTCTTTTTCTTGGGGATGGTCTTGTTCACTGCCTCCTGTACAACGTCATGAACCTCCCCTCATAGTTCTTCAGGCACTCTATCAGATCTAATCCCTTGAATCTATTTCTTACTTCCACTGTATAATCATAAGGGATTTGATTCAGGTCATACCTGGATGGTCTAGTGGTTTTCCCTACTTTCTTCAATTTAAGTCTGAATTTGGCAATAAGGAGTTCATGATCTGAGCCAGTCAGCTCCCAGTCTTATTTTTGCTGACTGTATAGAGCTTCTCCATCTTTGGCTGCAAAGAATATAATCAATCTGATTTCGGTGTTGACCATCTGGTGACGTCCATGTGTAGAGGTTTCTCTTGTGTTGTTGGAAGAGCGTGTTTGCTATGACTAGTGTGTTCTCCTGGCAAAACTCTATTAGCCTTTGCCTTGCTTCATTCTGTACTCCAAGGCCAATTTTGCCTCTTACTCCAGGTATTTCTTGACTTCCCACTTTTGCATTCCAGCCCCCTATAATGAAAAGAACATCTTTTTGGGTGTTAGTTCTAGAAGGTCTTGTAGGTCTGCATAGAAGCATTCAACTTCAACTTCTTCAGCATTACTGGTTGGAGCATAGACTTGGATTACTGTGATATTGAATGGCTTGCCTTGGAAATGAACAGAGATCATTCTGTTGTTTTTGAGACTGCATTCAAGTACTTCATTTTGGACTATTTTGTTGACTATGATGGCTACTCCATTTCTTCTAAGGGATTCTTGCCCACAATAGTAGATATAATGGTCATCTGAGTTAAATTCACCCATTCCAGTCCATTTAAGTTTGCTGATTCCTAGAATGTCAACGTTCACTCTTGCCATCTCCTGTTTGATCACATCTAATTCACCTTGATTCATGGACCTAACATTCCAGGTTCCTATGCAATATTGCTCTTTATAGCATTGGACTTTGCTTCTATCACCAATCACATCCACAGCTGGGTGTTGTTTTTGCTTTGGCTCCATCTCTTCATTTTTTCTGGAGTTCTTCATTCTTTCTCCACTGATCTCCAGTAGCATATTGGGCACTTACCTACCTGGAGAGTTCATCTTTCAGTGTCTTATCTTTTTGTATTTTCATACTGTTCATGAGGTTCTCAAGGCAAGACTACTGAAGTGGTTTTCCACTCCCTTATCCAGTGAACCACATTTTGTCAGAACTCTACACCATGACCCTTCCGTCTTGGGTGGCCCTACACAGCATGGCTCATAGTTCCACTGACTTAGACAAGGTTTTGGTCCATGTGATCATATTGGTTAGTTTTCTGTGATTGTGGTTTTCAGTCTGTCTGCTCTCTGATGGAGGGGATAAGAGGCTTATGGATAAGTGTCTGCATGGTGCTGGAGCGGCTATGAGGAGATACCCACGTCCAAGGTTGCCCTGAGGTTGTTACTATTCATTCTGTTGCTAAAAGAGGCTGCATGCAAGCTAGATAACCTCCTGTGTTGATCTAGATAGGGTGAGTGCACATGCTGACTCTGATACCCCCACCCATCTAACTGCCCAAATCTATTAATCTTCACATTAAGCAACCCCCACATGTTGGTTTAAAGAAGAAGTTACTGCCAGAAATGGAATTTACCAGTCATGATTCACATAACCATATACTCTATGGAGAATCCAATGGACAGAGCAGCATGTCAGGCTACAGTCCATAGGATCACAGAGTTGGATATAACTGAAGTGACTTAGCATGCACTCATAACTTATGGAGGGCATTCAAGACAGTCAGAAAAATGAGATGGAAGTCTTAGAACTAAGTTTAATAGACCTGTTCATTGGAACACTGAAAAAAAAATGAAGTTTGAGGCTGGAAAACTGGATGAGGCAATTAGATTTTATCCATTTACCCTGTCTTATCAAAGCCCTTTTTTTTCTAAGAGCAAGGAAGGGTAAACTCATACCCATTGGGATGTGAAGGGTGTGGGATGAGTGGGATGCAAAGGACTGGAATAGGAAGCACTCACTGGCTATCAGTAAGACACAACGATGTCTTATTTCATCATTAGATTTCATCTAAAGTTTCTGTTACGTTAATTTTTAAAATCCATTTTATTTAACATAACCATAATGTATCAAGTTACTTAACATCTGTAATAATTGATATCGCAGTGATGAACAATTTTTTAAAAATTTGAAATAATCTAGTTTAGCAGGTCAACATGAAGGCTATGATCAAATGGACTTTGAGTTAATATCTTAAGTATTACTACTTTCTATCTGTGAACATAAAGCAAATTATTTAGCCTCATTTTTTTTAAATAAAGACTTTTGGTAGCACTCCACAGTATGTGGGACCTTGCTTCCCCAATAAGGGACTGAAAGTCATAACCCCTGCATTGAAAAGCAGAGTCTTAACACTGGACTGCCAGGGAATTCCCTATTTAACCTCTCTTTATGTCTCAGTTACCTTATTTGTAAAGTGAGGATGATTATGTTAGTACCCACCTCACAGGGATGTTGTGAGGATGAAAGGATAAGAGGCACTTGAACTAAGAACCATGTTTTGCACCTAGTAAATGTTCAACAAATGTTGATTATATTATTACTATTATTGGTATCCCAAAGTTCAACATACCTTTTGGCTCTAAACTATAGTTAAAGAAGGCTTCCCCAGAGGATTAATGGTAAAGAATCTACCTGGAGTGCAGGAGACGAAAGAGACTCGGGTTCAATCCCTGGGCGGGGAAGACCCCCTGGATGAGGAAATGGCAACCCACTCCAGTATTCTTGTGGGGAAAATCCCATGAACAGAGGAAACTGGCAGGCTATAGTCCATAGGGTCGTGTAGTTAAAGAATGAAGGCAACTGGAAATCACTGTAGACTCACACATAAATTCTACCACAGTAAGACAAAAACAACTTCTTTTCCCAAATTACTTACAGATATGATAATTTCACACAAACTCAGTGGTGCTATGGAGCATTGTATCAGTTGGTGGGAAAGAAGACCTGCTTTGGTAGCCCAGAGCTCTGGTTCCTGCTGAGAGCTGGACCACTAAGCTAAAGAACTCCTCCTCTACATTTGATGAAAAGTTTCACTATGGCAAAGCATGAATCTACTCCAGCGGGACTTCAAGAGCTGGGATGAGAAGAGCAGGAAATAGCGTTTTCATCAAAACTCAGCTGGGTGGAATGCGTGCCATTACCTGACACTTTAAAATAAGACTGTGGTGTTTTGGACTTCATCCAAATTTGGTTTGCTTCTCCTAGACCCCCCCAGTAGCATAAGGAAGAAACCAGCATTCTTTCACCTCCCCATCTTATACCTTTCTTGTAATTCACACAAAAACACATGGCTGGATTTTTTTTTTTTTTATGGGTTTTGGGCACTGAAAACACCATGATGCCATGCAGATCCACTGACCCTTAATACATGATTAAAAATAGCCATGAAGTCTGTAAAAAGAAACTGTAGCATTTATTGCTTTCAACTTGCATATTTACCCATCCAGCATTATCAGGAGACCAAGGTTTCTGAGGACATTGATTAGTGCCCTTGTCCATTTCTAGATCCTGGCTACCTAACACAATGCCTTGCACATAGCAGCTATTGAAAAAAAAAATTGTTAAACATGTAAATGAATGAAAGACTTAATTTTATGGCAGCCTGTCTATAGAGTGGCCCTGACTTAGATAAGTAGGATGATTGTGTAATTTTAGTATCAGTTTAAGCAGATAGTGGAATACTTCAGGGGAAAGTGTTCATTCTTCTTGGATGCTTGCATATATGTCTATACTCATTCACTAAGTCATGTCCGACTCTTTGTGACCTCATGGACTGTAGCCCACCAGGCTCCTCTGTCCAGGGGATTCTCCAGGCAAGAATACTGGAGTGGGTTGCCATTTCCTTCTCCACTGGATTTTCCTTACCCAGGGATCAAACCTGAGTCTCCTGCATTGCATGCAGACTCTTTATAGTCAGAGCTACCAGAAAAGCCCCTGAATATATGTCTCACTGCCCTCAAAAGTGAAAAAACAGAATTCAGGGGTCTGGAAAGTTTCCTAGGCATTTTCCAGAAATACTCCAAAATCGCATTTCCTGGGGAGAAAAGCTAACCTCACTGGTGCCTCCTGGCACAAATGCTGAGGCTGCATACTGGTGACCAATTCCTAATGATGCATCAAGTATTTTCTTGCTTAAGATATTAGTTTAAAGAAGTTGAAGTAAAATGGTGAAAAGCAATTGAACATTCTTAGGAGTGATTTGGAGTTTGAAAAGATACTCTTAAGATTAGAATCGTAGAATCTAGAGATTCTAAGGATTCCTGAGATGCTTAGGAATCCTAAGATTTCTTAAGGAGGTCACACTATAAAGGAAGAAAGTAAATGAGATCTAAATAGGAGAGAGGGGGACAGATGAGATGAATTAATCTTACATTGCAAAGTTTTATTTTTTTGTGTAACAATACACAGAGAAAATTACACACAGAATGTTAGAGCTGGCTGGAAACTTTGGGAAGATTTGATTCTGAATTCTCCATTCTACAAATCAGGGGGCTGTGGCCAGGGTGTTAAAACAAATTGTGCAGAGGGACACAGGGGATTAGTGACAGAGTCACGATTGTAAAGTGGGGTACCCCGTTTCTAACCCCTCCTCTTTCCACTCTCCTAGCTGGCTGTCTAACCCTGGTTCAGAAGCAGAAGGCACTCCTGGGGTTATTTGGAAGAGCATTTGTCATCTGGCTACCACACTCATGGGAGAGCCAGACCACTTGATGGTGGAAAAAGACGATGGAAATGTGAAGATGGAACTGCAGACTTTATATGGAAAACATGAACCAACGATGGTTTGAAATATTAAAAATAGGTTCAGTTCAATTTAAATTCTATTGGACACCAGCTTAAGGGCTATAAACAAGATGTCTGGAAAAGTTTATGCAGCTATCTTCCTTTTTGCTGCATTAGGCAAATTAAAAGGACAGTCCCCATCCTCTGGGAACTTATTTAAAGGTTGAAAATGTTGACTTTAATAAAGAAAATGGAATAAAATATAGACCAAACATTGCTCCTATGATCTCTTGGCCTTGCCTTCTGTGATGTAGAACCAACAGCCCTGGGCTGGAAATCAAAGAATTGGATTCTAATCCTATTTAAGCAATGGCTTCATTCACTTCACCAATACTATGGGATTCAGTGTACTTATCTGCAAAGTGAGATTTGATGAGATGCAGTATTGTGTGTATATATATATATATATATATACATATAAATTACATGTGCATGCTTAGTTGTTCAGTTGTGTTCAACTCTTTGTTATCCTATGTACTATAGCCTGCCAGGATGCTCTGTCCTCGGGATTCTTCAGGCAATAATACTGGAGTGGGCTGCCATTTCCTTCTCCAGGAGATCTTCCCCACCCAAGGACTGAACCCATGTTTCCTGTGTCTCCTGCATTGCAGGCAGATTCTTTACCCACTGAGCCACCAGGGAAGCCCCACAGTATCTCTAATAGTCTTTGTCAAATTTAACATTCTAGACTGACCTTTTTTTTTTTGTTTTAATGAGTAGACTTTCATCTGTTAACCGTTCATTATGCACCAGGTATTGTGCAAGATGTTATGCATACTGAATGCTGAACAAGACCGGTATGATCCTGACCTCATGAAACAGAGAGAGATAAGAAATAAATTAGAAACCATAACTAGCTAACTTTTTAAACTCTATGAGAGTCCCTTGGATTGCAAGAAGATCCAACCAGTCCATCTTAAAGGAAATCAGTCCTGAATATTCATTGGAAGGACTGATGTTGAAGCTGAAACTTCAATACTTTGGCCACCTGATGTGAAGAACTGACTCATTTGAAAAGACCCTGATGCTGGGAAAGATTGAAGGTGGGAGGAGAAGGAGACGACAGAGGATGAGATGGTTGGATGGCACCACCGACTCGATGAACATGAGTTTGAGAAAACTCTGGGAGTTGGTGATGGACAGGGAGGCCTGGCGTGCTACAGTCCATGCAGTCTCGAGGAGTTGGACATGACTGAGCGACTGAACTGAACTGAATGACTAATAAGAGAAGCAAAGCTGGGTGAGAAAGTAACCTCAGGGGTGGAAGACAGATTCCTTTGTGTCTTATCCATGGAGGGCCTCAAATTTAAGATGAGCATTTAATTGCCATAGAAAGAATGTTCCTAGCAGAGAAGGCTGCATATGTAAAGGCCTCGAGGTCAGAAAGAGCTTGCTATGTCTGAGGACCTGACAGAAGTGGTTGTGGCTGGAAGATGGTGAACAAGGGGGAAAGAATGTATGAAATGAGGACAGAGCAGGTCTTGCAAGATCTGGCAGACTGTGGGCAGCAGTTTGCATCTTATCTCCTGTGCAGTAGGAAGCCATTGGAAACTTTAAAGCAGAAGAGCTATGTGATTTAATTCATGTATCAGAAAGATGACTTTTGATTTTGCATAGAGAAGGTAGCTGGACAGGGATGCAGAGGGAGATGAGGAGGAGGTGATTGCGGTAATTAAGTGAGGTGGTGGCTTGGATGAGAGTTGCACAGTGGAAATGAAAAAAAGGGGGTAGATGTAAGAGATGTTTTAGAGGTTGTGTTGCTAGGACTTACTATTAGTGTGTGTCTCGTAGGTTTGTGGAAAAGAGAAGTCAAGGTCAAAGGTGATTTGAGTATTTAAGTAGATGGTGGTGCCACTTACCTTGGCAGGCTTCAGAAAAAAGAGGACTCAGGTGGGGACAAAAATTAGTAGCTCTGTTTGGTCTTGTCAACCTGGAGTTGCCTATTAGACATGTCCAGAGACATACCAAACAGATAATTGGTTACATGAGCCTGGATCTCAGAGGAATAGTCTGGGCAGAAGATGTATACATTTTAGGAATGTCAGAATATGGCTTATAGCCAAGGTTATGAAAATACCCAGAGAAAGAATGAAAATAGGATAGAATGTCCAAGATTGTTACTTAAGTGAAGGAATATGCTGCAGAGGCTGAGAAAGAATGATCAGTGAGATAGATGGACTAAAAAGTCAAATAAGCAAGAAGACAATGTTTCAAAGAGGGAAAAATTGGCAGTGTTGAAAAATACTGAGAAAAAAAGAAGTTTGTTGATCCCTGATGTAGAAGAAAAATGAATTTATTGGGTTTTCTCTTCTTGAATAATAAGAGTAACTGTTAGGGAAGGCAGGTTAAAAAAGTAAATAACCCCCTCTGCCCCTTAGTTTTCCCTCCCCCCATCAGTCTGGTAACAGGAAGAAACCACACCATCAACACAAATAAGTTAGCACGTTTCTTTAACAACAAAGGGACTTGATGTTTTGTATAACCAAATGTGGTGTTTTAGTGACTTTTTGATAACATACAATTTTGTGAATTTAAATTTCTTTCTTTCTGTATTTTTAGGACCAATCTCATGTTTAATAAGATGCTTTTTAAAAGGGGAAAAAATTCTTGAGAAAAAAAAATCCTGTTTTTACCATGTGATTCCACAAGTGCAGCTGTAGAAAGGGCTCATCAGTTGAATAAAAGTCACGTTTGATAGAGAGAGGGAAGAAAAAAAGAGCGTAGAGATGAGCCTGCATGGGGAACAGGGTAGAGAGAGATGAGTTCGTCTTGCTGAATTGTCTGAAGCTATAAAACACTGTGGTAGAAAATCCAACCATGACGTGGTGTCATGTAGCCATAGGAAAGGCGGATAGAAGCCTGGAAGTGCATGGAAGAAGTGACTGGAAGACGGGGACCAGATATAAGTGACAGCAAAGAGGACAGTGGACATCCAGGGAAGTCTAAGGAAGACCCTGGCTCAAACAGGGCTTTGCAAACCTCAGTGGAAGTCAGCAGGGGCGGCTGGTGACCGAGAAACAGGTGTCTTACTCTGGATGCTAAGTTATTTTGATTCCTGGAGGTCACCAAACAGTGGGGGCAAGTGTGGAACCGTACACTGACTGAGTTCACTTAGAAAGCAACTGAGAAAAACCCTTAAGTGACAGAATTTTCCTTGAAACTGCAAGAATCCAATCTGCTCTTGATGCCACAACTTTGGGACAGAAACTAGGAAAAATACATTTTTTGCATACTTGAGTTTTGCGGTTTGAAAATTTTTAAAATATTAACTGGAGTTGAAAGAGAGTGGGAAGAGTTTTTACACTGTCAGTTATTCTCTCTAGAAAGGGAAAAATATTTTTCCCACATAAATGATTTCATCTTCTGGACATACAATATTTCATTCTTTAATCATAATTGTCATCATACTTATCATGTATAGGACTTAATATGTGTGAAACATGATATAAAAGACTTTATGTGTATATTTCATTCAATTCCCACATTATTCTATAAGCTAAAAGGAATTACCATTTTATCCATGAAAAATAAAGGTCTATATAATAATTTAAGTAGCACTAAGTAATTTTTCAAATGTCACATAGCAGAATCCACTTGATCCCAAAGTCTTTCTTTCTAATCTCTCTTTCTAGTTTCCATTTCACCCAGTCAATAGATAATAATAATAATTTCCACTTAGTAAGACTACTCTTGACAAGTACTGAGTTAATTGCTTTAAATATTTCATTTCCCTTACTCCTTACATCAAGTTCATGTTTTATTATTATTTCCATTTAATGGATGAACAAACTGAAGCCCAGGGATGTCACCCAACTAGGAAGAACTAGAGCCAGGATTTAAACTTAAGTCTGTCTTCAACCTCCATGTTCTTAACTATATTATCACCCTTTGCCACTCAGACTCCTGAGAGTCTGTGGCTCTTAGGTAATCTTATCCCAGTAGTCAAGTATGGACATGAGAGTTGGACCATAAAGAAGGCTGAATGCCTAAGAATTGATGATTTTGAGCTGTGATATTGGAGAAGAGTCTTGAGAGTCCTTTGGACAGAAAGGCGATCAAACCAGTCAATCCTAAAGGAAATCAATCCTGAATATTCATTGGAGGGACTGATGCTGAGGCTGAAGCTCCAATACTTTGGCCACCTGATAAAAAGAGCTGACTCACTGGGAAAGACCCTGATGCTGGGAAAGATTGAAGGCAGAAAGAGAAGAGGAAGACAGAGGACAAGATGGTTGGATGGCATCACTGACTCAATGGACATGAGTTTGAGCAAGCTCCAGGAGACGGTGAACGACAGGGAAGCCTGGTGTGCTGTAGTCCATGGGATCACAAAGAGTTGGACACAACTGAGCAACTAAACAACAACCATTTTAAACAAATTGCAAGGGTGGTAAAGAATCCTTTGCTTAGTCTATTAATTTAAAGGACATGTACTGGCCATCCACAAAAAAAACTCCTTCTTGGACACTTAGCCAATCTTCTTTGCAGTTCGGTGTGGCCAATAATAATGTGAGTGGACATGAAATGTGCCATTTCCAGGCTTGGCCTGTTAATCCAGCTATACTGCCCAACATGCCCTTTCGCCTTGATCTGACTGGGTTCAGATTTCGAGTAGAGCCTAGGAGTAGCTGGGATCCCTGAATAACAGCCTGGAGCAGAATCATCTTCAGAGAACTGATAGCTACTCAGGGCTGTTGGAGACAGTGGAGGAAGAGTTTTTATTATATTGAACTGCCATATTTTAATTTATTTAATATTTGCTACTGTATCTTAGCTTACCCCCCAAAGTACGAATGGAAAAGGACATAGAAGGAGAAAAGGTAGCTGAAAGAAAGTAAAGGAGCTATATTAAAATCAGATAAAAAGCATTATAGAGAGATTACAATGGGCACGCTGCAACTATTTACAGTTTAGAGAGAGCCTTTTTGACTGTTATGTGGTTGAATGGAAACAAGCCCAGCACAACAGTGGGGGCAGGAAGATCAATTAAAAAACTTCAGTAGCAACTCAGGAAATAAATGATGGTGGACTGACCTAGAGTGGTGGAAGAGGAGTGGACAGATTTAGGCTGGTTTAAGATTATAGAGTCATCAGGTCTGGTGGCTGATTTTACATGGACTAAGAAATGGGGAGGGGAGGACTCAAGGATGAGACCTTTGTTTCTGGCTAGGTGGTGGCATGTCATTCACAGATGTATGTGACACAGGAGGAAAGTCAAGTTGGTGAGGTGGAGTCGAGGTGATGAGTTTGGCTTTTGATATGTTGCCAAGAGGAGCTTCAGGAAGGATTGAACATACCCATCCAGAGCTCAGGAGAGAGAAACACCATGGCAGGTCTGGCTACAGAATGCATTTAACTGGTGATTAATACTAAGGGAGGAGATCAGATTTTCCCATATCTTGCATAATGAATGCAATGTAAACGTCCCCTCCCCTCCACCCCTGCTCTCCCCTGCCACCCCCCCCAACACACACTTTTGCTACAGATTCACCAAAAAATAAAATGAAATCATCTTCCTCTCTATCTTCATTTCTTCCAAGAAAATTCAGTAGGTCTGAGCTCTCTTATTTCCAAGAGGCCAGTGAATTCTGTGTGTCTGTGTGTGTGTGTGTGTGTGTGTGTGTGTGTGTGTGCACGCGCACACGCGCTCACCCAGACAAGCATGCAAACATGGGCTTGTGCATGCACAAGCTTTCAATATGATGAAACTGTGTTGTCAGAGGGACAATGGGGATACAGGCTGTGGTTTTCCTGGGTTAAAGCAGAGTCTGCTCAAAGCCAAGTCAGTAGTTTCATTCACTGTGAAGGTGGACAAAAGTAAAGAATTTGGAGGATTTCTGCCCATCATAATGTAATGAAGGTAGAAAGATGTCTGATGAGGGGAGGAGATTGTACTGGTGCCAGGCCCATGGGAGCCTAAGTGAAGAGCGCTACATCTGAAGGTGGCAAGAAGAACATGGCACTGTCTGCAAGACTGCATACATTCGAGTGGATGCCAGTCTTTGGAAGGAAGCAGTCACAAGGGTTACTGCTTTGGACTGAAGCCCAAAGGCTTCTGTCACATTCATCCTGTACTTCATAAGTCTAGGTTCTGCTGCTGACAAAGAATAGGGTAGAGAACTTGCAAAAGTGATTTACTGAAAGTTTTGCTAATCTTTAGTAAGTGGCTACTCAAAATGGATTTAATTTGGCTTAGCGGGGGGTATACAGTGACATTTCTTCCGTCTATGTTTTTAATAAAACATGTTTCATATACATACAGAATCTAGGCACCAAGAGGTTTAATATCTTTTCCAACATCACACAAGCTATGCTTCTGTCGTCTAGACTCAAGTTCTTTCCACTAAGACAGGTTGAAAGCAAATTTAGAGCTTCTAATCCCTTATCCCCTTATGATTCCCCTGCCCTACACATCTTTCTTACCAAAGCGAGTTACCTTTAACTTGAACAGATGTGATCACTGGAGGGTTTAACAGGGTTATGCACAAAGAGGACACTTCCATTGCCAGAAGAAATTCTCACGGAGACTAACATTGAATGAAATGCAATTCCTTTCTCTAGGGTTGTATTTTTTTATAATTATCCCAATTTCTTTCTTCTTTCTTTTTTAATGAAAAGTGAAAGTGTTACTCGCTCAGTCGTGTCTTTGACTCTTGTGACCCCATGGACTGTAGCTCTCCAGACTCCTCTGTCCATGGAATTTTCCAGGCAAGAATACTGAAGTGGGTTGCCATATCCTTCTCCAGGGAAACTTCCCGACCCAGGGATCGAACCCAGTCTCCTGCATTGCAGATGGATGCTTTACCATCTGAGTCACCAGGAAAGCTCTCTCTTTTTTAAATTGGAGTATAATTGCTTTACAATGTTGTGCTAGTTTCTGCTATACAACAGCTACATTATACATATATTCCCTCCCTCTTAAGCCTCCCTCCCTAGGGGTGTACTTCTGATCCACAAAACTGATGTTTGCCAAAATTAGATTCCTTTCTCTCTTGTTACCTTTAATGCCTCATGTATTTCAGCTCAACAGCCCGTCTCTGTACCAATCTGAATGATTCACAAAGCTGAAAGCGTAGCTCTATCCAGAGGTGGCCTGGGTGACCCGCATTTCATGGGCTGCTACATTAGAGCCAGCACGGTTCCCTGATTTTCTGTGATGCTCTCAACTGCCAGAGACTGATCGGAATGTGCAGTCGCTCATGGTGGAAGGGGAAACGTGTTTCTCATTCAGCAAGAATGCGGTTCCAACCACAGAGTTTACACCACAGTTACATTTGAAGTTCAACCCTAGAACTTTGTGGCAGTAAAAGTGGTCATGATTTATAGGAAAATGTCACTCGGCTGTCTCCTCTATAAAAGCCTTTTACAACTCTCATTGAATATAAATCAGAACGTATGCAGCCAACAAAGTGATGGTTTTGGCATAACACTTCCAAGACGAAAAGAAATGGACTAGAATGGTCTTGGCTTTTTACTGAGGACAGATATTACAGGAATTTATTACTGATCCAAAATCAATACTCTTGTCTTTAAAAATAGGTAGGAGTAAATTTACGTCTTGGGGAAATTCCAAATTAATTAAAGTTGTCATTCTAGAGTTTACCCACAGATACCGAGGGGGCAGTGCTTTTGCAGTTTAAAATTAAGCTGAAAGTGTTTTTCTTTTCTTCCCGTCTTGCTAAACCACATTCTTAGATACATAACTCAAGCGTTAGGCTGTATTTCATTCTAATGGGGAGAAAAAGGGTGGGTCTTCCCAGGATTCGTTTGCTAAATTCATCTTGGAGATACATGAGACGCCTCGAGTTATACTGTTCTCCAAGGGTCAAAAAGATGTTAAAGATGAGACAGCAAGCCATTCAAGTCAGTGTTTGAAAAGGCAGTCCCGTTTTCTCCTGTGATTTTGCATCATAGAACATTGGAAGTGGAAATCTGGATACAGAATTGAAGGGTTGAGGGAGACTGACCCTGTGAGAATCTGGAAAGAGCAAATCTGTGGCAGGGGGGAGGGAGGGGGTAAAATGTCTTCATGTGACTGCTTAAGGGGTGGAAAAAGAATGTGGAAAATTCATTTGGAAGGATGATACCATAAAAGACTCTCAGAAGGGTCTAAGATAGCAAGTCAGGCAAAGGGTAGAAAAACTTCACTTCTTTCTATGGCCACTACCCTTACCCTCCCCTTCCCAACACCTACCTTGGCCAGACCCCACCTGAATTATTGGCTTCTAAGTGACACACCATGGATGAGTAGGGCAGTCGATACAAGGGTTAATGACATATATTATTCTAACAACTTTCAGAGGAATAAGGAAAGTTTATCTTAGGTAAAGGAAGTCCTCAGAGAACATGGTACACATTTTGCGGAAGAGGAAATATGCCTGTTGTATAAAGTGTCAGTGGTTTGACATAATGGTTAACAGGAAGGTCTTACATTCATTCATTCCACAAAACATTTATTATGCATTATGTAGTAGGCAGTTTTAGACACTGGAAATGCAGTGAGATAGACTTTTGGTTTTGGAAAAAGAGTATCACTCTTCCTCTTCCATAATCAACATTATTGATTCTAAATAGAATTTTAAAAATTGATTTCATGTGTGGTTCCATTGCTCCTTTCTTTTTATAAGTTTTATTTTATTTTATTTTAACTTTTTATTTTGCATTGGAGTATGCTTATTGTAAGTACTGATGCTGAAAGTGAAGCTACAATACTTTGGCCACCTGATATGAGGAGCCAACTCATTGGAAAAGATCCTGATGCTGGGAAAGATTTGAAGGCAAAAGAGGGCAGCAGAGAATGAGGTGGTTAGATAGTATCACCAACTCAATAGACACGAATTTGAGCAAACTGTAGGAGATAGTGAAGGATAAGGAAGCCTGGCATGCTGCAGTCCATGGGGCAGCAAAGAGTCAGACACAACTTAGTCACTAAACAATGATAGCTGATTAGCAACGTTGTGACAGTCTCAGGTGGAGAGTAAAGTGCCTCTGCCATACATATACACGTATCCATTCTCCTCCAAACTCCCCTCCCATCCAGACTGCCATATAACATTAAGCACAGTTCCCTGTGCTATACAATAGGTCCCTGTTATCCATTTTAAATATACACTGCTCCTTTCCTTAGTCTCTGTTCTCTCTTCGTCTTTGTTCATATAGACGTGAAATCTCTGTGGTGGTTACAAGGACCAAACACAGTTCACTTTCAGAGTCTGACAATAAACCAATAAACTTTCTAAGGTATGAGGTATGAGCTTTGCAGTGATGGACTGGGCTGACTTCACATCTGCGAGTTTCCTATCATGAGGTCTTTCAAGCAGAATCTAGATGATTACTTGAAAGAGGTACCGTGGAAGTTATTCTAACACTTATGACAGAGGTGGGCTTGTTTTGAGATGGTGTAAAAAGAAGCGTAGTGTTGTGAAAAGATGCCTAGTGACTCAGAGTTCTGGTATTCATGTTTATACAGACGTTTAGTATTAGAGTTAGAAGTGAATTCCCACAAGCTCATCTCTCTCTCGTCCCTCTCTACCTAATGCTGTATCCTAGTCCCTGTCTTATAATGTTTTTGAATAATAGTCTTTTTTATTTTTCCTAGTTATTTTTCTTAACATTACTATGACTTTTTTTTTCTAATATCTTTCTGATATGGTACAACTTTTCAGAATATAGAAAATTCAGTTAACTTGGGATCCTCCAGACTTACTACCAGACTTAGGACATTAAATAAGAGTCTCTAAGGAAGAAATACTGTCCGTGGATAAGATAGTGCTAGGTTCCTGTTTCTCTGCCCTTTTGTTAAGTGAGTGATCATAGTAAACAAGAGGGGAAAATTGAACATAGAATCAATGATATATGACACTAACATGCATACATGCTAAGTCACTTCAGTCGTGTCCAACTCTGTGTGACCCTATGGACCATAGCCCACCAGTCTCTTCTCTCCACGGGATTCTTCAGGCAAGAATACTGGAGTGGGTTGCCATCCCCTCCTCCAGGGGATCTTCATGGCTCAGAGATCAAACCTGTGTCTCTTACATCTCCTGCCTTGGCAGGCGGGTTCCTCACCACCTGTGCCACCTGGGCTTCCTGTGATGCTTCTATGTTGTGCTTAGTCACTGAATTATGTCCGATTCTGTGACCCCACGGACTGTAGCCCACCAGGCTCCTCTGTCCATGGGGATTCTCCAGGCAAGAATACTGGAGTGGGTTGCCATGCCCTCCTCCAGGGGAGATTCCCAACCCAGAGATCAAACCCAGGTCTCATGCATCGCAGGTGATTTCTTTACCATCTGAGCCACCAGGGAAGCCCATTATACTAACAAGACATACAAAGTCTTTGTAAAAGTTTTCTGAGTTGCACTTGAGCCCTGTGACCTTTATGACATGGTTGAAGCCATGAGTCTAAAAATAATATCATGTCTGACTTGCATGATTCTACTAGTCATACAATTTTTGACCCTTATACATCACCCCAGCATTGCAAAGTGTTATGACATGGGTCTTGGTACCCTTAATATTATCAAATGGGACAAGTTAATGAAAGACTTTTGTTAAACTTTTCAAAGGAGTGAAAAATGTATGTAAGGTAACATGGGGTTGAAGACATCAGAAAAAGTCAGTTTGAATAATGAAGCAATGGCAATCTCAGTATGATTTGTTTGATATAATTCACAAGAGGCTAAAGTCATATCAGTTTCCTTTATTAAAAGACCCATTGGCAGAAAGGTGCCAATGGATTTTTCCCACTTAAGAACACATCTGATTCTTTCCTCGTGGTCCAGGGGTTGAGAATCCATTTGCCAAGGATGAATGAAGAGGATATGGGTTCGAACACTGGTTCAGGAAGATTTCACATGCCACAGGGAAACTAAGCCCATTTGCCACAACTACTGAAGCCTGTGCCCTTAGAACCCATGCTCCACAACAAGAGCACGCTTGGCTTGCCACAACAAGAGAAAGACGGCATGCAGCAACCAAGACCCCGCATAGCCAAAAAAGGAACACATCAGGAGCCTAGGTTTCCTTTCCACACAACACACAATTATGAGGAACATTGGTCAATGGAAAGGACTCAGAAGTGGCTACTTGTATCATCCACCATCTGGAAATGATTGAAAGGACTGAGTACATTTAGTATGACTAGGGTAGTGACTTGAGAGTCATCATCAAGTAACTGAAGAACAGACAGATGGAAGAAGAAAACCACCTATGCAATTCCAGATGTGAGAGCCAATCTAGGACCAGACGCATAATTTAACTTCAATATAAGGAGATATTTTCTAATGGTTCACATTATTTAAATATAGAAAGAATCTCCTTCTGAAATGTTCTTGTCATTGGATGTGTTCAAGAGGATGAGTAATAATCCCATTGGGGTTATTAGGGAAAGGATTCTTGTAATTGTTAGAAGAGCAAACTAGATGTTTCTTTTTACTTCAAATTATTATTGTTTTAACAGGGGTTCTATAAGTAAATTTGGTGGCTAGAAATCCTTGTGTTGTTCAGAGGCCTATAGAAAAAGGAATACCATGCTCTAAGGCCATCTGGCAGAGAAGTGACTTGGATGACCCTTTGCAAAAGGTCATCCAAATCACTTATGCAATCAATCAATCATTGATGGTAGATAGCACAACACTTGACGAAACTACAGATTTCCTAGACCATGTATCCCCAGTTTATTATCTAAAAGGGTTCTTTTCATTCCTGCATAGTTCTTTGGGAGAAAAAGGATACAGGAGAGCAGAGGGTGATATCCCAGGAGAATAGTAGGTATGTGAGAAAGGAATTTTGCTACCATTTTCCAATCACAACCATGTGTCAGAAGCTATTGAAAGGGTTTTGAAAGTTATGATGTCAGTAACTTTCTAGGCATTTCGTTTATTGACACACTGCTGGTAGGCTGAGAAAACTGATACCAGGAGAAATAGAATCTAGCTGATTAAATATATAATAATTAAATAAATAATTCAGGTATGTGATATTGTTGACTTTTATGTACACTAACCCATTCCCTCAACCTTATTCATGGAATGCCCAGTGGCCTCCTTACGGCCACATGGACATCTCTGCTTCCAGTTTCCTGTGCTTTCTGAACCCTATGTCTTACTAATCTCTCAACAGCATCTCTTTTCCTTTTTGGATACTTCTCATCCAAGTGTTGTGAGTAGAATGTGAAATAGATTTTATCAGAAGACAAAGG
Source organism: Odocoileus virginianus (assembly GCF_023699985.2). Lineage (NCBI taxonomy): Eukaryota > Metazoa > Chordata > Mammalia > Artiodactyla > Cervidae > Odocoileus > Odocoileus virginianus. Next base: position 31,660,358 of record NC_069688.1, read on the forward strand.
ATGTTTTCATAGAGACACATAGCAAATAACTTGAACACTGAATGTAGGCAAACCCTTGTTATGAAAAAGCTTCTGGACAATTTGTCACTGGCCATTTCTCCCAGACAGCATTTCTTTTTTTTCTTACACACAGCATTTCTTGACAGGCTACAGATATTGTTATACATACACTCTAGGTGTTATGTTGTCCACCTCCATCGCTCTTCCATGTTCCCCTCCTTCCATTGCTTTTATTCCAGATCCAAATGCTAATGTCCTTCTTAAGCAGAGCTGTTGAGCTTCTCTCCTCTTACTCATACCATCACATTCTCACTTTCCAGAGCTGAAGTTGCCAGTTGAGTATTCAAAATACCAGTATATGGGGTTTTGTTTTTCCTACTAATTTCTCTTTTAGGTTATCTAATGGAACCTCTGATTGCTATATCACTGAAACCAGACCTGATTGTTGAGGATAGAGAGTTCAGTGGAAGCAAAGTGAGATTTAAAGGGAAAAAAGATTGATCTAAATACCAGCTTTGGGAGGGGACATATGTACACCTATGGTTGATTTCATGTTTATGTATGACAGAAATTAAACCAATATTGTGAACCAGTCATCAATCAACTAAAAATAAATACATATTTAAAAAATAAAAATAAACAGTACATAAATACCAGCTTTGCCTTTTAATGGCTGTGTGACCTTGGGCAATAAACACAACCTCTCTGAATCTCTCTGTCTTCATAAAATGGGAATGACTTTTATCTTAGGGAATAATTATGAGGATTACCAGAGCATATGTAAACAAATCATTCAAGGATTGATACTTGGCATACACTAATATCTCAATAAATGTTTATTTCTATTATCTTAATTTCTTTCTTTTTCTAGCCTGTTTTCAATGTCTTATAACCATGTTCTGATCTATAGCTTGAAATCTTGAGGAATATTTGTGCTATTGAAATATTGAACAAACAGATAAGTTTGCTAAGACAAGTAAAGTTTATAGATAAATTCTAACCTTTTCTTTATATATTGTAAAACCAAATTCCTACATTATTATACACCCAAACAATGGAGTTGAAGAACTAGATTCCAATAAAGCAGAAAGCAGGATAACCATTGACAAAGAATTTATTTGGGAGGACAACCAAGCTTTTAAATGATGTGATTGTGTGGAACATTCCACATACTGTTAATATGCTTTCTTCATTGGTGGCAGCTGATGGAATTTTTTCGTTCTGGGGGGTGACAGAGAATTCACTCAGAGAATGATGTCAAGCAGGGTGAAAGTTTGGAATCTAAGTTGGACACAGGCCGATCCTACAGCAGCTCTTTGGAAATTCTAATGACAATTTGATAATGGAAAAAGAGTGCTGTTTACAGCTAAATTTCAAAAATTATGTCCTTTTTCCCTTTGGCAATTTTTATCCTTAGCAATCTTTTCTGCCTCCTACTCACAGACTGGCCGGACAATAGCATCAAATCAATTTTGATTTTCATGCAAATAAAATACACTAACTTAATGGGAAGTGAAAGAGCTGGCTTCAGAATAAATCTTTGTTGAAAGACAGTTGAATTTTATTTAAAATGGAAGTGAAACAAAGTTGAATTTTATGGCATTGCTTTAAAAGACACTGTCTTACACTGTTTAGGATTTGACCCATATAAGGTAGAGACTAGAATCAACCAATCCCACCATATACATTTCAACTGTTCGATAGCATAGGTTGGGTCCTCTTTTTAATATATGTGTTTTCATTTTTATTTATTTATTTTTCCAATAATTGTTTTCCCCTCAAAATACTAAGTTAGTGTTTAAATATAGAACAAGTCCAAGTATAGAACTGTGTTGGAATAGACACAAAATAAAATGCCCTAATCATTATCATCCTGTTTCATTTAATTTGTAAAGTTCCTTGCAGCTTCCAAATCTATCTTCTAAATTTCCTTTGCTTCAGTTTTCAGTCCAATATTGATAAGGTCATTTTCCCTAAACTACAGTTGAAGGTACTGTAACCTAACAGAGGTGAAGGGATTCACCAAATCCATCTATTTGAAAGCAACATCACTGCTTTCTTCTAGATCTAATTTCCTGGCTGAGTGAGTTTTGGTGGTAGGAAGTAAACACACGTCGTTTTGATATTGGAGCATCGGTTTTAATCTATGGTGAGTTATTTTCTCTCCCCAAGACTACAGCCTCACTATAATCTCCCAGATGTCCTCAGAAGTCACCCTAATGGGTGACATATTCGCTTTTGTCTTACAATAGCACTCCCGTCCCCTGCCCAAGTCTTCATGTTTTATGTTGACTATTGGTGACAAAATTATGATGACTCTTTTTAAAAATAATTTTATTTATTTATTTATTTTTGACTATGCTAGATTTTCATTGCTGCATGGGTTTCTCTCTAGTCGTGGTGCACAGGCTTCTGATTGTGGTGGCTTCTCTTGTTATGGAGCATGGGATTTTGGGCATGTGGGTTTTAGTAGTTGTAGTTTGCGGGTTCAGTAGTTGTGGCATGTGGACTCAGTCGTTGTGGCTCCTGCACTCTAGAGCACAGGCTCAATAGCAATGGCACATGGGCTTAGGTGCTCCATGGCATGTGGAATCTTCCCAGATCAGGGATCAAACCTGCATCTCTTGCATTGGCAGGTGGATTCTTTACCTCTGAGCCACCAGGGAAGCCTTGGCTATGGAGACTTATATCTCATTTTATTTAGACCAGATTTTGCAAGGGGTCACATCTATGAAGAGGAGAGTGTACTTTCTCTCCTCAATGGAGACATGGAGAAAATTAATGCCAATAGGGTTCCAGTTCGGATGACTATACAAAACCATCAAGATACAGGTGTCATAGAACAGTATACAGTCTCAGGCACCACCCGGCTGTTGAACTTTTAATGAAGCAGCTATGTTCTCCTTTCTTCTTTCTTTCATCCTCATAAGGATATAGGCCAGAGAGACCTTGCAACTTTGGAAGATTTTGGAGGGTCAAAAAATGATTTCTCTGTCACCAAAGAAAGCTACTCAGGTATAGTGTGAAGCTGTGATGACTATACAGAGCTCTCAGCACTCAGCTCTCAAAAAGATGTTGTATTTGGGGAAGTTTTGAATACATAGAAATTAAAAACTATCTAAGGTATGAACTGTCTGGCTATATAACAGATGATGTCTTCCCTGGTGGCTCAGATGGTAAAGAATCTGCCTACAATGCAGGAGATCTGGGGCTTCAATCCCTGGGTAGGGAAGATACCCTGGAAAAGGAAATGGCATGCCCCTCCAGTTTTCTGCCTGGGAAATCTCATAGATAGAGGAGCCTGGCTACAGTCCATAGGGTTGAAAGAGTCTGGCACAACTGAGCAACTAACACTTTCACTTTCACAACAAATGATTTAAAAATTAGTAACTTTCATACCCATGGGTCTGCAGATTGACTGTGTTTGCTGAGTCAGAGAAGGTCTAAGGAAATTCAGAGAAGAAAGGCAAGAATCCAAGTGCAGAATGCTACCTGTTATCTGTCCTCTGGACTCAAGGACTGTGGAGTCACTAGTAGAGGGCATAGGGCATAGCACATCCCGAGAAAGATGTATATCTTTTACGAACAGAATCATGGACCTAATTGGTTTTGCCTATCTCTCTTTGGACAGCTGGGTACTGATTCTAAATATCAGGGAAGTTTAGGATTATATCCACAGCAATACCCCAAATGATTTCTAGGTAAGGATATTTTTTATAATTTTATAATTTGTTTATGTATTTTTGGCTGTGCTGGTTTGTGGCTTTTCTGCTGGTGTTTGGCTTTACTGCTGTGCACAGGCTTTCTTTAATTGCCGTGAGTGAGGGCTACTCTTTTGTTGCAGAGTATGGGCTCTAGGCATGTGGACTCAGTAGATAAGGCACACAGGCTTAGTTACCCTATGGTATGTGGAATCTGCCTGGTCCAGGGCTCAAACAAACTCATGACCCCCGCACTGGCAGGCAATTCTTAGCCACTAGACCACAACGGAAGTCCTTTAGCTAAGGATTTTATAAAGACAAAATATGTATTTGTTGACATGCTTAACCCAGGACTCAATTAAAAGAGTAGCATGCTGTGTACACACATATACAAAACAAACTATTAAAGGACACATGCTGTCCTGTGCTAAATTGCTTCAGTCGCGTCTGACTCTGCGCGACCCCGTGGACTGTAGCCCACCAGGCTCCTCTGTCCATGGGACTCCCCAGGCACATATGAAGTAATAAATCCAATTTCACATTCCTCTTCACTTAGACGCTAAGACACACAGGGACCAACCAGTAGGTGATCACCTCCGGAAATAACCAATAACATTAACGTCAAGGTCTGAGGTTTATAAATCTACCAAGGGACTGTGTTCTGTTCTGTTCTGGTCTGCATTCTTCAACTTTTGCATCCTGAGTTTTCTGTGGTGGAACCCATAGCACTGAGAGGAAATGATTTTTTTGTTGGGTGAACATGCAAATGAGTTTCACTGATGTTAATCTTCATTGTATATAGTTTTATTTCAGTCCCAATTTCATTTCCTTTTATTCTGGAGCTTATGGAGGCCGTGTGCCTGGTTTTGAGTGTAGTGACATAGAATCAGCAAAGTGAAACTGAGAGTGTTAGTGTTAGTCACTCAGTAGTGTCTGACTATCTGTGATCCCACGGACTGTAGCCTGCAGTCTCCTATATCCATGGAATTCTCCAGGCAGGAATACTGGAGTGGGTTGCCATTCCCTTCTCCAGGGGGACTGCCCAATCCAGGAATCAAACCCGAGTCTCCTGCATTGTGGGCAGATTCTTTACCATCTGAGCCACCGGGGAAGCCATGAAGCCACCAGGGAATCAGCAAATCACACTAACGCTTCATCCTTTCCCAGTATTTTTCTGCTTGTTTCTGTAGCAGCAGTGTACACTCTACAGTGCTTTATTTATTTATTTATGTTTTTGCTGGCAAGTGCTGTATGGTGAATGCATTTCTCTATGAAGATCATAAAAACAAGCCAAAAAACCCTCCAGAGCTTTATAGAGATGGAAAGAACTCCATAAAGATGAGCTCTGTTTGTAACTTTATTCAACATTCTCTGAACCAGTGTCTAACTGCTTAATCGCCTCATCACCAAGAGTCTATGCTCTCCATGTGTGCAAACACACAAACACAAAAGACACACATCAAGGAATCATGCAATCTCCATGTTATTAATATAAGGGTCTCTAAATCTCTCTAGAGATTTGTCATCCAGACATCCTCACCCAGTGATAGCTTCCCTTCATACTTTTTCTATGCCTTTATAATAATTAATTCTACCAGAAGGGTGCACAAGAATAGGAACCCAGCTAAATTCTGTGGTTGCCAATTTCACTGTTGTCTCTCCTACTTCTTAAGGATACTTTGCTTTTATTACATTGAGCAGGATTCCATCTTCCCATAAGCACCTCTCTGTGGTCCTAATTAACCTTATTGGATTAAAATCACCTATAAAAACTTAGTTTTGCTGCTCTCTGCACACCACACTGTGGATTCTTGGGACAGAATATTTGCTCAGGGACTCCATAATTTTTACTTACCTGCTTATCGCTTTAGTTCTCTCCTTAACTCAACTGGATACACCAAGAGGCCTCCAGGGTAGAATAAGGAGTACCAAGCAATTAAGAGATGCTGAGAGTTATAGGAAGATTGAGAATTGTTGGGGCTGGTGTCTGGGGAGTCATAGCCAGGGCCTGTAGCCCGGAGACAGATGATTTTGATTTCCCACCTTCTCTCTGATGTCCTTGCTGACAGATGATGTGAAACTAGCTCCCCCGAGCCTAGTTTGTCTGCATTTACTGGGATTGCAGGTGTTTGGCTCCATCCTATTAATGGAAAATGATACAAGTTGTCTCTCAAGACTTAGTGCAGAAGGATCTCATGTATCATAGAAAACCAGAACATTAGAGAGTTGACTTTAAAGAAGATCTAGTCTCCCCCTAGTTTTATCTACTTTTATATTTAAATTATTTTCTTCCCTCTAGACCTCAAGGATAAAGCACTGAAATAATTGTAGTTCCCAAGTAGTTCAGTGTTATCATTGATGGACATGTCTTGCTCTTATTTATTTCTTTTTAGTTCTATCTCCTTTACTGTTCACTTCTCCATTCTCCTTTTCCCAGCAAGGGCACTCACTCTAATGCCCTTAAAGATGTATGGTTCTTTGAAAAAATAAATGTTATTTTATGTATATATATGTTTCAAGCTTGCATAAATACATGGCATGTTATATCTCACAGTTCTTCCTTCTTTTTCCACCGCCATTTGGTTTGCATGTTTGTCTTCTGGGATGCTTGAGACAGCTACTTAGTGAACACTGAACATGTTCACCACTCTCTATTCATCTTTCCATCCACAGATGCATACCTGGGTTGCTATCAATGCCACATCTAAATACACAATCCCGAGAAGCTCATTCTTGTATGGACCTAAGGATGATCCTCTCTGGGATATATATTAAGAAGGGAATTACTAGGGTTTACTAATATTTAGTTTCTTTTTCCCCCCTAATATTTAATTGCATTAAATTCTTCAAATTGCTTTCCAGGTAACTGCATTAGCCTACAATTCCATCTGCAGGTGTGTTTCCTTTCAACCATAAATATGTGAAATATGTTGTTATTCTTGTTTTGTGTGGAGTCAGTCTGCCTATAGTGATGCTATAGACTAGGAATGCCAGGAGGCGCTCACTTAGAATGGAGCTATTATTTTGCACAGGGCAAAATACTGTGAAAGTCTCTCAGTCGTGTCTGACTCTTTGCGACCCCATGGAATAGGCCATTGTATTCTCCAGGCCAGAATACTGGAGTGGGTAGCCATTCCCTTCTCTAAAGTATCTTCCCAACCCAGGGATCTAACCCAGGTCTCCCATATCGCAGGCAGATTCTTTACCAGCTGAGTCACAAGGGAAGCCCATCAGGCTTTCACTTGGCCCTGTACTATTCAGGGCAAGAGCCCACAGACATTTCCCTGAAGAGCCAGTGTTGCACTGGAACGGCTCCTGTGGTTCTTATTATGATTGCTAGATGCACCTCAGTCGCAGCCATCCCGGAACTTTGAAAAAAACAAGCTTGTTTTTTTAATTGAGGTATAGTTGATTTGCAATGTTATATTAATTTCTGTTGTGCAGCAAAGTGATTGTTATACATACATATATATATATATATACATACATTCATTTTTATATTCTTTCTGTATGATTTATCATCACTATTGAATATAGTTCTCTGTGCTATACAGCAGGACCTTCTTATTTATCCATTCTCTATATAAAAGTTTTCATCTGCTAACCCCAAAATTCCCACTCTATCCCTCCTGCAACCCTCTTTTTCTTGGCAGCCACCAGTCTGTTCTCTATGTTTATGACTCTGTTTCATAGATAGGTTCATTTGTGCCATATTTTAGATTCTACATATAAGTGATATCATACGGTATTTGTCTTTCTCTTTCTGACTTAAACTTCAGTTAGTATGATAATCTCTAGCTGCATCCATGTTGCTGCAGATGGCATTACTTCATTCTTTTTTTGTGGCTGAGTAATATTCCCCAGGAACCAAAAGCTAAATATCAGTTGTTTGGACTATAATCTAAAAGACTAATTGTCCGAGAGAACAGCATCGAAACATGTATATTATCTATGGTGAAACAGATCACCAGCCCAGGTTGGATGCATGAGACAAGTGCTCGGGCCTGGTGCACTGGGAAGACACAGAGGGATTGGGTAGAGAGGGAGGTGGGAGGGGGGATCGGGATGGGGAATACATGTAAATCCATGGCTGATTCATGTCAATGTATGACAAAACCCACTACAATATTGTAAAGTAATTAGCCTCCAACTAATAAGAATAAATAAAAAAAAAGACTAATTGTCAGGCACTTACACTTATATACACCACTTTATGATGTTTGCCAAATTAATGGGTATAAAATAATTTAATGTAATTCTGAATTACATTTCTCTGATTACTTGTGCATTAAGCATCTCATTTTATATTTGTTAGCTTTTCATGTTTCATTGTCTGTGAATTGCCTATTTGTAACTTTTGCCCATTTTTTTAACTTAGTTCACCAGTTTTTAATGTACATTTATAGAAATTATTTGACTATTCTAGATATTTAACTTCTGTTAGTTTTTCACATTGTTGATATCTATCCCAATAAGTCTGCATAGGTTAATTTTGTCAATGATGTGTTTTATATTAAAACATCCTTAAGTATGCAGATGACACCACCCTTATGGCAGAAAGTGAAGGGGAACTAAAAAGCCTCTTGATGAAAGTGAAAGAGGAGAGTGAAAAAGTTGGCTTAAAGCTTAACATTCAGAAAACTAAGACCATGGCATCTGGTCCCATCCCTTCTTGGCAAATAGATGGGGAAACAGTGGAAACAGTGTCAGACTTTATTTTGGGGGGCTCCAAAATTACTGCAGATGGTGATTACAGCCATGAAATTAAAAGACGCTTACTCCTTGGAAGGAAAGTTATGACAGACCTAGATAGCATGTTAAAAAGCAAAGACATTACTTTGTCAACAAAGGTCCGTCTAGTCAAGGCTATAGTTTTTCCAGTGGTCATGTATGGATGTGTGAGTTGGACTGTGAAGAAAGCTGAGCCCCGAAGAATTGATGCTTTTGAACTGTGGTGTTGGAGAAGACTCTTGAGAGTCCCTTGGACTGCAAGGAGATCCAACCAGTCCATCCTAAAGGAGATCAGTCCTGGGTGTTCATTGGAAGGACTGATGCTGAAGCTGAAACTCCAATACTTTGGCCACCTAATGCGAAGAGTTGACTCATTGGAAAAGACCCTGATGCTGGGAGGGATTGGGGGCAGCAGGAGAAGGGGATGACAGAAGATGAGATGGCTGGATGGCATCACCGACTCGATGGACATGTAAACTCCGGGAGTTGGTTATGGACAGGGAGGCCTGGCGTGCTGTGATTCATGGGGTCGCAAAGAGTCACACACGACTGATCGACTGAACTGAACAGAACTGAACTGAACTTGCAAGTAATTTTTTCACCTTATGGCTTGTGCTTTGGGAACTTTACTTAAGAAGTTCTCATTTCAAACTTATAAAAATGTTCCCATACATTTTCTTCTGTTAGTTTTATAATTTTCCCTTTCAAGATTGGGCTGAATCCCTATGTGTTTTTATATATGGTGAGAAGTAGAAATCCAATCCCATTTTTTAAAATATAATGAGCCATTTTATCCAAGCCTATCTATTCAATGATTCAACATTTCCCATCAGTTAGTGAGTGTCACCACAATGATAAATCAGTTTCTCATATTTACACAGGTCTATTTGGAGCTCTCTACTACGTTTTATTGGTATATTTATTTGTTTTTATGTACTACACCCTATTTCTGGCTTCATTATGTCTTCATGTCTAGCCATGAAAGCTTCTCGCTTTCCTGTTCATCTTAAAAATGAACAACTATTCATTTATTTTTATATTTTTATCCAAGTTTTGGAATGAGTTTATATGGAATTTTGGTTGGAATAGCATTACATTATACATTAATTTCAGGAAAGTACCATGTTTATTATATTAATTAGCCTTACTCATGATCATGGTATACTGCTACACTTTGTAAATTTTCTTTTACATATTTAATAGAGTTTAAGATAATTCTTGATGAAATCTTGATTGATTTTTATAAATTTGTTGATAAGATTTGTTGCTTTGATAGAATGTTTTAATTTCTATTATATTTTTTAATTATTGATAGAGGAACCACTATTGATTTAAGCACTATTAAATTTGTTGACTTCTTTGGATACAAGATTTAGAGTTTGTATCTCTAAACATTAAGTTATGAATATCTCAGTTTATTCCAATCAATTTTATACCTTTAATAAAGTTAAGATTTTTTTCCAAAAAATTTATGGATATTTTTGCTCAGTTAGTGCCTAGATATTGCACATGTTTTTTAAAATGTGCTCTTCTAAATCATTTCATCAGAGAGGAATACAGCTGGTTTCATAAGGTGATCTCAAATCTAGCAACCATGTTTATCTCTGACTTTTCCAACATTATTTCTGTTTTTTTAGGTTTTCTAAGTTAACTACATTACCTGCAAATAATGGCAGTTTCATCTCATTCTCTTCTATATATATTTCTCCTTAAAAAAAAAATTATACTAAAATACTTCTCTACTCAGACCAAAGTCAACATCCTGCCAATACCTAGGAGGTCTCACTGTGCCGCCTCAGACCTCCGACCTCAGTCAGCTGCTCTCTGCTTTAGTCCTCTTTCACCAGACGCTCTGAACACCTTTCTATCCCTGAAACTTACCAGGTCCAGTTTGCCTGAGGGCTTTCCAGGATCAACTGCATTTGCATGAGCTGAGAAAGAGTGCTTTGCAACCAGAGCACCTTACTTGCTGCACTTTAGTCCAAGTTATGCTTTACATTTCATTTTATGTCTGTCTGGAAAGCTTTTATCTCAGTATCCACATTACTCCTTCACTTCTTTCAAGTATTTGCTTAGATAGTCCCTCCCTAGGACACTTAAAATGGACAGAGAGTACTCTGCAAACACTTTTTATCTATCTTTCTTGCTTTATTTATTTTTTTCTACAACATTTATAACTACTTAGCATGGTCTTAACACTTAAATCTATTTGTTTTTCTTTTTTTTTTCTTTTTTTGCTTCTCTTTCTCCCCAACATAATGTCTATAAGGGCAGATATTTTTTGTCTGTTTTGCTTACTATCGTATCCTCAATGCATATAACTGTGTCTGGCATATAAAAGAGGCCCTATAATTATTCGTTGAAAAGTAAAGAAATGAATAGGTGAATGAATACTATTTATGTTCTTATCTTGTTCTACATAAAAAATAGAATTCACCTTACATTTGCCCAATTGTAGGAGGTTAGCAGTAGGTTTTTGACAATTAACCTCTATCAAATTAAAGTTAAATCTTGTGTATTCAATATCATTTCTTAAGGTAAATAAAAGAAAATAAATTCAGTTTTAAAAAGCCTTTATAGCATACAAAAAGGATATTGATATCTAAGTTAAAAAGTGTATGAAAAATATTAGAATGAAGTGAAAAAGAAGTTACAACAGTGACTATCTCTACATTGTGGTACTATAATTTTATTATATGTATAAGTTTTTTATATTAAAAATAATAGATAAGATTCAAATAAAATGAGAATAACCTCATGGCTAGGCAATTAAACTACTCAAGAGTTTCCAAGAACATTAAGTTCCATTTTATTCTATTTATTTCCATTTACCAATTCTTTACTGAGCAACACACTGTGCCAGATGCTAGGAAAGATACGAAGATGAATAAAACACAAGCTGTGTCATTAAAAGAGTTTATAATCTGATGTACACCAGCCATGCAAGGGAGTGAAGTGCTGAGTGTGCACTAACTATGGAACTCTTGACCCTCTGAGCTCCAAATTGGAATCCTGGCACTACATTTGAGCCTTAAAAATTTCCACCCCAGGAGCGTGTTTGACGTAATTCTACCCTGGACAAAAAGGTACTGCCCCAAAAGATGACTTAAGAAGGAACCTCAAAAACTGGAAGAGGTATGGAAATTGTTTTGAAATGGAAGAAAGAGAATAAAATATGGTAGGTTGACTAGAAGGTGACTTGGCCAGATGGACTGACGGACGGCAGAGGATGTTAGAGTGATGATGGGAGAGGACAGCGTGAGTCAGTGATGCTGCCCATGCACTTCTAAGGGCATTCTGTCCATGGAGAGCATAGCTTAAGAGATGGGCTAGTACAGCAACGCAACAGAATAGACCAGAACCCAAAGAGGTTCTTTCTTTGTTGTAGGCAACACACGTTCCTACTGTAGGCAACAATTTGTCTTGAATTTCATGGAAGATGTCCTGGCAAAGCTCTGACAACTGGCATCCTTATTGGTAGCTGGGTAGTGAGGGATTCAATCCTCAAACCAAACTCTCAAACTACTCTGAGTACATGCCAGCTCTGGTCCTTCAGGAAGCAGATGTTGAGATGAAGTTAGAGCTGCAAGAGGTTCCCTGTAAGAAATGTTTGAAAGATAAAAGGGGAAGGAAAATGATTAGGAAGGGGAAGCTTTCAGATCTGCCATTCAGATCTAATATCTGTGAAATGAAAAGCAATGGACACAAGACTGAGTAGGGAGAGCTTTATACGAAACAGGAGAAACTCTGGAGCAAAGATTCCTGATATTGAGGAGAAATGAATGGATCCTCATATCTTCTTAATGATTCATCATTTGCCGAGGGCTATGTAGGAAGCCAGAATCTTACCTTGAAAGTTGAGATCAACGAAAAGGCTCTGAAGTTGCAGGCCATCATCCAACTGCCCTCTTTGCAGCTGAAGGGCAAGTTTTTTCTTGAAGGGACATCTCAGTGGACTTATGACCTTCGATCAGTAAGACTGCAAGGATCGAGCACACATATACAAGGGCTGGCTTTGCATAGATGCATGGACAGTGTGTTTATAGTCACACCGCATAAGGCGAAGTTTATCAGTACAGACACTAATGGGTATACAGTTGTGGTGGTGAGCGTTTGTCCGTTCTCTTCTGACAGCCTCATTTTTCTTAGTGAAGTAGAAAGCAAAATTACCTATTGAGTCTGAGGATAGGAGAGGAGCCATAAGAGGTTCGAGAACAGAGACAGGTGTGGTACCAAGTGGAGAAAAAAAGTGAAAGGAAAAGCTTTAGTCCTCAGTCATGTCCAACTCTGTGAGACTCCATCGACTGTAGCCCACCAGGCTCCTCTGTACATGGAACTCTTGTACAGGTGAGAATACTGGAGCAAGTATTCCCTTCTCCAGGGGATCTTCCTGACCCAGGGATCAAACCTGGGTCTCACACATTGCCAGCAGATTCTTTACCGTCTGAGCAACCAGGGAAGCCTACTAAACGGAGAAGGACATTCCTTCAAAAGATTCAGTATATGTGTATATTTGGACAAGTAACTTTGTGTGGTTTAGAGTGTTACTGGAGGAGGTTAGGATGAGGCTGGAAATAAAGGTTGAGACCAGGTTATGAGTGGCTCTGAATGGCATGTGAATAATTTACAGTTTTTTGTTCATAAATTGTAGAGAACTATTTGTGGTTCGAATGAAGGAAACATTAATTAGAATAGTGTTTGTGTTGAAAATATGTCTTTTCACATCACGGAAAGTAAATTAGAGAGAGAAGTATAGGTACCCCTCACTATGTGAACACTTGATATTCAAATACACTCTAACTACTTGCAAAATACTTGTTCTAAACTTACTACTTTAGTTGAAATACTTGTAAATGAAGCTACATGTTAATACATGGGCTAGCAAAAATTGTTTAAACTGAAATCTGAACAAAAGGATTCAGAGGGGACTACTCCCATCTCTTCTCTATTCTGAAAGGATGGTATCTTATGCTCCTATTTTAAAACCATTTTATGTATCCTTGCTACCATCTTCCTGACATTATCAAGTAAAAATATTTTTAAAGAGAAGGTCAGTTTTCATTCCAATCCCAAAGAAGGGCAATGCCAAAGAATGTTCAAACTACTGCACAATTGCACTCATCTCACACACTAACAAAGTAATGCTCAAAATTCTCCAAGTGAGGCTCCAACAGTACATAAACCGTGAATTTCCAGATGTTCAAGCTGGATTTCGAAAAGGCAAAGGAACCAGAGACCAAATTGCCAACATCGACTGGATCATCAAAAAAGCAAGAGGGTTCCAGAGCTTTATTGACTATGCCAGAGCCTTTGACAGAGCCTTTGCTCTGTGGACAGAGCACAAAAAAACTGTGGAAAATTCTTAAAGAGATGGGAATACCAGACCACCTTATTGGCCTCCTGAGAATCTGTATGCAAGTCAAGAAGCAACAGTTAGAACCAAACATGGAGCAACAGACTGGTTCCAAATTGGAAAAGCAGTACATCAGGGCTGTATATTGTTACCCTGCTTATTTAGCTTATATGCAGAGTACATCATGCAAAGCACAATGGATGCTTTGGATGAAGCACAAACTGGAGTCAAGATTACCGGGAGAAATATCAATAACCTCAGATATGCAAATGACCACCCTTATGGAAGAAAGTGAAGAAGAACTAAAGAGCCTCTTGATGAAAGTAAAAGCGGAGCATGAAGAATTTGGCTTAAAACTCAACATTCAGAAAACTAAGATCATGGTATCTGGTCCCATCACTTCATGGCAAATAGATGGAAAAATAGTGGAAACAGTGACAGACTTTAATTTCTTGAGCTCCAAAATCACTGCAGATGATGACTGCAGCCATGAAATTAAAAGACACTTGCTCCTTGGAAGAAAAGTTATGACCAACCTAGGGAGCATATTAAAAATCAGAGACATTACTTTGCCAACAAAGGTCCATCTAGTCAAAGCTATGGTTTTTCCAGTAGTCATGTATGGATGTGAGAGTTGGACTATAAAGAAAGCTGAGTGCCAAAGAATTGATGCTTTTGAACTGTGGTTTGAGGAAGACTCTTGAGAGTCCCTTGGACTGCATGGAGATCCAACCAGTTCATCCTAAAGGAAGTCAGTCCTGACTATTCATTGGAAGGACTGATGTTGAAGCTGAAACTCCAATACTTTGGCCACCTGATGCAAAGAACTGACTCCTTAGAAAAGACCCTGATGCTGGGAAAGATTGAAGCTGGGAGGAGAAGGGGACAAAGAGGATGAGATGGTTGGATGGTATCACCGACTTGATGGACATGAGTTTGAACAATCTCTGAGGACTGATTATGGACAGGGAAGCCTAACATGCTGCAGTCTATGGGGTCACAAAGAGTCCGACATGATTGAGTGACTGAACTGAACTGAGGAAATAACTTTAAAGAAAGGAATTATCATACACTTTAAAAAAAAGCTCATACACTTAAAAGAAATGCTGGAGGTGATAGAATATATTGAGGAAAGTGAATGCTTTCAATATATAAGGCTGGGCCATACACATGTCTGTATCTGTTGAGCCTGTGATAAAAAAAATAAATGTTGTGGAAGTGTTGTTGATGCTGGAAAGCTCCACTGTGTTACTTGAGAATAACATAATATTTTTTAATAAGTAGAGAAATATCTTATGTAATGGCTTCAGAGCTTCACTCAGCATGGAATGTCATTTAGCACCATGTTGAGATAGCAGAAGGCACTAGAAGTTTCTAAAGATCTGAAGAAAGCAATGGAGAAAGGGAATGATGGGTGGGAGAGATGAGTTTCAAAGCAAGTCAGAAATGTTTTGAGAAACCTGAGAAGCTGTAAGATTTGACAATTTGAAGATTCTTGGCAGGCTCACTCTAAACACTTCAGAGCAAGGGGTAAAAGACAATCCAGCCTACAGTCAACCCAAGCTTGCCTTGACCAGCTCCATCACATCTTTGAGAGGTCTCATCCACCTGAGTGTAGACACTCTAGCCCATACTTCAAAACTCCACCCATTGACTCTCTTCCAACCCCAGGCTCAACAAAGGGCTATGCATAACCAGTCTCTGTGTGGCATCCAACTTTTGTAGCACCAACCTAGAGAAAGGCCTGTGCAGGCCCTGGAAGTGAACTTGTATCCATGTGGGCAGGGGGCTCTGGGGTTTTAGATACCCCGATTCTGCTTTACAAGAGGGACAGAGACACAAGGTGGTCATGTCCTCTTTATCTATAGGAAGGGATCTGGGAAAGGGAGGACCAGGGATAAACCCAGGGTAGGTTTGCTGAGATCTAAAGGCACTATTGTTTAAGCATTGCCACTAATAGTGAAGGTGAAACAATCTTAACAAAATAGAGGGAACCATCAATGACAAAAAGGAAGAGCCATGAATAGTAGAGGATAAACCTTTGAAAGAAACTTTAGGTGATGTAGGTAAATTATTGCTATTGTTTGTGACTATGATCCTAATCTGAATAGGAACATCAAATTTACAAAAGTGGTAAATTTACATGCACCACCTCGTACTGAAAGAAGCTGTTTAATTGCAACCAAAGGACTTCAAAATGGTTGCTAATGAGAATTCCATCCCAATGCTTTGTCTATGGTTTTAGATGGCCCTCTATTTTTAAAGTATTGGGTGCCAATAAGTGAAACTGTAAACATCAGACATCAACATTTTCGCTTGTTTTTTCACCCACTCATTAAATCTAATCTTTGTCACCGCCAAAACTCCAGCGACTCCATCCTCCCCCTTCTTAACACTAAACCTAACTCAAGCAACTTTTTAATCAGTACTAAACTATTTTTTCCCCTAAAATTTTTAAAATGCTATTTGCTTTCTTTATATACCCTAAGCATATTACTGGGTTTCCCGGGTGGCTCAACTATAAAGAATCTGCCTGCCAACACAGGAGACTCAGGTTTGATCCCTGGGTGGGGAAGATCCCCTGGAGAGGGAAATGGCCACCTGCCCCAGTATTCTTGCCTGGAGAATTCAATGGACAGAGGAGACTGGAGGGTTACAGGTCATGGGATTTCAAAGAGTCAGGCACGACTGATCATATGCACACAAACATAAAACCATATTTCATATTAGCATTGTAGTTATATTCATAGAAGTATAAAAGGAAAATATGCAAAAATTCTTGTAGTTTCCTTGTGTACTGCAGATAAATATATTCACTCTGTCCATTAAATATTAGATAATTTGTGTTTTATATGCTTTGTATCAGAGAAGACAATGGCACCCCACTCCAGTACTCTTGCCTTGAAAATCCCATAGAGGGAGGAGCCTGGTAGGTGCGGTCCATGGGGTCACTAAGAGTCAGACACAATTGAGCGACTTCACTTTCACTTTTCACTTTCATGCATTGGAGAAGGAAATGGCAACCCACTCCAGTGTTCTTGCCTGGAGAATCCCAGGAATGGGGGAGCCTGGTGGGCTGCTGTCTATGGGATCACACAGAGTCAGGCACGACTGAAGTGACTTAGCAGCAGCAGCAGCAGCATGCTTTGTATCACAAAGGAATCCTTGAAGGATTACTGTACAAATATTTACAATAGTGTTTCTATACCTAGCTGAGGAGAAAGGCCCACTTATTTTAGAAATTTCCAATCTCACACAAATCTTACACAAACTATAATAAAAATAAATTATAAACCTAACAAGTAGGTTAAATTGATCGAATTCAGGGAGCACTGTTTGGTGGTAACCTTCCCCACTGTGGTACCTATGCTGCAGAGAAGAGCTAAAGATAGCTCTTCAAGGGAGTGTACTTCAAAGCCACTGGAGAAAGGTGGTTAGGAGTTGGGTGAGCAGATTGACTTGAAACATCCACTCTAGCATTTCAAAGGCATTCTAAATCTTGGGACACCTTATTCTATAATGCACAAGAAAATTCTGACATTTAAATTTTACTTAGTGTAATGGTACCTTTGGGTTAAGGTTGACTCAACCAACCAAGTGAAATGCCAAAGCTAATACATGACCTATGAAATGGTGCATTGAATCCAGGCTCTACTCATCCATATTGATGAATGAAACCAACATACTTCTTTCACTGTGGTTCAATTGTGGTGCTGGAGAAGACTCCTGAGAGTCCCTTGGACTGCAAGACCAAACCAGTCAATCCTAAAAGAAATCAGTCCTGAATATTCATTGGAAGGACTGGTTCTGAAGCTGAAGACCCCAATACTTTGCCCACCTGATGAGAAGAACTGACTCATCTGAAAAGACTCTGATGCTGGGAAAGATTGAGGGCAGGAGGAGAAGGGGACAACAGAGGATGAGATGGTTGGATGGGATCACCGACTCAGTGGACATGAATTTGAGCAAACTCTGAGAGATAGTGGAGAACAGAGGAGTCTGGTGTGCTGCAGTCCATGGGATGGCAGAGTCAGACATGACTTAGCAACTGAGTAGCAACACCATTAGGATCCATTTCTATATATATTTCCTTGGCCCCATCACTTCCAGTGTTGATACAAATGTGGAATAATAGAAACTTGATACAGTGCTATGATGACCAGTTTTGTGTGCCAGCAGGATTAGATTGCAGTCTCCAGCTATTCTTTGAAACACCAAACTAGTTGTTGTTATAAACATGCTTTGCGTGTTATTAACATTCATATTCAGTTGAATTTAAGTAAAGGAGATTACTGTAGATAATCTGGGTGTGCCCAGTTCTATCAACTGACAGTCCTTAAGGGCAGAACTGAAGTAGTCCTGGAAAAAGAAGACATTCTGCCTGTTTATTGCAGCTTCAACTTGTATCCAAGAGTTCAGTTCTTCCTTCCTGATACGTGGACTTTGACATTACCTAGTGTGACCCTCATAATAGCATAAGCCAAGTCCTCTCAATAAATCCCTTAATATATGTCTCCCACTGGTTTATGTCTCTTGTTGAATTCTGACTGCTTAGGCTGCAAATTGATATAAAACATCTTTGAAGGCAATTTGGGATATTTACAAAGTTGAAAGTGTGCCTATTCTAAGTTCCAGTTTGAATGTTTAAACATTTAATTAAAACATGCTGAGTTTAAAACCCTTGGGGGAAACTCTCTTTCATTTGTGCAAAGAATATATATATATATGTAAAAGAATTTTTATTTTATTGCAATATTGTTTACAACGTGACCATTTGGAAACTAATTGTAACTCAGTTGGAGAATAGATAAATATATAAATAAATAAAAATCTCATATGAACAGAAACGAACAAACTAGAACGCCTTGTATTAATATGAATAAATAGAATAGAATATAATAGAAGAAAGGTAATGGTGTCAGTCAGGGGAGTTGTTTTAAAATCTCCTTGAATTAAATCAAAAGAAAACAAGGCAGCCACCAAAAAACCAGAGAAAATGTCTTCAACCGAATTAGTCAACAAAATATCCTCATGAATTTCATAATATAAGTGGGGCCTAACGAGCAAAACCCAAAATACTTCATGTGATATCTTTTAAAAGCGGGGAATAAAACAAAGAAAAATTAAAGAACATCTGAAGTTTCTTAATTTGAAGCACCCAAAAGACCCTAATGAGTACTCATTCCCAAAGAGTGACAGTATCTTCTTAGGAGACCCTGTCAGGAAAACATGGCTAAATGTGTATTATTTGTAGATATCCACATAGGTAGCAAAATTTATAAAGTATACAGTGATAAACAATATTTGAGGATAGTAGTTATCTCAGGGTAAGAAAAGAATGAAATCAGGGATTTTACACATAAAACTTTATTGTATCTATAGAGCATTTTTTGGAAAAAAAATTAGAAAAATATGTGAAGTGAATATTGCAAATATTAATATTTGGCAAATTTGGGGGGATTGGTGAGTAGGCTTTGCAATTATTCTCTCATTATAAATATGCTTGAAGTTTTTCATTATTTATTAATATATTTAAGATAAAGAGCAAGAGCAAATTTTATGACTTCCCTATTCCTAGTCTGAGTGCTTGGGTGATGGTGATATCATTCAATGTGACAGAAGGAAAGAACATCTGATTCCTAAGCAAAGATAAGGTATTAAGCTGTGGATATATTAATGGAGAAAAGCCTCAAGTGTGTTTCCACCCTATACAGAGAGAACTGTCCTCATGTATTTCTTCTCCTTTCTCTATTTTTAGAGTTTTCTAGACTAGTTAGGCTCATCATGAAAATGAATGACAGAGTATGTCTAGACTTCGATAAAGAATGGAATGAAGCTTCCGGTGTACCTTAAAGACCCAGTGGAGAAAGGTGGACTAAATGGAAGTCCAGTTAGCATTACTCAAGATTTCCCATAGAATTAGTTCTAGTTTGGCCCTAGATAGATTTATATCAAACAGAACTGGTGTCTCTAATAATTAAATTGTATTTGTTGGAGTTACTATATTGCAAGTGATAAGAATGGGTTAAGGAGTTAATCTTCACAGCAAAAACAGTAGTACCTAACGTTTAATGCATTCTGAGTACTAGCTAGGCTATTTCATAAACACTTTATTTATGACATAGTATTTTAGTCATCACAACAGCTCTTTGAAGTAAGTATTGTGACTATGTCAGTTACACAACTAAGGGAACTTGGACTCAGAGAGGTTAAGTAACTTTCCAAGGTCATTCGGTAGCTCACACACTTACTTTTACTGCCTTACCTTAAATTTCCTAGGGTCCATGGGAAAAAGTAGTAAAACAAGATGGTTACGGGTGTGGGTGGTAGGAGTCAGGCCAGATCTTAGTGTGAGTTTCAGTTTTCCATTCACTAACTCTATAGCTTTGGGAATTACTTAATCTTTCTCACTCTTCATTTCCTCATTAAAAATGGCAATAATAAATGCCTGATTTCACAGGGCTTTGTGGAGAAAAATAACATGATGTATGTAAATAAATTCCTTCTTATATGTGCAAATATGGTGGAAGGTTAGTTAGGAGCCACTTGAGGATAATAGGAATAACTAATATGAATGATAACCTCTTGGAAAGAGACCTTTTGGCCTGATATCCTTGAGGTTACATCATCCCGTTGGCTCCTATATATAGACTAGATCCAGGGTAACCCACATTGTGGATTATATGCATGCGGATCATTTTGGAATGAGTTATTTTCTACAATAATGACCAAGCAGAGACTGAGTTCTTGGACTTCTTTCTCTTGTTCAGAATCCAGCAAGCTGAGGTCCAAGTTCTTTTCTTCTAGAGATCCGGAAGAGTAGCCCTGCTGATGGGTGAGGTTATCACATATTTTAAAGTTTTGGACAAACAATTAACTCACAGTGGATGTCCTGTCAGTGCTGAGCAAGACATGGTGGAGAAGCTTCAAATGATAACTTGATGATAAATGTTTCTTTCAGTCAAGCTTGCCAAGCTCATTCTGACCCTATAGGATCTATTAGCACAGAGTCATGAGGAAGAGCTCAAAGCTTTAAAAGGCTTTTTAATACAACTTTGCTTATGGTTAATGTTAAATAGTATAGAAAATTGGGAAACAGATTTTTATATGTATATTATAAAAGTAAGGATATTTTTCACCAATAGATAGTTAAAATCACATCCTCATCTAGATTTTCTTTGAAATGTGAAACTTCATGGAAAAATATGGATTATTTTGAGAGACAATTTTACAGATACTTTTCACTTGTGCTATATATTTCAGACTTCAGTTGAAAAGACTTCTTTCTGTGTCATGCTATGAAATTTAAGTCAACATGACTTTTTTTTTTTTTTTGGTCTTAAAAAAGCAGGCTTAAGTCCTCAGATTCGGTAATTGGATAATTTAAACCTCAAAGACAGGGCTTATGGTGATTATCTTTCATCTGAGGTTTTATCCCATGAGGAGGAGGGATAGTATTCGACACACTAGCATAAAATGTGAGTTGAATAGGACCCCGTCCCCAACCCCCCAAGCAGCACAGTTCTTTGGATAAATGATTGCTTTGCTTTGCCTTGCCGTGTTCTTGGCTTCTGCATTAAGACAGGAAATCTCCAGGTACAGAGTTCAGGATAGTATAAATATGTATCTTTGATAAGGTTTCAAAAGACTTTCTCCAAGTATGTTTTTAAAAAACATATTTTCCAATAATTTTTATTTTGTGATCACTCAGAAAAATTCTGGGAAGCTAGAAATTGCCATCTATATCTTTCAGATGAAAAGTTTATTTTCCTATTCAGTAAGTAGCTATTTGGGCTCTTTCTGAGGCCATGACCTTCCTTTTTAAAGGCATCAGAATAACTGATAGATGTATTCCAGTCACCTGTCAGGTATCACAGGAAAACAGGGTGTCTTCAGACTTTGTGATACTGGAGGCATGTGTTTATGAAAATCCAAGGCAGGTTTCTCCCTCTAGCAAAAATACTCCAAGGTAAATGATTTAATGTATAAACTATGCAGGGTAATGTGAAACTTCTCTTGGATATTTTTGGGAAAATTCAAGAAAAAGTAAGTTATTTAACAACAACAACAAAAATATCCTGCATTTTAAAGGCTCTTTTAAAGCCTGGCTTTACCTGAAAGTAATTCTTCTCAGGTAGCAAGTGTGATCCACCGGTTTGGGGGGTCTAAAGAGAAGGTGACAGTGTTAGGGAAATGTTAGCTGCTGTGAAGCTTGTTTGTTCAGCCTCTGCCAAAGTCTGAGTCTCAGTCTATTTCTTGAAAAGCGTCTCTGGACCATTAGTGGAAGAGGATGAAGCTGGGGAGCGGTGCTGTTCAGAACTTCCCATGGGTTGTTAAAAAAAAATCACATGTGATCTCAGATCAGAATCTTTGCATATGTGTATGAGGAGATAATTATATGTAATATTGTGGGTATGCAGCCATTAAATTAACAGACACTTACTCTTTGGAAGAAAAGTTATGACCAACCTAGACAGCATATTAAAAAGCAGACATTACTTTGCCAACAAAGGCCCATTTAGTTAAGGCTGTGGTTTTTCCAGTAGTCATTTATGGATTTGAGAGCTGGACTATAAAGAAAGCTGAGCGCCAAAGAACTGATGCTTTTGAACTGTGGTGTTGGAGAAGACTCTTGAGAGTCCCTTGGACTGCAAGGAGATCCAACCAGTTCATCCCAAAGGAGATCAGTCCTGAATATTCATTGGAAGGACTGATGCTGAAACTCCAATGCTTTGGCCACCTAATGCGAAGAGTTGACTCATTTGAAAGATCCTGATGGTGGGAAAGACTGAAGGCAGGAGGAGAAGGGGATGACAGAGGATGAGATGGTTGGATGGCATCACTGAATCAATGGTTGAGTTTGAGTAAACTCTGGGAGTTGGTGATGGACAGGGAGGCCTGGCATGCTGCAATCCATGGGGTCACAAAGAGTCGGACATGACTGAGCGACTGAACTGAACTGAATATTGTGGGGAAATAAAAGAAAACCAGACTGTTACAAACTAATTGACTAGCTGTATCAGATCAAACATTTCTCTGAGAATAGCCAAATAAAGGAAAAAAAAAATTGCTTGAAGATATCTGAAAGCTTCCGAGAGGGCTGAGATTTGTGAGTCCAATATTCAAGACATGAAAGAAGGGCAGAAAGCACCATATCAGGCACCCCTTTTCTCTCAAGGTGTTTGTAAGTTTGAAAGCAGCAGAGGGGAGCTGAGCAGAGAGGTCGGCTGAACATAGGTCTGGCCAGATGATAATTGGAATTTGGAGCTTTCCAAGGCCACACCCTAGACGTGAGGATCAGCTAGAAACAAACCAGTCCTCCAAAGACAGAAATCCAGCCTCACATGTATTCAGTCTCAAAACAGAAACCAACAAGAACAAGAGAAAAGACAGAGCTAGCCCATCTCTCTACCAGTCACTGGAGGGAAGTGACCTGTCTCTTACCCAAGGCCAGACCCTCCTCCATGGCCCTCTATTAGTCATCCTCCCTCCATCAATCTCCTTCCTGCACTTAGAGCCACACCACGTTGCCTTTCTGTGCTCCAACATTCTTGATTCCTTCGGCATACGCTGTGCCATGAAGGACTTTTTTCTTGTCATTAGATGTTACAACAGTGCTTCTCTGAGTATAATCAACTGAGTAACACTACGGCTTGATGCAACAGCTTTCTCTGGGCTTTTTTCTTCCCCAGATGCTCTTCTTAGACATATTTCAGAAACCATAGAGTGATTATTATGCTAATTAAACACACGCATTTTCTTGTCAAGAATCTTGCTCTTTCCTGATTATTCACTACAGTGCAAACCATGTTACATGGCAGACCCTCCTGGATAAGCCCATGAAACATGAGATAAGATCCCCAAATACACATTTTGGCTGAATGCTAAATGACCAAGGGTTAAAATCAATATTTGGCCAAAACTAAAGCTTAATACTAATATTTACCTCATGGAATGAATTTCCAGGACACAAGAAAAACATTAAAGTCTCCAAGTTTTAATTTCATCATTAAAATTGCCAGTAGTCAATTTTTTTAAGTTTAACTTTATCGTACATGACGGCAGTTTCTTAGATTTCGCAGTTGAGGTCAATACATTCAGCCTTCACAATACTAAATAAATTCTCACTTTCAATTCAGGTCAAGGAAGGAGGAAGCCATTCTCTTTTGAGCTTTGCCATTGTTAAGTGTTTCAGATGGTGAAATATTCCTCAAGTCATTGAGCTTTCCTTCTGGACAGAACTGCAACATATAAAGCACATAAGGAGACCATTTTATACTCTAAGTTACATTTTTTGGTTTATTTTATCTTTTTGTAATTTAATTCTTATTTTATATTGGAGTATAGTTGATTTACAATGTTGTGATAGTTTCAGATGTGCGGCAAAGTGACTCAGTTATTCATAGACATATATTCTTTATTTTTCAGATTCTCCCATATAGATTATTATAGGATAATGAGTAGAGTTCCCTGTGCTATACAGTAAGTCCTTGTTGACTGTTTTGTATATAGTAGTGTGTATATGTTAATCCCCAAATCCTGATTTATACCTCCCACTCCTGCGGTAACCATAAGTTTGTTTTGAAAGCCTATGAATCTGTTACTGTTTTGTAAATAAGTTCATTTACATCATTTTTTTAGATTCCATGTATAAGTTATATCGTATGATATCTGTCTTCTTCTGTCTGACTTACTTCACTTAGTATGATAATCTCTAGGTCCATCCAATTTGCTGCAAATTGCATTATCTCATTCTGTTTATGGCTGAGTAATATGCCATTGTATACATGTACCACAACTTTATCCATTCCTCTGTCAAAGGACATTTAGGTTGCTCCTGTGTCTTGACTATTAAATATAGTGTTGCAGCGATCATTGGGGTGCATGTATCTTTTTGAATTATGATTTTCTATGGATATATGCCCAGCAGTGGGGTTGCTGGATCACATGGTAATTCTATTAGTAGTTTTTTAAGGAAATTCCATACTGTTCTCCATGATATTTACATTCCCACCAGCAGTGTAGGAGGGTTACCTTAGGAATCAAGAAAAAAATGCTAATTTGAGAAAGAAAAAAAGTTTTCATGCAGAAATCAGCTTATAATACAAGCTTACAAGGCAAATATAATCTTTCACCCCAAGCTAGTCTATGTAGGTGAACCTAAATAGTGAATTGCACCCCATAACAAAGTTAGACAGAATTGAGTGTTCCTAAATGGCAGCCCTGAACACCCTAGGTTAGAAAAAAGAGAAAGAGAGAGGAAAATAAGTCTAATAGAAACAGTGAGAAAGACAGTGGTAGACCAGAGACCAAGGAGGAGAATGACTAGTGAGAGACTAAATTCCTGTGTTCAAGATGACCAAGTATTTTCATAATTGTGACATCTAACAATTACTCTCCTTCTATGACTCCACCAATTTGCAATAAAAGTTTCATAAATAGCCTTCAGTAGCTGGTTCCTTGGGGGAATGAAATATAGGCAAGACCACCAGAACCTGAGGCACAATCATAGCTGACAAGGGGACAACTGCCTCTGAGAATAAGATAAAAGAACCTGGATGGTCCATTCTCTGTGATGGGGAATCCAGAATGAGAGGGGTCTAAGAGACTACTGCGTCCACAAAGCATCCCCGGGAACATTGGAGGAAAACTAAACTTTGCAAGTGTACTAGATGGAGGCTTGAGACATTTTGCTTTGCATTACTGATGACTGATGTCCAGAAAGTTTTATATTAGAGACTTACAGACACTTGAATTTCATAAGCAAAAACTTTTTAACAGCCTAAAGTGTCTTTAGGTGAAAAAAAAAAAAAAAACCCAGTGTTTTGGCACTACAGGTATATAACATGATTTAGAAGGCAGCATTGACAGGGATGTTAGGTAGGGAATTCATGGTCTTGATTTTTGGATATCTACCATCCACGATGCCCTCTGGTGTAATGATTCTAAGACTCTAAGGTTCAGTGTGAGGTTTTGGTGTTTCGGGGTAGAATTTTTTATATCATCAACTCTGCAAACAGATAATTTGTTGTGAATAGCTTAAAAAATTAGAAATTTCTGCCCTTCCATCTATTTACAAAAGATGTGACTATTTCATATGTGATCCCAGGTTGTGTTCTGTTCATGGTGTGTCCATTGTACTGAATATCTCATGTATTCTCTGGAGCCTTTGGTGGGTTTAGTTTCAACATGTATGGAAGCTCAGATAGCCATTCCTCCCCATCTCAGTGACCATTCTATGTGAGCCTGTTATAAAAGAGATTCACGGTATTCTACAAATTCTGGCTGCTATTCAAAGTAGATTTGAATGAAAGTTTCAGGTGGAGGCACCTATATGAATCCATAGGAAGAATGACTAAATAAAACAGGTAAATGACACTGGCGCCTTATACAGTAAAAGCAGAATAGTCAATGACAGTTCAGTCTCTTCACATGGACAATTCCCTCCCTAACAGAGCCCCTTCAATTATTGCTCAAGGTTTACATCTTAGAAATTCATCAAAGAGTCTCAGCAATATAAGCAAGATGGAAACTTCTCCTCCAGATTTAGACCCATCTATTTGTTTTTGCAGTTTAAAAAATAGATGTATGGCAGAAACCAACACAGCATTGTACAGCAGTTATCCTCCAAGTAAGAATAAATAAGTTTAAAAAATATAATAGAACAATAACACCAAAAAAAAAAAAAAGAAAGGATTTTCCTTATTACACTCTGATATTGGTTGACTGACTACCTACATCAAATGCAGTCTCCAAGAGGGCAGGGCACTGGGCACTGTATTCTGGTGCCCGGATAAGAACTTAGAAAATATTTGTGGAATTGATCAATGTGCTTGCATGAGTGCTCAGCCATGCAGCTGTGTGTGACTCTTTGCCACTCCATGGACTACAGCCTGCCAAGCTCTGCTGTCCATGTATTTTCCAGGCAAAGATACTGTAGTGGGTTGCCTTTTCCTTCTCCAGGTCATTTTCCTGACCCAGGGATCAAACCCGCATCTCCTTCATTGACAGGCAGACTCTCTACCACTGTGCCATAAATGAGGAAGTAGATTCTCAAAAATGAATTGTGTTACAGAGTATGCTCTCATTAGTCATCTATTTTATACATAGTATCAATAGCACAGAGGTATCAATCTCAATCTCCCAATTCTTCCCACCCCCCCCTTTTCTGTTTGGTATCTATACATTTGTTCTCTACATTTGTGTCCCTACTTCTGCTTTGAAAATAAGAACATACTGTATAGTACAGGGAACTCTACCCAAGGCACTGTGGTGACCTAAACGGGAAGGAAATCTAAACCAGCAGGGATATATGTATACATATAGCTGATTAATTTTGCTGCACAGTAGAAAGTTTGTGCAGTTTCTATAAAGTTACAGTCACGTAACATTGTAAAGCTAACGCAATACTGTATACTCCAATAAGAACTAATTTAAAAATGAATTCGTTGGGGAGGGAGGTGGTAGGGGGGTTCAGGATGGGGAACACATGTACACCTGTGGCGGATTCATGTCAATGTATGGCAAAACCAATACAATATTGTAAAGTAATTAGCCTCCAAAAATAAATAAATAAATAAATACTAACAAAATAAAAAATGAATTAGTTGAAAACTGTGATTAATTTTGCTAAGGAAGATAACACGGAGTAAAGTGAAAGTGTATTTTAGGAGACTGGGGGGAGCAGCACCTGAAGGAGACCTGGACCATGTGCAATGGAAGAGAAAGAGCATCACAGGCAGGGAGTAAACCCTGGAAATCCAGAGGAAAGAAAGAACTTTAGATGTCCTAAGAATTTAAAAGAGGGGTGGTGTGCTTGGAGCTGTATGAGTGAGAAGCATTTTTGTGCATGCATACTAAGTCCCTTCAGTTGTGTTCGACCCTTGAGACCCCATTGGCTGCAACCCGCCAGGCGCCTCTGTCCATGGGATTCTCCAGGAAAGAATACTGGAGTGGGCTGCCATGCCCTCCTCCAGGGAGTCTTCCTGATCCAGGAATCGAACCCGCATCTCCTGCAGCTCCTGCATTGCAGGCTGATTCTTTACCGCCGAGCCACCGGGGAAGCCATCAAGAAGCATCATTTAGGTTTAAAAGAATAGCTAGAAGATAGCTTGGATTCTTGAAGCCTGGGTTAAGGAATTCTGAATCATTCTAATTACAATAGAAAATCCCTGCGGGGTTTTAGTCAGGGTGTGCTATGATCTGATTTAGGTTTTATAATGCAAATGTATTTTGAAGGAAAAATGGAACCAACCAGTTTATGAGTTGAAATTAGTGGACAGAGAGATGAAGGAAAAAAAACAATGAGGAATGACCTCTTCTTTTAGCTTCAACAACTAATGGTGCATTCTTTAAATAATTTGTCTATTTTGGAATGTGGAAAATTAAGAGCTTTGAAAAATCTGTTAGATGGATGTGATACGTGCATATCTGGATGTATGAATTGAAGCTCAGTAAGGCATGAATTGGGGATGCAGTTTGGGAACCATAAGCATATGAATAGCATTTCTTTTTTTTTTTGGCTGCACCTTGTGGCTTGTGGGATCTTAGTTCCCCAACCAGGGACTGAACCAGGGCTCTTACCAGTGAAAGCATGGAGTCTTAACCACTGGACCACCAAGGAATTCCCTGGATGGAATTTTAAACTGTGGTCTTAGATGAGATAACTAAAGTATAGACATATATAGGGAAGACAAAATAAATGAATAATGAGTCCTGAGTCACTCTCTCTAGAAATTCATCTTGTTTGGGCCTCACCACGTGCAGAGGTAAATCAATTAGTCTAGTCAGGAGACAGAAACCACACCCAGTTATCTGATCATGGAAAAGGTACTATATTTTATATATATTATATATAATAATCATTATCAAGTAGAGGTGGTTGGGCTTCTCTAGCTGCTCAGAGGTAAAAGAATCCACTTGCAATGCAGGAGATGCAGGTCTGGGGTCGATCCCTGGGCCAGGAAGATTCCCTGGAGAGGGAAATGGAAACCCACTCCAGTATTCTTGCCTGGAAAATCCCATGGACAGAGGAGCCTGGTGGGCTACAGTCCATAGGATCTCAAAGAGCTGGACATGACTTAGCGACTAAAGTACAACACCACCACCCCATAGGTGGATAGCCACTTAAAGAGGGAGCTGGAACTGCTCAGAAGAGACCTTGGTGCAGAGTGTGTGATCTGGGGTTGGAGCTGGAGCTTGTCCACAAGGATCATCAAGTGGATGCCCACAGGGAATGTTAACAATGGAGGATCACAACCAGGGAATGTCTTCCTACTGCTCTCACCCCAGTGGTACCAGTGTCATCCCAATACCGCCTAGGGAAAGACCAGCATCTCACCAGCTGTCGATGGAGAACTGTTTACAGCTGTCCTCCCAGCCAACAGACAGCAGACACTGACAACTCTGGAAGTGATCCAAATTGTCTGTTCATCCCAGTTAAGCCTCCAGATGATTGCAGCCTCAGCAGACATCTGACAGCATCTGCATAAGAGACTGTCAGCAAGAAGCATCTAGCTCAGACCAGTCAATCAGAGCCATGAGAGTGAGTTGTCGAGGGATGTCAGGACGTTTTGGGGTGGTTTGCTACATAGCAGTCAAAAACAGAAATACAGGACAATGGAACAAGATAGAAAGCTCAAAGATAAACCTGTGTGCCTATGGTCACCTTATCTTTGACAAAGGAGGTAAGACAGCCTCTGCGTTAAGTGGTGCTGGGAAAACTAGACAGCTGCATGTAAACGAAGGAAATTAGAACGCTTCCTAACACCATACAGAAAAATAAACTCAAAATGAATTAAAGATTTAAACATTAAGGCCAGAAACTATAAACCTCTGAAAGGAAAACATAGGCAGGACACTCTTCGACATAAATTGTAGCCTGATTCTTTCTGAACCACCTCCTGGATTAATGCAAATACAAGCCATAATAAACAAATGGGACCTAATAAAACTTAAAATCTTCTGCACAGCCATAAATAAATGGACAAGAGAGAGATGCTAACTTTATAGGAGGCTGCTGGAAACCCATTTTAGACGAAGGCTGAGCACAAGTGCTCATTCAGCTTCGTTATGTAATATAAAGAGACAGAGAAATGGCAGCAGACAGTGGGGGAAAGAATGGTGGGAAGAAAACTACCCTGCCCCTTCTCTTGTTTCTGTTCCCGCTTCTCTAACACTGTCTCTCATTCTCCTCTGTGCCCACCCTCCCCTAACACTTCCCTGGTGGCTTGATGGCAAAGTGTCTGTCTACAATACGGGAGACCTGGGTTTGATCCCTGGGCCGGGAAGATTCCCTGGAGAAGGAAACAGCAACCCACTCCAGTATTCTTGCCTAGAAGATCCCATGGACGGAGGAGCTTGGTGCAGGCTATTGTCCATGGGGTCCCAAAGAGTTGGGCATGACTGAGCGACTTTGCTTTTCCTTCCTTCCCCTAACACTGCCAGGAGACACATCCTCAGGGAACAGATGACTGTTTCTTTTTCCCTACCTACACTCTCATGAGAGGTAACCTCATGTGTTCTATACTCTGAAACAGAATCTATACATTTAATTTTTTTTAATGTTTTAATTATTTGTTTGGCTGCATCAGGATCTTTTGTCATGGACCACAAGATCTTTTGTTCTGGCATGCAGATTCTTTGTACCAGAGGGTGCATGGATTGTGACCCAAACGCTTAGTGCTCCAAGGCATGTGGGATCAGTTTCCTGACCAAGGATGCACCTACTTCCCTGCACTGGAAGCTGGATTCTTAACCACTGGATCACCAAGGAAGTCCCAGAACCTATATGTTTATAATAATTTACATCTCCAGCATCAACTTTTTCCTGATCTGCAGACACATATATCTGACCCCACGTTTAACACTCACACTTGTTTTTCCCAAATTGTTTATGAGTAAAATTAAAGTCACACGCTCCCTTGGCAAATGTCCTTCTCTGCTGGCTATGCTTCAAAGAATGTTCCAGCGTGTTCTGTTGCCCAAGCCGGAATTGTGGAAAGGGTCTTTTACGCATCTGTCTCTTGCATCTTTCACATCCAATCAATTACCAAGTCCAGATGGATTCTACCTTTTAGTATCTCTCCAATCTCTTCTCTCCATTTTTACTACAATTATCCAAATCTAAAATACTTTCACGTCAGGACTTCCTTGCTGGTCCAGAGATAGGAATTCACCTTTCTCAGCAGAGGACATGGGTTCGATCCCTGGTTAGGGAACTAATATCCCACATGCTATGGGGCAACTAAGCCCATGTGTGGCAACTAGAGGAAGCCTATACACAGCAACAAAGAGCCTGTGCAAACAAAAAATTAAATAAATAAAATACTTTCATCTTTTGCCTCTCCTGCCTTGATAATTTCCCAAATATTCTATTCATATTCTCTATTGCCCCAATTGTAATCCAGTCTGTACACAGACTATCATCGTCATCTTTAGAAATCACAAATGTGAATGTGTTTTACTCTGTTAAAGGCCCTGAGGTGACTTTCCATTGTTTTGTGGATAGTGCTAGTATGACCTAAGTGGATTGTAAGGTTTTCTGCTTCAGGATTTCTCAGTTCCTGACATCTGATTTATCTTTATACACTAGCATCTTTTCAGCTCTTTCAAATCTTTCTTGCCTGAGACACCATTATAGCTCAGACCAGTTACCCAATCCAGAGTAGGTTAGGTATTTTTAATTGATCTAGTGTTTGAATTGTGTGCTGGAGAAGACTCTCAAGAGTCCCCTGGACTGCAAGAAGATCAAAACAGTCACTGCTAAGGGAAATCAACCCTGAACATTCAGTGGAAGGACTGATGCTGAAGCTGAAGGTCCAGTTTTTGACCACCCGATGTGAAGAGCTGACTCATTGGAAAAAACCCTGATGCTGGGAAAGATTGAGGGCAGGAGGAGAAGAAGATGGCAGAGGGTAAAAGGGTTGAATGGCATCACTGACTCAAAATGGATATGAGTCTGAACAAAATCTGGGAGATAGTGAAGGACAGGGATGCCTGGTATGCTGCACTCGATGGAGTCAGAGTTGGACATGCTTTAGCAGCTGAACAAAAACATACAGAGTTTTCTTCTCATCTCTGTTTATGAATTCATTCCAGTTTCAATTAACTATAATCACTGGCTTTTCTGCTAGACTGAAAACTCCATGAAGTTTCAGGGCAAGTTTGTATCAGTTTTAACTGCATCTCCAGTGCTTTGTATAGTACCTAGAACTGACTAGAGAATTGAAGACTAACTGCTGAATTAAATAAATGAGGGCCTAAAATTATGAGAATTTAAGTTTTATCCTCAAGTTTCTATTTCAGATAGTGTGCCACGTGCCCGTGTAAATGGAAATTCCATTTAGCTTTTCAATGGGCATAGTGATTTCTATTTTTACTAAGTATTAGGAGAGCTCAAAAATTCCATCTTTGGTGAAAAGAACTCAAATAAGAATTTGAAGCTTCTTACTGTGAGGCTAGAATAAGGCACTTGTTGCAGAGCACAAGTTTATTGTCTCAGAAAGTCTTTTCATTGAGCTTCACTGAAATAATATTATTCTCTTCTTTCAGAGTATGATACCAATTATCAAACATGGAAGAAATGAAGGAAATAAAAAAATTATCACTAGACAAAAATAATAGCAATAATTGTGCAGATAAGAATCCTTGATAGATGCTAAAATTAGTCAGCAAAAATATATAATGAAAAAGATATTTGTATGTTTGGGGAGAATGGATACATGTATATCCATGGCTGAGTCTCTTTGCTGTCCATCTGAAACTATCACAACATTGTTAATCAGCTAAACTCCAACATAAAATAAGAAGTTTTTAAAAAGAATATGCAGCTAAAAACATGTGGGGAAATTATAGAGGTGTGTGAACATATTAACTAATAAAAATAGTGTAGAATTTTTAAATATATTTGTGTGCAAAGCTGTTTCACAACATATATCATCAGGAAAATGCAAGTTAGAACAACAACAAAATATCACATATCTATTAAAATGCTTCAAATCTGGAACACTAACACCATCAAATGATGGTGAGGATGCTGAGCAACAGACATTCTTATCCATTGCTGGTAAGAATGCAAAATGGTAGAGCCACTTTGGAAGATAGTCCTACAGTTTCTTACGAAACTAAACATACTCTTACTGTGTGATCCAGAAACTACCCTCCATGGTATTTACCTCAAAACACTGAAGACTCATGTCCACACAAAAGGCTATATGCTTATGTTTCTGGCAGTTTTATTCATAATTGCCAAAACTTGGAAGCAGCCAAGATGTCCTTCAGTAGGTGAATAGATAAATAATGTGTGGTACCTCAAGACAAAGGTACTATTATTCAGTACTAAGAAGAAACTAAGCTATTAAGCCATGAAAAGACATGGAGGAACATTAGACACATATTAATAAGTGAAAGACGTCAACCCTGAAAAAGTTACATAATATATGATTCCAACTACACTCTGCAAAAGGCAAAACTCTGGAGATAGTAAAAAGATCAGTGGTTGGCAGGGGTTAAGTGAGGAGGGGTGAATACGTAGAGCATGGTGGATTTTTAGGGCAGTGAAATTAGCCTGCATAATACTGTACTGTTAGATACATGTCACTATACATTTGTCCAAACGCACAGGATGTACAAGGCCAAGAAAGAACCCTAATGGATTTTGAGTGATTAAGATGTTTCAATGTAGGTTCATTGACTGCAACAAATGTAGCACTCTAGTAGGGGATGCTGAGGAAGGGGGAGACAGGCACATGTGGGGCCGGGCATATATGGAAATCTCTGCACTTTCTCCACAATGTTGTTGTGAACCTTTTTTATTTAAGGAGAAGGATGTTTGTGTCATCTCACAGTCTTTCTTCATAACCTCTTCAGTAATTACAATGGGAAATAGAGTAACTTTACACTCCTGAAAGACACCAGGGCAACCAATCCATCAAATTTATATATCATCAGTAATGAGACATATCAATATAATGTGCCCCAGCTGATGCACTGAGAAGGAACCAGCATCACTTTTGTGTCATCCTTGCCCAAAATGAATACTCTCCATCTCTTATGTCTAATATGAGGAAATATCAGACAAACTCAAACTGAAAGGTATTCTACAAAATAAATGACCAGTACTCTTTGAAGATGACAAGGTAGTGAAGGGAAAGAAAGACTCCAGAACTGCCATCGATTAGAGAAGTAGACAGTAAAATTCAATATGGGATTCTAAATTGTATCCTCCAGCAGAAAAAGGACACAGTGGGACAGCCAGAGACATTTAAATAAATTATGTATGTTAGTTAATAGTATAATATCAATGTTGATTTCCTGGTTTCAATAATTGTACTGTTGATATGAAAGAAGTTAGCATTTGGGGAAGCTGGGTGACAGGTATATGAGAACTTGCTCTATTATTTTTGCAACTACTCTGTAAATCTAAAATTACTTTTAAAAAAGTGTTTCATAAATCTTTTTAATTAGACTGATGAATTAAGATCCTTTTGTTTGACATCTTCAAATACCTAGAATCTCTTTCAGATTCTCTACATCAGAGTTTTTCCCTTTTCTAGCTTAGATTTTCCACTTAAATGCACTCATCTGCTTTTTCTAAATTTTATCCATGCTTCTTCTTCTGGTGTATAGCTTCTCACATTTCAATTGCCCTCTAATTTGCACCCTACTGAAAGACCCTTTTAATTTATAGATGATCAATTTCCTTCTACATGGAGATATGAAGTCTGCCCTTATCCTGACTCATGATATACCCAAGTGCCTATGGGTGAACTCATCAAAGACTTAGATGATTATTTCTCTATCTATAGTCTTACAAGAGGGTTTTTTTTACTTTTTTGTTGTTGCTGTTAAATAATCATGTCAAGTTTTTAATTTCAAAATTTGAATCCCAAGAACAAAACAAGTCCAGGCTGGTATCCTGACCTTTGATATAGCAGCTTTCACCAAGGAATGAAAAGCATTTTATGGCACTGGATTCTGGTAATTAGGCCTGGCGTGTTGGGCAAGTCTTGTAAGGCTTATTTTTATGAAGGGATAAAACACTGAGCCCAGAACTCGGGTGTTTCGTCCAACACTTACAACAAGCTGGCAGCCAGAGAGGTGGCGCAGTCTGTCCTCTGACCTTCATTTCCCTGCCTTCAGTAAGAGTTCCAACCACTCTCCCTTTATTTTGAGATTTCTCATCTACAGGTTGATAGACCAGAGACTAAGGATTCCGAGGAGTCAGCAGAGAGGTCTTGGCCCCAACTTGTCTCCGGGCTGCAGTTGAATGAAAGAGGGAGCAAGGTCATGGGTTTTCTGGTCACTTGCTCTGTACGGCTCAGTACCTCTACTCAGAAAGTAGGCTTTCAAATCATGTTTGAAGCTGTTTGTTCTTG
The DNA here is from genome assembly GCF_023699985.2 of Odocoileus virginianus. Classification (NCBI taxonomy): domain Eukaryota; kingdom Metazoa; phylum Chordata; class Mammalia; order Artiodactyla; family Cervidae; genus Odocoileus; species Odocoileus virginianus. Next base: position 31,695,520 of record NC_069688.1, read on the forward strand.
TTCTCAAGGAGACAGGCTATTTTTCTTTTCTCTTCTTTGGTGAAGTGCACTATATTATAGGCACTACTTCAAAGGGAATAGTTGGACCAGGCTACACTGAAAAATCCCTAGTAACCTGCCATAAATTTAAAACTTTTTAGTACAGTCAATATTTTTCAAATGCTAAAGATAGGAAATATGGCGATTAAAAACAGAAAATTCAGCAAATGTATTCCTCAAGGAGAATTTTTTGCCTTCTTTCCCCTCTTAGCGTCTTATTCTAAAGACTCTCTCTTATCTTAAAAATATTGACCTTAAGAGTGAGCCAGTAGGATCTAGCTCCAGACTGAAGAGTTGACTATTCTGAGTGAGAATCCTAGGATACATAGCTGGATAGACCTAACTTTGTTCATTCTGTATCAGTTGAGTATACTGAACTCTTCTAGGAAAACTATGAAGGATTCTGAGACTCCAGATGTTGCAATGTAACTTCAAGGGGAATTCCTTCTAATTTTCAAATAAAAGGTTAAAATTTCCTTTGATCAAGATAAAGTGTTTAGGAATGAATAAAATCTATAAAATGGCCTTTGCAGAGATGTAGTTTCTTCAATCCAGACCAAGTGGATTAAGGTTGCATAAGAATTACCCAACAATCTTGCTAAAAAATACAGATCCTTTTACTCCAGTATTTGATGTCCCAACTCAGTGATGCATGGCCAGACTAGGAAAGCACTATCTTGAAGAATACAAAGACTGAGTCATGCTAGAGAGTTATAAGTTTGGAAAACAACTTTTATTTATTCATCCTTTCATTTATCTACCCACCCATCTGTCCATTCAAGGTATGTTTACTAAATCTCCCTGTATGAACAGCTACTATAATATTAGTAATAGAAGGATATGCCTGGTGCATAATTACAATCACGTTCTAAAAGGGCATCCAATTAGAGAAGATGTACAAGAGAATAGGCAATTATGTTGTGTTCTATTAGATGGAATGTTGGGGGCATGCACATGGGGAAATGGAACCCATAAAAAAACAGCACTGAATCCAGAATTGAGGAGTTGAGGAAAATTGCTAAGAGGAAGTAAATTCTCACCTTAGGTTTAAAGGGAAGTTGCAATTAAATGAATGAAAAAAAAAATTGGGAAAGAGCAATGAGATGAGGGAAAAGTGTGTGCCAAGACCTCAGGAGAGAAAAGAACATGATGCACAGATTTCCAGTAGCTTAATACAGCAGGAGTACAAGAAGGACATGAGGAAATTGGTGAAGGGTAAGACTGGAGAGTTAAGAGCATGTCATGAGGGACTTCCCTGGTGGTCAAGTGGCTAGGACTCTGTGCTCCCAATGCAGGGGGCTTGGATTTGATCCCTGGTTGGGAAACTAGTTTTCACATGCCACAGTTAAGAGTTCTCAATGGTTGGGGAACTAGATCTCATGCCACAGCTATAGTTCTTGTGCCACAATGAAGACCTGGTGCAGCCAAGTACATGAATAGATAAAAGTAATAAAGATTTTTTAAAAAAGAATAGGTCATGAAAGGCTCTATGGTAATTGCATGTGACAATTTATCTGGGGCATCTTGGCTCATGCCTGCTGTCCCAGATTAATTTAATAGACTCTCACACTCTCAAAAAATGATGCATTTTATGGCTGGGTAGTATATTGGGTGATTGGACCACTAATAGCTAATGCCAAAAAGTCTGCCCTTTTGGTCAGGGGGACATTTTATCCTTCAAGGGTTTCAGAAGGACAGCGAATGGATCAGATTTCTGGTTCGACAGTTTCACTCTGGGTGAAGAATAGAGACTAGATTGAAGAGGGACAGAACTGGAGTCAAGGACATTGTTTGGTGGAAAGTTGTAAAAATCCTGGCAAGAGCTGATCATGGGTTAAACAAGATGACGGTGGTGGGAGTGAGCAGAAAAGAATGAATTCCTCAAATACTGACACTCAGACTGGACTTACCAGTTCACACGTGATCTTGAGCAAGTTCACCCAGCACGTATCCTATGAGGCCCTTGATAATGACTTCCCTTTCCCTGTCAAACAAGCTCCTCATCCCCAGCACACACTTCCCAGGTCCACCTCCCATGGTCAGCTCTCCATTTTCTCAAATTAGGTGACCTTAATCGTATTCCCAATTTCCGGTTCCTCTACCCTCCACTTCACATCCTTTTAATGCCCGAATATCAAGTGAATGTCTCCAAGAACAGCCTGATTTCTTGGAAGATATGCTTAAGACGTATAGTTGCTTGAAGAATACACATATTCATTAAAACAACAATAACAACAACAGAAACTCCACCAGGCTTATAACCTAAAATTATATGTCTTGTAGACTATGCATTTAAGATGTGTGATCTGTGAACACTGCAGCTGCATATTTAGGATTTTCTGAAAAAGTTCTATCACTTGTCCCAGTGTTTTGGTTTAGAAAACATGGTGTCTTTGAAGACAGATAGTGGTTTTCAAAAATCAGCTTCACCCTCCATCATGAACATCTCTTCCTTTTCTCTGCCATTCTTCTTTTCCTTCCTTCATTTTTTGTCAATGTCTTTTTCTTTTTCTCACTTTCCCCTTCCCCTGGTGTATACACATTTGTCTCTAAGCTCACTCCTGGAGACCTTGACCTCTGTTCATTTCAGTTCAGTTAAGTCGCTCAGTCATGTCCAACTCTTTGTGACCCCATGAATCACAGCACGCCAGGCCTCCCTGTCCATCACCAACTCCTGGAGTTTACTCAAACTCATGTCCATCGAGGCGGTGATGCCATCCAACCATCTCATCCTCTGTCATCTCCTTCTCCTCCCACCTTCAATCTTTCCCAGCATCAGGGACATTTCCAAGGAGTCAGTTCTTCACATCAGGTGGCCAAAGTATTGGAGTTTCAGCTTCAGCATCAGTCCTTCCAATGAATATTCCAAAAGCATTTCCTTTAGGATTGACTGGTTTGAGAGTCCAAGGGACTCTCAAGAGTCTTCTCCAACACCACAGTTCAAAAGCATCAATTCTTCAAGTTCAGCTTTCTTTATAGTTCAACTCTCACATTCATACATGACTACCAGAAAAACCATAGTTTTGACTAGACAGATCTTTGTTGGCAAAGTAATGTCTCTGCTTTTTAATAAGCTGCCTAGGTTGATCATAGTTTTTCTTCCAAGGAACAAGCATCTTTTAATTTCATGGCTGCAGTCACCATCTGCAGTGATTTTAGAGCCTGAAATAATAAAGTCTGTCACTGATTCCACTGTTTCCCCATCTATTTGCCATGAAGTGATGGGACAGGATGCCATGATCTTTGTTTTTTGAATGTTGAATTGTAAGCCAGCTTTTTCACTCTCCTCTTGCACCTTCGTCAAGAGGCTCTTTAGTTCCTCTTCACTTTTTCCATTAGAGTGGTGTCCTCTGCATGTCTGAGGTTACGGGTATTTGTCACAGCAATCTTGATTCCAGCTTGTGCTTTATCCAACCCAGCATTTCTCATGATATACTCTGCATATAAGTTAAGTAAGCAGGATGAAAATATTCAGCTTTGATGTATTCCTTTCCCAATTTGGAACCAGCCTGTTGTTCCATGTCTGGATCTAACTATTGCTTCTTGACTTGTATACAGATTTCTCAGGAGGGAGGTTAGGTGGTTTGGTATTCCCATCTTTTAAGAATTTTCCAGTTTGTTATGATCCACACAAAGGCTTTGGCATGGTCAATAAAGCAGAAGTAGATGTTTTTCTGGCACTCTCTCACTTTTATGATGACCCAGCAGATGTTGACAATTTGATCTCTGGTTCTTCTGCTTTAGTATCCTTTGTAACCCAGTTCCTCTCCACCAAGGTAGACTTTTACCCAAGTCAGTCCCTTTCCTGCAGAATGACACAATTTCCCCCTTTCACTGTGTTTATACTGAGATGTTACCTGTTAAATTTTGTGTCTGAGTTGACTCTGCTGAATTTAATATCCATCTTCTCCATGAAATGCTTTCATTTCCTACTCTAGCCTGGAGTTAGCACCCTTCTTTCCTACCTTCTCCCAATTCCTTTAACACCAATGATTCAACTCTCTTTCTATCATATACAATTATGCTTTATACTGCTATAAAACTTTGCTATGCATGCATCCCTGATCTTACCAACTAGGCTGTCAGTTCCTGGTTAGGAAATTTTTGTCTTACATGTTCTTATATCACTCACCAAAGCCAACATAAATCTTATATACAAAAGTTACAGATTTTTAATTATATGAGAAGTAGAAAGAATAACTCCTTATTATCTCTCTCTTTTAGATTTTTCTTTTCAGTTGGCTTCCAGATATCATTAATATTCTGGTCTCTTAGCAATAAGCTTTTGTCGTTTAGTCACTAAGTCAGGTGCAACTCTTTGCAACCCAAGGACTGTAGCCTACCAGGCTCCTTTGTCCATGGGATTTCCCAGGCAAGAGTACTGGACTGGGTTGCTGTTTCCTTCTCTAGTGGATCTTCCCAACCCAGGAATGGAACCTGTGTCTCCTGCTTGGCAGGTGAATTCTTTGTCACTGAGCCACCTGATAGCCCAGGTATAAGTCACTGTGGTGTAAGTCATGAGAGTTCCTGGTTATACCTTGTGGTATTTGTTGTTACTATTGTTCAGTCACTGAGTCATGTCCAACTCTTTGTGTCCCCATGGACTGCAGCATACCAGGCTTCCCTGTTCTTCACCATCTCCCAGAGCTTGCTCAAACTCAAGTCCATGGAGTTGGTGATGCCATCCAACCATCTTGTCCTCTGTCGTCCCTTCTCCTCCTGCCTTCAATCTTTCCCAACATTAGGTTCTTTTCTAATGAGTCATTTCTTCCCATCAGGTGGCCAAAGTACTGGAGCTTCAGCTTTAGCATCAGTTCTCCAATGAATATTCAGGATTGATTTCCTTTAGGATTGACTGATGTGATCTCTTTGCAGTCCAAGGGACTTCTCAAGACTCTTCTCCAACACCACAGTTCAAAAGCATCAATTCTTTGGTGCTCAGCTTTCCTTAGGGTCCAACCCTAACATCAGTACATGACTACTGGAAAAACCATAACTTTGACAATACGGACATTTGTTGGTAAACTAATGTCTCTGCTTTTTAATACACTGTCTAGGTTTGTCATAGTTTTTCTTCCAAGGAACAAGCATCTTTCAATTTCATGGCTGCAGCCACCATCTGCAGTGATTTTGGGGCCCAAGAAAAGTCTGTCACTGTTTCCATTGCTGTTTCCATTATACCTAGTGGTATAAATCATCAGAATTCCTGGTTTGGGACCCTAGGAGAGGTTCGTTTCTCCCATAGAAAAAGAGGATATTAAATACTATTACACTGTCCTTTGAATTGCCAGAAAGTCAAATGAAACAATATATTGTGGTTTACACTGAATTTATTTTGTAAGTACATATAGATGGAGAAGTCAGTTAATATGTTTTTTAAAATAATTGACTTCATCATGGACAATATCCAATCTGATACCCTTCCTGTTTTCCATTGATACTGGGTCACTTTTCCTCTGGGCAATAAGTATTTGTCCCTAAACCTGGGGTAACCTATACAATTTGTTCATCCCTAAATGAAAGTCCCAGGGAAAAATCATAGATCTCATTCTAGTAGAACTCTAGATACTAGATTTTTCCTCATTTGCAGAGGTAATTGAAAAGTATATGGTCATTGGTGAAACAATTCATTGTGATGTATTCATCTTTTTAGATTAAGCTATGAGACACAAGTTCATGGCAGGAGCTGTGTTCTTTAATGGAACTTAGTGGATCTTAATAGAAGCTAAATAAGTAAAGAAATGTCTTCTTCCTTCTACTCTATATATGTTAGCTAACATTTAAGCACATTAACCTTCCCCCTCTACAAACAAGTCTTTAGGTGAAGGGGAAGTCTTCACCTAAAAGAGGCATATTTGTTCTATTTCATCTTTCATTCCTTTACCCTGCCATTCACTGCACAAATACTTATTGTTTGTACATTACAGGGCAGGCACTATTTGAGGCTTTAGAGGTACAGAAGTGAACAAAAAGAAAATTATCTCTGCATTTTAGATGTCTATACTCTAAAAGCAGAGACAGTAAAACAAATAAAATAGTACAATGGTTATAATAGCTATGTAGGATGTTAACAGGGTGATGTAAAAGAGAGAATAACAGGTTTAAAATACAGAAGGGGGGGTTGATATATAGGTAAATAGGAGTGAAAAAGTAGAGAGTCATCTACCTTTTCAAGTTGAAGAAGTAAGTGGCCAAAACCAGGAGTGAGAACAGAAATGAGCTGGCAACTGATGAAAGAAGTAAAGTCCCTAAGTAACCCATGTCTTAGTCTCCAAAGCCTGAAACCAGCTTGGAACCTTTGGCTCACCTCATCTGAGCAGTGGTGTATGAGTTGTCTTCTCTAATTCTGACCTTCTTCTGTTGATTTTACTCAGGAAAACTCCTGGTTGGGAGGTCGTGGGGAGACACTTTCCATATGCAAATAAGATAATTATTCAAGAAAAATGGTCTAATGTAGTGTAGACAAATAAGTTAAATATTATCCATCGTCCTATGGGGTTTCTTAGAAATCAACATGTTTTCCTTTGATTTATAAACTCATGGCTTTGAAAGAAAGTTTAAACTGGAAAGTTCTCATTCATTTAAATCCAGCATAACATTTGCTTACAGTTGTTTGAAGTTTAAGAAACCCCTTGAGACTTATTTATTTAAAAAATCAGCCATTTAAGATGTAAAAGCCCTTTTAGCTCTTTTCATTCTTAAGAACAGGAAATTATGATTTTTATAAACACAAATAAACAGAAAAGTCTGATGCTAGAGTTCAGTTTGCAACATAAAAAGTAATGGTGCTGGAGTCAGTTTTAAATTAGGCAAATAGATTCACACTTCCATGGTTTGATGAGAAAAATCAGACTTTGGTAAAATGAGGAATGGCTGTCTTTTATGTAGAGTAGCAAACTATAGCAGGATATCAAGAGTTTAACTCTGCATATTTTTTCACTTCACCTCAGCTCAGTGAGTTACTGAATTTCAGAGATTCCAGAAATACCAAACCTTTAGGAAAAAATTATCCAATCATAAACTGACAGTGTTTGAAGAGACTTTATAAAAGGTCATTTTATTGGTTAAAGCATTCTGAGTTGCAAGTGACAGATAATCCACCCACACTGGGCTTAAACAAAAGAAGAAATTATCTTATGTGACTGAAGAAGTCAGAGGTAACGGGGGTTTCAGCCAGGGGAGAAAGGAAGAGACTCAAACAATGTCATCAGAACTCCAGGTCCTTCTACCTCCAAGCTTTGACTTCCCCTTTAGGCTTCATGTAATAGCAAGGTGGCTGTAAGTAACCTGGAGCCATATATTCATTCTTGGGTTCCATTGAAATCCCATGGAGAATTACCGAGACACTCTGGCCAGTTTCTCAGTAATTGTTTCAAGACTCCCCGCATCTCTGATTGGGTCAGGAGTCCATTTCTGAGCCAATCACGGCACTTGAGGAGTCTGATTCTCTGATTGGCCTGGCTCCAGAATTACAAGTTAACGGTGGATCTAGGGATTTGAGTGCATTTTGCTTGAACCACAGGGATAGAGGTAGAGAGGTAATATTCCAGAGGAAAAACTGGAGAGTCAAACAAATCATCCAACAAACAGAGCCAAACAAAAATGTCCACCCTAGAACCTTCTGCACTGGTTCATCCGATGTTTGAGTCCCTTGAATTGGGAAAGTGGAATAGGAGCCTGGATCCAAGTCCTAGCTTTGCCATAACTTACCTGGCTGATGGGGCTCCGTTGCTTCACTTCTCTGCACTTCAGGATCCTTGCTTCTAAAAGCAACTTGATGCTGTCTCCGAGTTCTCTTCCAGCTCTGAAATGGTAATGATCCCAAGCTTGCCAAATGAGAATGGGAAGATTCTTCTGGCCTAAGATTTCATGGAAAAGCAAACGGAAGCAGCCCCAGGTGCAGGGCAGAAAAGGGAGCCAGCAGACCCCGGGCCATGGAGCAAAGGAAGCAAAGAGAATGCCCCAGGGAGCGGGGTCAACTCTGGGACAGGACATCTCTCTGCAAGCTAAGGAGCACCCTCCAGTCTCTGCTGAGTACTCTGGGAGTGAGTGTACTGGAGCAGCGGAGATAGTTGCCATAGAGAGGGATAAATAGACTGTTGTTTGGTGCAATAACTTGGTTTCTGCCAGGAAGTTTCACACTCAAAATAAATATTATATATGGCTCCCATCGGCAGTGCCTAATCCGGAAAGGAAAAAAAATGTATATTTTAGGAGGTGTTTTAATAAAGTGCTATGATTCTAGATGTTCATGACTTCCCATATAAAATCCTTGAAGTCATATATGTTTTGGAATCCAATTTTTTAGCTTTTGAAAAACAAATATGGAACATGTACCATATATTACCCAAAGTGGGATATAGTGTAGAAGCCTAGTCATCAAGTCAATATTTCTACAGTAAAACTTACTAATGTTCACATTGAGAGGTAAATAAAGACTAAAAATAGTCTCCTGTTAGGTCAGATCAGATTTCTGAGAAACAACAACAACACTGTTTTAAGGTTTTTTTGGACTTCAGAGTTATGGATAAAGCACTACAGACTTATAAATGCCAGAGCTAAGTAAGATTATTTTGGAAAAGATTAAAAGAGATGGAATACAGAATATTAGTTTAAAAATGAAATTGCTTTTATTTATTAATCAGGGACATATTTACTTCCTTGTCTATTTCATCTTTCCAGTAGGTGTTCAGTAACTCTTGGTGAAATGAATATTGGCCGTGTTCTCACCATTACCCCAAATTCTCCACTGAATGTGTGTGTGCTCGGTCATGTCTGACTCTTCAGGAGCCCTGTGGACTGCAGCCTGCCAGGTCCTCTGTCCGTGGGGATTTCCAGGCAAGGATACTGGGGGTGGGTTGCCATGTCCTACTCCAGGGCATCTTCCCGACCCAAGGATCAAATCCTCCTCTCTTGCATCTCCTGCATTGGCAGGTGGACTCTTTACCACTGCGCCACCAGGGAAGCCTCACCCCAATCCTAGAAACTATTTATAGTTCTCCCAACATGCTCAAGCCACCTTACCTTGTTCCTTTGCCCATGGTATCCTCACTTTCTAAAGCTGCCTATCCCCTCAAATGCCTTGCTAACTTACATTTGTGATTCAGACTCAGTTCAGACCCCTGTTCCTTTAGGAAGTTTTTCAGATCATGCCCAGCTGGGACCTCTTCTGTACACCTATAGTGAGCACTCTGTTTATAATCCTATTACAACATACTTTATAATGTCTATATTCTTGCATGGGATTGTTAGATTTCTATGAGCAGTGGCCAAGAAATTCATATCCTATTACCTACAAAAACTCATAATATCCCGCAATAAATTTTTGATGAAAGAATACACACACACACACACATAAACTCACATATCCCACATATTAAGGGATGAATATTGGTGAATGAATACACACACACATACACATACACACACACATCCCACATAAAATTCAATATGTCCTTTCACTTTTCCAAAATGTAAAATATTGGCCCATGAAATCTAGGAAATGTTTCTTTGCTTTTTCATGACTCAAATGACTAGTATATCATTCAGCGTGGCAGGGTTACCCTGAAGTAAAAACCAATCTGGAATCTTGGAGGCCACCTGGGCCCTAAGCAGCTCAACCCCCTCATGTGCCCAAGTCATGAAACATCTGGAGTATGCGAGGACCAGCAGAATTTCAGCTATGAAGACGTTTAGTTTGCTGTCGACACTTAGAACCAGATTTATGAGTAAAAGCTCACAGTTTATTATCACATGTTGACTTTTAAAAAGCAACTTCTAGATCAATATCAATTTGTTTTATTCTACTTCTTCTACGTCAGCTTCTAAAGGCCTGATTCTCTCAGTCTTTACATCTTTTTAAAAAATTTTAATTTGACATAGGAGTAGAGTTGATTAACAATGTTGTATGAATTTCAGGTGTATAGTAAATTGATTCAGTTTATACATATATATGTATGATTTCTTTTTCAGATTCCTTTCCCATTTAGCTTGTTACGGAATACTGAGCGGAGTTCCCTATGCTATACAGTAGGCTCTTGTTGATTATCCACTGTATGCTATATTTAAAATGGATAGCTAACAAGGACCTACTATATAGCGCAGGGAACTCTGCTCAATGTTATGTGGAAGCTTGGACGGGAAGGGGGTTTGGAGGAGAATTGAAACATGTATACGTATGGCTGAGTCCCTTTGCTGTTCACCTCAAACTATTGCAGCATTGTCAATGGACTATATCCCAATACAAAATAGAAAGTTCAAAAGAAAAAAAGAATAAATAAATATAGCAGTGTGTATATGTCCATCCCAGAGTCCCAATCTGTCGTTTCCTGGACCACCACATACCCAATCATCTAAGGAGTCCTTCCCTCCTTCCTCTTTCTGCTCTTAACACCCTAACCATCACCCCTGTGTGTCTGGGTTATAGCACTAGCTTGCTGAGTATCCTGCGTCTCCTACTTCAACCCATCTCTACACCTTACAGCTAGAATAATCCTATTAGAACATTCTTTTGCATGTCAGTGTTTCTCCAGAGTTTACAGAATAAAATATTAAAGCTATAGCTTAGTATTCAAGGCCTGTTATCATTTGTCCCTGACCTCCACTATGACCTCATTTTCTTATTATCTCCTCTGAAAGCCTTTGGCTCATGTGCAGGGGCCCTCCTTGAGTCTCTGTGTCTTATCTGGCCTGGCTTAATAACAGTTCTTATCTCTTAGGGTTGTCCTTAAGATTGAATGAAACAATGTATTATAAATCTCCTAGCACACTGCCCTATGGTACCGTTGGCTCTTGATATTACTATGGCACATGGTTAAAAATACATATGACAGGGACTTCCCTGGAGGTCCAGTAGTCAAGACTTTGCCTTCGATTGCAGGGGCATTGGATTTGGCTCCTGGTTGGGGAGCTAAGATCCCCCATGACTTGTGGCCAAAAAACCAAAACAGGAAAAGAAACAATATTGTACCAAGTTAAATAAAGACTTTAAAAACAGTCCACATCAAAAAAACTCTTTAAAAACACACATGACACCTTTGTGACACTCATCAGCAATACCTTTTTAATTATCAGTGTCCTTGTGGTGTGCCAGTGCATCCCTCACTCATTATTACCCTGAGCACAGAGAGCATTCTAACCAACACACACAGGTCAGTCATTCACATTTGAAAACCATATAAATAGTTCTCACTTAGTGCTTTTCGGTGAATAGTTCCAGTTCCCATCACTCAAATGATGGCATGACAGTATAGTCCTCAGTCTTATGGAGTTTCACTGTGACTGCCAATAGTTAAGCAGCCACTCAAAAGAGGTATCGTTTTGAAGATCAAAGTATTTGCTTTTTTAGCTGCCAGGGATGGAGTGTTATAAATCCACTATGCTGTGTAGTTTTTTCTTTTAATTGAAGTATAGTTGATTTACAGTGCTTCAGCTACAGCAAAGTAATTCAGTTATACATATTAATATGCATATGTATATATATTAATATACATATATTAGTTTCTTTTCTATTGTAGGTTATGAGAAGATATTGCATATAGTTCTCTGTGCTAAACAGTAGGAACTGTTGTTTGTCTATTTTACATATAGTGATATTTATGTTAATACCAGACTCCTGATTTATCCCTACCCCTCCTTCCCGCTCTGGTAACCATAATCTTGTTTTTCATGTCTGTGGGTCTGTTTTGCAGATTAGTTCATTTGTATCATTTGTTTTGGATTCCACACATAAGTTATATCATATGATATTTGTCTTTGTCCAACTTACTTCCCTCTTCACTTAATATGATAATCTCTAGGTCCATCCATGTTGCTGCAAATGATGTTACCTCATTCTTTTTCATAAATGAGTAATATTCATATATATATATGAATTATATATATATAATATATAGTTATATATCTTATAATTATAAAATATAAAATATATCTGCCCTGGTGGCTCAGACAGTAAAGAATCTGCCTGCAATGTGGGAGACTGGGTTTGATCCCTGGGTTGGGAAGCCCCCTGGAGGAGGGCATGGCAACCCACTCCAGTATTCTTGCCTAGAGAATCCCCATGGACAGAGGAGCCTGGTGGGCTACAGTACATGGGGTCACAAAAAGTTGGACACACCTGAGCAACTGAGCACTGCATATATATATATGATGCTAGGAGGGATTGGGGGCAGGAGGAGAAGGGGACGACAGAGGATGAGATGGCTGGATGGCATTACCAACTCGATAGACATGAGTTTGAGTAAACTCCAGGAGTTGGTGATGGACAGGGAGGCCTGGCGTGCTGCGATTCATGGGGTCACAAAGAGTCAGACACAACTGACCGACTGAACTGAACTGATATATATATATATATATATGTATATATATATATACACACACACATATATATGTATGTATATAAAATATCTTTATATATATCTATATATATATATATATGTAAACATATATATCAGTTCAGTCACTCAGTCATGTCTGACCCTCTGTTACCCTATGGACTGCAGCACACCAGGCTTCCCTGTCCATGCCAACTCCCAGAACTTGCTCAAACTCATGTCCATCAAGTCAGTGATGCCATCCAACCATCTTGTCCTCTGTCATCCCCTTCTCCTCCTGCCTTCAATCTTTCCCAGCATCAGGGTCTTTTCCAATGAGTCAGTTCTTCACATTGGGTGGCTAAAGTACTGGAGCTTCAGCTTCAGCATCAATCCTTCCAAAGAATATTCAGGATTTATTTCCTTTAGGATTGACTGGTTTGATTTCCTTGCTGTCCAAGAGATTCTCAAGAGTCTTCTCCAACACCATAGTTCAAAAGCATCAATTCTTTGCTGCTCAGCTTTCTTTATAGTCCAACTCTCACATCCATACATGACTACTGGAAAAACCATCAGTCCAGTTCAGTTCAGTCACTCAGTCATGTCCGACTCTTTGCGACCCCATGAATCGCAGCACACCAGGCCTCCCTGTCCATCACCAATTCCTGGAGTTTACTCAAACTCATGTCCATTGAGTTGGTGATGCCATCCAGCCATCTCATCCTCTGTCATCCCCTTCTCCTCCTGCCCCCAATCCCTCCGAGCATCAGGGTCTTTTCCAATGAGTCAACTCTTCGCATGAGGTAGCCAAAGTGTTGGAGTTTCTGCTTCAGCATCAGTCCCTCCAATGAACACCTAGGACTGATCTCCTTTAGGATGGACTGGTTGGATCTCCTTGCAGTCCAAGGGACTCTCAAGAGTCTTCTCCAACACCACAGTTCAAAAGCATCAATTCTTTGGCACTCAGCTTTCCTAACAGTCCAACTCTCGCATCCATAAATGACCACTGGAAAAACCATAGCCTTGACTATATGGACCTTTGTTGGCAAAGTAATGTCTCTGCTTTTTAATATGCTGCCTAGGTTGGTTATAACTTTCCTTCCAAGGAGTAAGCGTCTTTTAATTTCATGGCTGCAATCACCATCTGCAGTGATTTTGGAGCCCCCCCCAAAAAAGTCATCCACTGTTTCCACTCTCTCCCCATCTATTTCCCATGAAGTGTTGGGACCAGATGCCATGATCTTAGTTTTCCGAATGTTTATCTTTAAGCCAATTTTTTCACTCTCCTCTTTCATTTTCATCAAGAGGCTTTTTAGTTCCTCTTCACTTTCTGCCATAAGGGTGGTGTCATCTGCATATCTGAGGTTATTGATATTTATCCTGGCAATCTTGATTCCAGCTTGTGCTTCATCCAGCCCAGCATTTCTCATGATGTACTCTGCATATAAGTTAAATAAGCAGGGTGACAATATACAGCCTTGACATACTCCTTTTCCTATTTGGAACCAGTCTGTTGTTCCATGTTAAGTTCTAACTGGTGCTTCCTGACCTGCATATAGGTTTCTCAAGAGGCAGGTCAGGTGGTCTGGTATTCCCATTTCTTTCAGAATTTTCCACAGTTTATTATGATCCACACAGTCAAAGGCTTTGGCAAGTCAATAAAGCAGAAATAGATGTTTTTCTGGAACTCTCTTGCTTTTTCAATGATCCAATGGATGTTGGCAATTTGATCTCTGGTTCCTCTGCCTTTTCTAAAACCAGCTTCATGGTTCACATATTGCTGAAGCCTAGTTTGGAGAATTTTGAGCATTACTTTACTAGCGTGTGAGATGAGTGCAATTGTGTGGTAGTTTCAGCATTCTTTGGGATTTCCTTTCTTTGGGACTGGAATGAAAACTGACCTTTTCCAGTCCCTGGCCACTGCTGAGTTTTCCAAATTTGCTGGCATATTCAGTGCAGCACTTTCACAGCATCATCTTTCAGGATTTGAAATAGCTCAACTGGAATTCCATCACCTTCACTAGCTTTGTTCGTAGTGATGCTTTCTAAGGCCCACCTGACTTCACATTCCGGGATGTCTGGCTCTAGGTGAGTGATCACACCATCGTAATTATCTGGGTTATGAGGATTTTTTTGTACAGTTCTTCTGTGTATTCTTGCCACCTCTTCTTAATATCTTCTGCTTCTGTGAGGTCCATACCATTTCTGTCCTTTATTGAGTCCAGTTTTGCATGAAATGTTCCCTTGGTATCTCTAATTTTATTGAAGAGATCTCTAGTGTTTCCTATTCTGTTGTTTTCCTCTATTTCTTTGCATTGACTGCTGAGGAAGGCTTTCTTATCTCTCCTTGCTATTCTTTGGAACTCTGCATTCAAATGGGAATATCTTTCCTTTTCTCCTTTGCTTTTCGATTCTCTTCTTTTCACAGCTATTTGTAAGGCCTCCTCACAGAGCCATTTTGCTTTTTTGCATTTCTTTTCCATGGGGATGGTCTTGATCCCTGTCTCCTGTACAAAGTCACGAACCTCTGTCCATAGTTCATCAGGCACTCTGTCTATCAGATCTAGTCCCTTAAATCTATTTCTTACTTCCACTGTATAATCATAAGCAATTTGATTTAGATCATACCTGAATGGTCTAGTGGTTTTCCCCACTTTCTTCAATTTGAGTCTGAATTTGGCAATAAGGAGTTCATGACCTGAGCCACAGTCAGCTCCCAGTCTTTTTTTTGCTGACTGTATAGAGCTTCTCCATCTTTGGCTGGAAAGAATATAATCAATCTGATTTCACTGTTGACCGTCTGGTGATGTCCATGTGTAGAGTCTTCTCTTGTGTTGTTGGAAGAGGGTGTTTGCTTTGACCAGTGTGTTCTTTTGGCAAAACTCTATTAGCCTTTGACCTGCTTCATTCTGTACTCCAAGGCCAAACTTGCCTGTTACTCCAGGTGTTTCTTGACTTCCTACTTTTGCATTCCAGTCCCCTATAATGAAAAGGACATCTTTTTTGGGTGTTAGTTCTGAAAGGTCTTTTAGGTCTTCATAGAACCGTTCAACTTCAGCTTCTTCAGTCTTACTGGTTGGGACATAGGCTTGGATTACCGTGCTATTGAATGGTTTGCCTTGAAAACGAACAGAGATCATTCTGTCATTTTTGAGATTGCATCCAAGTATTGCATTTTGGACTCTTTTGTTGACCATGATGGCTACTCTATTTCTTCTAAGGGATTCCTGCCCACAGTAATAGATACAATTGTCATCTGAGTTAAATTCACCCATTCCAGTCCATTTTAGTTGGCTGATATCTAGAATGTTGACTAAATGTTGACTAAAAGCTATATATGTATATATTATTATATATATACACCATAATATATATATAAATTATACATATCTTCTGTATCCATTTATCTGCTGATGTACACAGATTGTTTCCATGTCTTGGTTATTGTAACTAGTGCTGCTATGAACATTGGGGTGCATGTATCTTTTCAAGTTAAAGTTTTTGTCTTTTCCAGATATAGGCCCAGGAGTGGGATTGCTGGAGTATGCTGTGTAGTATTAAGGTTGTCAAGGATGTCACACCAGCCACTGATTTACTTGGTGATAACAGGGATTGGCCGCTTGTTGGTTGTTTATAAATGTTCCCTTATTTAAATTGCCTGAAATCAGACTATAAAAACAATGCTGTACTGAAGCAAGAGTGCTGGACTAGAAATCTGAAAATCTGTCCACTGAGACCTATTTAGAGCTAATGGTGTAATCCATTAGCATCCGTTTATTTCTCAGTAGAATGTGAATAATATCTGTCTTCTTAGAAGACTGTTGTGAATAACAATTTACACTTGTGAAAATGTCTTGTTTAAATTGATAGTTTGATTTCTGTCTGCAATTTGCATCTATAAACCATAGTGTAATATTCAAAGCATGTAAGAAAAGATTTTCATTAACTCTGTGGTATTTGCTGAAATCATTGTTTCTTTAGGACCAAATTTGGTTCCTTTCTCAGAGGTAAGTAACTATAACACTGAGTCAATTGCAAGTAAGTTTTGAGAAGGTTTCTCATTATTATTCCTTATGACTTTTGCTGTTGGTTTTCCTGAAGGAAAAGAAGGCATATGGAAGAAAGGGACTTAATAGAGGATAGGAAATCTGAGAAATATGATTGCTTGGGAGTGAAGAAAAAGAAAATTTGAATATTTCTCCTTAATATTGAAAACTGAGTTGTTTGATTAAAAAGAAAATGATTTATTTGGGCTAATATCTGTGTTCCCAGAATAATGCAAAGACTCCTCTACCCCCTGGCGGGATGTCATGGGTCAGCTTATAACAGCAACAAAAACAGCAGCAGCAGCAGCAGCTCCTGTTCCAGTTCTCGTTGTTGTTCAGTCGCCAGGTTGTGTCCAACTTTCTACGACCCCATGGACTGCAGCACACCAGGCTTCCCTGTCCTTCACTATCTCCTGGAGCTTGCTCAAACTTGTGTCCATTGAGTCAGTGATACCATTCAACCATCTCTCATCCTCTGAAACCCCTTTCTCTTCCTGCCCTCAGTCTTTCCTAGCATCAGGGTCTTTTCATTACCAGACTAGCCTTCAATCTCCAAGTTGAGCCAAAATATAAAACAAGTTCTACCTGGCTCTCAACTCCCTGCTTCTTTCATGGCACCACCCCACCAAGCTGGTTGTGAATATAACTTCAACTTCAATCATGGAGGTCAAAGACTGAAAGAGCAGTGACTACAAGATTTAGCATTTTTTTTTTTTACTTTCATTAGTACATGATAAGCATGATGGCCTTAAGTGTGTTGCTATTAATAATTCAATCACCACTAAGGTTGTAAGTGAAGGCTGACAGCAGTGCCCATCTTCAGTAGAAGGAGCTACCAAGTTTTGCAAATGGGGAGAGCAGTGACTACATTCCCAAATTGAATTTCGATTAACAGCGAAAGGTATTGAAAGGTGTTTGAAAAAAATGACTTTTAATTGTAATATAATGAATGTCTCAGGGCTTGAAAGTGCTCATATTTTTCGTGTCTCCCCTCACCCTTCCTGGTGGCTCAGACAGTAAAGAAACTGCCTACAATTCAGGGGACCTGGGTTCAATCCCTGGGTCAGGAAGATTCCATGGAGGAGGGCATAGCAACCCACTCCAGTATTCTTGCCTGGAAAATTCCATGGACAGAGGAGCCTGGCAGGCTACAGTCCATGGGGTCACAAAGAGTTGGACATGACTGAGCACCTAACACCCTCACCCCTCCACCCCTACCAAGTGGAAACAGGCATTATGATTACATTCATTGCTATCTGTGTTTTTAATGATTAACTTTTGGCTTAGTGACTTAAAAGGAGCCAAACTCTCAGCCCTTACTTAGGACAGAATGTTACATACGGCCTTAAACTGGGTTTACACATAACCCTGAGGCAAGGGACTCAAAAGCAGATCAAGTTAAAATGGAAAATCTTTCTGAAGTTTCCCACTCTTGAGCAGCTACCTATCAAGTCTCTAAACTATGCTCATACTGCCCTCTCCTGGTTGGATGGAAGAACAGCTAAAAGAAAAGTGAATGTGGGTTTCAGCATTGAATGCTCTTTGATTAATTCTAAATTACCAAGTGGTCAAGAGAGAAAAACAATGGGACAGAAAAAGGATTCTCACTTGTGACTTCGCAGAGTGAGTACAAAGCCAGACTAAACATATTTCATGAAAGAACACCCCAACCAAAGTCTTGCGGTAGGGTCATTTGATTAGTAGGGTTGTCCCACAGCTATCAACCGTGAGTGACCAGAGCTAATCTGAGTTCGGGATAGATTTGCCTCAGGTGCACTAAATTGTAGGACAGGATGCAGTGGAGACATGAAACTCATGTTGCATTTGTTTTCATACACTTCATAGCTTGGTGCCCTTTGTTGAATCCTGATGGCAGATGAAAAGACTGATAGCAGGCTGGAGTGCAAAAACAGAGGTAGCTAGAAATCTGTGGCAAATGTCTGTGTCTTGTTGTAAAACACTCTAGCATTGCTCCAGATTTTATCGACCAAGTACATGGCCATGATAAAACCTAAAAGTATAAATTTACCCAACTCTTTGCACTTGGTTCAGAATTGTGAAATGTGTTAGGTTTCAGTACTTCTCGGCTTCTTGGGCCATATCACTTGGGTTGGAAATGTCGCATGACATTAAACAAATCCTCATGTTTCAACGACCTTAGTTTTCACATCTGGAATATGGTGATCATAAGGGTATGTTGAGGGGTTTGGGGAGGGTGTGATACATCTAACGTTCTTGGATCAGTGACTGTGTGTGCTCACTTGCTAAGTCATATCTGACTCTTTTGTGACCCCATGGACTATAGCCTGCCAGGCTCTTCTGTCTATGGAATTTTCCAGGCAAGAATATTGGAGCAGGTTGCCATTTTCTACTCTAGGGGATTTTCCTGACCCAAGGATTGAACCTGCATCTCTTGTGTCTCCTGCATTGGCAGGCAGATTCTTTACCACTGCGCCACCTGCGAAGCTTGGATCCATGACTAGCACACAGTAAATGTTCAATAAATGTCAGCATCTAACTCTTTGTGACCCCATGGACTGGAGCACTCCAGGCCTCCCTGTCCATCCTGGAGTTTACCCAAACTCATGTCCATTGAGTCAGTGATGCCATCCAACCATCTCATCCTCTGTCATCTCCTTCTCCTCCACCTTCAATCTTTCCCAGCATCAGGGTCTTTTCAAATGACTCAGTTCTTCACATCAGGTGGCCAAAGTATTGGAGTTTCAGCTTCAACATCAGTCCTTCCAATGAATATTCAGGACTGATTTCCTTTTGGATCTCCTTGCTGTCCAAGGGACTCTCAAGAGTCTTCCCCAACACCACAGTTCAAAAGTATCAATTCTTCGGCACTCAGCTTTCCTTTTAGTCCAACTCTCACATCCATACATGA
The DNA here is from genome assembly GCF_023699985.2 of Odocoileus virginianus. Lineage (NCBI taxonomy): Eukaryota > Metazoa > Chordata > Mammalia > Artiodactyla > Cervidae > Odocoileus > Odocoileus virginianus. The sequence continues at coordinate 31,714,806 of NC_069688.1, forward strand.
CTACTGGAAAAACCATAGCTTTGATTAGACGGACCTCTGTGGGCAAGGTAATGTCTCTGCTTTTTAATATGCTGTCTAGTTGGTCATAATTTTTCTTCCAAGGAGTAAGCTTGTAGTAAGAAGTGGTTTTAGAAAAGGCAGAGGAACCAGAGATCAAATTGCCAACATCCCTTGGATCATCGAAAAAGCAAAAGAGTTCCAGAAAATCATCTATTTCTGCTTTATTGACTATGCCAAAGCCTTTGACTGTGTGGATCACAACAAACTGTGGAAAATTCTGAAAGAGATGGGAATACCAGACCACCTGACCTGGCTCTTAAGAAATCTGTATGAAGGTCAGGAAGCAACAGTTAGAACTGGACATGGAACAACAGACTGGTTCCAAATAGGAAAATAGTACGTCAAGGATTGTCACCATGCTTATTTAACTTATATGCAGAATACATCATGAGAAATGCTGGGCTGGATGAAGCACAAGCTGGAATCAAGATTGCTGGAAGAAATATCAGATATGCAGATGACACCACACTTATGGCAGAAAGAGAAGAACTAAAGAGCCCCTTGATGAAAGTGAAAGAGGAAAGTGAAAAAGTTGGCTTAAAGCTCAACATTCAGAAAACTAAGATCATGGCATCCAGTCCCATCAATCACTTCATGGCAAAAAGATGGGGAAACAGTGGCAGACTTTATTTTTGGGGGCTCCAAAATCACTGCAGATGGTGACTGCAGCCATGAAATTAAAAGACACTTACTCCCTGACATTAACATATCTAATATTCAGAAAATTTAAAAAAGGAAAAATGCACATTCAAAATGGCCAAACAATGATAAGTACACCTCAAGGGCTTTGCTCACTGCCTATGGACAGGAAGTCAACCCATATTTGCTTCCCTTTCATCTTAACATCATTCCAGTAGTTTAAACTAAAGAAGACTTGGTACCTGATTAAACCACATGTCAGATGTGCACCTTGATTCTTGAATCTGTTAGCAAAACTTGAAAAGGGAGAGGGAATCCTGGTCATTCTTCATTTCAGAAACAATATAAAGGATCTTTGTGGACTAGATGAGGTTGCCACATTAGAATACCAGGCCACTAGAAGCCAGCAGCTGATCAGAGGGGTTATGAGAGTGAGTTTGTAGAAAGAGAAAAGAGGATGGATTTTAAAAATAGGACCCATGTTTCTGATTGCAGGGAATGCATTGCTGTATGTTCCTGAAAGGAAGCACTAAAATCCTCAGACTAAAGTGGTACAGCCAAGACTTTGGGACAAACTCACCCCAGGGCAACTGGGAAAATTTCAATTCTTGCTTGAGGCATAAAAAAATTCTAGGGGTGAAGAAAGAGAAATTATGAGAAGTTAGCTGGGCAGGTGCAATTTTTCAAGTGGACGTAAGCCTGTTGTGACTAAGCCCAAACTCCTTAGCGTGACACGGAAGGACCTTCATAATGGGAGACTAAACCTAGACAGCATATAAGAAAGCAAAGGTCCATTTAGTCAAAGCTTTGGTTTCAGTAGTCATGTACGGATTTAAAAGTTGAACCATAAAGAAGGCTGAGCACTGAATAATTGATGCTTTCAAAATGTGGTGTTGGAGAAGACTCTTGAGAGTCCTTTGGACAGCAAGGAGATCAAAGTAGTCAGCCCTAAAGGAAATCAACCCTGAATATTCATTAGAAGGACTAATGCTGAAACTGAAGCTCCAATACTTCGGCCACCTGATGCTCCACCAACTCATTAGAAAAGACCTTGATGCTGGGAAAGATTGAAGGCAGGAAGAGAAGGGGACAGAAGAGGATGAAATGGTTGAATGGCATCACCGATTCAATGGACATGAGTTTGAGTAAGCTCTGGGAGATGGTGATGGACGGGGAAGCCTGGCATGCTGCACTCCATGGGGTCACAGAGAGTCAGACATGATTTAGGGACTGAACAATGAATACTAACAACTCCAGCATCATCCCTGAATCTGTCACCATCACACATTCCAAGCTGTCACCATCACATATTCCACGCTGACTCCACGCGGAACCACTTTGCTTCCTGAACACAGCATCTCTTTTTCTGGGCCGTTACACACGTGGGTCTGATACTGAGCAGTACCCTGTGGGGCTCCTGGGCACAAAAACCTTTCTGTGTCCCCCATTTCTTTATTACAGGAAATAGGCTTCATTCAGCCTTCAAGATCTTCCCTGAGTTCCAACCCGCAGGTTCTAACAGTTGTTAATTAGGGAAGGGAGGGGATGCAGAGACAAGGGAGGAAGAGTTGAGGAATAACAGTGCAGCCTTGAGGCAGGGTCCTGGTTCCCCCTCAAGCAATATACATAACAATATCTTTGAGCTGTTTTGCAGATACTGAATCCTCCACCAGGTAATGGCAACCCACTCCAATACTCTTGCCTAGAAAATCCCATGGACGGAGAAGCCTGGTAGGCTACAGTCCATGGGGTCGCAAAGAGGTCAGACATGACTGAGCAACTTCACTTTCCTTTTCCTTTCCACCGGGGAGAAGCTAAGGATGTGCTGCCTACTAGCTCGTAGATCCTAGCTCCCAGGCTACCAGGAGGTTGATGATGCTGACTCCCACTTACCTCACCACCAACCAATCAGAAAACTGTGCCTGAGCTGATCATGCCCTCTTTGATCCATTACTGTATCATTTCTCACTACCTTCTCCAGGGACACACAGTTTTTGAGGGCATTAGCCCACTGTGACCTCTTTGCCTGGCAAAGCAATAAAGTTATTCCTTTTTACTTCACTCGAAACTCTGTCTCTGAGATTTAGCTCAGTGTTGGGGTACAGAGGCTAGATTCAGTTTCAGGCCTCTCTGCCTGGAATGCCCATCTCCTTACTGTCTTGATACTTTCTTGTGTGTGTTAACCGCTTAGTCCTGTCCAACTCTGCGACCCAACAGACTATAGCCTGTCAGGCTCCTCTGTGCATGCAATTCTCCAGGCAAGAATACTGGAGTGGGTAGCCTTTCCCTTCTCCAGGGGCCCTAATTGATCCTGTAGATCCCTTATATATGTCACTTCTACCAAGAAGCACACTTCTTCCCTCTACAACCTTCCCTCATGCTTCCATAGCATTCTAGGCTTATCTCTATAATCAGCTTTTTCTATCTTTATTGTACATTAACTTACAGATCCCCTCCTTATGGACAGTTACTGGGTCTTATTCATCGTCTTGGTTTCATCTCTTCCACATTTCTTGTCCTAAAATAGGTTATCAATACCTATTTTGAATAACTGTAAAGACTCTCTTACTTTCCTTAGGACAATCCAGAATTTCTACTTGAGAATTTTACTCAGCGGCTGATTTTACCTTAGTGGTGAGGTCACCCTTAAGGCATTGTTTAAGGACATGGTAAGACCTTAATAAAAGCCCTGAAGTCAGCAACCACTCTAGAATTCTTTTCTTTTACTTTTAGAATCTCCATCAATGTGTAGTTTATTGTTATTTGTGTATAGCAACTGCCCTGAAGCAAGCTGACATTTTAGCTTTAAATGTAACCAGTGATATACTAAAGCATGTTGTATTATGAAAATACGTGGTCCAAATACATGACGACTGCAGAACTACCTGTAACATGAAGGGCTTTGACTGATTTGCCTGGTGGTGCTTAAAACATCTTAGAGGTCTTCACACTCATTGTCCAATTAGACTCTCCCAACAGTCCCTTACAGGCCGAGGCTGTAATTTCCAGTCTTATAGAGAAGGAAATTATGATTGCTGTATAGTTTTCCCAGGCTTATTCAGTAAACAGGTGGATGCCAGAGTTGACAGTCCTTACCATTTCTAACTTGGAGCTTGCATCTGAACTCAAGATTTGTACATGCAATCGCTTCTCAACATGGACAACTAAGGAATCTTAAACTTAAAAACAAATTTGAAGGACTTTTCTTGGTGGTGATTAAGATTCCCTACTTCCAACGCAAGGGACCCAGGTTCGATCCCTGGTTGGGGAAGTAGATCCCATATACCTCAACTGAGAGTTTGTATACTGCAACTAAAGATCCCAAGTGCTGCAACTAAGACCCAGTGCAGTCTAACTAATTAATTAATTAAAATTTAAACAAACAAAACAAACTTCACATGTCTATATGCGTTAAATTGTGTCCCCTCACCCAAAAAAATTATGTTCAAGTTCAAACCTCCAGTACTTTGAATGTGACCTTATTTGCAAATAGACTTTGCAGATGCAAGGTGATTAAAGTGGGTCCTCATCCAATGTGACTGTGTATTTTTAAGAGACAAGCTCAGAGAGAATGCCATGAGATGACAGATGCAGAGACTGGAGTGATAAGAGTTGTAAGGCAAGGAACCTCAAGGATTGCCAGTCACCACCAGAAAGGAGGGAGAAGCAAGAAAGAACTCTATCAGAGTCTCAGAGAGAGCAGGGTCCTGCCAACACCTTGATATCAAGCTTCTAGCCTCCAGAATGTGAGCAAATATGTTTCTGCTGTTTTAAGTCACCACTTTGTGGTAATCTAATACAGCAGCCTTAAAAAACTAATACAATATCTAAAGCCTAACATTTGAATCTTTTCTAAACCCCTTCCTCCCATCAGTTTAGTTCAGTTCAGCCACTCAATCATGTCCAACTCTTTGTGACCCTGTAGACTGCAGCACGCCAGGCTTCCCTGTCCATTGCCAACTCTCGAAGTTTACTCAAACTCGTGTCCATCACATCAGTGATGCCATGCAACCGTCTCATCTTCTGTTGTCCCCTTCTCCTCCTGCCTTCAATCTTTTCTAGCATCAGGGTCTTTTCCAATGAGTCAACTCTTCTCATGAGGTGGCCAAAGTATTGGAGTTTCAGCTTCAACATTAGTCCTTCCAATGAACACCCAGGATTGATCTCCTTTAGGATGGACTGGTTGGATCTCCTTGCAGTCCAAGGGACTCTCAAGAGTCTTCTCCAACACCACAGTTCAAAAGCATCAATTCTTCATCACTCAGCTTTCTTTATGGTCCAACTTCCTCCCACAGTTTCTTGTAAAGTAGTAAATGGCAACTCCATCCTTGATCTGTTTTCTCCTCTTGCTCACACTCCAAACCCGGTCCATCCACACACTCTGCTGGCTTTACCATCATAGCATGCCTAGAGTCCAACCACTTATCACCACCTCCACTGCTGCTCCTCTGACCTGACCACCAGCATCCCTCTCACCTGGTTTATTGCAACAGCCTCTTAACGAGTACACATGCTTCTACCTTTGTTCCTCTATACCCTGTTCTCAGCCCAGCAACCACCATGATCTTGCTAAAACATAAGTCAAATTATACCACCTTCTGCTCACGACACTTCAATGGCTTCCCAACAAACACAGAAAAAGGTAGAGTCCTTTCATGTAAATACAAGACCCTATATGAGCTGCATCTGCCGGCACTGCTTCTTGCTTCATGTCACCAGACTCCTTCTGTTCACTTCTTTCTGGCTCTGGTAGCCACTGGCTTGATCCTGGATCAAGTCCTTTGGAGAGATTGTCCAAGTCCCTAAAGGCTTTTCTCTTAGTCACCTGCTTGCATCCATCCCCCAACTGCAGGATTCGGCTCCTTGCCTCTAAGCTCCCCTACCCAATTTATTTAAAATAACTCTATGTCCAATGATCATCCTATACCCTTTACCTTGTTTCATTTATCTCATTAGCACTGATGAATATCTAACCTTTCATATATGTGCTTTGCATCTGTTTACTGCCTCTCTCCTCACATTACAATGTAAACCCTATGAGGATAATAACATTGCTTTCTTCCTTGTCTCTGTAGCATCTAGAAACATAGCTGACACGTAAAGGAATTCAATAAATGTTTGTTGAATAAATGGATAATAAAATCTCTTAAGTCAGTCTGCTACTTTTCCCATTTATTCAAATGACAGAAAAAGAAATACAGTGTCAGTGACATAAATGACTAAACTAGATTAGCTTTTTAAAAAACTGTGAATATACTCAACACATTAACAATTTTTGCATTCCTCTGAATTAACCACCATAAAATATTTAAATGATTTAAATACCTTGTCAGACTTACCTGAAATGACCAACAGATTCAAAAGTGGAGGAGGAGAAAGAAAAGAGATAAGAAAGAGGCAGGAGGAGGACTTTTATAGTTTATCAAGGTAAGAGTGTTCACAATCAAAACAAAAAGAATGAATACTGAAAAAGTGAAGTGAAGTCGCTCAGTCGTGTCCGACTCTTTGTGACCCCATGGACTGTAGCCTGCCAGGCTCCTCTGTCCATGGGATTTTCCAGGCAAGAATAATGGAGTGGGTAGCTGTTCCCTTCTCCAGGGGATCTTCCCAACCCAGGAATCAAACCCAGGTCTCCCACATTGCAGGCAGATTCTTACCCAGCTGAACCACCAGGGAAGCCCAAGAATACTGGAGTAGGTAGCCTATCCCTTCTCCAGTGGATCTTCCTGACCCAGGAATTGAACCAGGGTCTCCTGCATTGCAGGAGGATTCTTTACTAACTAAGCTATCAGGGAAGCCCAGAAAGATGTAAGGGCTTCCCTAAACTAGCATCAATCTCCTTCAGCCAATTCTATGTCACCAAAACCATTCCGTTTTAAATCTACTAATAGTATTCATTCTGGTAAAGAATCTTCCTGCAATGTGGGAGACCTGGGTTTGATCCTTGGGTTGGGAAGATCCCCTGGAGAAGGGAACATCTACCCACTCCAGTATTCTGGCCTGGAGAATTCTCAGAATGACTGAGCGACTTTCACTTTCACTTTACATCTTTACTCTGTTTTAGTGAGTCATCTGGATTTCTTTTCTGTTTGGAAACCAGATCTATTCAAATCTTTGGATAAAAAACATGCTATGATTAGTTATTGGAATCTAAACAAATTTGGCAGTGATACTTTAGAGTGAAATAGTGCTTTTTTTTGATTAGTGGCAGTTCAGTTCAGCTCAGTTCAGTCGCTCAATCATGTCCGATTCTTTGCGACCCCATGAATCAACAGCACGCCAGGCCTCCCTGTCCATCACCAACTCCTGGAGTTTACTCAAACCCATGTCCATTGAGTCGGTGATGCCATCCAACCATCTCATCCTCTGTCGTCCCCTTCTCCTCCTTCCCCCAGTCCCTCCCAGCATCAGGGTCTTCTTCAATGAGTCAACTCTTTGCATGAGGTGGCCAAAGTACTGGAGTTTCAGTGGATTAGTGGCAAGCACATATTAAATTTTACAAGAATAGTTAAGTGGTACTGATAAAATAAAAACCATAGATTCCTTACTAGGTAAATATAATCTCCCTAACATAGGAGAATGTCTCCATGGAGAGGAATACTCTGGGTGATGTGATAACTCAGGCCTTTGAAAACACAGAGGAAATAACATATGAAATTATAAACATTGTGAGGATAACACAGCTAAAGAGCACACTCAAGATCTGACAGGTTTACTGAATCTCAAAGCATTCTCTACTAAGGCAAATCTGTAATGCTAGATTCAGCATCCTGAGGAGGAAAGCCTGGGCCCTTGAAACATGGGATGGGGATGTTTGAATATGTGTGCATGCATAGTCATGTCCAACTCTTTGCTAACCCACGGACTGTAACCCGCGAGTCTCCTCTGTCCACGGGGATTCTCCAGGCAAGAATACTGGAGAGGGCTGCCATTTCCTACTCCAGGGGACTTTCCTGAACCAGGGGTCAAACCCAGTCTCCAGCTTCTCCTGCATTGACAGGAGGATTCTTTAACCACTGCACCACCTGGGAATCCCAGATACTGCCAAAGACTGTGGCTCTCTAGAATTCCCTGAAACGCTTGGAGCTTCAGAGGTAGTTCATCCCTCATCCCTCCTTATTAAAAGTTAGTACTTTCCCCTGCAGACAGAAAAGACACGGGAAAGAAACTCTTCCCCAGGACATGTCCCCACCTTTCTACTGAGTGACCCCCTCAGAATAGCCCTGCTGAATTCATGTTGGGTTTCATTTTAAAAAAAGAAAGAGAATAATCCAAGACAGTTGCAAAAATTAACTAGCATTTTATTTGCAGGAGCAGGGGAGTACCAATGAATTGGATCTTAAGGATGCTTGATCAAGAAAAGAAGAACATAAGAGTGAATAAGAAAGAATTCCTTAACCCCAGGGGACAGTGCAAACCCCTCAGAGATGAGGGTTTGGGTCACAACACCAGAGACATGAAAGACCTGGAAAGGAAGGTGCAGAATTCAGGTAGATAATCACAGAAAGATGACGAGTGTCAGTTATGGCTTCAAGTCCACCTGCAGTCATGAGGCTAGTAGTCCGGTGTAACATCCCTGTTCTAATTCTTCTCTCAGAACCAGAGGCCCACAGGAACCCAGGAGAAGTGGCTCCCATGACGCACATGGAGAAGTGGATCCATGTGACGTACGGAGCAGCAAGTGGCGGTAGCCCAGAGTGCTGTTCAGAGCTCCCACGAAGAACCATCCCCCAGGAGTGCCGTGCCTTCAACCTTCCTTTAGCTTTTCAGCCAGCGAGCTGAGGTCCTAGTCTTTCTGGGAAACCCACAGCCAGTGATTGAGCATGGTGCAGATACAAAGGCTCATCTCTTCTAGCTAGTGAGGGATACCTGCATGGTGCTGGAGCTCCCTGCTGAGTTGGTTCCTGAGCTCCTCTGAGTCTTTCTCAGAGCTAGAACACAGCCTGGAACTCTTCCTATTTTTTCCCCCCTTTCCTCTTGACCTTTCATAGGCATTACTTCCAATAAATTGCTTGAACTTTTAACTCTATCTTGGGTTCTTGTTTCCGAAGGATCTACTGCCACAGGTTTGTAACTATGCTCACCGTTGATAGATGAGGATATAGGTTTGGAGAAATGGACTCACCTCAAATCATACAGCTCTTAATGGAATATTATTCCCTATTTAAATGTTTATTTAGTTTCATGGTGAATAATATCCATGAAACGATACCTTTTATATGCGAATTATACTTTCCTTATTCACACTGAGGGCTTCCTGGTGGCTCAACTGTAAAAAATGAGATGTGGGTTTGATCCCTGGGTTGGAAAGATCCCCTGGAGAAGGGAATGGCTATCCACTCCAGTATCCTTGCCTGGAGAATCTCCTGGACAGAGGAGCCTCCTGGACAGGTGGGCTAAAGTGCATGGAGTTTCAGAGTCCAACACAACTGAAGCAACTTAGGATGTATGCATAATCCATGTTGAAAGTATAACTATATATTAAAAAAAAAAAAAAAAGCTGAGGTAACTTTTACTTATCTTACATTGAAAAAGAGCCTAATATACCCATGTGCTGAGAATTTATTTGTTCTTAAAAGTTTCTTTGGCCAAGAGTTGATTTCTGAGATTTAGACAACTTTTTCACTCAAAAGAAATGGAGGAGCTATCATCTCACCAGGAATCCAAAGCCAAGGTATTGTTAAAGTCAATGCCTGTGGCCACCAGACCCTAAAATAGATCTTCTCTTACCAAAATGTGTGTCTAAATGAGACATTAACACTTCTGTCAAACAAAAGATAATATTTTAACTATTTTTAAAATTTAAAATTAAAATGCTTTGGGAATTTCCTGGGGGTCCAGTGATTAGGACTCTGTGATTTCACAGCTGAGGGCCAGGGTTTGATCCCTGGTCAGGGGACTAAGATCTCAGAAGTCACAAGGCAGCCATAAAAAAAAAAAAAAGAAAAGAAAAAATTAAAAATATTTTACTAATACTTAAAATAGGTTGACACTAGTTCATACATTTTATATGCTAAATAGGGTATGTATGTTCAAAAATTGAGACAACTGCTAAGCCTAAAATTATCAATTCTTTATTCAATTGCTGTTAAATACTTTATGTACTTATGTATGTAAATAAATGAGTTTACTTAACTTCAAAAAATTTCCATACAAAAACTGCAGTGTATTCAGCAAGGTGGCATACTCAAAAATCAATAGCAAGTAGAATTTCATAAAAAGGCAATGCGGCCCAGGATACTGATGCATCAGAACATCACTGTGTCAGCTAAACTGTACCTTGACTCAGGATATCAGGCCTACTTAGGATGGCACATTAAACTGAATACAGGGAATTCAACAATACCCTTCATTTTAGAGTATCTCTCATAAGTACATACCCAAGGATAAAGCTTGGAATTGGGAGACATGCAAAATCAAAATGCCATATTATAGATACCTCCACCTCTCGTTAGGTTTGCAACAGTCACTCTCATAATTTCTGGCCAAAACTACTAGTCAGAGCCCTCCACTCTGATCATTTATAGAAAAATGACAGTCTTTTTAATAATTAATTCTTAGTTCTCATGATGCTTTCAGGATTATCTAAGTCAGTTGAGTGTGCAGTTATATCTTTAGTCATGAAAATGTTTGAATAAAAATCTAATGAGCTTACATGAAATGCTAAGTTTTTATTATTACAGTTTCTCTGCTATAGAAGACTGATTATACAACATTTTGGTAATATGCATACATTTAATTAATAGACAACCTTTAAGGTTAGGTTTCACCCAAAATACATTCAGAACTAGGTGAAAAACATACCAGAAATTTTCAAGTGCTGGTAAGATCAGTTTTTATAGAACATATTGATAGAATACAAGAGTAAGTTATTGTCATCAATATTCATGCTCTAGCTCAGTATATAATTACCAAGTACCTGCTCTTTGCTATGCTCTATTCTAGGCACCAGAGATAAAGCTCTAAACAAAAATATTCCTCTCCATAAGCCTTACACTCCAGTGGAGAAGAGGACAAACGAAGTATGTGCTATATATTGAAAATCTATGTCATAAGTGCCATGGAGAAAATGCAGGAAAGGAGAACAGGAGTGCTGGTGTGAGATTCAAGCTTAAACTCAGTTCGCAGGGAGGGCCTGCAAAGGTGACAACTGACTTGAGATCCAAGGAGAGTGAGAAAGCCAGCCATGGAAGCCTTGACAAAAGGTGCCAGATTGAGGAACTTTTATTGACCTATTGCTCAGGGTACAGCCTAATACATGCTCACTAAAAAAGCTGAACTTTCAAAATACTATATATATATATATATATATATATAGACACACACACACACACACACACATACACATACATATATGTATACACTAAAGATAATCACGTCTCTCCAAAACCCTGGACCTTTCTCCCATGAATACATTAAGCTGCCCCCTGAGAAACTGGGTCACTTAGAGACAAACTTGAAGCATGATGTTGAGGACAGAACCTTCCATGATGATGACTTAGAATTCCAGATTCTGGCATATGCAGAGGTGCATATTCATACTTCATGTGTAAAGGCTGAATGGTGTATCTCAGGCTAGAAAACCTTTCTGATGTCAGTTCCAGGGGTGATAAAAAAGCCAGGTCAATTTAGGACTTGATGAATGAGGGCTAAACTGATGTAAGGCAATGGAGTGACTGAAGCCCCTAGTTCAGAACCAGAATGAATGGACCAGAGCAATATTGAGGCAGTCTGGAGAACTTTGCAGACCACAGTAGCTTCACTTTTTTCCCATTTTGCAAATCTGGTCTAAGTTCTTACAGCTAAACTCGTGAGCCCTTGGTTGTGGCAGAAAAAAAAAAAAGCTCTAGAAGGTAACATCTATCATAAGCAGTTGTGTGTTAAGCATTTTTGTAAAACCTTCTTTGAAAGGAGTCATATTTTTGGTTATATAAAATTGCAAAAACTGGAGGACTAAGGGATCCACAACCATGATGAACCTGGACTTTGAAGCCAGACTGAGGTTTACATACCAGCTTTCCCACTTGATAGGTACATGACCCTGGGTGTTTCCTATGGTCTATGTTTTGGCTCCCCTGTCTTTGAAATGTGACAATAATATCTACTCCATAGAGTTGTTACAATAAGGATTAATTAATATTTGAAAAAAAATGTTCAGAACACTGCCTGGCATGTATTAAGCCTATATAAATGGTTTTAAAATAAAACAAAGTATAATTTAAGCTTCCTTTATAATACTTCCTTCAAAATAGTTCCCTAGTGGCTCAGACGGTAAAGCATCTGCCTATAATGTAGGAGATCTGGGTTCGATCCCTGGGTCAGGGAGATCTCCCAGAGAAGGAAATGGCAAACCACTCTAGTATTCTTGCTTGGAAAACCCCATGGATGGAGGAGCCTGGTAGGCTACAGTCCACGGGGTCACAAAGAGTCTGACATGACTGAGCGACTTCACTTCACTTCACTTCTAATACTTTCAAAGAGTTACCTCTTGAATCTTGACCAAAAATAAAAATAAAAAAGACTTGCTGGCAAAGACTGTCTTTTACATAGAAATGTTTAAAATAGAACCCTGATATATTATGAGTCTAGAAGCTCCAAATTTGTCAAGTTTATATCAAACCTTTAACTGAATTTCAAAGTGAATTATATAAAAAATAGATGACCCCCAAAGATTATCAAATGAATACTTTATTAGAGTCATAACACTTATAAAATAAATTTATTTTCATCATGGAGTTACCAGATTTTAAGACCAACCAACACTTTCTCATTTTTACAGCTAAGGTATACAAAGAAATTCTCAAATGCTATAATTTTTGTTCAGTGCTTTGTCAGTCAACTCCCAAATCTAGATCATGATTAATCTACAATTCTAAGTATTCACAGTTAAATGACTTCTAGGCTTGGTTCTTTATGATCGAGAAGCAATGTATTTATAAAAGTGCCATCAAGGCAGTTTCACGAAATCATTTAATTTAATGCCACCAAGCAGCATGGACCTGTTATACCTTGGAAATAAAAATATAATCTCACGACTAAATCTAGCAGACTTTTAACAATTCCAGCCGGAATGGATGATATATTCTTATGGCACATTTATGACTTTGTAATAGACCATTTATAATACAGGTTTAAGTGTGTGGTATGGAACTGGAAAAACCAAGGAAGTTGGATTTTTATAGAAAAGCTATGATAAAGTCATAAGACTGGTTTCTTCTTGCCACATATTAAATATACCTTTTATCTTTATAGTTACATCACAAACCAACCCCTAATAAGATTCTTCTTCCTAAGGGATTATTACATAAACAGCATTTGATCACTGAGCGTTGATTATGCTGCTCATTCAGGATTGTTCCATGAAATCTAACTGCTCTACTTATACATGGCACTTGTAGGGGATGATTCAACCAAAATACAAAGGGCTGAAAATATAAAATAATCAAAACTCTCTTTTCCCAGAGGTTGCCCTCTTGGGGCAAGGGATAAGTATCTCACTTGGACAGGTGGTGTGAGCTGGGGACTAACTCTAACTTGTTCTCAAGCCATTTTGGCACTTTGCCATGACCAGGGTCTCTGAGGTGGGTTAAAATACTTTTCCGTGCTATTCAGCCAGAGATAGCTTTTGTGACCACTGTTCCTTGAAAACTGATTCTATGTATTTCTCACCAGTGCAAAACAACATAGGACTATTCTCTAAATGAGAATCTGCAACTTTAAGTTACATCTCATGTTCTGTTTGAATTTAACTTAGAGTCATGTAAAAGAATTAGCAGTAAAACGTTTACCCTTTGGAGAGCTCTATTGGGTAAAGCCTCAGATATCCACATAAAAATACTCATCTACTCATGCACAGGACAAACAGCTGCTATTTGAAGCATAAATAAACCCAAAGTAAAACATCAGGCACTAGATACCCATTTCAGGAGTGGCTTAGAGGTCTCTGGGGCTCTTGTTTTAAGAATGCCAGCTAAGCACTTTGCTCAGTTGTTAGGAAAACATTTAGGTGGATTAAGCCACTAGGGTTCACTTCATAAATTACTTTTTCTTGTACTCAAGACTCTGCTTGAATTAGCCTGAGATGCTACGGCTGCTTCAAGGGTAACTGACCATTAACCCAAAGGCAGTGTGATTACTGAATGAGACTAAATATCACATGGCTTGTCGAATTCAGTTTAGACCTCTGAGGACCAGTTTAATAAAATACAAAACCCATAGCCAAGGTTTTAAACCAGAGGTCAGCAAACAATAGCCTGTAGTCACAGACCAAGTCCAGTCTGCTGCTGGTTTTTGAAAGTAAAGATTTACTGGAACACACAGCTACACTCACTCACTTCACATGTCTGCGGCTGTTTTCATAGTAACAGCAGAGATGAGTACTTGTGACAGAGACTGTATGGCTCACAAAGCCTAAAATATTTACTATCTGTACCTTTAGAGAAAAAGAATGCTGATCTCCATTTTACACTAAAACACAGAGTTCAGTGGGAACCTTATTTTAAATGTGTTTTTCTTCAGGAATTTTAGTTACCTATTAAAATTAAGGTTCGGGTGATTTGGCAACTAATACAAGAGATACCCCTTTTACATGAATCATATCTATGTATTTTATGGATGTAAAGGGAAATATTCTTTAAAATAAGAAAAAAAAAAGAGACAGATAAATGTAAAACTAAAGGCCATTTCCTAACATCATAATAAAATTTCCATCCATGAAATGATGGATACTTAGATGGATGGATAGTTAGATTCTCTCCATATACCAAACAAATTACTTTGGGGATATTGTTATATCTGAACAAAACGGTACCCAAATTGATCAAGACATAAAAAGTACACAAATGAAACTAACACACAAGCAGTTAGTCTTTAAGGAGTGTTACGGTCGCCATCTTCGTAAAGCCAGACCCAAACTGCAACCATAACAAGCTGTCGTCACAAAGGCAAAAATCTAAGAAAGAAGAAACAAAAATTCTTATCAGATTCATAACACTGACTTTAAGAAATCATTTTTCCAAAGGAACAACTGTCTGAAAACTGATCAGCCTACTTAAAGATACTTCAACACTTAAGAAAATGATTTAGATTCTTTTTTTTTTTTTTTAAACGATTTTATCCTCTCATACCATTAACCCCTTCTTTTAAACATTCTAGCCCCTAATAATAGGACATCATTTGTGGACAGCCTTAGGCTGAGCCTTTGTTCACACACTGGACTCACTTGTTAGGCATTGCACTGGTGAGACCCCTAACATGATGCATATTCAAAACTTCATGATGAGATGTCTAACTGCACAGTGATCTCAGCCACACAGAGTGTAGCTCTCAGGGCCCAAGGATGGAGCAGATTATTTCTGTGACAATGGAAGAGACTGTAGAGCTAAACAGAAAACCCACAGGAATGAATCATCAGGTTGGCGTGGGAGATAGTTCTCAGATGTGCATGAGTTCTCAATTACTGTCCTTCGTATTCAAGAAGGATTTTTTCAGCATCAACTATGTGTGCATCAGTACATTTGGTACATATAAACAAGTAACAGGTATTGTCCTCACCCTTCTGGGGTTTATGATCCATAGAATACTCCCCAAACCATCCAATATGTTAAAAGATTATGATGTAGTTAGTACAGGAATCCTTTCACCAGGAAACCAGAGCTCTGAGAAGGAATATCAGATCCACCTAGGGAACATTTTTACAGTGTAATTACCATCCTGCTGCTTTCCCCCACCCTTCTGCTGGTTGTCTCTAGATACATCTCTCTTTTTTAAGGAAATTTTACTAGCGTACAGTTGCTTTCCAATGTTGTGTTAGTTTCCAGCGCACAGAAAAGTGAATCAGATATGCTGCTGCTGCTGCTAAGTTGCTTCAGTCGTGCCCGACTCTGTGTGACCCCATAGACGGCAGCCCACCAGGCTCCGCCGTCCCTGGGATTCTCCAGGCAAGAACACTGGAGTGGGTTGCCATTTCCTTCTCCAATGCATGAAAGGAAAAGTGAAAGTGAAGTTGCCCAGTCGTGTCTGACTCTTAGCGACCCCATGGACTGCAGCCCACCAGGCTCCTCCATCCATGGGATTTTCCAGGCAAGAGTACTGGAGTGGGTTAGGTATACATTTACATATATATCTTACATCTCTGATCTAGGCATTTCTCTTTTGTTGAAAGAGAATGACCACTATTTTAAAGTACAAACGTGAATATTTAATTAGAACATGAAAAGAAATCACAACCACCACGAATTCTGAAAAGCTGACAAATGTCACAAATATTCCCAAGTCTAAAACAACAACAATTTTGTTTTACTACCTGCCTGATAACATCTTACTTCTGAGGACCCACTTTCTTAGCTATCCTTTCACAAGACTATTTCAGATGACAATAGCATGAGAGAGATTTTTTAATCTTGGATAAAATCCACTGCTTCTTCTTTGATGGTTGATTAAAATTTGTTTTGTTTCAATAATAAAAAAAGTTTTTTTCGGTTTTATACATATTTGTAGTAACATGCAAACTGTGCAGGTTTGTCAAATTTGGGAAACTATCACATTTCATGCACGATTTACAAAATTTTAGGACATTTCAAATTTTCTTAAGGAATGAAACTCTTAAATCATAAATCTCAAAGTATAAATCTTACTGCACTTTGGGATGCTCACATGTAGTCCTTCATGTCTTCCTTGCACTGGCAGATGATGAAATTTACATTATCCCCATTGAATTCTGGGGGGCTGTATGCATGTGGCTCCCCCAGTTCTATTTATAATACCGTTCTAACATTTGAACAGAATTTCTGATAAGTTCTATCTCAAATGATTTCCATTAAAAAAAGCCTGGTGCATTTTTTATTTTATGTCAAGTATACATCTGCCAGGAGGGAGTTTCTGCTTTGACCAGGAGTCCACTTACATTTTTGTTCATCAGTTGATCTGATCTGCAAGATGGTTCCCCTATTGTAAGTCAGCTCATCAGCTCAGTGGATTTCACTCACCTACTCTGGGCTGACTGGTCCCGGCATAAATGACTACTTTTGATATCTATTACTAGTGAAAATGAGTTCTCTCTCTAAGGCAGAGGTCACCAGCCTCCGAGATCTAATGCCTGATGATCTGAGGTGTAACTGATGCAATCATAATAGAAATAAAGTGCACAATAAATGTAATGCGCTTGAATCATACTGAAACCATCCCCCTTGCACCCCTGGTCCGTGAAAAAACTGTCTTCCACAGAACTAGTCCCTAGTGCCAGAAAGACTGGAGACTGACTGATGCTCTAAGGTATGCTGAAATGAAAAGTGAGGGACTCAAGAGAATGTCACAAATGAATGGCTCATCCATTTAAGTGTTATTAAAACTGAGAAACTAAAGATTTACTTCTATCAGAGTGTATGGGTAAAATGGGGGTTAATGCAGAATTTAAAGCATGGGGAAGATTACTAAGGCAGCTTCATTTAGGCAGAAAAAGGGAAGGACAAATCTGTGTCTGTGACAAAGACCACGTCTGAAGCTACACAGAGTAGAAAGCACAATTAATTCTTTTCATAAAGTAGACTTTGTTGCGCAAGGCCAACCACTAGCACTCATATAGGTATGGTCTTGTGTGAATGTCAACCTCCTGGTGCTTCAGCTTCATCATCCACAGCACTGGGGTAATGACAGTACTTGGCTTGGCTCATAAGGTTAACTGTACAGATAAACAGCTATTATATGTTTAATGCTGATGGCTATTATTTAAGAAAACTACTGTTGCCAGAGGAGTTTCTTAGAGACCTTGATGGGGAGGGGAAGCGTGGGTGCACAGTGTTCATCCCTCACTTACTGTGGCTGCCACGTTTATGTTATACTGGTTATCGCTCAGGAGTGGCTGCACAGTCACGGTTCTATTGCAGTGTAGGTCATGCAGCGACGTGGTGGCTGCCTCCAGCAAAAAGGCTCCAAAGTAGAATACGAAGACTGTAAAATGGTAAGCGAAGTCCTGAAAGAGGATGGAAAAGAGAGACATCTACCAGTAAAGAGAATAAGCTTTTTCAAGTGTTTTTTATTTCGAACCAAGTTTAGGTTCAGGAAAAACAGAACCTTTAATCAGTCTTTAACCACACTGGCCATTTCTTTTGGCTCCCTTAGCAATGTCAAGCTGTTAGAATCCCAAGGAAAGTCAACCGACTCGTTGTAATTGGCACAGTGGCAAACCCTCGGATAGACTGAATTTTATAAAATACTTAATTCAATTTAGATAAGGCACCACAGAATTCCTGTCCTTAAAATTCAAGTAAAAGAGCATTTAAATTACATCTTGTTAGAGTAATCATATAACTATATATAATAACATATACACAGATTTCATATAGAATAACATATACACAGATTTCATAATTAAGTATTTTATTTTTGAGCAGTTTTTATTTTTATTCATTAGATTGTCATTCCATACACTGAAAGATATAGAATATCTATGAAATAATTTAATTCAATACCATATCTCTAGACATTTTAAAAAACAAAATACTTCCACAAAAAGTAGAGGAAGTTTTCATGCAAAACTCAGCAATTATTATTTTATCTGTCACTGGCATTCACATTGTCTAACTTGACGCAATGTGCCATCAACACACTGCTGTGTATTTTTGTTGACAATTTCTATAGCAGGCACTTCACATTTATTATTAAGCACTCTTACAACCACCATTTATTATTTCCATTTAACAAACAAGGAATTTCTTCTTCTTCTTTTTTTTTGGTGAAGTGATGAAATGACTGTCCCAAAGCCCCACAAAGCTGAACTTCTGAAGAGAGACCTCAAACCTATACTAGTCTGTCTGATTCCAAAGTCCATTTGCTTTCCCCTCTATCAAACTGTTCCTGATACAGCTATAGTACCAAAAAAAAAAAAAAAAGGAACACTGCATGGCTTTTGTGTAAATGCCCATTCAGCAAGCAAAACTGTCCACAGAAATTGTTTCTATTCTCCCTAGAATAATAAGGACAAAGTTAACTAACTAGGAGTGAGAATTACAAAAGGTACAATGCTAAAAATGCTTTCTACTTAACACTTCTAATTTATAAATTGACCCACCAATGCCTTCAAATGATATAAGAAAAAAGTTATATACTAGCCACATGTCTAATCTATAGGAGAAATGCTTAAACATTTACATGTGGTTAGTCAATAAATGTTCACTGACGAAGGTCAAAATCCAATGTCATTACTTTGAGAGAGAAAATGCAATAGAAATGGGTCTTACTTAAGGTAGTAATAAAGACTGTGAGAAAAATATGTTTCAGACCATTAGATACTCACCTAATTTACTGAAGAGGACTCTCACAAATGGCTCATTTCATCCCAAAAGGAATGGGAAGAGTTGGGTGACATGGTCTGTAACTCTTAGGATGATGTAGTCCTTGCCTTCTTTGCCAGCCTTATCTGATGTTACCCTCTTTCCTCTTTGAACATCAGCCATGCTGGTCTCATTTTTCGCCCCAAGGAATCACTCTATACTTCAAGATTGATACTTTTTACATGTGGCAATCTCTCTGACTGAGCCTTCCCACAACCAATGACCACATGCACCTACACTCCTGCCCTCTACACACACACACACACACACACACACACACACACCCCAATACCACCTTTCCATTCCTGCCTAATATTGCCTCCTCCCTCCTTGGGCTTCCCTGAAAGCTCAGCAAGTAAAGAATCCACCTGCAATGTAGGAGGCACAGGAGACACAGAGTCATTCCCTGGTGGGGGGGAAGATCCCTGGCGACAGGAAATGGCAACCCATTCCAGTATTCTTGCTTAGAGAATCCCATGGACAGAGGAGCCTAGTGGGCTACAGTCCATGGGGTCACAAAGAGCCGGACACGACTGAAGTGACTCAGCATGCAAGCACCCTAAAGTGTAAGAGGAACTCATGGCAACGGTGGTGAGAGAATCACTCTGTCAGCTCCTGGAGTTACAGACTCAGGCATGTAACCTGTATTAGGGAATTACACATCTTGGAAAAGCATCTCCTGGTGTCCTCCTGGGCCCTTGTAGGGAAGGAACACTTGATCTTGAGACAACAAAGGACAAAGTATCCAGAACTGCCCATTATGAATGGCGTTCTCTCAAAGCCACCAATTTATACAGTCACAACACTGCTTCTGCAGGTGGGAAGGGGACACCAGAGTTCAAGCTGAGCTGGGCTAGTGGGACTGAGTCTGTTGTGTGAGCAGGTGGCCTAGGCCCCCAAGTCACCCACCAGGATGGGACTGCCCTCCTTCTTCAGCCCAAGCCTATAGCCACATGGGGAAGAGATCCCTAGGGTCCAGATGAAGGGGAAGAAAAATACCTGAGCTTCTTTCTCGTGGCATGATGTGCTGTCACAAGGCAAAAAGGGACAGCAGCTGTATTACACATGCTTTAGAGACACATTCAGAGTTGGCTGTGAAAGAGCAGTTAGGGAACATCTTCCTAATGGATGGAACTCTGAGTGGTGTAGCATGTCCTACAGTTTGTTAAGAAAGCAAAGTGGCCCAAGGTGAGAACAACAGAGACTCATCCACAGTGGGGAAAGGTCTGGTAAGCTGGTCAAGGCCCTTGAAAATAAAAGTTCAGAGACAAGGAAGTGTGGAGCAGGGAGATGGACATATGGGATTAGGTGTGAAATGTGAAGTGTGACCTTTCTTTTATGTGGTCACACCCACCAGAAGCATCCACATGGAAGATGACCTGGCCAGCTGATGCAACCAATTAAAAAGCAAAGACATTATTTAGCCAACAAACGTCCATCTAGTCAAACTATGGTTTTCTAGTAGTCACGTATGGATGTGAGAGTTGGACTATAAAGAAAGCTGAGTGCCAAAGAATTGATTCTTTTGAAGCATCAATTGTTAGAGAAGACTCTTGAGAATCCCTTGGACTGGAAGGAGATCAAACCAGTCAATCCTCAAGGAAATTAGTCCTGAACATTCTTTGGAAGGACTGAATTGGACACCTGATGCGAAGAACTGACTCCTTGGAAAAGACCCTGATGCTGGGGAAGACTGAAGGCAGGAGGAGAAGGGGACAACAGAGGATGAGATGGTTGGATGGCATCACCAACTCGATGGACATGAGTTTGAGCAAGCTCCAGGAGTTGGTGATGGAGTCCTAGCGTGCTGCAGTCCATGTGATCGCAAGGAGTCGGACACAACTGAGCGACTGAACTCACTGATCTGGTTCCTGGCATGATGGGTACATGAATAGAGAGGCCATGGCTGGGAAGGTGAGTCTATGTCATGGCCCAATAGTGCAGACTCCCAACACCCAAAGCTGACAAACCTCTTATCCGTATACATCAGAGGCCAGACAATGAAAACCACAATCACAGAAAACTAACCAAACTGATCACAAGGATCACAGCCTTGTCTAACTCAATGAGCCATGCCATGTAGGGCCACCCAAGACAGATGGGTCATGGTGGAGAGTTCTGACAAAACATGGTCCACTGGAGAAGGGAATGGAAAATCACTTTAACATTCTTTCCTTGAGAACCCCATGAACAGTATGAAAAGCTGACCTACCTCTTGCCTTTTCTGAATGTTAAATGTGCCAGCAACAGAGACTAGCTCTGAGACCCTAACATGGTGCTCTTCTCACTTGATTATCAAACTGATGAAACTCAGTTCCCATCTTCCTGGGAGGCATAAAGTTTCATTCTCACAAAATGGACACTCACTGTGAGTATGGATTTGCTTTTCCTCTCTGCAGAACCTCTGCCACCACCACTGTCCGGGGACTTACAGAATATGCCTGATTTATTGGCATCCACTCAACACAGCATCTGACCAAGGGACTAACTTCTCAGCAGAGGATGAGTGGGAATGGGCCCATGACCCTGAGTTGTCTCCTATCCTGCACCATCTAGGACACGCTGGCCTGACAGCACGCTGGGATGGCTGGCTGAAGGCACGGCCTGGAGGAACCACCCTGTGAGGATGTGTGGCCATACTTCGGGATGCAGTAGATACAATGAAGAAGAGTTTTCAACATGGTGTCCTGTCCCCACTGGAAGAGAGGGAACCAAGGGTGGAAGGAGTTTCTCCTCTTACCATCATCACTCCCAGTGACCTCGTGAAAGACTTTTTGAACTGCTGCCCCTGCACTCTGGACCCTGCATGATCAGAGGTCCCACTCCGGGGGGTATACTCTTGCCAGAGGATCCGGCAAGCAGCCCACTGACCGTGAGCTACAGCTGCTCCCTGTGTGCTTTGGATTCTTTGTGCTCAGGCATCAAAAGGCGAGAGGAGGGGTCACCATCTTGACGAGAGAAGGCGTGGCTGCTGATACTCAGGAGGGCGGGAAGGAGTCTATGTGGAACTTGGGTGCTCTGCTTGGGGTTTTAGACCCCTCTTGCCCAACTGTGCGTAAAAGGGAGCAACGCTGGCCTGAAAGCGCTATAGTTACCAGAGGGCTTACAGTCCTTCAGGCGGAAGGGACTGGATTACACCACCAGGTACACCGAAGAGACCAGCACATGTGAAGTGCTGAGCAAGAGGAGTTTAAAACGGTCACTGGAGCCGGGGAGGTGACCGGGACTAGTTGTGGCTCTGAGACCAGCTCCAGTCAGAGGGGCTGCAGTTTGTCTCTGTAGCCTCTCTAAGTTCTGCTTCAGGAAGAGAGGTACACTGGGACCCTGGAGGAGCAACGCCCCACACGTATATGGTGGAGTGGATCCATGGGGTGCAAGAAGAGGTCTGGGGCATCTTCAGATGCATGTGTGTCCCTTCTAACACACATAACCTGACATTCCACTGTGAGGACCACAGTCAGCTGACAGCTTTGGCTTCAGTGGATTTGGAATCTACTGCTGAGACTGGGCTAAGCCCATGTTCTTCTCTGGCAGCCCACAGCCGGTGATGGTGCAGCGTGGACACTGGTACCCGGCCACTTTCACCAACACAGGAGTGAAAGGCAAGGCTGTGCTCTGTAGCTTCACACTAGGCTGGCCAGGACTTTGTCACACTCTAAGACTTCTTTGCTTTATCTTACATCTTCCTTCTTTTAAAGATGTTGCTTCCTCCCCTTTCCCTCAAATAAAACAAAACAAAACACAAAAACCCTTGTACTTCAAAATCCATCTTAGAATCTACGTCCCAGTGGCCTGGAGATGACATATATATACATATGCTATTCTCATTCCCTTCTTGGCCACTAACATAATTATAATTATTGCATCAGGCTTCTCAGGTGGCTCAGTGGTAAAGAATCCGCTTGCCAATGCAAGAGGTGCAGGTTTGATCCCTGGATTGGGAAGATCCCCTGGAGAACGGATAGACTACCCACTCCAATATTCCTGGGCTTCCCTGGTGGCTCAGCTGGTAAAGAATCCTCCTGCAATGCAGGAGACCAGGGTTCGATCCCTGGATTGGGAAGATCCCCTGAAGAAGGGAAAGGCTACCCACTCCAGTATTCTGCTGCAGAGTTCCATGGACTGTATAGTCCCTAGGGTCACAAAGAGTTGGACACAATTGAGTGACTTTAATTTTCCAGTATTATAGCCAGGAAAATTTCATGGACAGAGGAGCCTGGCAGGCTGCTGTCTATGGGGTCGCAAAAGAGTTGGACATGGCTGAGCAACTGAGTACAGACACAATTCTTGCATCAGTTGTATAATCATTTCCTCACTGCTACTGTCCACTCCAACAAACTCTCTGAGACCCGCTCCCAGTCCTACCTCATTCACCATTGTATTTTGAGAGCCTTAGGAAGAATCAGGCACATACTAGGTGCTCAGTCTATCTCCCTCCACCCTTGCCTGGACAGCCACACCTGTGTTTATATTTGGCCACTCTGGACATCTTATTTCAGTTCCTGCTCTGTGTGGGATGTACACACGAGGTCTTCCACAATTTTGCTCATTGTTTGGGACAATGAAGGTTATTTATTCTAAGTCAGAGGGTCTCAAAGGTGAGTGTGCATCAGAAGCACTTGAAAAGCATGTTAAAACAGACTATTGGGCCCCAACCCCAGAATTTCTGACTTAGATGTCTGGGCGGAACCTGAGAATCTGCATTCCTAACAAGTTCCCAGGTGATGACAGTGCTGCGGGGGAGGGACCACCCTTTGTGGACCACCTGCCCGAAGCCCTTGGCACTCTTCCATTAGCGGAGGAGCCCATCCTCTTTCTGAGTTTTCTTCACATACTTTTGCTTCTCTGCCAATCTTCCCAACACTCACACACCCCAGAGTGTAGCTCATCTGCCTTCAACACCAGTAAGCTCAGCCTCAACTATAGCCTGAATCTTTCCAGCAGCAAGTTACTCTCTCCCACAGTCTTATGTCCAGATCTTGTTTTGCTTCTCGGCTCAGGATCAAACTTTCACTAACTATTAAAAAAGAAAAAACCACACTGTATATAGAGGGATCTTCTTTTACACAATGGCAGCATGAAAAAAGGATAATAGTCACTCCAACCTTTAATTTTCTCATTTGTAAAAATGAGGACAACACTAGTTTTCCATAAGGTCAAACAGGCAAATAAATGTGATAACAGGAAACAAAGCTCAGGACATTTTAAGATATCAAGTGATTTCTACACTAGGCAAATGATCACATGTGTGCCAGCTACATATTGCAGAATAAAGGGAAACCTTTAAAATTGTACAGGACCTTTTTTTCAGGGAATATCTTTTATTTCTCTAACATACATCTTTCCTTACCACTCCACCTCTCAGAAGAGGGAAAATAAATGTGATACTCCTATTTAAAGTCAGGTGAAATGATACTACCCTTATGGCAGAAAGCGAAGAGGAACTAAAGGGCCACTTGATGAAAGTGAAAGAGGAGAGAGAAAAGGCTGGCTTAAAACTCAACATTCAGAAAACTAAGATCATGGCATCTGGTCCCATCACTTCACTACAAATAGATGGGGAAACAATGGAAACAGTGAGAGACTTTATTTTCTTGGGCTCCAAAATCAGTGCAGATGGTGACTGAAGCCATGAAATTAAAAGACACTTGATCCTTGGAAGAAAAGCTATGACCAACCTAGATAGCATGTTAAAAAGCAGAGACATTACTTTATCAACAAATGTCTGTCTAGTCAAAGCTATGGTTTTTCCAGTGGTCATGTACAGATGTGAGAGTTGGACTATAAAGAAAGCTGAGTGCCGAAGAATTGATGCTTTTGAACTATGGTGTTGGAGAAGGCTCTTGAGAGTCCCTTGAGCTGCAAAGAGATCCAACCAGTCCATCCTAAAGGAAATCAGTCCTGATTATTCATTGGAAGGGCTGATGCTGAAGCTGAAGCTTCAATATTTTGGCCACCTGATGCAAAGAACTGACTCATTGGAAAAGATTCTGATGCTGGGAAAGATTGAAGGCAGGAGGAGAAGGGGATGACAGAGGATGAGATGGTTGGATAGCATCATCAACTCAATGCACATGAGTTTGAGCAACTTCTGGGAGTTGGTGATGGACAGGGAAGCCTGGCGTGCTGTAGTCCACAGGGTCGCAAAGAGTCAGACATGACTGAACAACTGATCTGAACTGAACTGAAATGGTATTATTACTTCTCTATCAAACACAATAAGAAAAACCATCTTAAAATTAAAATCTGCTTCTTTCCCCCAATTAGAAGGGGGCAAGTTTTTAGCACTTACTATATGTTATTGTGTGTATGTGTATATATGTGTGTTCTCAGTCATGTCTGACTCTTTGTGACCCCATGGACTATAGCCCACCAGGTTCCTCTGTCCATGGGATTTTCCAGGCAGGAATACTGGAATGGATTGCCATTTCCTCCTCCAGAGAATCTTCCTGACTCAGGGATCAAACCTGCATCTCCTGCATTGGCAGGCAGATTCTTTACCACTAGCACCACCTGGGAAGCCCAATATATGTTATAACATATTATACTGTTATTTCACTATTTACACCAACACTAGAAAAAATACTGAAGACATCAGTCATGAATGCTAATGAAATCTCATGATCAGAGAAGGTATACATATTGTAGGTAACATCCCACAATGAACAGGTCTAGAAAATAATTTCTCTATCAAAATGCATTCTTGCTTCCTTCATGCATAGCATACAGGTGACAGACAGTAAACAATTATCATGGGGGGAAGCAATAATTTTTTAAGCAATTAATGTTTAACAACTCCAGAAGGCAGCAATTAAAAATTGTTACCATCTGGTGATGACTGCATGATACGCATGGCTCAAAAATTCTCCTGGCTGAGTGTACAAAATAAATTACAAAACCTATCAAAAGCAACCATGTAGTCAAAAATGACTAAGAATGCAGAAAATCACAAAAGAAGAGGGGAAAGGGTACCCTTTCTAAATACTATGTAAGAACATAAGCAAATTTCTTGAAGGCCAGAGTTGGCTTTGTGAAACTACACCCACTATATGACAAGATGGTACTAATAACCACCATACTGGGTACTGTGTGTTGCTGTCCCCAGCTTTCTCTCAGTAAAAGTGGACTGCTGCTGCTGCTAAGTCGCTTCAGTCATGTCCGACTCTGTGCGACCCCTTAGATGGCAGCCCACCAGGCTCTGCCGTCCCTGGGATTCTCCAGGCAAGAATCCTGGAGTGGGTTGCCATTTCCCTCTCCAATGCATGAAAGTGAAAAGTGAAAGTGAAGTCGCTCAGTTGTGTCCAACTCTTCACGATCCCATGGACTGCAGCCTACCAGGCTCCTCCATCCATGGGATTTTCCAGGCAAGAGTACTGGAGTATGTTGCCATTGCCTTCTCCAAAAAGTGGACTACTCTAACTAAAAACCCATAAGACGGACTCTGCAGGTGACTTATGGAGCAGACTGGTCATTTCAACTCTTCCTTTAATAAAGTGGTTTAATTAAAAAAAAACAAAACATGTTTTATTGTATGAACATCAGATACAATGCAACAAAAATTGGGAAGAAATACAAGTTTAGAAAACCTAATTAAACCTAATAAATTTAGAAGCAATATCAATGCTTGGGCTCAATACCAAAGATAAGGCTCAATATGAGCAAAAGAGAAAAACAGGATATGAACGTACATCTAATAAAACCAGGAGTGATATCAGAAACATATTTAAACATTGGTAGGACATAAGCCTCAACCAGTTAGAGATAATGCTAAGCATTGCAGGATCCTGGAGACTCACTACTTTTCCAGATATTGACTTTTTATTTGCTGAGCTATTAGGAGGTCCAGGAAGGTCCCAAAGAAAGGGTCAGGTTATAGGGATTAGGAAGAGGCAGTAGGTTAGGGTAAAATCTATATATTAACTAGTACCAAAGTACCAGTAGAGCTGGTCTGCTGGTACATATTGGCCAATTACCATCTTCCAGTCTGATATTAAAAGAGCTTGGTAGCACTCTCCAACATGAAGGAATGACTGATTCATTCATGCATTAATATAAGAAAGTCAGGCATTTAGAAAAAGGCGATTAAGCATCTATAATATTTATAACTTAAATAGGGATTTTTGATCTTCCTTGAGCAATAGTTAGAAATCTTTTCTCATCATTAATGATAATCAAGGCAAACATGCAGAAATACATTGTATCAGCAACCTAGGAAATAGGACTTTATAAGTTTCAAACTGCAAGCCTCAACATGTTCAAGGAGTTTGATGCTTTACTGATCACTTACTATAAGGTAAACATTTTACAATACACAAATTCCATTGTTCCTTAACAACATCTGGTGAGGCTAGTATTATTACTATCATTTTATAGAAATGAGGCTCAGTATTTTGCCCAAGGCTACTTGGTTAGTAAGCAGACCCAACTAATCTCAAAGCCTGGGCAGGATTATAACCATCGCACTACAAGTCCTCCTTAGCTGGCCCCGGCTGACTGAAAGGGCAGTCACGTTTGCTAGACTTCACTGCTGATAACATCTGAGATGATGCTCCTCAATATGGTCTATAAACAAGACAAGAACAAATATTTTTTCTTGCTACTGAATAAAACACTATCACACTCGAAAGAAACATATACGAAGCCTGACTGAAGGTCTGATTTAAGTTTCTAACTGCCAAAGTGTGAAAGAAAACTAGTGGTTCTTCTTCTCCTTATTAAACTGATCACCAATGGACTGCCATTCATACTCCACTGGGCCATTTACAGATAACCCCAGAGAATGAATGACCACAGCACAAAAGAGATTTGACTACATGATATGAGAAAAAGGAAATGTAAGTTGACCCAATATAATGGTATCATAATTTTTAAAATGGTGTCAACTGCAAATTCATTTCTTTAAATGTATCTACTCTTGCTAATCTAGGACATTGAAAATAAATACAAAATATCCCCTTGCCTTTTCTAAATTTTCTGAAGAGTAGAATATAGAGCTACTTGTTTTCTGAAAAGAATATGTGTATTTGGTATCTGAAGCAGGAATCAATGGAAAACTTTAAGATAAATGGCATAGCATCCATCTCCCAAAAGCATCTGTTCAACAGTTCAATAACTGTAATGTGATTCATTTGTTGTGCACAATAAAACCATCTTTGCAGAAAGGTCATCTAACTCATAAGGGAGTAACAGAGAGATGGCTGAGTTATGTCGATGCCGGAATTGCACAAGCTGGGACCCTGCTGTCCAGATGGGCCGGCCACACGGCAACACGGCAGCCCCTGTGCTCTGACCTCTCCTCTCCCACTAGAGGCAATGGAGAGAACCAGAGATCTGGCATCCCAGGACAGAACAAGATACTCACAAGTTTCTCGCATTTTCTGGAAAGAGATATAAAGATCCCTTACCAGGAAATTCCAGTTGGCATTAATCTGAGTCACCACGCCAGAGAGGAACACGCCCAGGAAGAGAAGGGAACAGACGAAAGCTGTCACAGACACGAACATGACCCATCCTTGCAACAAAGGTAGAGGAACATTGGAGGAGGCGACGAGTATCCACACGAGTCCACCGAACACCTGCAGGGGAAAAGAAACACAGTGACAGATTCGGGCACAGAACCGGACATGCCTGCATCAGGCTTCCTCGCTGCCTTAGTTCCTCCCCAGGCCCCTGCATGTGTTCCTGCAGCCCCGCCAGTGACTTGTCTCCGTCATTACTAGAGATGCCTTCTCTCAGCTGCAAGCCAGAGCTTCTGCTTAGGGGCCTGATCTGACTCCACACCTATTTCTGAACCTGCCTTTCTGTTGGACTCGTCCTCAGCCTATGACCAGGCTCAGCATGCTTTCACCATCTAAAAGCATTTTCCTTTAAAAGAATTTGAAAAAGAACAAATATATGTATGTGTATTATATAACTGCATCACTTCGCTATACACTAAAACTAACACATTGTTAATCAACTATGCCCCCGCCCAAAAAAAGCTTAAGTATTTCCCTTTGACCTTGGTGCCTCTCCATTTTCCTCTCTAAGGATTTCCCTTTCCAGTTCACCATTTTTACACATTTATCTCTACACTTCCTCTCCTGATTACCATCTACTGGCTTCTGCTCTCACCACTTCTCAGAGAGGCTATTAGCAAAGATCAGCCATAAATTTCTAACCTGTCACTTCTCATGGCCATGCTTCAGTCCTTATCATGACCTATTCGCACAGGTGAGATTATTGCCTATACATGGTGACTCAGATGGTAAAGAACCTGCCTACAATGAAGGAGACCTGGGTTTGATCCCTGAGTTGGGAAGAGCCCCTGGAGGAGGGATCAGCTACCCACTCCAATATTTCTGCCTGGAGAATTCCATGAACAGAGGAGCCTGGCGGGCTACAGTCAGTCCATGGGGTCGCAAAGAGTCAGATGCAACTGAGCGACTAAATGCTAACTAACTGAATAGCTGTAGCTACAGTACACGATTGGAGAAGGAAATGGCAACCCATTCCAGTATTCTTACCTGGAGAATCCCATGGACAGAGGAGCCTGGCAGCCTACAGTCCACGGGGTCAAAAGAGTTGGACATGACTTAGCAACTAAACAAACACCACTGTACATGAGAGAAAACAATAAAAATTTTCATCACTTATTGATGCTCTTCTATGTGTTGGACATGAGAATAAGAACTTTAGATATTTACACACCTAATATTCAATAAATACCTACTGTCTGGCACTGTGCCGGGTGCAAGGCATAAAATGGTAGATGATGGTCTCAGCCATCACAGAGTTCACAGTGTCTTATACGAAAGAGGAAATTAAGCAAGTCTCTCAAATGCTGCTTCACATGTGGCACAATTGGGCAAATGCTGGGCGCTAAATCCAGATGTGAGAAGTCAGAAAACACTGCCTAGAAGCAACAACTCAAAGGACAGTGCTAGGGAGAAGGGCAGAGGGCAGAGGAACAGCCTGGCAGAGCTGAAGGGCAGAGCTCAGGGTGATGGAGCAGCAGGCTGGCACATGACAGCAAAAGAACGGATAAGGAAAACACCCAGATTCACGGCTGGGGCAGGTAGCAGGGAGTGAGAAAACACAGGAGGAGTGAGCGGGTGAAGACAGTTTTATGAATCTGACAACAACAGTCTCCTCCATGCTACCACCAAAGAGATAAAGGCTAGGGACTTTCCTGGTGGTCCAGTGGTTAAAACTCCTCCCTGGTGGGGAACTAAGATCCCACATGTCACACAGCCACAAAAAGAGAGAGAGTGAGATAAAGGCTACACATCCTTTATAGGGTATTCCAGGCCCTTTATGAGCTAACCTGTCTTTTTCATACTTGTCTCTTGCCACTAAGCCCCTCACATCTTCAGTTCAGTTTCTGTTCAGTCACTCAGTCGTGTCCGACTCTTTGCCACCCCATGAGTTGCAGCACACCAGGCCCCCCTGTCCATCACCAACTCCCGGAGTTTACTCAAACTCAAGTCCATCAAGTCGGTGATGCCATCCAACCATCTCATCCTCTGTCGTCCCCTTCTCCTCCTGCCCCCAATCCCTCCCAGCACCAGGGTCTTTTCCAATGAATCAACTCTTCACATGTTACCTTATAGCAAAAGAAATGAACAGTCCAGAGACAAAGCTCTTCCACATTTGAGTGACCTGACTTATGCTGGCCCAGAATATTGTTCCTTCCCTATGTGTACTTGAGAAATGCCCATGCATAGCTCACCCTGGATAGCACATCAACCAGAAGGTCTTTCCTAAGTGCCATCCCACATTCAGGCCATCTTCCAGCCCTCTGGGCAAACTCCCTATTGTGGATTTGTTACATGGATGAGAAACACTGTATTAATAATTAATGCCCTTGGCTTTCAGTCCAACTGTACTACTAGACCTTCTTGATAGCAGGCTGTCTTATATGCCTCTGTATCTAATATCATTTATTTATCTACATGTTAATTCTTTCCTAACTCTCAGTCAGGCACTGTGCCAAATTTGGCTATGAAAAACCTAAGTTATAGATGTATCCTAGAGACACGAACAGGCAAGTGGGAATGAATCCCCAGCCCCATACACAATACAACAATATAAGTGACGTCACAGAAGCAGGTTATGTCTGGCACATGGAAGGCTCTTAGATATTTACTTCATGAACAAGCAAGCTCTTGTTTCCCATGGGAGAACAATTGGAGCACCAAATACTGAAAAAAAAAAAGCAATAATCATGTGCATCTTGCTAGATAATATCCAACTTGCTCATTAGAAATAAAAAATACAAGCATTAAGTTTCTAAAATAAAAAAAAAAAAAGAGGCCCACACAATTCATTAGTACTTTGAAAAACATTTTGGAAAGTCTAAGTTATCACTTGAACAATAATAATGAAAGAGCCAGTCAAATAAATAGATAATAATATTATATCTCAAGTGCTAATTCCAAAACAAACATGAACAATCAACCTGGAAAGTTTTATGAAGTAAATCTAAGTCATGAATATTAATACATATTTTTAAAAAAATGTAACCATAACCTTAGTAACTATGAAAGAAACAGTGTTTCTGGTAAAAAATTCTCTGCTCTTTCTTACTGTTTAATACATATTTGAAGGCGATAAGATCTTGCAATTTTTTCTTTTTTCTCAGCCTCTTCTTCTTGGTACATTGTTTTTACTCCCTCCCTACAAATAGGCAACATTATTTTAAATACTGTTTATGAAATATACATCAGTACTAAATATCTATTAATTCAAGAATCATTTCTTGAGACTCCAGGTGCCAAAATAAAGAATAATAAAGAACAACGTGCCACTGTCCATTGGGGACAGGCAGACTCAGAAGGATAAGCGTCATTATACAATACAGAGGTTATGATCACGTGACACCTCTAAAGAAGATGCTATATGGTCTCTAGGAATTAAGCATACCATGTAATAAACCTGGACTGGACCTCAAACTGGCCAGCCTCAAATCTGCTGCCAAGCACTAGACAAGGACACTGAGAAAAGAGGCAAAAAAAAAAAAGGCAAGGTTCTGTCCCCAGGAGCTCTAAGTAAGGGAGAAATAGACACCATCAGATCTGATGCAGGAGCAGATTGTGGTGAGTGCTATAAAAAGAGCTCAACACTGTGTGCTCCGGGACACGGGGAGAGCGGAGAAGGAGCAGAAGGGGAGGAATCCAGAAGGCAGGCTGGGGAGGCAGGCTCTGAAGCAGGCTTTCAAGGCAGATGAGGGCTGTGACTAGGGATGCTAACGTGACACAGCAGAGATGAACTGTTCTTGTCAGACTCGACACTACTGTCCTTCCCATACCTCAAAGGCTAGGAAAGGGAACTAAGTGTGTATATGAGAAGAGAACAGACCTGTGTTCCCATCTGTGATGTGGGTATGGCTGGAAAGAGGGGAGAGGAGGCAGGAAGGTGTATGAATGCCTTCCCCCCGGCCCTCACAGATGCTTTTTGCACACATGCGCGTGCACACACACCCCCACACTCTACATCCTTAGATCAGAGATTCTGTGAAACCCAGATTTAAATCTTGCTCACCGCAGTAGGTAGAGGATGGGCCAGAGAAGAAAGTTAAGCCCACTCTGGAGATCCACCTTCCTCACTGCAAGGCTGTCACATTGGTAAACAGGTCTGCAGGGCCTTGACACAGTATTTCTCCTTACTCCACAATACACTACCTCTTCTTTTTGCCAAAAGCTACTCTTCTCCTGAGCATCCAAATATGGCTCCAACTTAAAAAAAACAAAAACTGAGCCTTCACTAACATGACCAATGTTGAGTATATTCTCTTCAGCTGATTCTAGGTATTCCTTAGTTCAGAGTATTTACCAGCCACGTTAGAGTATTTACCAGCCACGTTAATTATCAGCATCCTTGTTCAGTAGAGGTGACTCTGGAGGGAGCTTTGTTTTTAGAAGTGAAAAGCAGAACACAAAAATGGTTAAAATCTGAGGGAGAACCGTTGGTAACACTTTGCCGCAACTGGAGAGTGCACACGGCCTGAAGAAGTGGGGAACGCCGGTTCACTGGTGGTGTGTGTGTCTTGGATCTGAGTTCACTTCTGACCTCTTGTCTATTATGGCCTTCCACCACTCTCTGGTGTCCTAAAAAGACTGATAATTACACACAAGACTCCCTAAGGCACCACCTTTTGAAACTTCTTCCAGGAATAAAGTCAGGGCTCATGACTTTGAATCTCAGCCCTGACAAGAAGACAAGATGACTTCCAGGTAATGCAAAAGTAAATACCTCTTCAAGCAGGTATCAGTCTTCCCCTCTTATCCCTTGTCTCCTGAGCTCAAATTTAAGTGTCCTTGGCATGCAGCTTAAGTGCTCAAATACACCCCGAGTTGCCGTGCATAAGTTGCTACCCATTCCTAAACCCATGGTCTCCTTTGTGGCTTAGTCTATGCTCATCACTCAGTTTGGCTCCTGCAGGCCAGAGGGTGTGACCTGGCTGAAGCCTTGCCATAAGAAAACCGTGCAAGTATTCATCCACACATCACACCAAACTGAACCCTCACAGTTGGAGCTAAAACATGTTTTCACTAGAAACTGTGGACGGACAAAAATACGTAACCCCACGGGAAACCATGGTCTTGAGTAACCAGTAATTCTGGCTGCATGGATTACAGACTTCTCAACTTGGCTTCTATTTGGATGGTCTTCCTATGTCCCCAAAGGATTCCGTTTGCAAACACCCTTTTTCTTTTCAAATGTCACTTATTTCCTAACAGCGTGCTTTTAAACATGCCCTCCGACAACTTAGCTAATAATTTCCAAATCACTTTGACACCTTCATCTTAGTATACTCTTATTATTCACTAAATAAACAGGCCAATTCCTATGCTGACCTATTTTCAGTCAATATTTGGAATGAGACCAGGGAAAGGTAAGTGAAGTTGAAGGTATGAAGGGCTGGTCAGACTGCCCCTCTTGAGAAACACTTCAATATTGTGAACTTTCTGCATGTAATGCATAACCCTCTTTCTAATTTTCCTACTCTTTACATATTGGACATTTCATCACTTTATATCAGTGGAATGAAAAAACCAGAATGCCTAGAGGAAAAAAACGTCTCCCAACCTGGCTTACGGAGTTAGCTTGAGTATGAGGTTAAAGCTGATGAGGCTAAGAGAAATATGAGCTAGTATTTACCTAGCTCTAGTGTTCCAAGCACTGTTCTGAGGGTTTCATTTGTACCAACTTAAGCCTTACAAACACTGAGAGATAAGCACCATTATTATTCCCATTTTATAGATAAACTATTCGAAATAGAGTCATTAATAACTTGCTCTAAATTATACAGTTAATAAATGTTAGACCTGGGATCTGAACTTATACTGTTAACATTATGCTAGTCCAGCCACCAAAAGTCTAATGTTTATTCCAGAGCAGTTTTTGTAATTTGGCCATGGATTGACTTGGGGTAAAGGGCCAGACTGATTCTCCAAAATCATATCAAATTGGATAGGTAAGTGCATATACATTTTTTCTGTATACAGTCATATACAGTCTTCAATGTCCATCAGAATCACAAAGGGGTTTGAAGGCCTCCAAAAGTTCAGAACACCTTATCTTCCTGATAATCTCTCCTATTTCATTGGATGCTGGCTAGTCGGGTTCCTGCACATGAAACAATATGGTTAAAGGATGTTTAACATGTTCAGACTATTTATCTTCTAGTGAATAGATCACCTATAACTCCATTTTATTTATTTTTTTTTTAATTTTTATTAGTTGGAGGCTAATTACTTTACATCATTACAGTAGTTTTTGTTATACATTGATATGAATTAGCCATGGATTTACATGTATTCCCCATCCCAGTCCCCCCTCCCACCTCAACTCCATTTTATATACAACATGTGTTCCAAAGAATGTTTTTAAGTGGAATATACTTCAGTCAACAGATACATTAACTGATAGATGTATTTACAAGGCAGCCCATAAAAGTGCAAAGCCATTCACGATGTGACTGCAGTCCAGTGGGGACAGCATGGGGGAGACTGCTGGCAGCCTCTCCAAGCCCACCCTCTCCCCTGCAGTGCTCCTCTCCCTGCCACCCTCTCTCTGCACTGCAGCCTTTGCCCTCTTCCCCTGCACACGAAGAGGCCATCACACCGGTCCATGCTTCTGCCCAGCATGCTGCCTTCAGACTTTTTGATGGATAACAAAACTCTGCTACCAAGTCTTAACAGAGAGACTTTCCTGACTGGTTAAAATCAGAGGCTCACATGCATGTTTTGCCCACTGGATTGTGAGGTCAGAGTGGGCCACATTGCCTAAACATCTCTGGATGCTCAGAATCCAGGCCAGCACTTTATACAGAGGATGCTCAACTGCATTCTCTTTGCAATGAATGGAAACTCACCAGTGTGTGTGATAGATGGTTCTAGGACAATGCTCCAGAAGAGCAGCTTGAGACGCTGGGAACACATTGCTGTCTGGAGCTTGGCTCATTCCTTGGTACATGGTGGGTGTTCAAAATTAGGCATGAAGACTCGGGAAGCAGGAACATGTCCTTCTCAATTTTTAAGTTATTATTGGCAACACCCACAGCCTCGTACAAGATCTTAGGAGCCTAGGGTGGCAAGTTATGGGGAAGCTGGCACCTTTTGAAATCTAGCTCATGATCCCTCTTTCAATCTTCTAATTCTTCAGTTGATCTCAAGATTTTATTCAGTTTACCTATTCTACTGCAATTGCCATGGAACTAGTGACCAAAGTAGTGCTTGTCTTATGCCTTGCCCCATCCACCCTGGCTCCTTCCCATCAATCACCATCTGCCTTCTCACCATGCTGATTTCCATTCAAACTGGTCCTGGACTAGCCCTGGTACAGTTTTCAGAGGCAAATATTGTCACGGCATTTTGTTTGTTTTGTTTTTAATCAGGGAAAAAAAGGACAAATTCTGAGAAGCAACAAGAAATGACATCTATATAAAAGACCTAATGCAAATGAGGATTTGCTATTTCAGTTTACATTTGAAAGATTTAAAAATACATTTGACAATGTCATAAAGAATTAGACTTTTTTCTTGTCCATTTTGACCTAAACTTCCATTTTGGTTTCTCAAATAGCGGCTACTAACCCTAAAATGGAAAGCCCACATTACAGAAGAGATGTATGTTCTGGCTCTTTTTTATTCTTATTTATAATCACCCTTGATTTTTAAAATATGTTTTTCACATGTTTATAGGTAACAAGTTATCCTCCAGGTTAAAATGTTCATGCAAAAATATCAATGCTTCAGCATCACAAGGACTGTACAAGTCATTGCCTCTTATCTTTCTTTTTACCCCCCTTCTTCTGAAAGCTATTATACGAAAGTTAGGAATGTTGTCTGTGGTGACTACTCAAGGGCATGGCCCTTTTCACATAAAATAGGACACAGCAAAGTCAAGTAAGCTATAAGCTGCTAAAGAAGAGTCATGACATTTTAGCAGCTGGGCAATAATAAGTGCTGAAGGTGTGGAGAAAAAGGAAAACTCCTACCCTGT
This sequence comes from Odocoileus virginianus, assembly GCF_023699985.2. NCBI lineage: Eukaryota > Metazoa > Chordata > Mammalia > Artiodactyla > Cervidae > Odocoileus > Odocoileus virginianus. Next base: position 31,751,320 of record NC_069688.1, read on the forward strand.
TGTTGGGAATGTGAATTGGTACATCCACTATGGAGAAGAGAATGGAGGTTCCTTAAAAAACTAAAAATAGTGCTCCCAGATAATCTAGCCATCCTACTCCTGGACAAAAATCCTGAGAAAACCATATTTTGAAAAGATAAATGCACCCCAATATTCACTGCAGCATTATCAACAATATCTAAGACATGGAATCTGTGTTGACAGATGAATGGATAAAGAAGATGTGGTATATATACACAACGGACTCAGCCACAAAAAGAATAAAATAATGCCATTTGCAGCAACATGGATGGACCGAGAGATGATCATACTAAGTGAGGTAAGCCAGAGCGAGGAAGACAAGTATCATATGACACTGCTTGTATGTGGAATCTAAAAAATGAACTTACTTACAAAACAGAGATAGACTCACAGATGTAGAAACCAAACTTATGGTTACCAAACAGGAAAGTGTGGAGGGATAAATTAGGAGATTGGGATTAAAATATATACACTACTATACAAAGAGCATCAATAAGGACCCACTGTATAGCACAGGGAACTCTACTCAATATCTTGTAATAACCTATAATGGAAGAGAATATAAAAAAAAAATATGTACACTTATATATGGAGAAGGACATGGCAACCCACTCCACAATTCTTGCCTGGGAAATCCCATGGACAGAGCAGCCTGATGGGCTACAGTCCATGGGGTCACAAAGAGTTGGATATGACTTAGTGAATAAACAACAGCAACAATACTTATATATATATATATATAACTGAATCACTTTGCTGTTTATATGAAACTAACACAACACTGTAAATCAACTATATTTCAATAAAAAATTTTTTGTTTCCTCTCCAATATTTTATTATAAAAAAAAAATCATACAGAAAAGCAGACTGGATTTTATAGTGAATATCTACAGCACCTTGATTTTTCCATTTAGCCTTTACCATTCTTTTTTTTATTTTATTTTTTTTTTAAATTATGAAAGTATGATAACACATTGACAGGAGACTTGGAAAATACAGAACAACATTACATATAGTTCCACTATATACATCACGATTATTTTTTAAGTAGATAAATTAAGATTTTTAGTTGGAATTTCAATATCAAACTCTCAGAAATTAATAGCAAGAATATACAGAGAAGTAGAAGAATATAACAGACCTGAAAAGCACTGTGAATGAATTCTACATGAAGAGTTATACAATTTTCACACAACGGTATAAATAAAAATGTTTTAAATAAAATGTTTCCTTTCTTCTAGAAAGAAATTGGACAAGACTTTAAGCAGGCATGCTTCAAAGCTGCCCTTCCCCACTCCAGTCAGTTTCTCTGAAATATTTTCACACACTCTTCAGCTTGTCCTACAGAGCAATCTCACAGCGTTTGTTAAGTGCTGCACATGCGCGGTATTGGGTACACCATCCTGGCTCCTGGCTCCTGTCATTACACAGTCTTTCCTGTTCAGTTGTATCAGTGCAGACACACTCCATCCACGGCGCCTACCACCAGGTACAACATTTCTATCGGACACCGCAAGACAAATCTCCTCTCCTTAACCTTTTCCTTTGGAGCTCAAGGTCAAGGTTATCAGCAACTTGGTTTCAAGTTTCCCATATTTCAGTTCTTCCTATTTCTTACGGAGCTGCCAATCAGGGCAAATGACTGCTGAAAATAATCTTTGGCAGGGGCTTTTTTTTTTCCTCTTATGAAGTTTTAAACACTCCTTTCTCATGGATAGAGATTCTCAACTCAGAGGCAAAGGAAAAATCTTACCTAAGAATTAAAATCCTTTCAACACAGGGAAATATACCCACAGATAGCCCCACCTTCACCACTGTAGACACACAACGTCCCTTTGCAACCATTATCTATTTTCTGGTCGAGAGAGGAAAACTCTACACAGTCAAACATTTATGTTTGAGTCCATCTACAGCCAAAGCTGTGGGTTGAAAATAACCTGAAATCCTTGCCATAGATTTATCTGCGTGGCTGCATATGCCTGCTGCTTCGCCCATCCCTCTCCATCATCTTTCATTAACATTTTGTTTTTCTGGTATAATTCCTCTGTGTTATATATTATACTCAAGTTTGGTCTAGGATCATTTCAGGCCACGTCCAAACTTTACATCATGGTTGACCTTCTAAACATCAAGTCTGTGTCTCTTCTCTGCTTCTTTTCTTTATCATACTTCAGGTTTGCATTATCCCTCATCCAAACTACTGCAATAAGCCCCGAAGCGATCATCCCTGCCTTCAACCTCTCCACGTTATGACCAACCTTTGCCACTCAAAGATTTCTACAACACAAGTCTGATCAAGTTTACCTCTGTCCCTCAGCAGCTCCCCCTCACAGACAGAATAAATGTTCTGCCTTGGCTGGTCATTTCTCAGCAAACCACACCTTGAACTCTACCTGCCCTTTTTCCTAGCCTGCCACCTTCCCATGAGTTATGTAAAAAAACACACGTCAAAAAATACTAATCGTTGCCAGAACCTCTATGCCATGGTCTTTCTTGTCTCTGGGGTTTGCACATATTCTCGTTTCTACCTGGAATTCTCTTTCCCATTTTTTTTCCTGTCTATTGAACCTCTACTCATACTTTCAGGTTAAACTCAAATGTCACCGTCCCATTGAAGCTGCCTGATATGACCTTCCCAGTGGCCAGATGCACTCCACCCTGGTTTTCAATAGTACTTTTCATAAACCAATTTTATCACTTCAAACATAGCATTATAATTCCTTCCTGGCTTTTACTTCACTGTATAGAAATTTCTTTTAAGAGCAGGAGTTATGTTAATTATCCTATTTTCAGGGCATAAAAGAAGGTGTGATACATAGCTGGTTCTTAGTCATTTGTGGAATACATGAAAATGATTGTGGCATCCTAAACACTGCAGTTGGAAGCCTATGAATAAGAGTCCTAGACTATCTCACATAAAGAAAGATGTTCAGGATTTTCCTGGGGAATGCAGATGGTTTCCTAAACACTGAAACTGTGAAACACACTGAATACGATAATGACCTTTACTCTTTCCCATGTTTAATACATTCATACTTCTGATCTTCTTGTGCATTATTTTAATACAAGACAAGCTCATTAAGGACAAGGACAGGAAACAGCTTGCTCAGCCCAAAAGTTCAGATGCTCCAATGGCATCTTCCTACACTGACCTGACTGGGGAGTGCTTTGCCTACAGTTCACTTTTCATGGTTGAGTCTTTATTACCTGAATGGTAGTTATCTGGGGACATATCCTCTCAACTAGGTTATAAGCTCTTTCAGGTGAGGCAGGGTCTAAACATCTTTGTTCCTAGAATGATGTCTTGTGCACAATAGATATTCACTAATTACCTGGTGAATGATTTGGAAAATATTAATTCAGGGACCACAGAATCAAAGCATTAGATTTTGAAAATGATAACTTTTGAAGGCTTCCCATCTTAAACTAAAAGGCTTTGCTTTGCAAAACTAACTTAGTGTTAAACTCTTCATAGCAAGCACATGTTGGTAAGAACAGCTGAGTGCAAAATGCCAGAGGAGGACAACTTAGGTGTCTAAGAGTTGCACTATCTCCACCTGGGAACCCAGCACTATAAATTACTTTACCTGGTGTTTGGAGGCTGACAATACCTATATCTTCTGAGTTGTCTCCCCAACAACTGCCTTACACTTGAGAGACTGTGAATATGGTACCATAAGGTGAATTGAAATCAAATTATCGGAGCAAAGTTACTATTTAGTATGAGACATGAACTCCAAGATCATGGTTTCACCAATGATTGATAGCCCAGCCCGTCTTTGTCAGGTTCGGTTTTCAAGAGTTCAGTTTTGACAGCACTAGGACATAAAGAAATTGCAAGGACAAGTAGGTTTGATAGAAGGTCAAAATTAAGGAGTCTGGGCATATTTAGGAACCTTGGCAGAAGCTCAAATAAGGGGTCGCCAGAAAGGAGATGAGCAGTGTTTAGAACTCCTTCTCACATTAATTTACAGAGAGAAATTTCTGAAGAGGAGCCATGGGAGGCTCAACAATTTCAAGGGATCAGAACATTAGAGGGAAATTAGGAGATCAAGGACCAAAGGCGCTTTAAAAGTGTCTCCTTTGCTCATATCTGTGCACGTCCTCAGTGTGGACTTTCTAGATAGGAAGAGGGGACCAAGGAGGTCTACATCTCAGCTCTCTTAAAGCACATAATCCAATAGCGCTAAGTGGCACATGATGAGGGCCAAGGAGCTATAGTTTGGTTCCAACGTGGTCTCTGCTTTCTCTAAGGTCACCACTTCCACTGAAATATTTTGGTCCTTTTATTTTTCATGGACTGGGTTAGGAAAGAGGGATGTTGATATCAAGTGAAAGGTAATGGGGGGCTCAGATTTAAACCTATCAAGATATTTGGCCATAACAAGTGAAAATTAAATGGAACTGGCTTTCGGAAGTGATGCCGTTCTATCTAGATAAGGATCCCAGAAGGGCTTGTAGGATAAGAAGCCAGAGGAAATGCAGAGACAAGAGGAAAGAGGCTGGATATTTCTGTAAGCCTGGGGCTTCTCCTGGAATGGAGCGAGGCAAAAGTTCTAGCAGGGTGAGAGGCTTCTTGTCAACAAAGCCCCATAAAGGTCTCCCTTGGTGGTTCTCAGCCAAGACTGCATTAGTACCTCTGGGGAGATTTTGGAAAAACCTCACGGACTTGAGGCGCTCCCCTAGAGAGTCTGATTTAATTAGCCTGGCCTAGGGACTATTTTGAAAATCTGTCTGAGCAATTAAATATGGCGGGAGTTGAGAACCACTGGGTTAGATAAATAAAGAGGATACTGGGGTGGGAGAGAGGAAATAGAATAAATCATTTTCCACTTTTTTTCCCTCAGAATGAAGCAGAATTTCCAGAAAGTGTCACATAAACACAGGTGGTTCTTGAGATGGCGTGTGATTTGACAGCACAGGGATAAGCCTTCTTTGCATCTATATACATACATGTATGTCACATATCATTACATATACATACACCTGCTCTGCTCTGCTAAGTCATTTCATTCATGTCCATCCCTTTGTGACCCCATGGACTCTAGCCTGTCAGGTTCCCCTGTTCATAGGATTCCTTGGCAAGACTACTGTAATGGGTTGCCATGCCCTCCTTCAGGGGATCCTCCCAACCCAGGGATCGAATTCACATCTCCTACATTGGCAGGCAGGTTCTTTACCACTAGCGCCACCTGGGAAGACTATATATACAAACATATGTATATATTTACAAGTATCTATTTGAATAAATATTAGAAAAATATAACCAGCATATCACATTTGAGAATTCATGTTTTTAATGCTTAGGATGAGGCTAAGGTACTGAAGTGCCGAAGGTAAATGCATTTAAGCACACAATCTGTAAATTCTAGAACAAGTGGATATGGCAAAAACTTCTGACAGAGGTATGCAAACAACTGGAGTTTGAAGAACAGCAAACTCAAGTGGCCCAGAACCTGTGAAATCTTTCTTGTCAGCCTTCACTGATCTACACTGTCTCCCTTGGCCTAGCAGTGCAGCCCGCACAAAACCACCCTCTCCTGGCTCTTCTCACCTGGATGCTCGTTCCTCATCCCACGTATTCAGATACTTCCAAACTGGGCACAGACTTAAGTCGGCCTCTTCCAGCCTCGAAGCCACGATCTGATTACTGATGTTATAGGCTGGAACTTAACTTGTCTCCTTTTTCAGATTCAAATCTGAGCTTAAACCTAACTTAGGGTGCCTTAGCACAATAGGGCGGAAAACCAATGCTCACCAGGCGTCCCATCCCCAAAGCACAAAAGTGAAACCGAAGCGACCCAAATCCAGGTTATGCAAACGCAAAGGAGGGGGTGAGGGGTATGAAAAGAAAACTCCAAACCGAGCAAACAAAACCCGCCTGCAGAAAAGGCGCAGACTCGAGAACGTTTCCCTCTGTATTTGCCATTCTCAGGGCATGATGCAACCTCAGGTTGCCCAATTTATATTTGCACATTTTTCCTAGCGAGCTTCAAAACCTCCCAACTCCATAAAATGCCGTTTTAAAAGTTCAAATCTGCAGCCCAAGACGTCTGCACGACAGGCCGGATGACCCGACGGTCACCTAAGCCCAAGGAACTGGCCTGTCTCAAAGAAAGACGAGGAAGGGAGAGGCGCAAAGGCAGGAAGCGAGGAACTTGACAGCCACGTCTGTACCTTTCCCCTACCAGCCTCAGTTCACTGGATAAGCTACTGCCAAGGGCAACAGTCTGCTTCACCTTTCCCCTGCTCTGCTTCTCGAGTCCTGCTCCTCTGCCCAATCCAAAGGGCGCTCAGAGTGGCAACACGGGAAAACCAAAACTAAAAAAAAGTGCCCAGGTCTTTAGCCTTCCTCCTCCTCTTCCTCCACCTCCCGCCCCCGCTTTCCACATCCTGGCGGCCTCCTGGTCACCCAGTCATCGGCTACACCTTGCACCACCCAATAAAATGGCAGGTAGCAACAGGCGAGGCCTCCAGCCCCGCGCGCCTGCCACCCCGGGCAAGCCTCCCGGGGTCTCCGACGGTACCCACAAACCCAAATAGTCCGTCTCCTCTTCAAGTCCCCAATCCTCGGCCCCACGGGGCCTCCTGATCGCTCTCCCGGGACCATTTCTGTCGCCAGCGGAGGAGCAGGTGGCCGCGTAACAGGTGCCAGGAGAGAGGGCCCGGGCGGTGGCGCCGCCGCCCAGATGCGGGCTGCGCTGGGCACCGGGAGGACCCCGGTAGGAGCGCCGAAGAAGGCCACGTCGGGGGACGGGAGCTGGGGTACCGCGCAAGGGACACGGCGCCCGGAGGGTCAGGATGCGGCCGCCCGTCCTCGCCATCCAGGGCGCGACCCTCGCCCGGGCTGCCCCACTTACAATCTCCAGGCACACGAAGGCGCCCGAGTAGGTCCGCAGGATGTCGGGGCCGGCGGGCAGGGTGACCCGCGGCGCTGGGAAGGACATGGCGGGATTCGGGGGCGGCGGAACTGGCGCTCCGCCGGCCGACATGCTGCTGCTGCTGCGTCTCCGTGCGCCACCGCCTCCCTCCGCCCGCCTCCGCCTCCCCGGCTCCCGCCGCCGCCGCCGCCGCCGCCGCTCGGGCCCGCCGGGTCCTGGCGCGCTGCTCGGGAGGGAGGGGGCGTGGCCGCGCCGTCCCCGGCCAGGCCGGGCCCCGCCCCGTCACGTGGTCCCAGGTGAGCGCGCCTCCGCCACCGCGCCCGCGCGGGTCACGTGCGCAGGTGCGGCGGCCACCTGGCCCGATTCTTCCTGCGCCCGCTCTCCCGGTCCCCTGTGCCACCGGGCGGCCAGCGCTCTTGGCTCCACCTCCCTCCTCCCCTGGTCTCCCTCCCCGTAGTTTCCACCTGTTCTCTTTCACCTCTCCTCCCCTCAACTCTCACCGCTTCCCCGTCCCACTTTCCTCGGTTTAACTACAAGTCAGGTTTTGGAGCTGTGACTCAAAGTAAAATCCAGGTTATCAGTCACACCGAAAAGGGGGAGTGGGTCAGTTTTAAATGGGACTCTTGTGGGATTTTAAAAACACCACTAGGACGTTGTCGCCTGGTGGAGTCAGATGGGTCAGCGCCAGCATCTGTTGGCAGCGCATGCTGGGCAGGGAACCCGCTGCTTTGCATGCCAGTGGTGTGCTCACCTGTGGAATGGGGTTGAGGTGACCTGCTCCATATGGATGTCTGAATTACATGATGCAACATGAAAATGGTAAACCCCAAGTAAGCACTCTTTAAATGGTAGCTGGTAGGATGATGACTACTTTTCTGGTTTTTACATATGCACACATCACACTGTTTTGTACACATAAAGTTGCGTAAGTTGTATTTTCCACATAAAGCTTTACTTGTTGGTTTCACTTGACAAACTTATGAATTGCTGTGTTTTTTTTTTTTTTTTTTTTTTTAACCATTTATTTATTTGGCTGCACCAAGTCCCTGTTGGGGCACCCGGGACCTTTCCTGCATCATGCAGGAACTTTCCTTGTTTTGCAGGAGCTCAGTAGTTGCCCCAGGAGGTCTTATTTGCTGCAGAGTCATGTGCGATCCTAGTTCCTCCACCAGGGATCAAACCTAGGCCCGCTGTGTTACAAGGTGGCTTCTTAAACACTGGACCACCAGAGAAGACCCTCCTGTTTTCTTTTAAACACTTAGAAGGACTTTTTTTTTTTAAAGATTCTATGTATGGTTTGGATTCCATGCCCCAATGTATCCCCATTTTACATTTGGTTTTAATGTCAATATTTTATAAGTAAAATAAATGAGAGGAGATAAATTTTCTCAAAGATCAGCTGAAGATAAGCAAAGCTACACACAGCAACATACAAACACATGTAGAGCAAGCTGAAAAAGAATTAGGCAAGATCATCAGACACTAATTGAATACTAATCTTGTCTGTCAGGTTTAGCCTTTGAGGAATGCTGTTTAGTTGTATGCATTGGTCATCAGATTTTAGTCATTCTATCTCTTTATTATATTAATAAGCGAAACTCATAGGTGTGGTGGCAGCATCAGAGTAGAAACCATAAAACAGGGTGTGAGTGAAACCTTTTGTGTAGGTCCTTTATCTTCCCCACCTCTTCATGTCATCACTTCCTGTTACTTAATGTGTGGCATTTATCTAATAGGAAATTTCATTGGTTTGATCAATGAACCCGCTTTGAGTTTTCTACCCGCTTTGAGTTTTCAGGCTCAGACTGTCAGGGAATGATCTTTCATGATTGTTTTATTTTCTGCCAAACAGCTCTCAGTAAACACTTCAAGTATGTCCAAAAGGAAGACCTCTTCAAATTATTCATCATGAGGATGGGCAGCTATAGTGATGGACCCCCAAAATTTCAATGAATAAGCATAAAATCGGAAAAGACTTTGATGTTGGGAAAGATTGAGGGCAGGAGGAGAAGGCTTCATTGACTTAATGGACATGAATTTAAACAAACTCCAGGAGATGATGAAGAACAGGGAAACTTGGAGTGCTGCAGCCCATGGCATCGCAGAGTCAGACACAAATGAGTGACTGAACAACAACAAAGCATAAAATGACTTTGAAGTTTCCAATATGCTCAGTGACTTAGAAGGGTCTGAATCGTGCTTGTTTAAAATTACCACCAAGGGGAAAACTTCATTGTGTCCCTTCTAGCACCCTCCTTGCTGTTTGTTCCATGCATCCCCTGGACTATACCTGCTTTCTTCCTGCTTCCACAATGACAAGTGGAATAAAAAATATATCATTGAGACCCCTTCTATTATTGTGACATATTATTTGTTAAAAAATGGATTCCTCCCTAGAATGGTTTTCTTCTCTCATGACCACTACCATGATCTGTTTACTCTTGATGACACCAGTTTCCTTCTACTGAAGGCAGCAGCTCTGGAATCAAAGAAAAGTACTCATTTCACCTCTGCCCCTCATCACTCTCTTCCTCCATACAGTTAACTGTGAGCTCTTTACAACTTCACTTTTCTATTTTTCCACATCCTGTTTCCCTGGTTTACTGATCCTCAACATGACCTTTACCTTGTTCACAGACTTCTCTTAGCCTCCATGCTTTGGAATGTTATCCTTCATATTCATGACATTTTCAACAATTTTTTGCCTACAACTTCTTGCTATCTTCAATGAGCTGAACAACACCCAAATCACACCTGGACCACCTTCTTGCTTGGAATTTCACTACTCTGTTTGCTTGAATGTTGACGTCTTCTATCCATCTAAGTCTTGTTTCTCAGTTCATTGGCTGCCAGCCTTTCACTCCCTCGTAATTCTCTCATTTCTGGCTCCCCTATCCATCTCGTGCTTGTGGGAAGGTATTTTAGAGATGCTTGTGTTTGTCTCACGTGTTGCCTCCGATTTTGTACTTTACTATAAGTTTATCCACACTGCCACATATTCTGCTGTGTGAATTCAACCCATCAGCTGCATCTGCTCTCAGATTCTACTCTTAAGAGTTTTGTTTCCATTATTATGAGACAAGTGCTCGGACCTGGTGCACTGGGAAGACCCAGAAGGATCGGGTAGAGAGGGAGGTGGGAGGGGGGAATCGGGATGGGGAATGCATGTAAATCCATGGCTGATTCATGTCAATGTATGACAAAACCCACTACAATATTGTAAAGTAATTAGCCTCCAACTAATAAAAATAAATGAAAAAAAAATTTTTAAAAAAAAGAGTTTTGTTTCCATTATTAATTCATGTTATCTAGTCACGGATTCCGAGGTGTCAATTTCTTCCACTGCCCCTCCCCCACTTCTCTCACTTTTTTTCCCCGTAGCTTCTTTCACTATCTCCATCTCTGTGCTTGGCACAAGCAGATAATATGTTCAAAGTATGAAAACAAATTTAAGCCATTGCAACCTTCCCTACTTTCTCCTGCTTTCTTTACAAGGAGTTTCAGGATCTCCAAACAGTAATACTTGTTTCACAGGAAACAGGACCACCCATCTATCCAGTTATCCAGGACAAACAGCAGGTTTGTAGTAGTCGCATATTTAACCAGTTACAAGGTCTGGCACTTCTACCGTCTTATTCTCCAGAATATATCCACTTCTCTTCATGCCCGTGTTCTCACACTATCTTGGGAACGCTGTCCCTTCTCTAATAGTCATCTTTCCCGCTCTTGCATTTTCTACATTGCTCTCAGAATCATATCTAAACATGAAATTGCAGTCACACCTCTATTAAAACTCCTTCAGGATTCTCTACTATCTCAGGGTCCATTTGAAATACCCCAGAATGCATTCAAGTTTTTTCTGGGATGTAGCTTCTGACGCATTCTCTGTCCTCCACCAGTTTTATTAATCCACCTACAGTTCCAGAAATTCTCTCGCCGCCAGATCTTTACACATTCCCATCCTTCTAGAGGAACAGCCTTTCTTCTTACCACCCTCTACCCCATAACTATTTTCAGGATAGTTCCTTTGGGTCCTGCCAATTCATTATGGCTGCATTTCTCTGGCTTTTGAAGATTATGCAGGATGGCCTCCCATCTGTTTCCCTAACCTGTTGTGCTTACTGCACTTAAAACTCTTGCTTCACTAAATGGATATTGCTTGTCTCATATTCCTTAGCTAATGTTATGAAACACAATACAAAATTGAAAAGTTCATTGGAAGCACCAAGAGATGAGGCACCCATCTCTCACTTCTATCAAGAATAAGAAAGCTCAGGAATGAGGATTTGGAAAGAGTGATTTGGGGGAGTCGTGCTGGGAGCCACAATGCACTCTGTGCCTCCTCCGTCGCTTTTGCATTACGTAATAGGGGCTCAAGTAATATCAGCTGACCAAGTGAACTCTGCATCTACATTTCTCTGCTTTAAACCATTACTCTCCCCCTATTTTCCTATTTCATAAGAAGCATCTCTATCTCTATCTCAGCTTTTCATTATTTCCCCTTTGTAGTTCATTTAGGGAATTAATCCATTAATTTTCTCTTCTTTCTCTTCAGCTTTCAGTTTCACTTTACACTTTCACTTTACACTTTCCCCATCTATGAAGATATCTAAGTTTCCCTCATCATCAAAACAGCAACACTTGCCTTCCGCCCATGAAAGAATAACCAGAACTGGATTTACCTTCCTGGCTGAAACAGCTAAATACCAAATAAAATATGTGAAACACAGGTTTTCAGACACTGTATATCAAGTCATGCAGAATAGTGGGCCCGTAGAGATGGAAAAGAAATGACAGCAGCCCTGTAATTTTTTCGGCTTATAGACTTTCCAGCAAAGGGGAAGAAAGACCCTGGTAAAGCACAGCTGTCTCTATTATCTCTATGAGTTGAGGTGGTAAATCTGAGAATTTGAAGGGAGGGAGGTGCAGAGAGAACTAGAGTTCACAGAGCACAGAGGAAAGAGTTGCATACAAAAAATGCTTAGAAGATCAGCAAAGGGTCCCCTTAAATCTTCAGACAAATATTTATCAGCAAATAAAAGTAACTTATCTGAGCTGAAGGAAGAAACATTCCAAAGGAGCAGAGGATTAATCTCAGGCATTCACACAGGGACAGGAATAGTTCATGTGTCCACAATCCAGAGTGTAAAGTTGCCTAATTAATGGCTCAGTGGTACAGAATCTGCCTGCCAATGTAGGAGATACAGGTTCTATCCCTGGGTCGGGAAGATCCCCTGGAGAAGGAAATGCAACCCACTCCATTATTCTTTCCTGGAGAATCCCATGGACAGAAGAGCTGGCAGGCTACAGTCAGTGGGGTTGTAAAGAGTTGGACATGACTGCATGACTGAGCATGCATGGATACAGCATTCTGATAAGCATTGCCTTAGTACTGGGGCAAGTCAACCTTAGATAGCAGGTTGCTCTGCTCTTCCCTTACAAAGATTTTTTAAAAGCCTCAAAATGCTCAAACCATTTTCAATTAACTCAGCTGAATCACAGACCAAGCAAAAATATTGAGGAATACAAAATGTCCAGTATCCAATAAGATAAGGTTCACAATGTCTGGCATCCAATTAAAAACTACCAGGCATGCAAAGAAGCAAAAAAATTGAATCATAATGAGGATAGCAATCAACCACAATCAACAGACCAAGAAATGATATAGATGACTGTATTATAGAAAAAACATTGGCAGTTATTATAAATGTATTCCGTATTTTTAAAAATATAGAGTGAGATTGACCATGTCATGTAAAAAGGACCCAAGTTGAACCTCTAGACATGGTATCAATGTCTGAGATAAAAACAAACAAACAAAATATTCTGCAGAGGATTAGCACTAGGTTAGACACAGAAGAAAATACCAGTTAAAATGAAGACAGAAAATAAAATGGAAACATATAGAGCAACAAAAGACTAAAACAGTGAACAACATAGTGAGTGGTGGGATATTTGCAAATGTTTTACTATACCTGTAATTACAGTTTCAGAAGGAGGAGAAAGAAAAAAAAATTGCAGAAACAATAGCTGAAATTTTTCCAAATTTTAACTAAACTGTATCCACAGATATATATAATTCATTCAATGAACCTCGGGAATTAAAAACATGAAAAAATCCACAAGAAAAACACATCTTAATCAAATTTCTTACAAACAATAATAAAATTTTTAAAGTAACCAGTATGAAAGATACATACAGAGAAACACATACAGAGAAACAAAGAATGCAACAAACTTCTCATTGGAAACAGTGCAAACAAGGAGTAGAACAGCACTTATAAAGTACTAGGAGAAAAAGAGGAAAGAGGAAAAAGGAAAAACTGTCAACCTAAAATTCTATTTGCAGGAAAATGCCTTTCAATAATATAATAAGCACATCATAATAAAAGCAATCAGAAGACAACCTGGGGGCTATATTAATATCATACTAAATAGGCTTGCAGATGACACCACCCTTATGGCAGAAAGTGAAGAGGAACTAAAAAGGCTCTTGATGAAAGTGCAAGAGGAGAGTGAAAAAGTTGGCTTGAAGCTCAACATTCAGAAAACTAAGATCATGGCATCTGGTCCCATCACTTCATGGGAAATAGATGGGGAAACAGTGTCAGACTTTATTTTTTTGCACTCCAAAATCACTGCAGATGGTGACTGCAGCCATGAAATTAAAAGACGCTTACTCCTTGGAAGGAAAGTTATAACCAACCTAGGCAGCATATTAAAAAGCAGAGACCAAAAAAAAAAAAAAAAAAAGCAGAGACATTTGCCAACAAAGGTCTGTCTAGTCAAGGCTATGGTTTTTCCAGTGGTCATGTATGGATGTGAGAGTTAGACTATAAAGAAAGGTGAGTGCCGAAGAATTGGTGCTTTTGAACTGTGGTGTTGGAGAAGACTCTTGAGAGTCCCTTGGACTGCAAGGAGATCCAATCAGCCCATTCTGAAGGAGACAAGTCATGGGTGTTCATTGGAAGGACCGATGCTGAAGCTGAAACTCCAATACTTTGGCCACCTGATGCGAAGAGTTGACTCATTGGAAAAAACCCTGATGCTGAGAGGGATTAGGGGAAGGAGGAGAAGGGGATGACAGAGGTTGGCATGCTGGATGGCATCACCGACTTGATGGACGTGAGTTTGAGTAAACTCCAGGAGTTGGTGATGGACAGGGAGGCCTGGCGTGCTGCGATTCATGAGGTCACAAAGAGTTGGACATGACTGAGCGACTGAACTGAACTGAACTGATATAGGTTCAAATGCCAAAATTTTTTACCAGAACTGAAGAGTGTTATTTAATAATGATGGAAGAGTCAATTTATTATGAGGACTTAAAAACTCCTAGTATTTGTGCACTTTATAACAGAATTTTGAAAATAAGTGATGCAAAAATAATAGAATACAAGGAGAAATAGAGAACTCCACAATTAGAATCAGCTATCTCATTACTCCCCTCTCAATAACAGAAGGATACATTAAATTCTTGGAGAAGGAAATGGCAATCCACTCCAGTATTCTTGCCTGGAGAATCCCATAGAGGAGCCTCATGGGCTACAGTCCATGGGGTTGCAAAGAGTCTGACACAACTGAGACTAAAACACATATTAAATTCTAGGTAAACCACAAATTTCTCATAATTCTGACTATTCCAACCTCTGTGCCTTTGTTCATACTTCCAATTGTCCAGCCCCTTGAATAATCCCTCCTACAACCTTTGAATCTATATTTCAAGGTTCTTCCTGAAAGTCACATCTTTCACAATGCCTTCAGTTCTTTTCTTGATCTAAATCACAAGGCTATTAAAAGCAAAAATGTCTTTTCAGGGATTTAAATTGTACGCAGCAGAAAATGAACCTAGCTGACTTAAACAGAAATGTAGTTTACTACATTACACATGAAAAGACATGAGGTAGTTTATAGATTTGGCAGGACATTTGGGCAGCCAAGCTCAGAAACTGGATGGGAATAACAATGCATGGTTTCCCTGGTGGCTCAGATGGTAAACAATCTTCCTGCAATGCAGGAGCCCTGGGTCCGATCCCTGGGTTGGGAAGATCCCCTGGAGGAGGGCATGTCTAGGGAGAATCCCATGGACTGAGGAGATGGTCAGGCTATGGTTCACAGAGTCACAAAGAGCTAAACACATCTAAAGTGACTTAGGATGCATGCACGTGGCCCAAATTAAGCTACAGAACTAGTCTAATGAGGGGCACTACTTGCAACTCCACCAATCACTGGACTCCATGACTTGGCACTGCTTACACTGGCAGAACTGGATCAAGGACTCTATATCAGCCCCACTGTGTTGATGCCTCTGTGATCCCTCAAAACTGAATGTCAGCCACTCTCACCACTTTGGAATAAACCTTAAAAATATATATTTATTTATTTATTTATTGGCTGTGCTGATTCTTTGTTGCTACACAGGCACTTTCTCTAGTTGCAGAGAGCAGGAACTACTCTCCTGTTGAGGTGCATGGGCTTCTTGTTGAGGTGGCTTCCCTTGTTGTGAAGCCCAGGCATGAGGGCTTCCGTAGTTGCAGTTTCCGGACTCTAAAGCGCAGGCGCAGTAGTTGTGGCCCACGGATCTAGTTGCTCCGCAGTGTGTGGAATCTTCCAAGACCAGGGATGGAACTGGTGTCCCTTGCACTGCAAGGTGAATTCTTAGCCACTGGACCACTAGGGAAGTCCTGGAATAAATCTTCTTTTGTTTATGCTTCTTTGAGTTATTAGCTTCTCATTTGAACCTGGAAGGTGTATCTAATTTGCTAAACCTAGCACATTCATCTGCACTGTAGCTGAAAGGAAATCTGAGAACATGAGTATCTTCTTTCAGCCCTCCACCATGGAAGGAAGCTTTCTTTCTCCCTATGACTTGTACTTTGGGAATCTGACCAAATAAGGAATTGGTCCCTCCACAACACAGCCAAAAAGACCTTGATAATATGTAAGATAGTGACAAAGAGTCCTCTAATGAGAGAAGTTGGGGAAAGTTAAGTGGCTTAATCATAAATCCGAAAGATGAATAAAAGCTGGCTTGACTGAAGGGTAGAAAAGGAAAATGTTATAAACAAAGGGAAGAGCATGTATAAGGACCTTCATTCCAGAAGGAGCTTGCTGTGTTCAGAAATGGAATGAAATCTGTGGACTTTGAGATGAAGCCAGGGAGTTAGGTAAAGGTTTGGTTTCTTTCTAGAGCCTTCTACCTCATGCTTAAGCCTATGAACTTTATCCTAATGACCTGATAAGCACAGTACAAGGTTAGGGTGTGGGACTAAACTTATGAAACACAAGCTTTAAAAAGATAACTCAGGTAAAGAATAAGTTGACACTCAATTGTTGAAACCATCCAACAATGAATGAGAGAGCAGTGGGGTGAGGGAGTAAAATTAGAAACTTCTAAGCAAAAAGACTTGCTTGTCTTGAACAAATCAATAACTTTCCTGAGGCTTACTCCTCATCCATAAAATGGAGGTTATTTTCCTGTATTTCTCCACCTTCTAGGTTACTGTGAGGTAAAATGAAATAGAAGATAAGATTTCAAACTGCAGAATGGTCACAAATATGATGTTCTGATAAATATTTAATGAGTGCTCAATTATTTTGCTAAGCATGGTGGAAAGTGTACAAATTTATTAAACTTAGAGGAAAACATTTTAATTTTACATTTTACAGAATGTGTCTTATTATCATTAGTACCTGGTCTCTATATTTTTAACTACACTTCTATAGGGAGGCCATATTATTCTGCAGATTGGCTAGTATACGTGGATCATTTATTGTAGTACCTATCACAAAGTAAGTACCTGATAAGTATTAAACATCATTTAGTAATAATTCATACATCATAGAAATTATTCCTGAAAAGGATGTATGTGTGTGTATTTATATTTATATATATGGGCTTCCCTCATGGCTCAGATGGTAAAGAATCTTCTTTCAATGCAGGAGTCCCAGGTTTGATCCCTGAGTTGGGAAGATTCCCTGCAGAAGGGAATGACTATCCACTCCAGTAAAGAGTCAGAGACACTACTGATGACTAACACTAACACTTAAAACACACACACACACACACACACACACACACTTATTTGGTATTGGTTCTTCATTTTGATAATTATTTAAAATTATCCAATAGAAAATGACTTTACTATCCACAGAGAAAAGGATTGGTGTTTATAAAGACAGAAAAGAGTAATGTTGTCAATATTTTATAAAGAAAAAAAAAGTTTGGATAGCCAATTTTGCATTGAGCACCTCATCACACAGGAAAGGGAATGGAATCTTTCCCCAGGTAATTTGTACCTTCAGTGTTCTTCAAATCTTAGACATACTCAGATCTGATTTTACTAAAAAATTATCCAATGATAGATATCACCTGTTAAGCTAAGTTTACTCTAGTTATCACATATATGAAGGCATAGCCCTTTGAAAGCTCATAGTAGAAATCAGTAGCTTATGGTTTCTAAGGAGACAAACATATCTACAAATATATCTACAAACATACATTTTCTGAAGTGAGAAAAAAATTGACAGAAAAGTTAGATAACACGACAAATATTTGGCATGTGTTGTACTTACTACCCAAGACTCATGACAGACGTCAATGATAAATCAGCCCTCTTTCCCTTGGAACAGTTGGTACTCTGGGAAAAAAATAAATCTTTTATTCTTGTTTTAGGTGTTGATAAAAGGTTATTAATTTGCTCATAATCGTTCTGGTAGGAGGATGAGATATATCAGAATGATTAAGAAATAGATAGCTGAAGACCTTTTTCTTTAAAAAACATCCTTGAATTTCCATCTAACAGTGGCTAATTGATGTGTTGATGAACTCATCTTTTACATTCCTAGAATCTCTCACATTCCAGGCTTATGTCAATGAGTTGTTGTTGTTTGGTCATTAAGTTTTGTCCAACTCTTTGTGACCTCAAGGATTGCAACATGCCAGGCTTCCCTGTCCTTCACCATCTCCTGGAGTCTGCTCAAACTCATGTCCATTGAGTTGGTGATGCCATCCAACCATCTCATCCTCTGTTGTCCCCTTCTCCTCCTGCCTTCAATCTTTTCCAGCATCAGGGTCTTTTCCAATGAGTCAGTTCTTAAATGAGAAATAAGGATAAATGAGTCCAAGAACAGTCCCCTGCAGACTAGCCTCCCAGAAAAGGATTTGGCTGTCTGCAAACTGTCTGGTAGCTGGCCTGTGGCTCAGTTCTCAGGGTGAGCAATCCTAGCCAAAAGTAAGGCTTGGACTTCAACATTTGGTTGAAGGACTGATGCTTTTCCAGGTGTAAACCTTGATGTTGAAAGTCCTACTGCTAGTTTGGTATATCACCTAACTGGAACTGTAAGGTCTGAACTCCAGCACCAAGGCAGAGGCTGTTTCCCACATCTTGTGAATGCTAAATGGGTAGGATACAGTTGAAGTTCAGTTTCTGCTACACTACATCATGGAATCATACCAGGAAAGAATAGTACTTAAAAGTTAAAAATGTGTAAAAGCCAGTGCTATCCATGCAGCTTACAAGCTCATGGTTTAGGGTCATCAACGTCATGTATCTGGACTTGTTAAATGAATAAACAACTGGGAACCTATATATTTGCTACTAATTCTATATCTAATAGTTTTTCCTAGTGAATACTTTCTAGTTCACCTGTTTGTGGGGTACATGTGAGTAGAGAGGTGTATGTGTATATATGTGTGTGTGTAACAATCACTCGTGTTAAAAATGTTAAGTATACCTCTATGTAAATTTTTTAATCTGGCTTATTTCCTTTTTAATATGAGATCAAACATTGAAGGTTTAAAAGCTAAGAATATAGAAAGAAGAAAGAACTTCAGAAAAGCAGGGTTTTGTTTGAAGTGAGGTAGGGTAAATGCAGAGATCAGTGTTCTGGCTTTAAACGCATCTCCCTGTCCATGCCTAGGATCTGCCTTATAAAACTTTCTAATCTACTTACTTCAGGCCATTTCTGTAGTTTCACCAGCTTCTTGCTTTGTTTTCTAAGTTCTCATCTCAATAGCTCCTAGCCAAGATCTCAATTTCTCTCTACCTAGCTTCTGTAGAGTGACAACCTGCTTAGATCACATCTGGTTTCTTCTGCAGACTCACTGGTTACCACTTTGCTCTGCTCCACACAGCAGCTCAAGTGCCACTCTCCAAAAGCAGGCTTTTTTCAACATGACTCCATTTCCATCCTGAGCAGAGGGGAGCTTCGATTTATAGTGCATGCTGATTTCCATGGTTAATTCCATTTCCACCATGGTTAATTTCAAACTACCAATATGAAATCACTGAATGTGGAGTTATAAAGAGATGTATAGCAGCAGGTAGTATATTCATTGTACACATCTAATAAGTGGAGAACACCCCAAGAGCTTAGATAACAAAGACTGCCAAATAATTATGTATTATTGAGTATTTGTTATCTGTATTTTGAGTATAATTTATCTACTTGTACGCTTATACAAGTTAAATTTTAATGATGGCTGTGTATAATAAGCAACTTGAGAGTTTCTTAAAAATTTGAGTCAGCTCTGATGAGCAGGTATGGGCTGGCCCCAGCACACCCTTGCTTCCAGAACAATACTGCTTCTATCCCACCATTCAGAAAGAGGCAAGAGAAGCAAGCGGTTTCAGGACAGGAAATGCCCAGAATGAATCATGATGGATTATCCCCCACACTTAAATTTTCTTGAAGGTCTGTCTGATAACACTACCCATACTCACATGCACACTATTATATACTCATAGGAATCAAGAGGCAGAAGCAGTCATGTTTTTGTAGCCCTGGATTGAAACTCTCATTTCTACTCTCCTCTAGCTGCTTTAAGTAAGTACACCCCATCCACTGAACCATCAGTGGTGCTGAAAGTGTGCTAAGTCCCACCACAAATTGGAGCTGTAAGGGCTTGGCTGATCTTTTCATTCTATGAATGGACGTTAGCGCCGATATCCTGAATGAGGACTTCCCTGGTGGCTCAGCGGTAAAGAATCCATCTGTAATGCAGGAGATGCGGGTTCGATCCCTGGGTCAGGATTGTCCCTTGGAGGAGGGGCTGGTAACTCACTCCACTATTCTTGCCTGGAGAATCCCATGGACAGAGCCTGGCAGGCTACAGTCACAAGGGTCAGACACAATCGAAGTGACTAAGCATGCACTCAGGCACACATGTACATCCTGAAGGAAACTGTTTAGCTTTTCACATTTTTCTACAAATGCGTATGAAAGTGTATCCTCTCCAAATTCATATTAAAATATATTAAAATGGTTTTTCTACAAATTTCTTTATTTCCAAGTACTTTCTTCTCTGTTCAGCTAAGCATTGCCTTAAAGAAATCTGAAATACTATATTAAAAGAGCCTAGGAGACTTCCCTGGTGATAGAGTAGTTAAGACTTAGAGCTTCTGTTGCAGGGGGCATGGCTTCAATTCCTGGTTGGGGAACTAAGATCCCACATGCTGCACAGAGCAGCCAAAAGAGAGGGGGGAAAAAAAAGAACCTAGGAGTGCTATAATGTTAACTTTAACCTACAGCCATAAACACGTGTATTTACCCTCCTTGTATAAACGTTCCCTGCAGCCTTTATGTATATTGTCTTTATCAACCTTCAGGGTTTTCTAAACTAGTTTACAGTCAGTATAATCATTAGAAAGCAGACTTTTTTTTTAATTAAACATATTTCATTACAATAATTAGTCTTCTGTGTGCTCATTAAGTAGAATTATCTATCATTTTGTTCTAAACATTGAATTTGTTTCACAGCCTTAAACTGTCTCAGGGATCCTCCCACACCAAGAACTTATTAACCTCAATTCCAAGGCATCCTCATTTGAACATTAATGAGCTCAGTCTTTTTTTTTTTTCTTTTTTCCTTGGAGTCACCAGTAGTCACTAGTATTACCCTAAAAGCAGTTTCACTCACTCCTTTTTGTTTAAATGACAGCATAGCTCTACAGTTTTTTAGAAACTGATTTTTCAACTGTTGTTACTAATGGATACAGCTGAGAAAATGCACACATGTAGATATGTTTTCAATTGCACACAAGTGACATTTTGATACCCACCAGCAAAAAGAGTTGAAAAATCAGTTTCTATGAAGTTTTGGAGCTAAATACTCTATATAAGCTGAGTATCTAGTATCTGAGTATCTAGTAACTAGTATGTAACTATTTACATAGTTTGCATGCATGTGAAATATAATATTTGAAATTCACAATTTATGTTATACAAGCTATATAGTCTATAAGAAAGTGAAGTCACTCAGTCGTATCCAACTCTTTGCGACCCCCTGGACTGTAGCCCACCAGGCTCCTCAGTCCATGGGATTTTCCAGGCAAGAGTGCTGGAGTGGGTTGCCATTGCCTTCTCCAGGGGATCTTCCCAACCCAGGGATCGAACCTGGGTCTCCCGCATTATAGGCAGATGCTTTACCGTCTGAGCCACCAGGGAACCAGTATAGTCTATATTTATATGTATATATGATGTATACTAGATGTTCATAATGGGCTTCCCTGGTGGCTCAGAGGGTAAAGGATCTACCTGTAATGTGAGAGACCTGGGTTTGGTCCCTGGTTTGGAAAGATCCCCTGGAGGAGAGCATGGCAACCCACTCCAGTATTCTTGCCTGGAGAATCCCATGGACAGAGGAGCCTGGCCGGCCCCAGTCCATGGAATTGCAAAGATCTGAAACACAGCTGAGTGACTAACACACTTTCACTTTTCTCTTCTTACCAGGAGTGTGACTTTGAGCAAGTAACTTTACCTCTTTGTGTCACAGTTTCCATTCCTGTTGAAAAGGAATAATAATAGCATCTTCCTCTTGATGTCAGAATGAGTTTTAGTGTTTAATCAGGGAGTAGAACCCAATGAGTGTTGAATAAAGGCTGCATTGCAGGAACTCAACCTTATACACTGTGGGAAAAATATGGGGAGTAAAGGTCAGGAAAAATTTTTAACCAGCTTCCTAGCCCTGGGTGAATGAGCAGGAGATTTCCAGAAGCTAGGCACCTCCAATTGTGCAGAAGTCTATGGAGGTTGTTGGCTCTTGTGGCTGCTGCCTCTGTGAGTTCTCAGGAGAGACCCTGGAAGTAGGCCTATATATTAAGAATTATAAAGTGCAGAATGCCAAGTTAAATTTGAATTTCAGATAAACAACAAATAATTTTGGGGGTACAAATATGTCCCAAATACTGCATGGGACATACTTAAACACCTTTTAAATATTGCTGCTTATATGAAATCCAAATTCAGCTCTATGTCTCTGTATCTTTATTTGCTGAATCTGGTAACCTTAGGCTGAGGTCACTTTTGGTCAGCAGAGGCAGCAGTTGGGATGGAGAGCGGGACATGGAAGAGGGGGAATCAAGAATAAACTGGAAACCACCAGCACCTTTGCCCCTGCCTCTCATCACCTCTAACCAGTGATGACAGAGCACAGTGGCTGCTGCTTCACTTCAGCCTCACCAGATCTCACCCAAATCTTTCCTGTACCCAGTCTTGACCTGGAACTATACAAGGGAGGGACTCCAGGAAATCAAGTTCCAGCTTAGCTACAATTGACCAAAATTCCACATTGTGGAGTAAATGGATTCTCAGGGCAGCGCCTACACGTAATACACACAAGGAATACCCGGAGGGATTCTGACAGGTGCTGCTGTCTCAGCAAGTCTGCCAGATGGCACCTTGGGCGGAGAAGGGGCATGGGATTTGGTGAAGAGCTGTGAATAAGAAGGAAGGTGTGGCGCTTACTATCAACCCACGAAAAGCGTCTTTACTGAGACTGCCTTATGAGGATAAAAAGGAACTCTTTCCAGGCAGTAGACAGCTTCCGCCAGATGGCCCAGAGCCTAAAGGGCAGGCCAGGGAAGAGTGTGATAACTTTGGGCTCTTGTTGGCCACTGGTGCCTTTGATCCTGTCTTGATGATTGCTGTTGTAATGATTACTGGACACTTTAACCTTGGTTGTGCCTTATAATCCTTTCAGTGCAGACAGAAGTGTTTGAAAATGGGCTGTGAAGAGGATGTGAAGCACTGTTTTACATACATGCTCCTAGACATGGGGATTCCTGGCAGCCAGGCAAGAGATAGATGCTACCTGAGTACCTTACTACCCAGGTCCTTGCAGGACCATTTGGCATCCGTTGTCCCTCCTCCTAGTATCAGCAGCCTAATTTTGCTTTTAAGGAGCTGCCTTTCTGTCATCCATATAAAGATTGATGTTCCTTGGCTTGGGAGTGACCATGTGATCCATGATTGCCCAATCTGATGTGTGTCTCCTGGCATAGAGACCATCACCAGTAACAACAGAAAGCAGGGTTTGATTTTCACCATCAACAAAACTATGACTAGACCACCATAATTTTCTGCCACCTAGATCCTTTAAAAAAATTATTGAACTATATTTAATTTACAATGTTGTGTTAATTTCTTCACAAAGTGACTCAGCTACACCTTACCATTTTTGTTCAGTTGCTAAGTCATGTCTGACTCTTTGAGACCCTGGACTACAGCTTGCTAGGCTTCCCTGTTCTTCCCTATCTCCCAGAGTTTGCTCAAACTCACGTCCATTGAGTCGGTGAGGCCACCCAACCATCTCTTTCTCTGTTGCCTTCAATATTTTCCAGCATCAGGGTCTTTTCCAGTGAGTCTATTTTTCTCATCAGGTGGCCAAAGTATTGGAGTTCCAGTTTCAGCATCAGTTCTTCCAATGAATATTCAGGGTTGATTTCCTTTAGGATTGACTGGTTTTATCTCCTTACTGTCCAAGGGACTCTCAAGAGTCTTTTCTAGCACCACGGTTCAAAAGCATCAGTTCTTCAGTGCTCAGCCTTCATGGTCCAACTATCACATCCGTATGTGATGACTACTGGAAAAACCATAGCTTTGCCTATACAGACCTTTGTAGGCAAAGTAATGTGTCTTCTTTCTCATATTCTTTCCCATTATGCTTTGTCATAGAAAATTGTTCCCTGTGCTATACAGTATGACCTGTTGTTTATCTTATATATAATAGTTTGCCTCTGCTTATCCCAAACTCCCAGTTCCTTCCCTCTCCCACTGCAACCACAGGCCTGTTCTCTATGAGGCTGCTGTGTTTCGTTTGTCTGTTTAAGATTTCATGTGTTTTTTTAACTTTTTAAATTGCACTGGGTGTTCGCTGCTCCGCAGCAGTGTGCAGTCTTCTCATTGCAGTTGGTTCTCTCGTTGCAAAGCATGGGGCTGTAAGGACGTGGGCTCAGCAGTTGTGGCTCGCAGGCTTAGTTGCCTCAAGGTGTGTGGGATCTTCCTGAAGCAGGGATTGAACCTGTGTCTCCTGCCTTGGAAGGTGGCTTCTCAACCACTGGACCACCAGGGAAGCCCTGAGGTTGTTTTTGTTTAATAGACATGTTGATTTGTATCTTAGATTCCACTTATAGGTGATATCATGTGATATTTCTCTTTGTCTGTCTGAGTTACCTCTCTTAGAATGATAACCTCTGGGTTCATTCATGATGCTGCAGAAGTCATTATTTCATTCTTTTTAATGGCCATGTGGAAGCCTGGCATGCTACCAGTCCATGGGGTCACAAAGAGTTGGACAGGACTGAGTGAACTGAACTGAATGGCCAAGTAATACCAACAGTATATATATATATATTTTTCTTTGCTGCATGACTTGTAGGATCTTAGTTCCTTGACCAGGGATTGAACTCATGCCCCTGCAGTGGAAGCATGGACTCCTATCCACTGGACTATGAGGGAAGTCCTGGAACAGCCCTACTTTTGACTACTTGGCATGCCTGTTCCCCTTCTGGTATTAGGTGATTACATTTTCTTTAATGAGCTATATGTCTCCAATCTCAGTCCATGCAGCGTGGGAGAGGATAATACCATTCTTACCTCCAAGGGTAAAAATGTGGCGGGAGTTTAGCCAATCTTCATATTTCATTCATAATTCAAATCAGCCCTTTGAGGTTCAGTCTTGTGATTCCTGTTGGAATGTATGGGAAAGAGAAAAGCTGCTCTCACTGGATTATTACCTCTAAAGATCCTGTGAACCTGGGTGCTCCTGGGACCATCTTATGGAACTAGAAAGTGTGAAAGCAACATCAAACAAAGAAGTAGATGGTCTATAATGAGGAGAGAGAGAATGCATCGTAATTTGAGCTTTTGGGTCCAGTTTTCAGTTAAAAGGGTCAATTCATTTCCTCCTCTTCGAGTAGGTTTGGGTTGTACACACATTTAACACAAGGCAAAGCCAAGCCTGGTGCCTAAGTGATTTGACTCATAAAGATACAGTGAGCCACTTTTAGAATTAGACAGTTTATCACTTACACAGAGAGCAATCAGAAGAGTAAGCCAAAAGTCTTTGTAAGAGTAAGCTACTCAGGTCTTTGTCCCACACAGCAAAAAAAAAAAAAAAGTAAAATGTTACTCTCTCAGTCATGTCTGACTCTTTTTAACCCAATGGACTACAGTCTGCCAGGCTCCTCTGTCCATGGGATTCTCCAGGCAAGAATACTGGAGTGGATTGCCATTTCCTTCTCCACGGGATCTTCTTGACCCAGAGATCGAATTCAAGTCTCCTGTATTGCAGGCAGATTCTTTACCATCTGAGACACCAGGGAAGCCTCACACATGAAAAAGGATGACATCAAAACAAAAGGAGCCAGATGAATGAAACCCAGGTTGTGAAATACACTGTTGCTGAAGAGCCCATTCTAGCAGGCAACTACTGAGTTTTCTATGCTGCATCTCAGTTCTGGGGAGACTGTAGCAAAAGTCTTACACTTCATCTGAAGCCCAGGGGGCAAGGAGGGAGATAGGAAGGCAGGCGATCCATGGCCTTATAGCTGTTTCTTACAGACCTTTCATCCCCTCGTGAACCTGAGGAAGCACAAGTTCTTCTACCAAGACTCAGATAAGCTGTGACTTGAGCCTTTGCCTCTGTGGATGCATGCTAGGTGTCCAGAGCACCAGGATGAACTGTTCCCTCAAATGTCCATCTTCTGTTGTGGACATTTGTCCTTGTTTTTGTCAACAGTACAGGAATCTGCTTCTAAAGTTCAGGACTTCTTCCCTCCTTGAAAAAGAGCCCATCTCCCATTACAGAGGTTAACAATGTTAGATGCTTTCTAAAGACCTTTGCAGTTGGGATTAAGCAAGTTATACACATCTATCCACCTATCACATGTTCTCATTTCTAACTTTGACAAAGAACAAGTGTCAAAATGAAGCTGAGACCCCACAGAATCTATCCTGATGAGAGTCACCATTTCTATAGCATAAATATTGAACTTGCAGTGGCTGGAGTGGAAGCTTTCATCATGGGAAGCAAAGGGCAGTGACCCAGACCAATAGAGGCAGGAGAACTGTCTTCATCACATATTTAGGATGATTTTCACTGTCATTTTGGGTGCATCACTTGCCACCTCTATCTTTGGACTCTCCTGGAGATTTAGTGAACTACTCAGTATCCTTTAAGAAAACCATTTTATGTTTAAAATAGTTAAAGTATTTTTTTCTCGATGGCATATAGGATCTTTAAATGGTACATCCTCTAACACAAAATTTCTACAACTAACCTACCACCTACCACTTTCCATTGATATTACTCAGGCAGCACCGTCCATCCATCCAACATTAAGCCATCTTAACATGCATCTTGGTTATCAAATACCTCAATATCTAAAGAAATGCAATTCTAATGATGGCATCTCAGGTTTCATGATTGAAAATGTGTATGATTAAAAATGATACACATTCACTTGGAGGCAGTATGGAGCATATATTATGGAAAATATATTAGAGCAGAAAAAAAAATTATGCATAATCCTATCAGGCAATACTTTTATTTTTTCTTTCCAATTACTTTTTTTTCATACCAACCAAGGAAATTTAATGTTTCCTTTGAATTACATGCCACATAGAGGCTATAGCAATTTTTTTAACACTCATAATTGAGTTTGTATTTCTTGACAAGAACAGCTACTTTGACTTGTTCTCCAGCATTTTTCTATGCTGTTTGAGATTTTTCAAAGTTCTTTTGTTTATTCTAGTCACTTTTTGATGCTTATTTTCACAGTACTGATAATAGCATCTAGAGAGCTTCTTTTTTCTTTTATAAAATATAACCATTTCTCACAGTATTTAGAAAACTCATTGGAGGTTACTTTGCCTATTGTGGCTTTGTAGGCTGTTTTCAGCATTGCATTATTGTAAATACCTCATGTTTTGGATATCTTTGTTCATAAAATATTTTTATGCTTCAGGTGAATTTCTTAGCATGTTTTCTTAAAAGTGATATGATTAAGCAAAAGGGTATGACACTGTCTTGATACATTAATCAGATTTCTTCCATAACAGTTATGTACTCTCACCAATCTTGGTTGAGAATGCCAGTTTCATTGTATGTTAACTGGTATTATATGATGCCATTTTTAAAAATTGCTAACTTGATAGTCAAAATGGTATTTTAAATAGATGAATGGCATAACAGATGAAGGGGTAAGAAGAGATGATTTCTAAAATAAGGACAAAAAGTCCAAAAAGCAGATGAAAAATATTCACCCTTATTACTAAGTAGCTAAACTTAAAGTTATGCTGATTTTTAAACTACTTGGAGATCAAGGTTTTTAGAAACATTTACATTTCAGGCTGTATCTGCTTATGAGGATGTTTGATACAGCTTTTAAGTGATTATTTAAGCTAAAGAAGGTATGTATTTAGGGCTGCACCTATTTGTATCAGATGTATTCAGCCCAAGCATAACTGCTCTTAACTTTTTCTCCTTCCAGTGACCTTGGGAGGTAGTGATGGATTTGCCCCTTACTTGCAGACAGCATGCCTGATATAACTGGGACAGGATTTTTACAGCCAGTGATTTATTCTTCCAGGTCACATTTATCTTTTCTGGAAGATGATGTCTCATCCCAACACTCTTGTCAGTAACGCTAGCCCAGCATTTTTGTTGCTGCTGTTTGTTATTGCAAAATGGCTTCCTCTTCTCTTCTTTGCATCGTGGGTGGCATTACTTGATTTTCTTGCTGATGTGTATTTTATTGGCTGCTTGTTTCTAATGTGTGTACATTTCCCCTTCACACTGTATATTTAAAAATGCCACTTGTAGGCATATCGAACTTCTGACCTTATCAAGTTTCATATTTTGTATGAAGCTAAAGAAGGGATGTACTGGATGAAGTCTGTTGGTCTCTTTAAAGCTGGGGTCACACATTATCTTATCCTGAGTTGTAACTGGCCCATAGACATGTTTACCATGAAATATGTAAACAACAGCAAATCACCAATGTTTAAAAAGTGTGAGATATTATTACAAGTTCAGATTTCAGCCTCCCCTTCAAAAGTATTCTGATGATCTGGGAACGCTGAGTCCACGTTTTTTAAAATCGTTTAGACTGTTGCCTACACATAATAGCTGCTTAAGACACATTGGGTGTCATTATTAACTGTCTGGTCCTGTAGTGGGTTGAGTCTGCAGCCAAGTTTTAGAATCTCTAAATCTGGCTTGAGCATCCCTCACTGATGCAGTACCTCCAAAACAGAATGAAGATTTCCTTGTGGGAATTTTCACTTTCTTCTCAGTAGAACCTCATTGAGAAAGGTGGTCTTCCCCGTCACCCACAGACAGACAGACACACACATTAACACCACCACCACCACACCAGTTGTCAAGATGGATAGTACTACAGTACTGGAGAGAGTTAGGGATCTCTGAGCAATGTCTTTTCATCTAGACAGCCCAACTGCTGCCCTTAGATTAAAGGAAATCTAAGGGCAGAGCATTTATTTTTATTCTTCCTTCCCTTAGAGTGGTGGTCTGCTATGGAAGGATAATCCCTTTTATTTCTCTAGATTCCACCTCTTACACCTTCCTCAGTCAATTTTTTTGACCACAACCACTCTTTTGTATTTTCCCCTCCTATTATTTCATTTCCTTTAGCTCAGACTCCTCTGAGTTATATTGTGGGTTTTTTTTTTTTTTTTCCTCTTTACATCTAGACTTTTTAAGAAAGAGATCTATACTCGTTGTTTACACATTCCTTATTTTGGCGCTCTCCCAACTCAGATTGAAGTTGTTCAAGCCAAGGTCACTAGTTACCTCTTAGGTGTGAAATCTAATGCTGTTTTCCTTTCCATTTTTTTTTTTTCAAATTGTATTTATTTTTGTGTTTATTTTTTATTGTGCTGAGTCTCCTTTGCTGTATGGGCTTTTGTCTAGTTGCAGCAAATGGGGGCTACTCTCTAGTTGCAGTGTGCAGGCTTCCCATTGCAGTGGACTTTTTTGTTGCTCAGCACAGGCTCTTGGGCACTTGGGCTTCACTAGCTGTGGCTCCCAGACTCTAAAGCACAGACTCACTCAATAGCCGTGGTGCATGGGCTTAGTTGCTCTGCAGCCTGTGGGATCTACAAGGATCAGGGATCGAACTTGTGTTTCCTTCATTGACAGATGGATTCTTTCACTGAGCCACCAGGGAAGCTCCTCTATTTTTAATATGATACCTGTCTTAAGATATAAATCATATCTCTCACATTTTACCTAAAGTATACCATGGAATGGTTCTTAGTATACTCAAAGAATCCTTCAATCATCACCACAATGACTTTTAGACCATTTTCATTGTCTCAAAAAGAAATTTCATACCTGTAAGCTTCCATTCCCCACTTCCTGCCCAGCCCCAGACAAGCATTAATCTATATTTTCTCATCTCTATATATTTACAATTCTGGACATTGGATGAAAATGGAATCATCAATATGACTTTTTCAACTGGTTCCTTTAATTTAGCATAACGTAGCCAAGTTTCAAACATGTAGTACTATATAGAATCAGTGTGTGTGTGTGTGTGTGTGTGTGTGCGCGCGTGCGCGCGCACGCGCGTGTGAGTACTCAGTTGTGTCTGGCTCTTCACAGCCTCATGGACTGTAGTCCGCCAGGCTCCCCTGTCCATGGGATTTTCCAGGCATGAATACTGGACCAGGGGGCATTTCCTAGTCCAGGAGATCTTTTCAACCCAGGGACAGAAACTGCATCTCTTGTGTCTCATTCATTGGCAGACAGATTCTTAACCACTAGCGCCACCTGGGAAGCCCATAGTATCAGTGCTTCATTTGTTTATATAACTGGTTGCTATTCCATTGAATGGAAATATGCCACATATTGTATATTTATTTAATAGATGATAAGCATTTTAGTTATTTCTACTCAATGAGTCTATTATGAATGAATCTATTAAGAATAATATTCCTATGAACATTTGTATGCAGATTTTCATGTGGATGTATTTTTTAATTCTCTTGGGTTTTGGTGAATTTTTTAATTTGTATCTTTCATCTCTATAAATTCCATTTAGTCCTTTGTATTTTCCAGATTTCTTCTTTCACGTTTATGTTTTTACCTTAGGTCCTTGAGCCTATGAACATATCTACAATAGCTATTTTAATACCCTTATCTGCTAATGTCATCACCTTTATCATTTCTATGTTTCAGTTGATAGACACCTGCTTATAGGTTACATATTTCTGCTTCTTGGCATGGCTACTAATGTTTTCTGGGTGGTGGACATTTTAAGTGTTATATCATTGTCTAGATTTTGTTTCATTTTCCTTTTCATGTGGCAGGTAGTTCTTGTAGATGGATTTGATACTTTTCAGGCTTATTGGTAAGTCTTGCTAGAGTGAGTTTAGAGTAGCTTTTGCTCTAGTTCAACTTTAATCTTAACAACTCAAATACAACCCTCCTGGAGTCTCTACTGAATGCCCTAGTTATTATCATAGTGTGGTTCTTTGAACCAGCAATGTGGGCATCATCTTATTAGTGATGCAAAGCCTTAGTCCCACTCTAGACCTACTGAATCAGAAGCTCTGGGATTGAGGCCCAGTTATCTGTGTTTTAACAGGTGCTCTGGTGAATTCTAATGTCTGAGAACCATTATACCAGAGCAATCCTTCTCAATGCATTTTCTGATTCAGCAGTCTGGATAATGTCTGAGATTCTAAATTTTTGACAGGCTCTTAGATACTGGTGTTGCTGCTGAGCTTTTGACCTCAGTTTGAATAGCAAGGGCCTAGAAACCTTACTTTCAGCCAAGGAGTCCAACTTCAATGTCACAAGAGTGTTTCCTTTTTAAGTATCTACATAATGATAAGCAATCTATTCATGAATTTCTATATTGAGGCTACAAATAGGAGCCTTACTGGATAAGTGAAAGTGAAAGCCACTTGGTCATGTCCGGCCCTTTGTGACCCCATTGTCTATACAGTCTATGGAATTCTCCAGGCCAGAATGTTAAGGGAAGCACACTGATTGAAACCGTCCACCCTGGCCAGGCACCATAGTAACCATTTGCATGAATTGTTTTCCGATAGGAGGTTCTGGTAAGGAACACGGAACGAATAAGCCACCACCAACCAGAAGAGTTCAGGAAAGGTCAAAAGGAGACACCACATGTCCGACTACCTCCCAGAATTCTTCTCTCTGGCATCCATCTTGGCTGAACAAGGTGGGTACCACCAGGAAGGACTCTGAGTCAGAATGATTGGCTAAAGACAACCCGGAAACTAATCCCATGACCATAAAACCCGAGACTGCAAGCCACGTGGCAGAGCAGTTCTCCTGGGTTCTCTTACCCTACTGCTCTCCACCCAGGTGCCCTTTCCCAATAAAATCTCTTGCTTTGTCAGCACTTGTGTCTCCTCAGACAATTCATTTCTGAGTGTTAGCCAAGAGCTCAGTTTCAGGCCCTGGAAGGGGTCCCCTTTCCTGCAACAAGAATACTGGAGTAGGTAGCCTTTACCTTCTCCAGGGGATCTTCCCAACCCAGGGATCGAACACAGGTCTCCCGCATTGCGGGCAGATTCTTTACCAGCTGAGCCGCAAGGGAAGCCCATTACTGGATATATCCAGTAATATACTGGAAGCATATTGCTGGATATGCTACCCACAAAAATATGTTATTTTAGGTGGAAATAGAGTAGGTATTTCTTTTAATTCCTAAATCCAAATGCAAATAGGATAAAGACATTGAACTGGTAA
This sequence comes from Odocoileus virginianus, assembly GCF_023699985.2. NCBI lineage: Eukaryota > Metazoa > Chordata > Mammalia > Artiodactyla > Cervidae > Odocoileus > Odocoileus virginianus. The sequence continues at coordinate 31,783,249 of NC_069688.1, forward strand.
TAAGGATAAAATGTCATTTGCTAAAAATTTTTATATTCTAAATACTGTGCCTAATTCTTTTAATCCTAACATTAACCTGAAATGGTCAATATCATTATTTTTACTTTTTTATATTTCCTACTTTAATCTCTCCAATGGAAACTCAGATTAAACTACTCATTTGATGCCATCAAGGGCTGTCAAGTTCAAATCTCAATACTACAGTGTTTTTGTTTGTTGTTTTGCTTTAGCGTTTTAGTTTGAATGCAATAGTAAAGTGAAAAAAAAAAGAACCAACGAACTTCCTATGTGTTAAATTATCATGATTATTACAATAAATCTAAATTAAACATGGATTCCATGTAATGCCATCTGACAGACTGCATGCACTGCTCTGAGTTCATGACAGCCAGTTTTAAACAAGATTTCCATTACCTCAAAAAGTCATGTACTGGCACAACTATTGTATTATTTTCTTTATATTAACCAGCAGAACAATGCCTCTGTTTTAATAAGAAGTAGGAGGTTAATCTTGGCAAATAAAGACTTTGAAAGGATTGGCAAAAATTGGAGCTTTGTATACTGTGGTTAAAGCTATGTCACCTCTGCTTCAAAGTCAGGGCACCGTGGTTGGGAAACTGAAGTGGTTCAGTGAGGGCTCCAGGGAAAGATGATGTGGGTTTACCGAGTGTGCACTGCGGCACACTCACACACTCTCTCTCTCTTTCTCTCTCTCTCTCTCTCTCTCTCTCTGTCTTGTTTAAACACAGGCAAAACTCTATTCTGAAACACAGATTTAAACTCTGCTCTCTGCAGCAGTTATTCTGTAGCCTGAATCATGAGATTTCATGGTTAATATCTTGGATCAGAAAACAAATTATTATTAGTTAAAAAGTTATCCATCTTCAAAAAAATAGTGAACAAGAACCATGCTTTCTAGGTTAGGTTTGGCCATTACATACTGAATTTTACATCTTGGGTAAATGCCACTGGAAAGATTTTCTCCCTTTATAAAAATCATTCAAACTAACTTTTTTTTGTTTGGTTTGGTTTTGTAACTGAAACTCTTTCTTAATTCTGGTTTCTTAAATCTCCGGTATGAATGGCTTGAGGTGAAGAATGTCCTAAACAGACGATCCCCTGAAGTTTTTTTTTTTGTAGAAATGTGATTCACACTCTCTTCCTCCTGTCCCCCCACCCCCACAACCCCCATAAACTTTAGCATGTTCTTACCTGAAGATAAAAGGCAGGCTAAATGGCCATTCAGAGATCTCATAGCCTTGTGATACTGTAACTATCTTCTTGGGCCAAATTTATACATAAACCAGGTTTTACTGTCTGGGTATTCAGCTTGTGAGAAGTAACTGGGTCTAATCATATCCTAAGTCCTTAATCAAAACAGAGAGCTTCAGTGTCATATGACAAAGCTATTTACAACTTAATTTAGAAAAATAAGGCAATTTTTTTTTTTTTACATGCTCAATGGTAGGAGCTGGTAGAAACAGAGACGTTTCTAAGGATGCCTCTTGTTAGGGGTGAGATGAAAAGGACTGGCAGGCCTTGGGTTGGAGAGCCCTATAGATGCTTGGTGACCTGGAGGAAACTGGGCTCTGCCTGGGTGGTACTTGGCAGGTGGGGGTTTGAGGGGACAGAGAGGAGGTGAGATGCTGGAACATGAGTAGCCCAGAGTTGGGCATAACCAAAGGAGGAAATAGGGTATGCCCAAGTAAGCAGTCAGGACCTAGGAGGCTAGATACCCGAGGGCAAATTAATATGAGGACTCCAAAGTCTGAGCGGGCAGGTAGTCATAAACTGAGAATGCCACACGGAAGCAAAGTCAGGGAACCAGAAACTTGGCAAGCTGTGTGAGCACTGGCGTCAGTAACTGAAGACCTCAATCATAGGAGTGGAGCCGTGTTTATGATGTAGTTCGAAAGGCACGAGCTGAAAGAATCTGACCTCAAATCCCTCCCCACCACACCCTGTAACCCTGAACTTGTAGCCCAGTGCCCCAGCGTCCCACACTGTGAAAGGAGAAATGAATCACTATGTAGCCCAATCTCTAATGTGCAGTTTAGGGAATTTACCTGCCTCACAGGGTTGCTAAGAACAAAATGAATGTAGTGAAGCGATCAGGAAATACCTAACATGCCTTAAACAGGTGCTCCGTAAATACCAGTTCCTCTTTCTTCTTTTCAGTGATGATCTTCCACATTTACTTTCACCTGGGGCTGGTGACAAGGGATGAATGATGAGAGCAAGTAAAGGCTAGTGATTCATGCAGCTTGAAAGGGAATGAGAAGCAGGAGAGACAGACTAGTGCTGACACGGGGCTGGGGATTCGTCGGGGGAGGCGGTGTATTTAAATTGTTGATAACTTTCAGAAGCAAGTTCTAGCTGGAAAGTCCTGTTAGGACAGGATGATGGAGGGATATTTTCTATTTTGAATTAAAATAACTTCCTGCTTAAAAAAGAATCCTGATCTGTTTCTGCTTGTGGTCACTTGACTTTATCTCGATGGTCAACGAACTTTATTCTAGGAGGAGATGACAGTCTGGTGGGAACTGTGTATGTATCCATGTGTGGTGACTGGGGTGGAGAGATGGAGGGATCACCTTGAAGATGTTTTTGCAAAGCAAATCTACTGTCTTTACTTACATAGTGTGTTGTTGAGGGTGGTTTTTCAAAGGGCAGAGAGAGTTTGAAGAAGATAACTTTCCCACTACAAAAAGTTGCTCTAAAATTAAATTCTGATGATGCTATTCCCTTGGTTATAACTCTCAGTGACCCAGCCTCCCCTCCTTCCCACACTGGTGCCCCAAGGATAAACTCCAAACGCCTTAATATGATGGATAAACCTTCATGATCTATCCTTATCATGCTCTGAGGCCTCATCAGTCACTTCTCTACCTCCCACCCACTAGCCTAAAGCTGAACTAAACTATTTAAGATTCCAATAGTATCCCATGTTCTCTCTGCATCCTTATAAATGGTATTCACACTATATGTAATATTTTTCTGCTTCACTCTGTTTATCTTTAAACTCCTGCTTGTGCTCTACATCCTAGCTTGAAAGTCACTTCTTCCAGAAAGCCACCCCAAATCTCCTAAGACTAAACCAACTGTTCTCTTCACCACATGTGTCTATAGTACCCTATAGTTATTCCTATTGTTATAGCCATGCTTTCCGGGAAACAAACTCACTCAGAAGGACAATGCAGATAGTGGAGTACAGTTTATTACACCGGCGGGTCCAAGGCAGAGTCTCCTCTTAGCCAAGGACCCTGACAAGCATTTGTGAAAAATCTTTTATACCCCATGTGTACGTGTCCAAACCCACCATCCCAATTCCCTTGAGACTTACATAAACAAAGGAAGGGTAAATACAACTACAATAACCCCATGATTCACGTGTTATGTGTTCAAACAGTCAATAATCAATAAGCCCGCAGTTACATTCCAAACAGTTAATAATCGATAAGCTTGTGGTCACGTTCCAACCAGTTAATAATCGATAAGCCTGTGATTACATCCCGATAGATATGGAAAAAGTTTATGACCTGTCCGGAGACAGGGGTGATTACGGTATGTTTCCTCTTAGGCGATGAGTAACCTGGATGTGATCTTCAAGATTCCCCTGTCTGGAGGGGGTCTTATCCTTCCATTGTCGTTCCCACAGGCACTAAGCAAAGAGTTCAGAGTCCACTGGAGAGGCAGCCGAGCATAATCAGCACAGATAGGCCTGAGATGGAGTCCTGGCCCTATGAATTCCTTCTTCACTATTGCAGTAATAAATAAATCACATTGTTTGGTAATTACCTAAACACTAATTTTTCTCTCCCACAAAGCTGTGGATGTTTAAGGGACAAGAACTGCCTGGTCAATCCCATATCAGAAGCACCTGAAAGATAGTAGATATTCAGTAAACACTTGTTATATAAATAAAAGAATGAACTGAACATCAACAAAAAATTTCCCAACAACAACAAAAATAATCCAAAGCAATTTTAGTGCTAATAAAGCACATACTGGAATATCAGTGGCTCTTGAAGAAAATTGATTTAAAGATGTGCAGTGGCACATGAAAAGATGCTCAACATACTAATTGTCATGCTTCATGCATGCTTAGTTGCTCAGTCATGCCCAATTCTTTGTGACTCTGCGGCCTGCCAGGTTCCTCTGTCCACGGAATCTTCCAGGCAAGAATACTGGAGTAAGTTACCATTTCCTCCTCCAGGGAATCTTCCCAGTCCAGGGATAGAACCCATGTATCCCATGTCTCCTGCTTGGGAGGTATATTCTTTACCACTGAGCCACTAATTATCAGAGAAATGCAAATCATGTGGTCCAACCTAATAGGTTCTTAATAAAGATTGTTGAATTTACACATCTAAGGAAAAGAGGTTTTTTTAAGTCTCAGTGGCTGGGCCTGAGCCCAGTTGCCCCCTCTTGCTGTTCCCTAATCAGAAAAGCCAGAAAGATCACATGGGTGAGGGAGTCCCACTGCTAGAAGTCACTTTTCCTGTATTTCCTTGCTCTGTAAATTTAAAAGCTACAACCAATTGTGGAATGTGAGCAAATGCATAAGACAAAGACTAGAAACCTGGATCTCATAAAGTGTTATGCAGGAATTTGCTAAGCAATCCTGGCCACAGCCCTACAAGTAGATGCTAATTGATCCTCACATTACAGACAAGGAAATTGAGACAGAGTTGAAGTAACTTGCCCAGAGTCGTCTTTCCTGTGAGTGGCAGTGCAGGGATTCAAGCTCAGTGTGACTCCAAACCCCACCCTCCACTGCCTTTGAGAAGCACCAGGTGGTGGAGACATTGGTAGCACAGGTAACCTATGAGAAACATGTGTGTGACCTCCTGCCCTTGCTGGGATGGATGTCTCTGAGTCCTGGCATGCTAGGGAGGGATAAGGCCTTAAAAAGGATTGCCTAGTACACCTGAGCTTAGTAAGCCCCACTGTTGGTGAAAAAGACATAATTCTGCTGATAACTTCCTCCTGCAAAATAGTGAGTTCAAGTTTTCTACGAGCATAGGAGCTAATATTTATTGCCATAAAACTGACATTTTATAAACCTGTAAGTTTAAACAGTTTAGAAAGTTCACAGAAAAGAGGAGACAAAGAGAATGGGTCTATTTGAAAATGAAATAATTGTATAAAAAACTCCTTGAAGTACTCATCTATTAGGGTGAAACTAAGAAATGTAAATGAGCAAACTCCTGGAGACAGTGAAGGACAAGGAAATCTGGTGTTCTGTAGTCCACAGGGTCACAAAGAGTCAGACCCGACTTAGCAACTGAACAACAACATCAACAAAAAGAAATGTAAACTATTATTGTGTCAACATCAAGAAATTTTTTAGGATAATTTTACTTGATATGTTTATTTGTCTCCCAGACTTATTAAGGTATAATTGACAAATAAAATTGCACATATTTAAGGCGTACAATGTGGTGCTTTGATATATGTATAATTGTGAAATGATTATCACAATCAAATTAATTAACACATCCATCACTTCATAGAGGTACCTTTTTTATTTTCATGGTGAGAACATTTAAGATCAAGTCTCTTAGCAAATTTCAAGTGTATAGTACAGTATTATTAACTCTAGGTACCATGTTATATATTAGATCTCAAGAGCCTATTCATTTTATAGTCAAAATTTTGTACCCTTTGACTAACATCTCTCCACCTCCTACCCGCAGCCCCTGGCCACTGCAATTCTAGCTTGTTTCTATGCTATTGACTTTTAGAGTCCACAAATAAGTGATACTGTATAGTATATGTCTTTCTTTGTCTGACTTACAATAAATAAATTTTCATATTTTTATATTGCAGACAATTTCCTGAATGTTATCATTTTGCAAAATCAAACATGGTCTAGCAAAAATATAATCAATGGGTTTTAAATAATAACAATGGTAGATATATCATTGTCTTACTGGCATCTTGAGTGTGCTAATGTAGAACTCAGGGGTTTTGTTATAAAAAGGCTGGTAATCTAGTCTTCTGAGACTAAAAACACAATGCTGCTTTGTGTCTCGTTGCAAACCTTTGAAGATATAAATGTCTAAGACTTTTTTTCTGTTGTATTTAGTTGACTTTCTAAATATCAAGAGAAAAAGTTTACAAGGCAAATGAATGATGCCAAAGGTAAAGGATTCTGCTGTGTTTCATCTCATGGTGTGCTTTACCAAGGAGTAATATTCTTTCTATGATTGAGGAAGCACTGCTGTTCAAACTCTCATTGCAGTGTCCACTTGCAATTTCCTTCTTTATCATTCCAGAAATGAGACAGGCAGTGAGGGGCACTCAGGACCCCCATTTACTCTATGTGTAACACCGCAGGTTAAATGGAACTTTTGATTCAATTTTGTCAGATACAGTATTTGTTGAAAGCCAGCTGTTTATGAAACAGATTGAGAGCTGCTGCTAACAGCTAGAGCTGTTGATTGATTGTTATTATTCAACCTCTTCTCCTGGAGCCCATCAGAAGTCGAAAGGACTGGCTGTGAACACATATACCTGGAGGCTGGGTGAAAAGAACTCAGTCAGAGGTGTGCTTCTATGGACCCAAGTCCCTGCTCAGGAATTCACTCAAATGAATGAGTTTGGTAAATATGTATTGTGTAACTACTCTGTGCCTATCTCAAAACACAAGTGCCAAATAATTCATTCAGCGGGCATGCGATGTGTATTTATAGAACTCCTGTCATATGCCAGGCACGTTGAGTGTAGGGCATTCAATATATGGCAATAGGGTTTATTTCAAAAGATCCACAAGATAACAAGTGCAACAAAGAGGTGACAGCAAGATGAAGTCAATAGCAGGGGCAGATACAGACAGCAGAGCCTTGGTCAGTTCAGTGTTCAACAGGAGTTATTTTCTCAAGCTCAGAGATGCTTCAGTATCTTGGTAGTTTCCCTCGCCCATCTTATAAATGGTTCCTTTCTTCATCTGTTCTCAAAAGTCTCCCTGTGTGCTGCTGACACCCAGATGGTACAGTCCTAAAATTACCAGGTGAAGTGGAGTCTTCTGCTGACCTAAAATCAACAGTCCTTGGCTTATGCCTCTGAAGTTTGGAGGTTAATGGGCAGCATAACTAACTGAGGCCATGTGTGAAGGTCTGAAATACCATCCAAGTCTACAGGGTTAGAAAAGAGCATCCAACAGTGTGGCTTTCTCAAAAATAAGAGAATATATTTTGGAAGGGAATGAAGTATGAAAACAGGCTCCACACTTGAAGGGTAATCGGAATTTGACATACCTGATGGCTAAAAACAGAATTTGCTGCAAGATGCCTCTCTTCAATAGCTCTTTGCAGAGCTGAGCACAGTCAGGCACTAGACATTTAGATATTTCTTCTTCTGATCCCCCTCAGGTGGTTTCTGCCAGATATGCTTCGGGGATGTGGCCCTGACATTCTCCCAAATAGAAATCCAAAAAAGTGTGGGAAGCACTGCTTATCTTCCTTTCCTATTGTTTTCCTTCAGTGGAGAGTAGAAGTTCACTAGAATATAAAGCCGTTTAATTCAAATAGAAAAGTTCAACTTTTGCCAGGAATTTGGCTTAAGTCACTTGAAGCCACATGGATATTTACACAAATCCACAAACTATTAAAGCAAAACTGCCAGGCTTTGAATTACCTTAGGCAGGAGCAATTATTTATTTTTTGTTTCGTCTTCAGCGCACAGTTCAGACCCTCATACAAAAACTCAACAAACGTTTATTTAACGAATGAGCAAATTCAGGACTAAAAGAATAAGAATACAGACAAAAGTAAATTAGAATAAATTTCTTTGTATTTCTGCACATTTTTTAAAGTAGACATAGGTGGCTCAGACGGTAAAGAATCTGCCTCCAATGTGGGAGACCTGGGTTTGATCTGAGTTGGGAAGATCCTGTGAAGGGCATGGCAACCCTACTCCAGTATTCTTGCCTGGAGAACCCCATGTACAGAGGAACCTGATAGACTACAGTCCATGGGGTCCCAAAGAGTCTGACACAACTCAGTGATCAACGCTTTCACTTTTATTTTCCCTTAAAGTAATTGCCTTCCGGTCAGGGTGAGTAGTAGGCAAAGACGTTTCAACAGTGCTACTGGTAAAGTAGTAAAGAATCTGCCTGCCAATGCAGGAGACACAAGAGATCCAAGTTCGATCCCTGGGAGTAGGAAATGGCAACCCGCTACCCCCCCCCCCCCCCCCCCCCACACACACACACACACATTGCTGTTTGTATACCACTTTTAGAGTCAGTCACACATTCTCTTGCTGCTGCTGCTTTTTAGTCACTAAGTCTGATCCTTTGCAACGATATGGACTATAGCCTGCCAGGCTCCTCTGTCCATGGGATTTTCCAGTCCAGAATACTGGAGCGGGTTGCCATTTCCTTCTCCAGGGGATCTTCCCCACCCGGCGATCAAACCTGCATCTCCTGCATTGGCAGGCGTATTTTTACCACTGAGCTGCCTGGGAAGCCCACATAGGCACTCCTAGAGAGTGGCAAATCTTCATCATTTGGGAAAGGATTTAATGTTCTTTTAAGCTAGTGAGTTATACAGAGTCATGTTTTGTATGTAAGACGAATAATGAAAGTAGATTGTACTATATATGTGTGTATATATTTTATGTCTATATATGTATCTATTTATAAATATACACACAAAATATATGTATATATACATATATATAAACAAAGTGTGAGTACAAAATAATGAAATATCTTTTTATTTTTGTTTTTCTTGATGACACTCAAATATGCTTGGAAATCATCAGATTTCAAAGTATGGCAATTCCAAAGCAACGACAACTTGAAAAACTGAGTATGTAGTTTCCCAACATGATTACTCTAAAGAATAACAATCTTGTGAATATTTAGTTTCTACCCTGTTCATTGAAGAAGTGGTACTATACAAGGCCTGATACTTGGTGAGCATTCAATATGAACTAGTTGCATGAAATGTAAGGATCATTTCCTTATAACTGTACCACAGTTTTCCCTCCCTCTCTCTCCCTTTCTTCTTCCCTTCTGTCCCTCTCTAGATCTCTTGCACAATCCATGGCACCTTCTCATTACTTTACTTTTTTAAAACTATTATTTTAACATTTTCCCATTGTTTCTGATCGCCACTAATACTTCCTACCCATCTGTTTTGTACCTTTTCGAGTCAGTCAGTTCAGTTGCTCAGTCGTGTCTGACTCTTTGCAACCCCGTGAACCACAGCACACCAGGCCTCCCAGTCCATCACCAACTCCTGGAGTCCACCCAAACCCATGTCCATCAAGTCGGTGATGCCATCCAGCCATCTCATCCTCTGTCATCCCCTTCTCCTCCTGCCCTCAATCTTTCCCAGCATCAGGGTCTTTTCCTCTTCACATTAGGTGGCCAAAGTATTGGAGTTTCAGCTTCAGCATCAGTCCTTCCAATGAGCACCCAGGACTGATCTCCTTTAGGATGGACTGGTTGGATCTCCTTGCAGTCCAAGGGACTCTCAAGAGTCTTCTGCAACACCACAGTTCAAAAGCATCAATTTTTCGGTGCTCAGCTTTCTTCACAGTCCAACTCTCACATCCATACATGACCACTGGAAAAACCATAGCCTTGACTAGACAGGCCTTTTTTGGCAAAGTAATGTCTCTACTTTTTAATATGCTGTTTAGGTTGGTCATAACTTTCCTTCCATGGAGTAAGCATCTTTTAATTTCATGGCTGCAGTCACCATCTGCAGTGATTTCAGAGCCCAGAAAAATAAAGTCAGTCACTGTTTCCCCATCTATTTCCCATGAGGTGATGGGACCAGATGCCATGACCTTAGTTTTCTGAATGTTGAGATTTAAGCCAACTTTTTCACTCTCTCTTTCACTTTCATCTAGAGGCTTTTTAGTTCTTCTTCACTCTCTGCCATAAGGGTGGTGTCATCTGCATATCTAAGGCTATTGATATTTCTCCCGGCAGTGTTGATTCCAGCTTGTGCTTCCTTCAGCCCAGCGTTTCTCATGATGTACTCTGCCTATAAGTTAAATAAGTAGGATAACATTTGCGAGTACATTAGCTTATGTTTTCAGATATATTTGTGTCTATGAAACTGCTTAGTGTTGTTTGGTGAGATACATTTTTTTTTCTCTATTTTTTACTCAACATTATGTTTTTAACATACTTTCCTGTTGCCAGATATGTCTCCCGGGCATTGCTTTTAACTCTTGCATGGCATCCCTTTGTATCTGGTGATGGATACCTAAGTTGTCTTCAATTTCCTGCTACATGTTCCCTTATGGAACTATGGATGACTTTTGTCTCTGGGGAGCGTACCAACAAATTAGGTTACAAATTCAATTCCATGGTGCTGTCAGATTTCCCTTCAAACTATACTGCAATGTACTCCAACAAATAGTGCCTGTGAGTTCCTGTTTCCTTTCTTGAGGTCAATAGCTTCATTTGGAATTCTCCAATGTTTTCATTTTCACCAACCCAGTGGATATAAAATAGTTCCTATTAGCATTTTAAATTGCATTACTCATAGTACTAGTGGGCTGAAGCATGTCTTCAAATGTTTATGGTCCATTTGGGGCTCGTCTTCTGAATATTGTGTTTTTATTTTTGCCTCCCCCAACCACTTAGACACATGCTTATCATCTTGTTGATTTACATTCTAAGCTTTTTTTCTAATAATCTGAATCTATATTTACTATTTTCTAAGTAATTCAAACCCTGTGACCTTCTGGTTTTCCCTAGACTACTGGATTATTTGAGATCAATGATGCTAATTAACAATATATCCTAAGTGTTTTCATGCTTCAAGGCTTTTGAGTCTCATCCTTTTTAATATGTGTTTCCAATAAGTGTATTCTGTAGGGAACTCTGCCACTGATGCAGATTTCTTTCTGATCTAGCTGTCACTGAATTCTGTTTTCTGATTACAGATCTCATCAAAGATACTGGTAAACTTAGGACTGGCTAGTAGATGAATCCTTCAGTCCTAAAGACTGAAGGCTGAAATACCAAATAAATCACAATACCTAAAGCAAACAGTCCCAATGTTTGTTGAGTTTAGATTATTCTCTCTGTTTACACACATTTTTTTCTAGCACCATATATTAAAAACTGCTTTTTATTTCAAAGTAAGATTACATCTATGAGACTAGCAATATAAAAAGAAATTTCTTCTAAGAGTACCTTGTCCTTATCTCCTAAAATAAACAAAGAATTGAAGGTTAACTGATTGCAACAAAAGACCTAGATCATCTCTAGGTAAGTAATGATAAGGATATTTCGTGAAAAATAAATGTCAGTGTAGCAGTAGCTCCTAATACTGATTTCCTTTTTATTTTTATGTTTTTTAGCCAACAGATTATTCTAAATTCAGTAACCTTGGCTGCACATAGCGGTGCTCATGAAGAATGAGCTTATCAATCTAGTTAACATAGAACATATGTGTACCCAACCGTGGACGGGAGTTAAGACTTAGACTGGAATTTTAGCATCTTATCATCTGGCTTTTAATTCAGTCTTTGGATTTTACTACTCACAACCTTCTTAGACATTCGAAATCGAACTGGGCACTTCACAATTTGTTGAACACTCCAGTACGTTCCCACTTTTCTGCTCTTGATCCTGTAACATCCTCTTCTGGCCGTCCCACTCTTTCATCCTGAAATCATCCCCATCCCTGAGGGATCAGGGAGCTGCCCCATGGCCAGTTCTCAGTGATGTCATCTCACCGCCCCCTAGATGTATCCTCCCTTTCCTACTAAATCCCGTCGCATTTAAAACACGCCTCTCATGTGACATTTTAAAAATAATCTAGTTCCTGAAATTCTGCATGTTGGGGTGTTTGCATCTGTTACCAGACTAGAGTTTAAACTCCACAAGGGTAGAGCTTGGGTCTTGTTGATCTCCAGCCCCTGCAATGCCTCGCTTAGTGCCTTTCATAATTAATTGCTATTGTTCAGTCACTGAGTCATGTCCGACTCTGCGACCCCATGAACAGCAGCACGTCAGGCTTCCCTATTGTCAGGGAATGTTTAACAGTAAGATTCCTGTGTGCTGTTTCCTATCTCTCTTGAACCCTCTGTTCCTTATCAGTCCCTGTCAGGGGTGAGAGGAGCCAGGCAAGCCTCTCCCAGGATGGAGATCAAAGGGATGGGATGCTTGCATAGCGTTTCCTTCATTAGCTTTTCCATTTGGTGAAAGGGGTTATTTACAACCCTCTTTTGATATGGATCGCCTTTTGGCCTTATGGTCTTCATTGCTCCTTGCTTTTTTGGTAACCTGTAAAGTCTGGTCTCTTGACCTTTATCTGAAGAAGCTACCAGTATATATACACTTACAGAATTCAAATAAAGCACCCTTGTTCCATCAGAACTTGGGTCCCCGTGTCTCTCTCTCTCTCTCTCTCTCTCTTCTCTCTCTCTCTCTCTCTCTCTCTCTCTCTCTCTCTCTCTCTCTCTCTCTCTCTTTCTGGCTAATTCCCTGGAGCACGAAGACCGGCTGCATAATGCGGGGAATATTAGCCTCTTTCCTTCTTTCACTTTCTCATCATTGATACCGGACTACCAGGTTCCAGTCCATTAAAGGACCCCAACAAGTGGCACCCAGAACAGGGCCTGATACACGTGGCAGATTCGGACGGAGTGACCTCAGGGCCTATTGAGGCCAGTAAGTACTAAGACATGGGTCAATCGTCTGGAAAGCACCCTCACTTTTCTACTTTACTTCATCACTCAGGGACTTTCAGTTTCGCAGCAGTGAATAGAGGCTCGCCTTCAGACAGTGGTTGAATGTAACCCTTGGTTCCCTGATGAAGGTAGTTTTGATTCAGAAATTTGGCACCAGGTCAAAGAGAATGTTGAATGAGCCGTCAGACAGGAAAAAAATATTCTGATAGATTTCTGGCCCCTATGGGCTCTCATTAAAGCCATGATTCTGCCATTTCAAGGTAATTCTAGCCCTCCTGATATTCGGCAACAGGCAGAACACTTATTACATGAATATGAATTAGATGATGAAAACTTAAAAAAGGCCCAATTAGAACAACATAAAATATTTCAAAATTTTCCTAATAACGCTGCCCTGGTTCCTCCAAGCACTCCTCCCCTGCCAGCAGGCACAAATCCCAAAGTCTCTCCCTTGATAGAACCTAATGATTCTGGCAACGACTCCCTTAAGACACCTTTTAACATTAAAGCCTACAACACCTTTCTGAATAACAATAATCTACCTCCTTCACGACAGAAGCTCTCTAAATTGCTGGCTTTACAATCACAAGTCTCTGAAGCCAATGGTTTTTCCACCTTTCCAGTTTTAAGAAATGCTGACGCTCAAGGGCAAATAATACCTTAATATGAAGGTATTAACCTCTTTCATGCAACATGCAACAAATGAAAAAGGCTGTAACTATGTATGGCCCACATTCGCCTTTTACTAGAGAGAATCTAAATGCTATGGCGTCTTCTATTGGAACCTTTATTCCCTATGATTGACGAATTTTAATAAAAGCTCTCTTTAAACCAGGAGAGTATCTTCAATGAACAACGTGGTTTCAGAATATAGCCAGAGATCATGCTAACAAAAATGCTCGAGCTGGCACTCCCCAAAACCAAATTACTTTTGAAATGTTAACTGACACTGGACAATTTGATGCTATAAAAGCTCAAACACTATGCCCTCCTTTGTTGCATAGACAATTAAAAACAGTGGTCCTTAAAGCTTGAGATAAAATTACTCCTCAAGAAAAACCTACAGGTAGCTAAACTAAAATATTGCAAGGCCCTAGTGAAAATTATGCTGATTTTTTTAGCTAGATTAGAAACTGCTATTTCCCTTACTGTAATTGGAGAAAAAGCTAAAAGGCAACTAGAAAAATTGCTTATGAAAATGCAAATCAAGGGTGTCAAAAGGCTATAGCCCCAATCTGTGAGACAGGGACTATTATTGATTATTCGAAAGGCTTGTCTAAATCTAGGATCAGAAACTCAAAAGATTCAAATGCTAGCTGAAACAATGGTTGCAGCTTTAAGAAAGGGAAATGAAGGATGCTTTCATGTGGAGATAAGAACCATTTAAAAACGGACTTCCCTAAGAAAGCTAATAAAAAACCTCCAAAAGTCTGACCCCGCTGCCATAGAGAAATGCATTGGGCCAAAAAGTGTAAATCTAAATTTGACATTGAAGGGAAACCTATCCCGGGAAACTCCAAGCAGGGGGCCCCCCAGGTCCCCTTCAACAAAAACCAGGGGCAAGTTCCCTAAATGACTTTCTCCTTTACCCTCAAGCAGTCCCCTCTAGAATCAGCCTAATTCTCCTAAAAGAAAAGGGGAGAATGAGAGGGTAACAGGCAGGAAGGCCAGGGGTCTCCAAATGGAAGAAATAGGCTGCAAGTGTCAGACATTTTTATCTCGCTTAAGCAGAAGAAAAAACAAACTAGCGATATTTTTTTCCTTCTCTATACAAATTTAAAAGGAGGTTCTCTTAAAATACTGTGTTGCCATAATGACACCTGGTTTCACTTGAAGTTAACTATTCTCAAACCCTGAGTTAACCAATGCATTTTTCTTATGGAAATGTTTGTCTTAAGCTATGTTAATGTGCTATACATTTACCCCAGACTCTGTCTTCAAGTCGGTTCCACCTAATGGCTCAGAACCTACTTGACAAACCAGTATGTTATATTCAGATATTGTTCCCCTAATCTATGTAAACAAAACTATTTGTATGGTAATCTGCCCTTCTACAAGATTCAAGTCAATCGTTTTATGGCCTGGGATGAATCATCTGGTGCCAAGATTATCCCAAAATGCATCTTATGGGTGAGGGGCCTGGTGTCATTCTGAGTTTTAAGACATACCTTTCTTTTCATTAACAGACTGCTAGTGACTACGTAACATCCAGCTGAAGACTAGAAGGGGGGTACTCTTTCTGCCCCCTTCTGATGCCTATGTCAGAAGCTTTCTCTATCTCCTTTATACTTTAATAAAACTTTATTACAAATAAATCTCAATTTGAAAACACATTACAAACTTCTACCAATTTCCAAATAACATATCTGAAATATTTTGCAAAAATTTCATTCCATTATCATTCTGGTAAGCTGTGAAATTTCTTCAAAAATACTAAATTTATTGTTTCCCACATTATCCGTTTAGAGCCTATACCACAAGCTGAGGTTTTTTATATAGATGGGACTAAAAACGCCAAAGCTTCATTCTGGTCTCTTAAAGAATATAAAGTCTTTTATACTAAATTTCTTTCTGCTCAACAAAATGAATTATATGCTCTTATTCAAGTTATTTGCCTACATCCTTACCCCATTAATATAGTCTCTGATTCTATATATTCAGTTTTTGTATTAAAAAATATAGAAACCTCCACCAAAAACTCCAATCAACCTATTATTCAACAACTTTTTTTTTTTCAAACTGCAACCATTATTAAAAACTGCACTTCTCCCATTTATATTACCCATATTTGAACACATTCTTGTCTTCCTGGCCCCATGAATCATGGTAGTGAACAAGCTAATAAACTTGTTTCTTTTGCTACTCCAAAAAAACAGCATGCTCTGTTGCACAACAATGCTGGCTCCCTACACCAGCTATGGAAAATCCCATACTTCCAGGCTAAAAAAATTATTAGTAATTGTTCTACCTGTAGACCCCTACATCTTCGACCCATCACACAAGGTATTAATCCTCGCAGTTTGCAACCTAATGAACTATGGAAAATGGATGTAACTAATTGTCCTGAACTTTCTCCATTTTCTTTCTTGCATGTCTGTATGCATCTGTCTTGCATGTACTAATTCTTCTTTTATTTGGGCCACACCTCTTCATGATGAGGCTACACAACACGTTGTAATTAACTTATTAGCTTGTTTTGCTGTAATGGGAACTCCTAGTTCTATAAAAACAGACAATGGCACCACCTATATTTCTAGACACTTTAAACAATTTTTACAATCTTTTTCCATTAAACATATTACAGGTATTCCTTATAATCCACAGGCACAAGTCATAGTCAAACGAGCACATCACACACTGAAGTTGCTAATAAAAAAAAATTAAAGGGGGAATACACAGGAACACTACTGTCTTCCTTTTCTAAAGCAGACATTACTAGATTCCAATGTAAGATATTTTCTAAATCTATAACTATTGTTAATACAGATTTATTTGTTTTAATTTTTTTAAACTTGCCACAAAGAGATATCTTGACAAGAACAGAAATACATTTCAAGGAATTGAAGGACACTTCTCTTCTACCCATTTTGTATCAAGACGGGTTCAATAAACAATGGAAATCTGGGAAATTAATCTTACATGGAAAGGGATATGCATGTATTTCCCCAGATGGATCCAACAAACTCACACAGCTTTTCCCTCAGAAAATTCAACCCAAGGGGGCCCTCAGCATTCAAAATGGAGGTTAAACAAGAACCCCAGGAGAAAGAAATTCCAATACAGGCCATGGCGGCTCTAAAGATCTCCAAGAAGCACCGCCCTTGGCATCAGCCTTATGATCTCCCCACTTGGGGACAAATAAATAGCCTTACTAATCAAGTTAAAAATCTGGTTTCTTAACAGGAAGTGCCTCAGAGTCCTGAAAACCTTTTATCGCTATGCTCTGTTGGCCTGTGCGACCCCACTCGAGCCGGATTTAAAAATCAACTTAACTGGGCTTCCTTACTCAACCCCCCTTTATTATAGGTGGGCTTTTGTCCTGCCTCCAAAAGAAGACCTTCGGACATTGCTTGGATTATTTACTGCCTTGTTTACACTACTGAAACTTTAGGGAAAGAGTTAGGGAAAGAACAAAAAACATTATGTATTATGCGACTTAAGTGGCTTAAAAGGTAACTAACACTAAGATGAAACATTACCATGACAAAGGACTTCTTGGCTGGCTTGACAGTGGAGTGGCATCCCCTCGTCCTAGAATCATCCTTGATAAACAGAGTGGGCCTAAACGTCTGGAAACTTGCTGCCAGCACCAAAGAACTTGGGACTTGGACCGAACATTTCACAGGGGCCATTCGTGGTCATAGTAACTATTTCTTTCGCTATAATCAGTCATATTTTATACAGGCCCACTTCCTTTTGCTACAGCCATAGAAAATTTACAATTTAATAAGACTTTATGTTCTGTAACTTGTATTAATTGCAAACTATATACTTGTCTTAACTCCTCTATTTCTTTAAGCTACTCAATTTTATGTTACTCCTGTTCAATTCAATCATAGTGCCTACAACTGGGAACAAATCAAATTTCATTTACATGATAATGCCTCTGAATGTACAATTACTACAAAAGGAAATCTTTGTAACTTTTTCTAAACATCTGCCCTCTTCCACTAATTTGGAAACTTTAGCTAAACAGCTCACAGATTAATTGTCTGGGCTAGACCCACGAAGATGGTTTCAAAGTATTACCCACAGCATTGGGTAACTGTAACTGTAACTGTAACTTTTTACATTGGAACTGTAACTTTGGTGATTGTCTTGGTAACTATATCTGCTGTTTATCATTGCCTTTCTATAAGGTTGGTTAATACTAACCAAACTCATTTTGTCAGGACCTTTTTTACAAATATAATAAAATAGGGGGAATTGTCAGGGAATGTTTTACAGTAAGATTCCTGTGTGCTGTTTCCTATCTCTCTTGAACCCTCTGTTCCTTATCAGTCCCTGTCAGGGGTGAGAGGAGCCAGGCAAGCCTCTCCCAGGATGGAGATCAAAGGGATGGGATGCTTGCATAACATTTCCTTCATTAGCTTTTCCATTTGGTGAAAGGGGTTATTTACAACCCTCTTTTGACATGGATCGCCTTTTGGCCTTATGGTCTTCATTGCTCCTTGCTTGTCTGGTCTCTTGACCTTTATCTGAAGAAGCTACCACTATATATATTCTTACAGAATTCAATAAAGCACCCTTGTTCCATCAGAGCTTGTGTCCCCGTCTCTCTCTCTCTCTCTCTCTCTCTGTCTATTTCTGGCTGATTCCCTGGAGCGCAAAGGCAGGCTGCATAACCCAGGGAATATTAATCTCTTCTCCTTCTTTCACTTTCTCATCATCGACTCCGGACCACCAGGTTCTGTCCTATTAAAGGACCCCAACACCCCATCCTTCATTGTCTCTCTCAGTTTGCTCAAATTCATGTCCATTGAATTGATGGTGCCATCCAACCATCTCATCCTCTATTGCCTTCATCTCCTCATGCCCTCAATCTTTCCCAACATCAGGGTCTTTTCCAAAGAGTGAGCTCTTTGCATCAGGTGGCCAAAGTATTAGAGCTTCAGCTTCAGCATCAATTCCTTCCAATGAATATTCAGGGTTAATTTCCTTTAGGATTGACTGGTTTGATGTCCTTGCTGTTCAAGGGACTCTCAAGAGCTTTCTCCAGCATCACAGTTCGAAAGCACCAATTCTATGGTGCTCAACCTTCTTTGGCCACCTGATGTGAAGAACTGACTCACTGGAAAAGACCCTGATGCTGGGAAAGATTGAAGGTGGGAGAAGGGGACAACAGAGGATGAGATGGTTGAATGGCATCAGTGGACATGAGTTTGAGTAAACTCTGGGAGTTGGTGATGGACAGGGAGGCTTGACATGCTGCAGTCCATGGGTTTGCAAACAGTCTGACATGAATCAGCAACTGAACTGAACTGAACTGAACAGCCTTCTTTATGGTCCAAGTCTCATATCTGTTTGTGACTACTGGGAAAACCATAACTTTGACTCTATGTACCTTGGTTCAAACCTTGGTACAAAGTGTTGTCTCTGCTTTTTAATATGCTGTCTAGCTTTGTCATAGTTTTTTTTTTCCTAATTAATTAATTTTCTTTATAATTAATTACTGAATATTAAATGAATGTCTAGGAAATCAACAAGCTGTTAAAAATATTGCACACAGGGTGAGGAAGAAATTGCTTCATATTTACAATGGATCAAAGATGTTGCTGCTGCTGCTGCTAAGGCACTTCAGTCGTGTCTGACTCTGTGCGACCCCATAGACAGCAGCCCACCAGGCTCCCCCATTCCTGGGATTCTCCAAGCAAGAACACTGGAGTGGGTTGCCATTTCCTTCTCCAATGCAGGAAAGTGAAAAGTGAAAGTGAAGTCGCTCAGTTGTGTCCAACTCTGAGTGGCAGTGAAATCAACGAAGCCTGGGAAAGCCAAGATAAACCTTGTCCGTTCACATCCCGGCTCCACCGTTTAAAGGGTTGCCTTCCTTGACCAGATGGCTCAACCACTTCATTTCCTCATTTGTATACCAGAGATAATAATAACAGCCGCCAAGATGGTCTCAGTTAGGATTAAATAAGTTAATAATTTAAGCATAAAATCAAAGAGTTTCCCTGAATGTCCATATATTCATTTACATGTTAGTTAGGTAAATGTTATTTTCATTAGGATTTTTCTGTAGGTTTAGACTATAACTAAAATAATATTGGTTGTAGATGGCATTTTGCCTGACTAAATGAGAGTCAGAGATGTGAAGTATATAATAAAAATCATTGGAAGGTAAAATGAAAAATTAGTGCAATTTGAGAAGTTCTATGTTAAAATAGAATGTACTCAAATTCAAGAATAAAATTAAGAAATTGTTCACATCAGAGCCATTTCTTTGCATATTACTGTTTAATTGAACAATATTTTTCCATTTAAGAACTCTTTTAATAACCAAATTGACTCTTTAGATTTGGTTGGAACTGTAGGCATGGAAACTAGGTAGGGAAAAACTTCACAATGTTCCAAGGCATGCCTTTTTACAATTTTAACATAAATTAAATGTACATTTGAAAGAATACAGAGTGCAATGTCAAGAGCAAGACAGCTCTGCTGGAGTCACCAGAGAAGCCCATGGGTATAGTTAAAAGGAGGGTAAAGTGAAAGTTGCTCAGTCGTGTCCGATTCTTTGCGACCCCATGAACTTTGCAATCCATGGAATTCTCCAGGCCAGGATACTGGAGTGGGTAGCCTTTCCCTTCTCCAGGGGATCTTCCCAACCCAGGGATCGAGCCCAGGTCTTCCACATTGCAGGCAGATTCTTTACCAGCTGAGTCACAAGGGAAGCCCTGGTTGGGATTTGATGGCATTTGATAATAACCCAAGATCTAGGAATCCTCCAAGAGCAGGCTAACACCTCCATAGATTGAAGAAAACATTATGCCAAAGGGATATTCTAGGCGAAAAAAGCACTGTTTACTTTGTAAAGACTTTCTGTCAAGTCCCAGTAGAGTTTTCTCATCAGGTAACGCCGTGAGAAAGCCTTTAGCATGAGCTATCATCAGCAGGACAGCAGGTCTTTTAGGTCTTTCTCTAGGTCTACACCCTGCTCTCAACTTTCCATCTGAATGCTGTGATGATGTGTAAATCAGATCTCAAAGAAAAGAAAGAAAAACTATTATTTGTTCATACTTCTTGTACATGTAAGATGTACATGTACATAACACGCACATGATCCAGTAACATGGCCTGTTCCTGGACTTGACCCATGTAAAACAACAATTCTTTTGTGGGACAGATGTATAAAAAGATGAGGCTTGAACACCAAATGCTACTTCCTTGCAAATATCATCATGAATTGAATCTACAGCAGCCCCTCTCCATTTTCCATTTTCCAACTGAATATATGCTGTGCTGTTGTGCTAAGTCACTTCAATTGTGTTCTACTCTTTGTGACCCTATGGGCTATAGCCCATCAGGCTCCTCTGTCCATGGGATTCTCCAGTCAAGAATACTGGAGTGGGTTGTGTGCCCTCCTCAAGGAATCTTTCTCACCCAGGTATAGAACCTACCTCTCCTGTGTCGGGGCAGGTGGGTTCTTTACCACTAGTGCCACCTGGGAAGTCCAACTGAATATTTATAGGCCTTCAATTCCAGCTTAGTCCTTATTAGTTTTGTTATCTTGAAGCAGCTCTATTATTGTTGAGGATTAATTTATTTGTCTGGGAATGGAGAATGGAGATGCCTCACTTTAGGATTTGTTGGGGAAGGAATGAAAGATTATAGAAGACATTTGTGGAACTTAGCTGGTACTCAAAAAGTGTTAATTCTTCTACAAGTTTTTTTCAGATTAATTTTCTTTTCCTGTAGTCACCTCAACCTTAAGAAACGTTTGATACAAGCTAAAAGCAAGGGTTAATGGGTAATACAGGAAAACCAATAGATCTGAAGATAACATGCAAAGTGGATATCTACCCCAATGAATTATCATTGCCTTGTCTGTCCAGTCATCCTTTCTTTCTTCTGGAAATTATTTCTCTTTCTTTATTCCCTCCTGGAAGATAGTATTTATCTATTTTTAGCCATCTAGTTGGAATGGTAGCTGCCACTCCCAGCCACACAGAACGCTCAGGGTGAGTCAATAAACCATGAGTGACAACACTCATAGACTGATCTTAGCTGATTGGTCTGGGAGTGAGGACTTCCCAGGTGGTGTAGTGGTGAAGAAGCCACCTGCCAAAGCAGGAGAAGCAGATTCAATCCATGGATGGGGAAGATGCCCTGGAGAAAGAAATGGCAATCCATGCTAGTATTCTTGCCTAGGAAATCCCATGGACAGAGGAGACTAGTGAACTACAGTCCATGGGGTTGAAAAAGAGACTAAACAATAGAGAAGCAATATTTATTATACAGATACTGATGCTCAGATACAGATACAAAGATACTCCAATCAAAGGAGACTGTGACTCCTCTTTTGAAGGAAAGAATGCTTGCTGTTAAGTGGATGATATGGATATGGACAGAATGTTATCCCACCTGAGCTAATAATTTCATTGAGAAGAGAGACAATATTCAAATGACAGAGTTCTAATTCTTCATGTATATTGTCTCTTGGTTCAGTATAATTCCTCTAGATCATGAAAGAGGCTCTCAAGTGAAGGGAAAAATTCATAGTGAAGTTATGTTCCCACTTTTAGAATATTAGGCATGTAAAAGCCCAAATTTACAAGACCATCATTTTTCTACAGTGAAGGGATTCTTTATTCTGCAAAAGATTTACCACAGCATTTCTTTAATCAATAAAATCTATTTCCAAAATAGTTGAATATGTAATGTTTCAGGATATGCATATTTTACATGAAGAAAGACAAAACTATAAGCACAATAAACTGTCCAATGTATTTAATCTTGCAAGGTTTAGCCTAATGTAGTATGACACATGAGAGTTCAAAGGTTGGACCCAAACCCATCTCATTGCAGATGAGATGTATACACTATTATTTTAACAGTTCTCAGATTCTCTCATACCTACCATCAAGAGGAAAACATTGTAAGCTCTTTAGAACTCAACATCAAAGTCATAGACTCATTAATACTATGGCAAGGAGTACTGTATGGAAAATAATAATCGCCATTCTTAGATGAATGTCGTTTATAACAGAAAGCATGTTCTCATTTATAATCTTATAGGAATCTTACTGCAAATCATTTGAAGCAGGTATCAGAGCCTTTTCAAGAATTGTAAAATTGAGACTAGAACATTAAATGCCTTGTCCAAGATTACACATGGAAGTGGTATATGAGAGAGACAGGATCCTCATCTTTAAAAAAAAAAAAAGTATAGCTGGCATACCATTTTATGTTAGTTTCAGATGTACAGCATAGTGATTCAACATTTAAATACACTATAAAATGGTAGGAGAAGTCTAGTAATCATCTCTCCTCACACAAAGTTATTACAGTATTATCAACATGTGTGATTATCAACATGATGCTCAGTCGCTCGGTCACTTCCAGATCTTTGTGACCCTATGGATTGTAGCCTGCCATTCTCCTCTGTCAATGGGATTTCCCAGGTGAGAATACTGGAGCAGGTTGTCATTTCTTTTTCCAATCAACCACATCTTTGATGCTGTATCACATCCTGTGACTTATTTATTTAAAACAGGAAGTTTGTACCTCTTGATCTCCTTTACTTATCCCCTCAACCTCCCAAAGCTCTCTCCTCTAGCACCACCAGGTGGTTTTCTGTATCAAAGAGTCTGTTTTTGTTGTGTTTATTATTTTTTTGATTAATTTATTTTTTATTGAAGGACAATTGCTTTACAGAATTTTGCTGTTTTCTGTCAAACCTCAACATGAATCAGCCATAAGTATACATGTATCTTCTCCCTTTTGAAACTCCCTCCCGTCTTCCTCCACATCCACACCCCTCTAGGTTGATGCAGAGCTTCTGTTTGAGTTTCCTGAGTCACACAACAAATTTCCACTGGCTATCTATTTTACATATGGTGATGTTAAGTTTCCATGTTACTCTTTCCATACATCTCATTCTCCCCTCCCCTCCCTCCATGTCCATAAGTCTATTCTCTATGTCTGTTTCTCCATTGTTGCCCTGTAAATAAATTCTTCAGTACCATTTTTCTAGATTCCATACATATGTGTTAGAATACGGTATTTATCTTTCTCCTTCTGACTCACTTCACTCTGTATATTAGGTTCTAGGTTCATCCACCTCATTAGAACTGACTCAAATGCCTTCCTTTTTATGGCTGAGTAATATTCTGTTGTGTATATATACCACAACTTCTTCATCCATTCATCTTGTCAACGGACATCTAGGTTGCCTCCATGTTCTAGCTATTGTAAATAGTGCTGCAATGAACAATGGGATACATGTGTCTCTTTCAATTTTGGTTTCCTCAGGGTATATGCCTAGGATTGGGATTGCTGGGTCATGTGGTGGTTTTATTCCTAGTTTTTAAATATTCATTTGTTTTTGTTTCTTGTCCCATTTTGCTTTCCAGTATGATACATCTGCTTCACAGCAAAAGACCTTATCTGTCTTTGAATGAGCTGTCTGAGATATCTTACAAATGACAGTAACAACTTCCTTTTAAGGCAGTTTCCTGTTTTCCAAGCATGATACTGCATAATTGACAGGACTGAAAATTCTTGAAAATTGTTCAGAAATCAAAGGCAAAAATCCATTCAGGCAGTTTCTCTATTACCTGGCACTAAATTTTTCTTGGCTCTGATTCTGCTGTCAGATAACTGACAGACAAGCCCCAGTTTTTAACTGCTACTGTTTGTGTTAAACTGATTTAGCAAAACTTATTTATTCTACAATCAGCTGAATGGTGCTAAAGTAGAGTAGAACTTTTGGTTGTTAATTTTGTACAAATAGGTTAAAAGATGTAATGTCAATCTTCCGTAAAGTGATCCAGAGTCAAAACCATCCCAATTAGAATCATGGTAGGATCATTTGAAAACAAATTTGCAAGCTGATTTGCAAAGATTTTGTGAAATTGCAAAGGACAGAGAATCGTTAAAATGAGCTTGAAAAAGGATAAGTTAACAATTTAATTTGTATTTAAATATTTGGATAGTTTCACATTTTAAAGAGGTTTTATTACATTTTAAAGGTTTATATATGTATATACTCATAGTGAATATGTATTTTTGTGAATCTGAGAGATATGTAGCCATTACTTTTATTGCAATATGTTTGCTCTATTGAGCACATCCTAGGCTAAAAATTCATTTGAGAGAAGGGATAATCGCATAGGATAATGAGATTGTTTTGTTTTAAATGATGAATAGGTTTGGGAAAGAACAAAATATTACACCCTTCATTGAACTAAAGCACTTTTCTGGATCAATCAAAAGTATTAAGGAAAGCTTTCATGTGCTTATAATTTCAGGCAAGAAAAAAAGATTATAAAAATAGTTTATTATCTGGGTTCTATAATAAACAACTAGAAAAAATTCTTCTCTAGTCAACCAGTTCAGTATATCACTTTTTTTCTCCAAATGGAAAGTTTTAATTATGTGTTAAAACACTGTTTGTATCAGGAATGACTAACATTAGGTTTAACATTTTCTCATTATGGTTTTATAAACAAATTCACAAGTGGAAAAAATAAAAGGAAGCAGTCACTTTACACCAGAGATTTTCGAAGGGCCCAAAACTTTAAGTGGCTTCCCAGGTGGCTCAGTGGTAAAGAATCTATCGGCCAATGCAGAAGACACAGGATACATGGGTTTGATCCCTGGGTTGGGAAGATCCCCTGGAGGAGGAAATGGCAACCCACTCCAGTATTCCTGGGATACTGGGATACTGGATACTGGGATAATCCCATGAACAGAGGAGCCTGGTGGGCTACAGTCCATGAGGTCGCAAAGAGACAGGACTGAGCAACTGAGCACACACAAAGCATTGAGCAGCCATTACTAATCTTCAAAATCTATATTAACTCAATCATATTAATGATGGTGACATTCAGAGAATCCCTTAGTATGTATGTTCACTCTTCAGTTAATTTGAGTCTGTGAAAAGATAATGGCTTTTCTGAATAATCCTGTTGCAATAGTTGCTTCCATCTTAAAATCAGATAATGTCAGTTGAGGCCTTTTTCTTCAGTTCAAGTATATATGCCAAGACATTTAATTTATTCCTTTATTTAAATTTGTTATTTAAAGGACAAATTTTGCAGCAAGAATTTTATGCTTGGAAAAGTCCTCTTGAAATAACTGCTTGTTTTGCTTAATTTACAGTGTTGCAATATGTAGTCAGCTTTTCAATAAATGCCATATTAACAAGATAGTTATTTACATGTGGACTCATCTTAAAGTAGGAAAATCCAAGCCTTTCATATATTGTACCAAATGCTGTGTCACAAAATTAAGTCAATAAAGCATCATACCTGCGCATGCTCGAAGTATAGGTAGTGATAAAAAAATTTTTTTCAAGACATCTGGCCTGTATTCATGGCCTTAGGAAAAGTGTCTCTCAAGGGAAACCAACCAGGACTGGCACTTTATCCTGTCTTGGAATAAGATATTTGTGGGTTGGATTCCAAATGTTATTTAAGTTGCCTAGCTACCACATCTCAATAAAAGGAGAAACTAAAAATTTTTACAGAATTGGCCATGAAGCAAATGACCAAGGCCTTTTTTGACAGATGGGTGGTAGGGAGTTTTCCATTTTCACCTACCATATCTCCTTTTATTGAGGCCAACCATGGGCAAAAGCTAAGGTTAATAGTCTTCCACTGCTCCTGAATCACATCAAGTTTCAGTAGCTCTCAGGTGCTCATGAACTGGAAGAGAATCACAAAGTCAAATATTTTTGAGCCCCAATAGGATATGTTGTAGGCGTATATAGAATTTGATCTGAGGAAGCAGTGATAGTGAGGAAAAATTTCCCTGAGGAGGTGATCATTAATCTGGAACTGGATGAGTGTGTTGGCACAGAAAAGAGCAAGAGCCCCAAGCAACTGGCTGTATGATGACTCAAGGACAAAAGCTTTGTGTGTTCAAGGGTCTCAGGAAAGCTTAATTGGGCTGAAAAGAAGACAATTGTATGAGAAAAGCAAGAAGTCTAGGCCAATTATTACAAGTTCTTAAAAGAATATTAAGGAGTTTGAGCTTTATCCCAAAGACAATAGAAAGCTAACAAAGGACCTTAACAGAGGAACTTAATTAACTATAATTATGGTTTTCAAAAGATCCTATGACTATGATGATGATGGATCATGGATCCTGCAATATTAGATGTAGGAGACCAATTAGAAAACTACTGTACGTTTATTGTAATTTCAGACAAAAGATAATGGAGATATATATTAGGGTGGTGCCACCAGAGATGGAAGAAAGGGGATGGATTCAGGAGACTGTTTTAGAGGTAGAAGTGGATAACTAGCTGTGCTATGTGATAAAGAGAAGGTAGGCGTCAAGGATGAATACATCTTCTCATGCATGATCGTGAAAAACAGAGGAGGAGTAGGAATATTTTTCTGGGAAAGTAGAGCTTTGGATGCTGTAAGATGTCTAAATAGAAAGGTTGCATGTGATCAGAGAAATAGAAGAAATCAAAAGCAGAGGAATCAAGGAAGCCAAAGGAAATGATGGTTTCAAGAAAGGCAAAATGTCTCAGCTGAATGAGGCTAAGAGAAGAGGAAAGGAGGACTGAAAGTATACTTTAGTAACATTTACTTTTAAAAGTATATTTTTAAGTAATGTTTAAATTATTAGTGACCTGGTAAGAACAATTTTAGTAAAATGGTAAAAGAAGAAGATAAAGTGGGAAATGAAAAGTGAGAAACCAAAGAGAATGAATATAGACAACTCTGAAATTTTGTTGTGGAAAGGAAAAGAATTAGGACAGTAACTAGAAGGGTTGTTAGTCTTGATGGTGGAATACATACACACTACATGCATACATACATACATACACACGTATAGAACAAGTGCATGTATTTGACAAATGATGGAGAAGACTAAACATGCTAGGTTCATAAGAAGGTCATTATTATGATTAAAGGAGAACAATAGTGCAGTGGGTGAGTATTTTTATACATTTCTAGACTGGAAGTTGAGACAAATTTCATCTGATGGCTTCTCTTTTTTGGATAATTTGGAAGATTACTTGAGGTCATCTGCTGAGAGGGAGTGGGGATAAGGAGACAAGATATGTTTGAAAAGAATAGAAAAAATTATTTTAAGGTGTGCAAAATGAATATCATAATAGGGTAGAGTTTTCAATCCATACTAAGGGCTCAGTTGAGAATGCTGAGTCAGTTTGCCCAGTAATGGGATTTTCCCCAGGAGTACTCATCAGTCTAGTTTTTTGTTGTTTGGTTGCTAAATCATGTCTGACTCTTTGGGAACCCACTGACTGTAGCCTGCCAGGCTTCTCTGTCCATGGGACTTCCCAGAAAAGGATACTGGAGTGGGTTGCCATTTCCTCCTCCAGGGGATCTTCCTGACCCAGGGATTGAACCTGTGTCTCCTGCATTGTCAGGCAGACTCTTTACTGACGAGCCACCAGAGAGGACCACTCATCACCCTAAGTGTAGTCACAAAAGTGATAGATAGCTAGGTTCTTGGCTGTTGGTTGGCTACTTGTCATGGAGGAGCAAGGAAAGGACAAAAAGCAAGGGAGTTTAGGATCTTAGCATGGCATACCATAAAATCAAAATGAATAGGAATAAAACTAAAGAAGATAACACTAGGAAAGGGGCATACTTGATGTGAGGCTGCCAGGGCTAACACTATGACAGGCGGCCCGGACCTAAATTTCAGTTTCCCCTGAAATGGTAAGATTCCCTACCCCCATCAGGCTGCCTGGAGCCAGCCAATCAATATGCTCCCAGTAAGAAACAAAGAGAAAGCTGAAAAGCCTGCGAATGCCCAAGTTTGAAAAAAGCCCGCGAAAGTTTGTACCAATAAAATTGCTTTGCAAACATGTAACCAATTCGCTTAAGCCAGCTACCAACCGCTTATGCATACCCTATAAATTTGGGTAACAGCTTGGGCTCGGGGCTCTCTGACCCTGCACCACTGCGTTGGATGTGGCAGGAGCCCTGACTCGAGTCAGCAATAAACTTCCCTTTTGCGAGTTGCATTGTCTTGGAAGCCTTCTCTCTTCCT
Source organism: Odocoileus virginianus (assembly GCF_023699985.2). Taxonomy (NCBI): domain Eukaryota; kingdom Metazoa; phylum Chordata; class Mammalia; order Artiodactyla; family Cervidae; genus Odocoileus; species Odocoileus virginianus. The sequence continues at coordinate 31,811,620 of NC_069688.1, forward strand.
GCTCGGGGATTCAGACATCGGGCAAAACACTTGATTTATTTCCCATCGCAACACACACACATCTTTATCTTGTTTATTCTCCTTTAATATTGATGATGCTTGCCTTTCAATATGCATCAATTCTTCTGTGCATTATGAAACACTAATAAATTCCTTTTACTTTTCTTATTCCATACCCCTCCTCTTGAAGTGTAATATTCTTTATGGCAGGGGATTTTGAATGTTTATCTGCTTGTACACTATTGCGGTCCATTATTTTCCTAGACCATACTAGTCTGTGACGTGCTAATATGGTCACATTAACTGCAAAAAAACAAACATATTTTCTTTTGTCCCATTCCCTTTTCAGGACCTTGAACTCTTCCATCTTTTCTTGGAGTCCCTGAGGGTATCTTGCATATTCTCTTAGTCACTTTGGCCAAAGGTTCCAGCCATGCAGGAAAAGAAAACAAATACCAAGTATGCTATTTCCTGTTTCTTTGAGAACAATAATGCTACCTCTATATCTTGGTCCTTCCTCCTTCAGATTTTGTAGCCCTGGTTCTGAATAAAATAAGGGCTCCCCTCTTGGTACTAATTTACTCAAGGTGGTAAGAAAGGCACTGAAACCTTAAGTGTAAAAAAACTTCATTAGATTTTGTGTACCATGGGAAAACTTACTATGTTCTATGCTAAGAAAGTTTTCTCTCCAGAGAAAACACCAAGTAGCTCTCTCTACTTATCATGTGGCTCAATTCTCTTTGTTTATTACCATAACTTGTTCCCTAGCAGATTGTTCTTGTTATGCAAAGAATTTGTATTTGGTACAACAAACAATGTAGATTTATGAAAGAACTGGTCCCCATGCTAAAAACTCCATGATCAAAACCTAGGATTTCCATATGTATCTCTTTCTATTTACCCATTAGCCAGGAGAACAGGCATTTCCCTTATATTCTCAGTTCTTTCTAAGCAAATCTATGAAAAGTCTCCTTATATGCAGACACCAATCCAAATCAACATGATAGTGACAGCCATTTGTCTGTACTTCTCTCTGAATCTTGAGATTTTTTTTTTTTTTAATTTTTGCTATTGTTCCTCTTCTCTATCATGAGTGACCTCTGGTTTTAACTGGCTGGCTGTGATCCATGGCTTATAGCCAATTGGCTCATCTGGATTTTTGGTGGAGCTGTCTTTATGTTCATTGATTGGCTGTGTCTTTTTATAGTTAATTTGTGAATATGATGGGCTTCTCTAGTTGCTCAGACAGTAAAGAATCTGCTTGCCATGCAGGAAACCCAGGTTCAATCCCTGGGTCAATAAGATACCCTGGAGAAGAAAATGGCTAACCACTCCAGTATTCTTGCTGGAGAATTCCATGGACAGAGGATCCTCTTGGGCTACAGTCCATGGGTTCATAAAAAGGCTGATATGACTGAGCGAGTAACACATTCACTTTTCATGGACAGGACAATAGGATTTATGAGAAAGAAATCTCTCCCTTATTTGTTTCTCAGTAATATTGTCCACAGATTTATTTTTTGAAACCATCCAGAAAGGGTATGAAGAATAGAGTGGAAGGTTGTGTGGGTGAGTGGATGAGTGAATCACTTTTGGTGTCTTAGGAAGTTTTAGCTTGTAGAGTTTCTACCAATGATTGCTGAAATCACATTAAAACCATAATTCCTAAAACTTAAACATGAAAATGTATGATATTTTAATATAACAGCTCTGTAGGGAATTTTGTAAGAACTGTGCCTTTTGCTAATAGAAAATGCATGATCTCTTGTTACTGAGCTTGTGAGATTGTTGTAGCCACACATTCCAGGAAACAAACTCACTCAGAAGGACAATGCAGATAGTAGAGTGCAGTTTATTACACCGGTGTGCCCAAGGCAGAGACTCCTCTTAGCCAAGGACCCTGACCAGTTTTTGTGAAAACATTATATACCCTAAGTGTACGTGAACAAACCTGCCTCCCCAAATTCCCTGAAACTAATGTTAGCAAAGGAAAAAGAAATATGCAATCAAAGTTAACCTGTGATTCATATGCCTTAAGCCTAGGTAGTTAACAGTGGACTATTATCAATAGGCCTGTGGTCATACCCCAATCAGTTCAGTTCAGTCCCTCAGTCGTGTCCGACTCCTTGCGACCCATGAACCGCAGCATGCCAGGCCTCCCTGTCCACCACCAACTACCAGAATTTACCCAAACTCATGCCCATTGAGTCGGTGATTCCACCCAACCATCTCATCCTCTGTCATCCCCTTCTCCTCCTGCTCTCAATCTTTCCCAGCATAAGGGTCTTTTCAAATGAATCAGCTCTTCCCATCAGGTGGCCAAAGTATTGGAGTTTCAGCTTCAACACCAGTCCTTCCAATGAACACCCAGGACTGAGCTCCTTTAGGATGGACTGGTTGGATTGCCTTGCAGTCCAAGGGATTCTCAAGAGTCTCCTCCAACACCACAGTTCAAAACATCAATTCTTAGGTGCCCAGCTTTCTTTATAGTCCAACTCTCACATCCATACATGACTACTGGAAAAAACCATAGCCTTGACTAGACGGACCTTTGTTGACAAAGTAATGTCTCTGCTTTCTAATACGCTGTCTAGGTTGGTCATAAATTTCCTCCCAAGCAGTAAGCATCTTCTAATTTCATGGCTGCCATCACCATCTGCAGTGATTTTGGAGCCCAGAAAAATAAAGTCAGCCACTGTTTCTACTGTTTCCCCATCTATTTGCCATGAAGTGATGGACCAGATGCCATGATCTTAGTTTTCTAAATGTTGAGCTTTAAGCCAACTTTTTCACTTTCCTCTTTCACTTTCATCGAGAGGCATTTTAGTTCTTCACTTTCTGCCATAAGGGTGCTGCTATCTGATATTGATATTTCTCCCAGCAATCCTGATTCCAGCTTGTGCTTCTTCCAGCTCAGAGTTTCTCATGATGTATTCTGCATATAAGTTAAATAAGCAGGGTGACAATATACAGCATTGATGTACTCCTTTTCCTATTTGGAACCAGTCTGTTGTTCCATGTCCAGTTCTAACTGTTGCTTCCTGACCTGCATATAGGTTTCTCAAGAGGCAGGTAAGGTGGTCTGGTATTCCCATCTCTTGAAGAATTTTCCACAGTTTATTGTGATCCACACAGTCAAAGGATTTGGCATAGTCAATAAAGCAGAAATAGATGTTTTTTCTGGAACTCTCTTGCTTTTTTGATGATCCAGCAGATGTTGGCAATTTGATCTCTGGTTCTTCTGCCTTTTATAAAACCAGCTTGAACATCTGGAAGTTCATGGTTCATGTATTGCTGAAGCCTGGCTTGGAGGATTTTGAGCATTACTTTACTAGCGTGTGAGATGAGTGCAATTGTGTGGTAGTTTGAGCATTCTTTGGCATTGCCTTTCTTTGGGATTGGAATGAAAACTGACCTTTTCCAGTCCTGTGGCCACTGCTGAGTTTTCCAACTTTGCTGACATACTGAGTGCCGCACTTTCACAGCATCATCTTTTAGGATTTGAAATAGCTCAACTGGAATTTCATCACCTCCACTAGCTTTGTTCGTAGTGATGTTTCCTAAGGGCCACTTGTCTTCACATTCCAGGATGTCTCGCTCACCATCATGATTATCTGGGTAGTGAAAATATTTTTTGTACAGTTCTTCTGTGTATTCTTGCCACCCCAATAAGCATAATAAAATGTATGATTCTATTCAGTTACACAGATTATTAGGGTATTCTTTAAGGCAATAGAGAGTCTAGGTACGAGCTCTGGGGCTCTTCCTTCTGAGGTCCTGGTTTTCCAGTTGATATGTCATTTCCATAGATACTGGGCACATAGCTCAGAGTCCACAGTCTGGCCCAGATGGAGTCCTGCTTTCATGATAGAGCCTATTCTGTTTTCTCCTTCAAGATGATACGAATTGCTCTACTGACTAGACAAGAGTCCTGACAAACAATGCCAGGCAGGGAAATCAGAAGAATCCATTTCCCCCCCTCTGTTATACTCAGAACAGTTTTTGTTAAGTGTATTCAAAAGTCCTATCCAAGTTTCAGAATCCACATTGTTTAGTAATTTCAATTACTCACAAGATACATATGAAAAATTCATAATCTTAAGCTCCCTTTGTAATGGAAGAATTCCAGCTAAGAAATGTAGAGAGAATGGGAAAATAATAGGAATCACAATTTTTATAATTCTTGATTAGGTAAAAGAAGTGTCTTTAGGGCTCACATTTGATTTGCTTCAGCTCCTCAGAACCTGTAGTTCTCAGAGTCTCAGGGCCTGGTTGACTGAGTAGACTGAGGTGGTTTGATTCTAATGTCACCACTTTCTACCTACATGACCATCCAGGAAAGGAATACCACTAGAAAGTTTAATTTTCAGTTTTCTTCTCTGTAAAATATTGTTATGAATAGTATTGATCTCTCAGTAGGATGAAATTATCTAAGACTTAAAGTGTGTAACCTTCATTAACAAAAAAGTCACCTACTCTGCAACAGACATTAATTTGATACTCACTTTGTCATAGATCTCACTCTAGGTGCTAGAAATAGAAAGTGGACAAGACACCAGCCTCTGGCTTCATGCAGCTTACCTTTTGATGTTGGGAAGACACAAAACACAGTGCAGAGGCAAATCAGCAATTGATTACAAGTTATAATAATTGACAGGAATAAAGTAACTCTCTCATTCTTGTAACCTGGAAGGGTTAATTCTGAATTTATACTGGGTCTGCTTCTGTGACTTTAACTCTTTTTGTTATTCTAAGCATGCATAATGGTCATCTGATGGAAAGTCCCTGACACTGGGAAATATTGAGGGCAGAAGGAGAAGAGGGAGTCAGGGGATGAGATGCCTGGACGGCATCACCAATGCAATGAACATGAACTTGGGCAAACTCCGGGAGATGGTGAGGGACACAGTGGCCTGGCATACTGCAGTCCATGGGTTCACAAAAAGTAGACATGACCAGGTGACTGAGCAACAGGAACGACAATGGCCTGCCTCAGGGATATAGCCTGGCCCCGCCTACCTGTGAAGGAATGTGACGTTCTTGAATCCTCTGTGTGACAAATGGTGCATTGCCCTGCCTCTCCTCAGCAGCTTACCAGTGCTGCCCAGAAATTCACATTTGGGGAAGCCAGAATGACGGATAGATACAACTTTGTTTGTTGATATGACAGGGAATATTTCATTTCACACCACTCGTGAAACGACTGAAAGGAATTGGAACTAACACATCCCCCTACCTGAGGATTGTCATTCTAGGAGATGATTGAAGGAGTTAAATGGTTTTTTAAATTTTGTTTCCTTACATCCCCCCATACCTCTCTGATCCATAAAAGAATCAGACATGTCGGCTCCAACAACATGGTTATTTTGAGGTGCTAGACTTCCATCCTTTTGGTTAGCAGGCTCCAGAATAAAGTCCCTTCCTGATCTCAACACCTCGTCTCTGATTCATTGACTTACCTTGTGGTAAGCAGAGCAAGCTTGGACTTGGTAAAATTCTGAGAGAGTGGTCAGGGAACGCCCCTCTGAGGAGATGACATTTCAACAATGCAAGAAGATAGGGAATCTTTGGCAGGAGATGGAATGTTTGTGTGAGGATCCTAAAGCCTAAAGCTTCTTTGTGGAACCTGCTGTTGATTGAATATGTCTGTCCCTAAATTCATATGTTGACACCTAACCCTCAATGTGATGGTATTAAGAGGCAGGGAACCTTTGGAAGGTGATTAGGTCATGAGGGTGGAGCCCTCATGAATGAAATTGGGCCCTTATCAAAGACCCCAGGGATTTTACTCATCCCTTCTGCTATATAAGGATGGTGAAAACACAGCTGTATTTGAATAAGGAAGTGAACTCTCACCAGACACAGAATCTGTGGGGGCCTTGACACTGGACTTTCCAGCCTCCAGGACTGAGAGAAATAAATTTCTACTGTTCACATGCTACCCAATCCATGGTGTTTTTGTTATAACAGCCTGAATAGACTAGAATAGTCAACTCTTTAGAAAGTCAACCATGAATATTCTTTGGAAGGACTGATGCTAAAGCTGAAACTCCAATATTTTGGCTATCTGATGCAAAGGGCTGACTCATTTGGAAAAGACCCCAGTGCTGGGAATGATCAAAGGCAGGAGAAGGGGACGACAGAGAACAAGATCATTGGATGACATCACCAACTCAATGGACATGAGTTTGAGCAAACTCTCGGAGATAGAAAAGGACAAGGAAGTTTGCTAGTCTGGCATGCTACAGACCATGGTGTCACAAAGAATTGGACACAATTTAGCAACTGAACAACAACAAAGAACCCATGGAGATAAAGCCAGCAGTGAGTTGATGAGCAGCAGAAAATGAGTCTAAAAGGATAGACAAGGCCAGATCAGTCAGGGTATTTCAGGGCCAGGGTTAGAAATTCAGATTTTGTTCCAAGTGCCACAGGAAGCTATTGCTGGGTTTTGAAACCGGTAAGTGACCTCAAGGTGTGTTTTAAGTATACTTTCAAAGTTGAATGGATTTAGAGTGAGTAAGAGTGAGAGGTTAGGGAGCTGTTGAGTGATCCAGGAAAGAAGCAATGTGATCTGGGCTAAGGTAGGTAGAGTGAAGATGGAGAGAAAGACAAGGATTCCACATGTACTTATGACAGGATAAAGAGGACTTCGTGGAGTGAAATAAAAAGGACTCATGCTTACAACCTAGGATCGTGATTCACTGGTGTAGTGGTCACACCATTTACAGAGTTGAGGAGAGGACAGGAGGAGGAAGGGGGACAGATTTGGGAAATAACCAAATCAAGTTAGCAACCTTTTCTTTATGTTCTTCAGTTATGATTTTGTTCCCCGCCCTCCCCACTCCCCACCTTCGACTGTGATGTGCAGGCATGCAGGATCTTAGTTCCCTATTCAGGGATCAACCCATGCCCCCTGTAGAGGGAAACTTGAAGATCAAATTTCTGGTCCATCAGGGAATTCCCCTCAAGTCAACAGTTCTTTTTTTTTTTTTTTTTTTTTTTAATTTTATTTTTTTAATTTTTATTAGTTGGAGGCTAATTACTTTACATCATTACAGTAGTTTTTGTTATACATTGATATGAATTAGCCATGGATTTACATGTACTCCCCATCCCAGTCACCCCTCCCACCTCCCTCTCCACCCGATCCCTCTGGGTCTTCCCAGTGCACCAGGCCCGAGCACTTGTCTCATGTACCCAACCTGAGCTGGTTATCCATTTCACCCTAGATAATATACATGTTTCAATGCTGTTCTCCTGAAACATCCCACCCTCGCCTTCTCCCAGAGTCCACAAGTCTGTTCTATACATCTGAGTCTCTTTTTCTGTTTTGCATATAGGGTTATCGTTACCATCTTTCTAAACTCCATATATATGTGTTAGTATGCTGTAATGGTCTTTATCTTTCTGGCTTACTTCGCTCTGTATAATGGGCTCCAGTTTCATCCATCTCATTAGAACTGATTCAAATGAATTCTTTTTAATGGCTGAGTAATATTCCATGGTGTATATGTACCACAGCTTCCTCATCCATTCGTCTGCTGATGGGCATCTAGGTTGCTTCCATGTTCTGGCTATTATAAACAGTGCTGCGATGAACATTGGGGTGCATGTGTCTCTTTCAGATCTGGTTTCCTTGGTGTGTATGCCCAGAAGTGGGATTGCTGGGTCATATGGCAGTTCTATTTCCAGCTTTTTAAGAAATCTCCACACTGTTTTCCATAGTGGCTGTACTAATTTGCATTCCCACCAACAGTGTAAGAGGGTTCCCTTTTCTCCACACCCTCTCCAGCATTTATTGCTTGTAGACTTTTGGATAGCAGGCATCCTGACTGGCGTGTAATGGTACCTCATTGTGGTTTTGATTTGCATTTCTCTGATAATGAGTGACGTTGAGCATCTTTTCATGTGTTTGTTAGCCATCTGTATGTCTTCCTTGGAGAAATGTCTGTTGAGTTCTTTGGCCCATTTTTTGATTGGGTCATTTATTTTTCTGGAGTTGAGCTGGAGGAGTTGCTTGTATATTTTTGAGATTAATCCTTTGTCTGTTGCTTCATTTGCTATTATTTTCTCCCAATCTGAGGGCTGTCTTTTCACCTTGCTTATAGTTTCCTTTGTTGTGCAAAAGCTTTTAAGTTTCATTAGGTCCCATTTGTTTATTTTTGCTTTTATTTCTGAAATTCTGGAATGTGGGTCATAGAGGATCCTGCTGTGATTTATGTCGGAGAGTGTTTTGCCTATGTTCTCCTCTAGGAGTTTGATAGTTTCTGGTCTTACATTTAGATCTTTAATCCATTTTGAGTTTATTTTTGTGTATGGTGTTAGAAAGTGTTCTAGTTTCATTCTTTTACAGGTGGTTGACCAGTTTTCCCAGCACCACTTGTTAAAGAGGTTATCTTTTTTCCATTGTATATCCTTGCCTCCTTTGTCAAAGATAAGGTGACCATAGGTTTGTGGACTTATCTCTGGGCTTTCTATTCTGTTCCATTGATCTATATTTCTGTCTTTGTGCCAGTACCATACTGTCTTGATGACTGTGGCTTTGTAGTAGAGTCTGAAGTCAGGCAGATTGATTCCTCCGGTTCCATTCTTCTTTCTCAGGATTACTTTGGCTATTCGAGGTTTTTTGTATTTCCATACAAATTGTGAAATTATTTGTTCTAGTTCTGTGAATCAACAGTTCCTTTTAAGACATATTAAATTTGAGATGTCTCTGAGAAAATCAAGCACAACTACTGTATCCCAGCATGGGAATAAACAAATATCATTTTATTTTTTAATAATAATTTTGATATCTTAGTGAATAAAATTGTTTTGCATAGAGTTTTTCCTTAGCAATTCTTAACTGAGAACCTACCATAATCATAAGTGACTATTCAAAGATTTGAGGATTCTATTTTGGCTAATATAATTTTATCATGATTAAATTCAGTCTACTAAAGAATCTCAAAATCTGTTAACTTTTGAAAAGCTTGATTTAAAAATATATATATAAGTATAAAAAATGAAATCTTTTGTGGCCAAATTGAAATAGAGATCCTGGATGGCCAAACTGAAATAGAGACTCAGTTCATTTAGTTAGTAGTATCAGTGAATAAAATTGTTCAACTTTGACAGCGAAATCATGGCTTCCCAGTATTCATCTTAGTTATATGAATGGAAAACATACCATTCTTGGATTCAGATAACGTGTTTGTTTTAGGTCTGAATTACTTTAATGGTAGCATTTTTGAAAAAGCAAATGGTATAATATCTTTCCCTCATATCCTGAAGAATTTAATCTAAATCAGTTTAAAAACAGGTATTCATTCACACTGTCACTTAAAACTATAGATATAAGGCCCCAGTGTGAAATAACTCAAAGCTATGGTTCCCTCAGCAATTATAAATTGCTTCTGTTCACTGACGTTTCTAGTACAATTAGGCTAGAATGTGATGCTACGAAGTGAAATGATTGCTGGAGGGATTGTAACTGAGAACTGAATGATTTGAAGGTTTGCTTTCCTTTATTATTTAATATAAGGCATCGAATTTTCTTGTTGCTTTTTCAAACAGTGAGATAAATAAAGTGTATTACTTAACTCCTTGTCAAAAGATCAAACTTTTGGTTTGAGCACTAATTAGTTCATATACTATTCCCAGCAGAGTGCTGGGCATACATGAGAAAAACAAGACATATTTTTTAAAATTTGGCTAACTTGAACCTGGTCATGCATAAGAAGGGTGACCACCTCCTTATCTTTGACAAAGGAGGCAAGGATATACAATGGAAAAAAGATAACCTCTTTAACAAGTGGTGCTGGGAAAACTGGTCAACCACCTGTAAAAGAATGAAACTAGAACACTTTCTAACACCATACACAAAAATAAACTCAAAATGGATTAAAGATCTCAATGTAAGACCAGAAACTATCAAACTCCTAGAGGAGAACATAGGCAAAACACTCTCCGACATAAATCACAGCAGGATCCTCTATGACCCACATTCCAGAATTTCAGAAATAAAAGCAAAAATAAACAAATGGGACCTAATGAAACTTAAAAGCTTTTGCACAACAAAGGAAACTATAAGCAAGGTGAAAAGACAGCCCTCAGATTGGGAGAAAATAATAGCAAACGAAGCAACAGACAAAGGATTAATCTCAAAAATATACAAGCAACTCCTCCAGCTCAACTCCAGAAAAATAAATGACCCAATCAAAAAATGGGCCAAAGAACTCAACAGACATTTCTCCAAGGAAGACATACAGATGGCTAACAAACACATGAAAAGATGCTCAACGTCACTCATTATCAGAGAAATGCAAATCAAAACCACAATGAGGTACCATTACACGCCAGTCAGGATGCCTGCTATCCAAAAGTCTACAAGCAATAAATGCTGGAGAGGGTGTGGAGAAAAGGGAACCCTCTTACACTGTTGGTGGGAATGCAAATTAGTACAGCCACTATGGAAAACAGTGTGGAGATTTCTTAAAAAGCTGGAAATAGAACTGCCATATGACCCAGCAATCCCACTTCTGGGCATACACACCGAGGAAACCAGATCTGAAAGAGACACATGCACCCCAATGTTCATCGCAGCACTGTTTATAATAGCCAGAACATGGAAGCAACCTAGATGCCCATCAGCAGACGAATGGATGAGGAAGCTGTGGTACATATACACCATGGAATATTACTCAGCCGTTAAAAAGAATTCATTTGAATCAGTTCTAATGAGATGGATGAAACTGGAGCCCATTATACAGAGCGAAGTAAGCCAGAAAGATAAAGACCATTACAGTATACTAACACATATATATGGAGTTTAGAAAGATGGTAACGATAACCCTATATGCAAAACAGAAAAAGAGACTCAGATGTATAGAACAGACTTGTGGACTCTGGGAGAAGGCGAGGGTGGGATGTTTCAAGAGAACAGCATCGAAACATGTATATTATTTAGGGTGAAACAGATCACCAGCCCAGGTTGGATGCATGAGACAAGTGCTCGGACCTGGTGCACTGGGAAGACCCAGAGGGATCGGGTGGAAAGGGAGGTGGGAGGGGGGACCGGGATGGGGAATACATGTAAATCCATAGCTAATTCATTTCAATGTATGACAAAAACCACTGCAATGTTGTAAAGTAATTAGCCTCCAACTAAAAAAAATAAATGGAAAATAAATAAATAAATAAATTAATTAATTAATTTAAAAAAAAAAGAAGGGTGACCACCTGTCTCAGCTGGCTTGGGACTGACAGGGACTTTCAACAAATAGGATTTCAATTTTAAAACTGAAGTTGCCTTGGGAAAACCTGGAAGAAATCTGGTTAATTATTCACCCTTTAAGGAATCTGGTTAATTATGGCCTTTGGAGTAGGATGTGGGGTTCGGGGAGTGTTGCCTTTGTTGTTGTTTTGTTCAGTCGCTAAGTCATGACCGACTTTTTGGTGACCCCACAGATTGCAGCCCACTAGACACCTCTGTCCATGGGATTTCCCAGGCAAAAATACTGGAGTAGGTTGCCCTTTCCTTCTCCAGGGGATCTTCCTGACCCAGGGATCGAATCTGAATCTCCTGCATTGGCAGGTGTGTTCTTTACCACTGAGCCACCAGGGAAGCCCCAGTGTTATTTTTACATATATATATATACACATACATACATATATATATACATACATACATATATATGTATATATTATAAATTAAAATATATATATACATACATATATGTGTGTATATATATATATTTTTTTAAATTTATAATTCCCCAGCAAGAACCAAAAATCACTAAAACTAATTAAAATTGAATCTGCTGATCTTGAGACTAAAATAAATAGATCTTAAAAAATATCTGATAGACTTTTATTTGTCCTTTGAAAGGCATGTTTCAAGCTGGAACTGTGTCTTATTTACTTTAGTCTTGACATTTAATATTAATATCCACAATAGGTACTTTATATACATTGATTTAACTCAGTGGTGATTTGTCTAGAAAATAAAAGAGAAGAGTGAAACCATAATGTAAGCTGCCTTTCTTCTTCCAGGCCCCTGACTCTTAGATTCCCATGAAAAGGGAAAATGACTATAATCTATGCTTTGTAAAATTTATCTTGCGGTGGAGGGGGGGAGGGGTTGTGAGAAATTTCTAGTTCCAAGGGCTGACTCAGAAAGTTTTATGAACCAGGATGCAATCTCTTGGTAATAAAACTAAATTTTTAGAGCCAGAGTTTTCTGTGTTGCTGTAACAAAGTCAAATTTTAAACCCACCTTTTTCCTACTGAATCATTCTTGAATGCGTTTTTCAATGTTTAACAGAAGCATTAGATATGTAGATTTTAATGAAACCCAAAATTAAAGAAAACATTTGCTTCCTGCTTCTTTTCATTAAATGTTTTAAAAATAAATAAAACCAATCAAACCAGTTTATCTACATTCTTGGTAAAGCATTACCTGTTTCTTGACACAAGGAAGTAAAAATACACAATATATATATATAAAGAAGTCTTGGATCAAGGCCATGTACCTTACTGCTTGTGTTGGCCTTTGAGATCAAAGATCAAAAACCTCCTTTAATCTAATATACGACCAATCATGCTGTTGGTTCAATGGAAATGCAAATTACATGTATGCACACAGGTAAAGTTTGAGTGTAAATGGGAAAAGGAACAATGCAGAGATGTTTGTGGGTCATCCCTTCATGACATTTAAGAGTGGGAATAAGTGAAAACTGTCAGAGAATTAGGTGTGGGGTGCCAAGCAACAGGTCCAGCGTTTCGTGTCAGAAGAAGATGGAGCTTCCAGTGCTGTTCAGATTTCTCTGAAGAGTGGTGGAATAAGCAAACAATTTCTCACCATGTCAATCATATCCTAACTTTTACAAAATTGAGCACATTTCATAGTGGCAGATATTCTTGAATTATTGGAAATAGTTGTGTCAATAATAGGTGTCTTGTTAACACAGAAATATCCTTGCTAGTAGTTTTTCATGCCTGCCTCCCAGCATACATGCATATACACATCTTTTTTTGCCCTTTTTATATAAGAACTCTGCATTTAAAGACACGTCTAACTCAAGGTACTCATATTTGGGAATTTTAATTAATATGAGTTTTTTGGTGGCAATTTGGAATGCATTTAGAGAGGTTTTGATGTGCTATGGGCTGTTAGAATAAATAAGCCAATTCTGAAAATATGTAAAAGAAAATGTATTAGTTGCTAATGCTTTTGTAACAAATTAAATTCGGTGCCAAGAAGCAACATAAATTTTTTATTTTAGAGTTCTGAAAAGCACAAGTGAAAACATACGTTCATGAAATTAGTAAAACATGATCAGAGAAGGCTTTTTTCATAATAGCCTCAAGCTAAAAACACCTTGAATATTTACCAGTAGTTGAATGGATAAGCAAATTGTGATATTAATCAGTAATGTAACCTATTTATATACACAGCTACATGGATGAGTCTCCAAAATATTGTGGTATCAAAAGAAGTGGAACAAAAAAGAATACATTCTGCAGGCTTCCATTTATAGAAAGTTCTAGAATAGGCAAAACTAATCCATGGCCATAAAAATCAAAACAGGATTGCCATGAGTTGAAGCCATTGATTGGAAAGAAACATGAGGAAGGTTTCTGGGGTGATGAAGCCATTCCATACCTTATTGGTTATGCGGGTATACTCACGAGCCAAAACTCAATGAATTGTGTTTTAAAATGAGTGAATTTTACTGTATCATAGTTTTACATTAATAAGCAAATCAAAATAATAACATGAAGTAAATATACAGCATTATTCTAATTTTATTTTAAATAATGTGAGCATACTTTATGCTTTCCACAAATAAGCTAGAATAAGCTGATTTATAAACAAAGGTGATTGTCAAGTGGTAAAATCATTGATTTTTTTGTTTCTTTACACTTCCAATATTTTCTCTATTCATTTTTTATAATAAAGTCATTTAATAAATAGTGCTATCACACAAATAGCAGACCTGTGGTTAGACTGTCATTTTGGGGTCCTATTTTATATTTATTTTATTTATGTGTTATTTATTGATAGCACTTATTATACTAAATTTATTTATTTATATTATGTCTATAATATATTGTGCTTTATTTATTCTGTTGTATTTATTTATATTTTAATTATTTATATAATGTAGTTTTACTTTAAAATTTTTATTGTATTTAGTTATTATTTTATTCAAATAATGTTTATTAGAATCCAAACATAGTTTATTAGCATGGAAATTGTTCAGTAACTAAGATTAAATATTAAAGAATCTCTTGAAGAAGCCAAGCCTTGGTCTTGGGAGGCATGATGAAACTCTTTAAATTTGGTTATTTCTAGGCTTCCTCTCCTTGATTTCCTATCTTTTTTTTCTACTCTGTGTATCATTTTGAGTGTTCAATCACTCTCAATAACTGCCTCACTCCCAAGCTAACAATTCCCAATATCTTTTTCTATAGGGTTAATCTCTCTGAGTTTCACTCCTTCATGTTTATCTGCCTTCTGAGCATCTCCAACTGAAGGCAGTTACCTCAAATTCAACATTTTCCTACTAGACATGATTAACAAACCACTTTCCTAAATCTTCATGCATTTGGGGGAGCACACTTTCCCATCACTTAACCAGGAACCTAAGGATTCTCTTCTTTGTCTCTTTAACATTACACCTAATGGAGGCTAAGTTCTGGCCAAGCAGTAAATAGCTCTCGCGTCTGCCACTTCCTTTTCAGATCCATGGTCACACACAGCCTGTCTAGCCTCTTATTAGCTCAAGCCTGACCAAGGTCAATAGCAACCTGTTGACCTATTTCCCTACTTCCACCTCAAGATTTATAGTAACTGCTTTTGGGCCAGCTGCTCTTCAGGAAGATCTCCTGGAGAAGGGCATGGCAACCCACTCCAGTATTCTTGCCTGCAGAATCCCATGGACAGAGGAGCCTGGCGGGCTACAGTCCATGGGGTCTCAAAGAGTCAGACACAACTGAGCAACTAACACTTCCAGTTTACAGAGCACTGAAACCATATGGGTGCTAAAGTCAATCCGCCTGTGTTCAGATGAAGCTCTAGCACTTGCTCAGTGTAACCTGGGGTAGGTTATTAACTTCCTCTTCCTCACCCTCCTGGTGAGGAAGTAATAACACCATCAAAGAGCAGTTAAGAACTATACATGGGATAATTCAATCAAAAGTACTCCATGTGATACCTGGCTTATATAAAGAGATCAATAAATTATAGTTTACATAAATATGAAGTTATAGTATGTTTAATATAAATAGACATTTAGATATATATGTATAAATCAATTTTTTATGAAGTGTAATTGCATTACAATGTGGTGTTAGTTTTTGCTGTACAATGAAATGACATAGCCATGTGTATACAGGATAAAGGACAGAGATGGGACGGACCTAACAGAAGCAGAAGATATTAAGAGGAGGTGCAAGAATACACAGAACTGTACAAAAAAGATCTTCATGACTCAGATAATCACGATGGTGTGATCACTCACCTAGAGCCAGACATCCTGGAATATGAAGTCAAGTGGGCCTTAGGAAACATCACTGCAAACAAAGCTAGTGGAGGTGATGGAATTCCAGCTGAGCTATTTCAAATCCTGAAAGATGATGCTGTGAAAGTGCGGCATTCAATATGCCAGCAAATTTGGAAAACTCAGCAGAGGTCACAAGACTGGAAAAGGTCAGTTTTCATTCCAATCCCAAAGAAAGGCAATGCCAAAGAATGCTCAAACTACCACACAATTGCACTCATCTCACACGCTAGCAAAGTAATGCTCAAAATTCTCCAAGCCAGGCTTCAGCAATACGTGAACCGTGAACTTCCAGATGTTCAAGCTGGTTTTAGAAAAGGCAGAGGAATCAGAAATCAAATTGCCCACATCCGCTGGATCATTGAAAAAGCAAGAGAGTTCCAGAAAAAACATCTATTTCTGTTTTATTGACTATGCCAAAGCCTTTGGCTGTGTGGATCACAATAAACTGTGGAAAATTCTTCAAGAGATGGGAATACCAGACCACCTGACCTGCCTATATGCAGGTCAGGAAGTATGCAGGTCAGGAAGCAACAATTAGAACTGGACATGGAACAACAGACTGGTTCGAAATAGGAAAAGGAGTACGTCAAGGCTGTATATTGTCACCCTGCTTATTTAACTTATATGCAGAGTACATCATGAGAAATGCTGGGCTGGAAGAAGCACAAGCTGGAATCAAGATTGCTGGGAGAAATGTCAATAACCTCAGATATGCAGATGACACCACCATTATGGCAGAAAGTGAGTGAAGTGAGTGAGTGAAGTTGCTCAGTCGTGTCCGACTCTTTGCGACCCCGTGGACTGTAGCCCACCAGGCTCCTCCATCCATGGGATTCTCCAGGCAAGAATACTGGAGTGGGTTGCCATTTCCTTCTCCAGGGGATCTTCCCACCCAGGGATCGAACCCAGGTCTCCCTCATTGCAGGCAGACGCTTTAACCTCTGAGCCACCAGGGAAGCCCATACCTGATGCCAATTCACACATCAGTGAATTGAATAATTCAGTGTCCCTGTTTTCTCAGGAAAGATGGATAGGAATGAACCACACTTAATCGGGTTAGCCTCTTCATCTTACTAATTCCTCTGCAGAGACCATCATGAAAGGCCTGTAAGAAAGCTATAGAAAGTTTTCAAACTACTGTGGAAAAGTCATAGTAATATGGCCTTCTCAAGAAAACTCCACGAATTAAATACTTTATACACTGAAGATACTGGGCTATCCTCCTACAGGTCCTTCAGTTTCAACATATTTAATACAATTATTCTGCAATAGTATTGGAGGTTAATGTTGGAGAACTAAAGATTTATTTATTCCTAATATGAATTGTCTGATGTGTGGTCTGCTATAAGAACTGGTCTATAAACTTAGCAAATTCATTACATCTATATTTTTGGTGAATCTTGAAGACATACTGGTTTTCTTAGAAGTGTTTTCACATTCAGTATATATGTTCAGTTTCTGATCTGCATAAATCACCTCCTTATGCCCAAGCTGTGAATATCTGATGAAAAAAACTATACAACATTCATTACCTGTACAAGCTTGCTTTCCAATATAAATCCTTTCATGTTTCACAGATTTGGGTTAAAGTTTCAGCAGGCATATTATATCTGTGTAGTTTCTCTGAAAGATGTGTAATTTGAGGTCTAGTGCACTCGGAGCCTGGAGAAAATCCTTGCCCACATATTTCCATGACTCCTCTTCAGTATGGACTCCTGTTGTCAAATGCATCCAACTCAAGGTGAAACTTTTTCCACCCCCACTGCATTTGTAAAGTACTGTTCCAGTATGTTCCTCCACCTTACGTTTGTAAGGTGTCTCTGCATTATGAATTCTCTCATGATGTGAATGGAGACCTGTTACTGAAGACCCGGCCACACATTACATTTATATGGTTCCCTCCATAAGAGTTACCTTATGGTCACTTAAGATTGACTGCACTCTTAAATGTATGGCTTCTCTCCAAAATGAATTTTCTCTTGCTTTGTAAGAAATGAATGCCTTCCAAAACACCTGCCACATTCATGCTGTGGGTAAGATCTCAATTCAGAAATTAATTACCTGATGGTTACTTAAGTCTGGACATAGAATCAAAGCTTTGCCACATGCAACACATTTGTGTGGTTTTCCTCCAGTGTGACTTTTCTGAGGGTCAAACAGATGATAGCAGAAAGTGAAGAGGAACTAAAATGCCTCTTGATGAAAGTAAAAGAGGAGAGTGAAAAAGTTGGCTTAAAGCTCAACATTCAGAAAACTAAGATCATGGCATCTGGTCCCATCACTTCATGGCAAATAGATGGGGAAACAGTGGAAACAGTGTCAGACTTTATTTGTTTGGGCTCCAAAATCACCACAGATGGTGACTGCAGCCATGAAATTAAAAGACGCTTACTTCTTGGAAGGAAAGTTATGACCAACCTAGATAGCATATTAAAAAACAAAGACATTATTTTGCCAACAAAGGTCTGTTTAGTTAAGGCTATGGTTTTTCCAATGGTCATGTATGGATGTGAGAGTTGGACTGTGAAGAAAGCTGAGCACCGAAGAATTGATGCTTTTGAACTGTGGTGTTGGAGAAGACTCTTGAGAGTCTGTTGGACTGCAAGGAAATCCAACCAGTCCATCCTAAAGGAGATCAGTCCTGGGTGCTCATTGGAAGGACTGATGCTGAAGCTGAAACTCCAATACTTTGTCCACCTCATGTGAAGAGTTGACTCATTGGAAAAGACCCTGATGCTGGGAGGGATTGGGGGCAGGAGGAGAAGGGGCCGACAGAAGATGAGATGGCTGGAGGGCATCATCGACTTGATGGGCATGAGTTTGAATAAACTTTGGGAGTTGGTGATGGACAGGGAGGCCTGGTGTGCTGTGATTCATGGGGTGACACAACTGAGTGATTGAACTGAACTGATACATATATTGAACTGTGGTGTTGGAGAAGACTCTTGAGAGTAGCTTGGACTGCAAGGAGAGCCAACCAGTCCATCTTAAAGGAGGTCAGTCCTGAATATTCTTTGGAAGGACTGATGCTGAAGCTGAAACTCCAATACTTTGGCCACCTGATGCGAAGAGCTGACTGATTTGAAAAGACCCTGATGCTAGAAAGATTGAAGGCAGGAGGAGAAGGGGACCACAGAGGATGAGATGGTTGGAAAGCATCACCGACGTGATGGACATGAGTTTGAGTAGGCTTGGGGAGTTGATAATGGACAGGGAAGCCTGGTGTGCTGCAATCTTATGGGGTCGCAAAGAGTCAGATACAACTGAGTGACTGAACTGATACATATATCTGAGGAGGGTGTGGCAACCCACTCCTGTGTTCTTGCCGGGAGAATCCCCATGGACAGCCTGGTGGGCTACAGTCCATGGGGTTGCAAAGAGTCAGACACGACTGAGTGACTAGGGACAGCACGTACATATATCCCCTCCCTCCCTCGCTCCCTCTGTAACCTCCTTCCCAACACCCCCATCCCACCTTTCTAGGTCATCACAGAGCCCTGAGTTGAGCTCCCTGTGCTATAGGGCAGCTTCCCACTAGCTATCTATTTCACACATGGTAGTATAAACATGTCAGTCCTAATCTCCCAAGTTGTCTTACCCTCCCCTTCCTCCCCTGTCATACAGAGTAAAGTAGTCAGAAAGAGAAATATATCATATATGAACAAATATGTACGGAATCTAGAAAGATGGTAGAGATGAGCCTCTTTGCAGAGCAGGAATAGAAATGTAGACATAAATTACATTCACTATCTAAATGCTACTCTCTCTGCAAGCTGCATCCAAAGCTGTGCAGACAGACTTGCAACATTGATCAAACTTCTTCAGCTTGTATGTTAGGCATCTCAGGACGTAATTTCAATTTTACATCAAGATAAACTTAGTTTCCACTTCATAAAGAGCAATGGAAAGGTCCACCTTGCATTATCTTGCCCTGTGATAAGACCCTTTATTTTCCACCTGTTATTGCTAAATTTGGCTTGATTCTGTGGGATCTTTAGTATGCACAAAGTCTCAGGATAACTTAGTGCAATTTGCCATTTTCTGTTTACTTAGTCATTCTGTTCACTGTCTACTCTGTGCAATACAAACAGCAAACCTGAACTGAAAAAGGATGAGTGTGTGGAACATACTGCAGTGTATACACTGCACAACTTCACCCAATGAAACTGCCTTTTCTTCCTGCATCAGGTGACATAGCCTAATTTCTAGCTGAGTGGTCTTTACTCATGTGTACTTAATAGGTTTGATCAGGAACTAATTAACTACCTTTCTTCTCGCTCCTTTTTCCCCCCACTGTGGTCATATGAGAAGCTGGTCAAACTATAAAGATGACATTGTTTGCAATTTATTTTATAGTGCCTGTAGAATTAGACTGTTTCTTTCTCTGTAAAAGAGGATAAAATTATACTTACCTAGTAGAGCAGTTGTGAGGATTAAATGAACTCATACATGTCAAGCACATAGTTTCTGGTACATAGTAAGGGCTTGATAAATGTTTACCTATATTATTATCACTATTATTTTTATTACATTCTCAGCACTCAAAGTCTATGACAATCTAAAAATGACATCAAAACAGATACATGCAGATACATACTTATATATCAATATCAAAACCAAACACAGCACATGTATTAAATATACGAAATATTTTAGTTAATTTCCTGTGATGTAGTTTTAATTTCCCTTGCATGTTGAAATGTCTCATTATACTTTCAATAAGTGGTTGGAAGTTTCTGTGTGACTTTACTTTTCCATTCTTTTCAACTGATATTTATTGGGTTATTATGTGGCATATACTTTTGTGTGCACTGGACATCAAGTGAAAGACAGTGCTAATACATCCCTACTCTGATAGGGTTTAGAGTCTAGCAGTGAGTATATTCATTAAACAAAAGATTGCAAGTTTGGTTAATTATGTTTGGGGAAATACTATGGGAAGGTACAACTGTCATCCACTGATTTTTTAGTTTCCAGGCAATGAATAAAGTGAGCTATTTAACTCATTTTAATAATAGTTTCTCAGACTACATATCCTAAATAAGTAAACTTTTGCTCATTTTGCCTAAATTATTTTAAAATCAGACCTTTGTGACCAGTGGACTTATCCTGGTAACCAGAAATTTAATAGATTAGAATAAATAAAGAAAGATTTTGAACCAAGTTATTCACAAAATCAGAGTGTACAAAGTTCATGAAAGAAATTTAGGCACAAATTCCACAGCAGTAAATAATACTCTAGAACGATCAGTGCATTGAATGAATGAATAAATGAATTTAGCAAACAGAACAGAATTTTAGTT
This sequence comes from Odocoileus virginianus, assembly GCF_023699985.2. Taxonomy (NCBI): domain Eukaryota; kingdom Metazoa; phylum Chordata; class Mammalia; order Artiodactyla; family Cervidae; genus Odocoileus; species Odocoileus virginianus. The sequence continues at coordinate 31,832,474 of NC_069688.1, forward strand.
CTGAATGTAAAATTCTGAAATATATTCTTTAATTTCAGATTGATTCCACAAATTGACTTTATAAATTTTGGCAGGTCATATTTGATCTCTTTTACAAAGATTTTTGCCCTTTTAAAACAGAAAATAATTAAGAGAAGTAAAATTGTGTACTTTAAGTTTACAAACCACATTAATTCTTTTAAATTAAAGTAGGTAATAAATGTGATGTTATAAAATTTTATGTTTCAGTTTTATCTGACATTTAAAAGACCTGTGTTGATCAATACTGCAAACATAAACAAGCCTTAGATATCATAATGTGTATTGTATTCTTCAAAGAAACTACATCCCTCTTCAAGGCAGAGACTATCTTTTTAATCCAATTAAATTAAAGACAATAAACATCTTTGCAAAGAACAAGGTTTCTATCTATAATTAAATAACCAGTGAATAATTATTTCCTGGTATATTTATCAATATATTCATGCATAGGTATACCTCTATAGCCAGGCAACCAGTCATTTAGGTTTTTGCAAAGGTAACAGTCATTCTTTCAATAAGCCTTTTTTTGAGCATCTGCTATGTGCAATGCTGGGATAGATGTTGAAAAAAGACAAAAATAAACAAAATTGGTCCCTGGCTTTGCATAGGTCATGATTATTATCTAAAGATCATTCTGTAAATACAAATTTTGTTAGTCATTTGTTTGCTTGAAGGCACTAAATTTTCTTTACAGAAACCATTTGGTTCGTGTAATTTGGAAGTACCATAGAATATAGTGTGAACTGAATATCTCTTGCAGTAATTTTCAGCCTTTACACCGAAATTCTTTTATAGTTGAAATTTCAGAAATTTGAAGTTTAGGACTGCCATTAGTCTAAAAATTTTGTGTCAAAGTTTTTGTCTTGATCTCTTTCTTACTCTCACTCACTTTGCTACATCCTCAAGTATACAAATATAGTTAGAATTTTCTATTTTTAAATCATTAACCAACAACCCCCTTCCTTCTTTAAACCATATACTTTCTTATTCTCTGTGTGTTTGCATATCACACACATTATTATTACTTTAACATCAAACATGAGACTACTGCTGTATGTACGGCACAGTGAGATACACAAAAATGAAAAAGAGAAAGAGTGAGTGGGGTGGGGTGGGAAGAAATTCTACTTGTTGAGAATCCAAAATAGCTGGCAAATTAAGCACAGCTTAGAGAGCCAATGAATCTATTGTCAGGTTCATCTATTTTAATTCTTTAAGAAACCACCAAGTTTGACCACAATTTGGTTTTCAATCCAGATTTGATGTCTGCTTGCTTATGGCTTATACTTTTATTTTTTCCCCTTCTTTTTTGTTTCTTCCTGGTCATTCACGTTCATTCCTCTTCCTTCTGTTAACCCCGATTTTCATCCTTTATAGAAAGCAGTATTTGTAGGATATTTATCAGGTTTCTCTGATCTTCCTAAGCCAAGAGGGATCTAAAGTCTCAAAGACTGAAATCCAAATTAGCATAAATGAGTCATATTGGAATTCAGGAAGATTCTAGCTTTTATACTTTATATTAGAGAAAGAATTGGTAATAATGTATTTTTATGTGCTAAATTAAGTGATTATCTTTATGAGTTATTCCCACTCTCTCCTAGTGTAGGTGGCTTCCTCCATTAGAAAAGGAAAAATGTCTGTGACAACTCTGATTTCCATCACCTTTATTATTTGTAATCCCAGAGGAAGAAAGATACTTCATCTCTTCCATTATCCATATGTTAAATCTCAACAGAAAGTGGTTGGCTTGTGCTTGAGCCACAGTCTTGAATCAATCACAGCAATTAGGAAAAGTTTATTTGCTTGGCCAGCTTAAAGCATGTTCCCACACACAGAAGGACAGAGACAGAGTAACATGTTTACCAGTCCCTGCTACAGCCACTTGGAAAAAGAAATATTGAGCAAATAACCAATATCCATTATAGGGAGCATTCCAGGGCACTATTTTCTTATAGACCTGGCTTTATTTGCCATATTAGACACAAAAATTCTACATTAAAGAAGTGCTATCATGTGTCAAAAGCCCATTGTTTAGATGTGTAACTTTATCTAAATGATACATGGTAAATTGTTACCCTGAGTGTAGGTTGACTTTTTTTTAAGCATGTCTGTTAATAGTGTCTAACAATGACAAGTTGCGACACACAAACAAGGAACATGAAAATCTAGACCACGTAAGAGCAGAATCATGTTAACAGCAGCGCAGTCCATTTTAAATCCATTAGAAAAGCTTCAGTAGGTACCAGTAATGAGTTTTAAAGTACCCAGGTCAGAAATACCAAGCAAGCTGCTAGTTCACCACACAGGATTCATTAATCATTGACAATGCCTGCAAAACTAGGCTGTTAAAATGGACCAAACCAGCAGTTGGAGGAGATGCTGATCCATGAAATTTTCAGACATGAGGATTGCACAGAAATTAACCATCATTGACAGCTTTGATCAGAAACTGAAGATTGTTGATATTCTAAGAAAAGATTAGAAAAAATGACTTGAAATATTCTAGCCAGACAAATGTTTCTCCATTTAAGATATCAGAGTAAAACGGCTGGAAGCTTAGCAACTAGAAGCTCTCTTCCTTGCCTTTTCAATCCTATTTGCTGGTTTCACTGATGTACTTCATCACTTGATAAATTACAATGACCCATTGCACTGAATTCTTTCAGAGAGTGGACATCTGGGTTAGCCTGCCTGCTTCAGTTATCACCTATTAATATGTGTGCTTCCTCAGAGGCAAGTGTGTGTGTTTCCAAACTTGTTTCACCAGGTCACATTACTATAATAAAATAATTCCATATTAATGAACAGAGGCAATATTTACAGTAAAACAGGGCTGTTTCTATGAAGATTAAGTTAAATCCACTATAAATTCTTGGCTAACATAACTTCCCAGAAAAACTGCTGTATAAATAGGTGAGTGTACCCTTTATGAAAGTGGCTGTGGTGACTATCTGGGTTGCCACTTCAGAATCCTTTTTCCTTCATTTTCCACTTGGGGTATCTTCACATGCTCCCTTCTGATTCACTCTCTTTCTCCTTTTTCCAACTTCTTATTTTCTCCCAGAGGCTGAACAGCCTCTCTCCAGCTTCCAAGTGCTTTGGGTGAATGAGAAACACTGGCAGGAGATCCAGGGAGGGAGATTTTGAGTATTTATGGCCCTGACCCTTCCGTGTGGGGTCACATTGGGTTTCATACGCTCCTGGACCTAAGTTCTCATTTTTTTTTATTTTAATTTTTTTGGCATATAGTTGATTCACAGTGTTGTGTTAATTTCAGGTGTATAGCAAAGTGATTCAGAAATATATCTATATATTCATTCTTTTTTAGAGTCTTTTCGCATATAGGTTAGCACAGAATACTGAGTAGAGTCTCCTGTGCTGTGCTATACGTCCTTGTTGGTTTACTCATCTTATATATTAGTGTGCCTGTGTGTTCATCCCAAGCTCCTGGTTTAGCCTTCCTCTCACATTTTCCCCTTTCTCTGCCTTACTTCACTTAGTATGATAATCTCTAGTCCATTCATGCTGCTGCAAATGGCATTATGTCATTCTTTTTTATGGCTGAGTGACATTCCATTCGGAGAAGGCAATGGAACCCCACTCCAGTGCTCTTGCTTGGAAAATCCCATGGACGGAGGAGCCTGGTGGTCTGCAGTCCATGGGGTCGCTAAGAGTCGGACACGACTGAGCGACTTCACTTTCACTTTTCACTTTCACACATTGGAGGAGGAAATGGCAGCCCACTCCGGTGTTATTGCCTGGAGAATCCCAGGGACGGGGGAGCCTGGTGGGCTGCCGTCTATGGGGTCGCACAGGGTCGGACACGACTGAAGCGACTAGGCAGCAGCAGCAGCAACATTCCATTGTATACACCGACATCTTCTTTATCCATTCATCTGATGAGGGACCTACGTTCTTATTCTCTTATAGGTAGGCTCCTCTCTCTCACTTCCCATAGTTATTTATTATTCTTTCCATTCAGTCCTGCAGGTGGGAACTGTGCTCAATCTTTACCAGCCCTGGTGTACTCTATTATCCCTTCATTTCCCCACACTTGGCCCATAATTTTGTTAGCAGTTCCTTTTTTCTGAACATTTAAAAAAATATTCACTTTTAAATTTTTGGCTGCACTGGGTCCTCATTCCGGCATGCGCGGTTTTCTCTAGTTGCAGAGACAGGGGGCTGCTCCTCACTGCGGTGTGCAGGCTTCTCATCGTGGTGACCTCTCTTATGCTCGAGCACAGGCTCTAGGCATGCAGGCTTCAGCAGTTGTTGACTATAGGCTTGGTCACCCTGCCACATGAGATCTTAATTCTCGGACCAGGGATCAAACCTGTGTCTTCTGCATTGGCAGGAAGATTCTTAATCACTGGGCCACCAGTAAAGTCCCTATAGTCCCTTTTTAAAACTCACCCTGACTTATCCACTTTGAGTGTACCAGTGGTTTCCTGCCAGCACCCTGACTGATATGCTGGAGGAGGATAAAGAATCTGGGCGCAGGCACGAGATCTCCTGGATGCAGATCTTCACTTCATCATTTCCTGTGTTAGTGAAGAAAAGTAGAGCACCTATAGCACCTTTTCAAACTCCAATTTCTTATTTATTAAAATGTAGGTAATAATGAATTCTACTCCATAGGCACACAGTCTGCTTCTACCACCAGGTGGAAAATCAATTATTTAGAGCTTTTTTGTTTAACTCCATATCTGGCACACAAGAAGTGCTCATTAACTTTTGGTAAATAAACCATTTTATAAATAAAAGACAATATTTTCTCATTCACATTCGATTCCTGGTGACTCTGGCAGTCATTAATCAGATAATTCTTCTACAGCCTTCAGGAGGAGTATTTCTTACATGAGTATCAAATTAGGCCCATCTGAAGAATTTTCACTAGTGTCTCATCCTATTGGCTCAACACACAATCTAAAACAAATCCTGCAAAATTGAAATGAGCTAAAATAATAGGACACAGAATGAGAGGCATGAGTTATTTTGGCCTTAGAGCCACATGGGCTGGGATTTTTAAATATCAGTATTTCTAGTCAAATCAACTGATTATAGAATGGCTCCTTTGCTAATTATTTTGGTGTGCTCTGTACTGACATTTCAACAATTTGCTGTGTAACTCTTATATAACCTTACATAGCACTTACTGTGTGCCAGGCTTGCTCCAATTACTTTACATATATAAACCTATGACCCTCTGATGTAGTTACCCTTTCACAATCCCCATTTTACATGGAAAGAAACTGTAGCACATGGAGGTTAAGTAACTTGCTTAATGTCCCATGACCAATACACAGTAAAATCAGGGTCATTATACTTAACTACCAGTTTGTATTTGCAGGCAGCAGAGAAAATGGTGTGTGTTTACTACATTTTCCTCTTCCAATCACACAGAAAGGCTTCATTTGCTAGATTGCCTTGCAACTAGATAGGGCAAAATGACTGAGTTCTAGCTAGAAGAATGTAGGCAATAACGATATGAACTTCCTTCCAGACATGGCCTTTAAAATAATTTTCTGCTGTCTTTCAGATCTCTCTCTCTCCTTTGCGGCAACTAGGAAGCTAGTGTCTCTACACAGGGCCACCAAGAGATGGAGAAGGACTCCCCAGTCTATTTTTAAGGGTCTTATGAATGAGAAATAAACATTTGGTGCATTAAACCCCTATGATTTGAGAGTGCATTTACTTAGACATACCTCAATGTATCCTGACCAGTAAAGGAATTGGTATTTTGAATCAAACTGCTTTAAATAAGTTATAATATGTGACATTAGCTTCATTATTAGTCATCAAGAAGATCCATATCACAGGCTAGGATTATGAGAAACTGTCTATTCTGTTTATACTGTAGAAGGGGAGCTGGAAAGAACTGTGCTTCTAGTAACTCCATAGACAGAATAAATGTCTTTAACTTGTTAGAAATGGATGTATAAGATGAGAACACTAGTGTCTATTGGCTATTACTGGCTGCCTTTGGCAAGGTTATTACGCAAAAAAATATCTGATAAGAACTGGCCAGCATGTAAGCAGAATTGAAAGAGAGCAGCATGCAGAAATTGAGTTCTTGCCACATCAGAAGGCGTCCAAAAATTAAAGAAGATGCTCCTTTCTTTTAGTTTCTTTTCAGAACTACCATCTTTTAGTAATTTGCCAAAATGACCAACACAAAGGGACAGGCATTCCCACTACACGCTCTTTAGGCCTTTTAGAAAACATGGAGCTGTTCCTTTGGCTACATCCAGGCAAATCTACAAGAAAGGTGACATTGTAGATATCAAGGGAATGGACACTTTTCAAAAAGGAATGTCCCGCGAATGTTACCATGGCAAAACTAGAAGAGCCTACAGTGTCACACAGCATGCTGTTGGCATTACTGTAAACAAACAAGTTAAGGGCAAGTTTCCTGCCAAGAGAATTAATGTGCCTTGTGAGGGTATTAAGCACTCTAAGAGTGGAGAAAACTTCTTGAAACATGTGAAGGAAAATGATCAGAAAAAGAAGGAAGCTAAAGAGAAAGGTAAGTAAGTAAGTAAGTGTTAGTCGCTCAGTCGTGCCCAACTCTTTGCAACCCCATGGACTGCAGCCCACCAGGCACCACTGTCCATGAGATTTTCCAGGCAAGGATACTGGAGTGGGTTGCCATTTCCTTCTCCAGGGGATCTTCCCAACCCAGGGATCAAATCCAGGTCTCCTGCACTGCAGGCAGATTCTTTACCGACTGAGCTACAAGGAAAGCCCAAAAGAGAAAGGCACTTGGGTTCAACTGAAGCACCAGCCTGCCCTACCCAGAGAAGCACACTTCCTGAGAACCAATGGAAGGGAACTTGAATTCAAGTTGGAGCCTATCCGTGTGAATTCATGGCAAAATGGGTGTATAAAAGATAGAAGACCTGACCTGTAAAAAAAAAAAAAAGATCTGATGCTAGAAGACATTCAAGAAAAGGTTTAATAAAACTTCTCAGTTGAAATAAAGTAATCTGGGTAAAGATAGATGAAGACTGTTGACTTTCCAACACTGCCTCCAGAGAGTCTCCAAGAGAGGGAATGGGACAGGCACAGAGCAAGGAAACAGAGAAATACATCAGGTTTGAAAATTCTTCCTATCAAAGAATTTTGTGTGTGGTTGCTGGCAAATGGAACCTAGAGCAAGAAGAGGAGAAGACTGATGATTTTTAAAGGAACTGCGTTCCTGAAGAGATCACAACTCTGGCTTTAAAAATTCCTTTGGATGAGACCTAAAACAATCCTTTGGTCCCAAACTTTTAAAGAACAGTCAAGCTTCAAAAGGGCTTTTCAGGTGGTGCTAGTGGTAAGGAACCCATCTGACAAAGCAGGAGACATAAGAGATGCAGGTTCAATCCCTAGGTAAGGAAGATCACCTGGAGGAGGGCATGGAAACCCACTCCAGTATTCTTGCCTGGAGAATCCCATGGACAGAGGAACCTATAGAGGCTATAGTCCATAGGATAGTAAAGAGTGGGACATGACTGAAGTGACTTAGCATGCACACATGCAATCTTCAAAAGCTATTCAACCCCGAAAGAAGGCATGGTCTCTAACACCCGCATTAGTACAGGCCAAGGAGAATGATGAACAAGAAGGAACTTGCCCAGTGATAGAAACAGGGGTGCTAAAGATCAACGGTCAAATGTATGCCCTGTTGGACCAGAGAGAGTGGTAGGTCAGCAGAATAAAAGAGCACACATGCACTTATTCTTGTGGCTGGAACAACTTTAGATTCTCAAATTGACTGATGGCGCTGTCAAATTGCCAGGCATAATGTGTCAACTCAGCAGCCATATGTTTTTTTAAATCACAGAAAAAGCCTTTCTCACCTTGAAAATGTCAACTTGATAAAAAAAAAAAAAGATAAATAGGATCACCATGAACATAATAAAAACCTGAAATACCTCATGGTCATTGCCATAATTGCTAGTTCTTCATTTAGGAAATGTCTGCTAATCGTAAAAATACTCAGGGCAATTAAAATTTCAGTGAGTGTGAAAGTGATCTTACACAATCAAATTGATTTCCAGCTGGCAATCACACCCCCATTGTCTTACCCAAGTTTGGTTTCTGTGTGAGGCAGTAACACAACCCTGCTTATTGGACCAAGATATTTCAAGCAGTGTGCCAAAGAGGTCCAGTGTAAAGGAGAAATATGGGCTGTGTTTCTCTACTGCCTGAAACAGCCAGTAGGCACATTGTTTTATATTAAAGTAAACATACTGTATTGTAGATGAGATTGCAGCATTGAGATGAATTTTTGAGATGAGCTGTGGAAGTGCAAATAAATTTATTTTTGCAGCATTGGCAAACTTCAGCTTCCATGGGCTGAATCACTTGGCAGAGACAAGCCTGCCTGCCTTAGTTAACTGAGAAACTGGAAGGCAAAGATGAACAGAAGGGAGAATGGCTGTAGGAGGCAATTTACAATTTAGCAGGATGGGTATCGGTGCCTCCTTAGATATTTATATCAAAAATCCCACTGGTCTTAACTCACTGGATACGAGAGCAAAATTCAGGTCTAGGACTTTCAAGGATGCATGTTCCTTACAAGTAATTGGGGTTGATTGTGATGGATGACGTCTCCTGGGCAAAATGAAGGTGCAGTAATGGCACACCTGGGTCCTTTATCCCTCTTCATTTCTTTCCCTTCTTCCTACTCAGCCCTTCAATTCTAATCAACACAATTCAAAACAGTATTACTCCATACAAAGATAGATGCATTTCTAGATGGGTAGATCATTAGATAAATCAAAATATAGAAAGAAAAAAGAGAGACATAGAAAGAGAGAGATTCCATGAGTTACTGGAATTGTTACTTACTCCTTCCCCATCCCAGCTGTTCTGCCTTAGTGCTGGGACAGACCAAAACCAAGCTATGTGGGGACGACAATGGGATCCTGTGTCACAGCCAGCAGGACACAGTGCATTTTCACAGAGGTTGGTGAAGAGGAAGAATGAGAGTCTACATGAGACTGACAAGTGGCCAGCGTTCCATCAAGGCATGAGAGTCTGTAAGGACATCAAGACAAGAACCCAGAAAAGGCAGAGTCCTTTCAGGACTTGGATCCAGGATGAATCACAATCTATCAACAGCCCTATGTTTCCCACTTTCTTCCCCTGCTTCAGTCGGTCTGAGCTGAGTTGCTCTTTCCTGCTGTTAAAATATTCTGGCCTTGGCATTGACATGTACACACTGCAGTGTTTAAAATGGATAACCAAGAGGGATCTTCTGCTCAGCAAAGGGCACTCTGCTCAATGCTATGTGGCAGCTTGGATGGGAGAGGAGTTCGGGGAGAATGGATACATGTTTGTGTATGTGTGCTCAGTCGCTCAATCATGTCTGACTCTTTGCAATCTCATGGACTGTATGTAGCCTGTTGGGCTCCTCTGTCCATGGGATTTTCCAGGCAAGAATACTGGAGGAGACTGCCATTTCCTTCTGCAGGAGATCTTCCTGACCCAGGGATCAAACCTGTGTCTTCTGCATTGCTAGGCTGATTCTGTACCACTGTGCCACCTGGGAAACCCATGTATGTGTATGGCTGGGTCACTTTGCAGTGCACTCGAAACTGTCACAACACTGCGAATTGAGAATACTCCAATGTAAAATAAAAAGTCAAAAAAATATTCTGGCCTGAAGCAGTACAAAGGGAAAGCTATAAGCCCAGAAGTAGTGGGGCAGAGGGAATGGGGAAACACACTCTTTGCACAAATGACTTTTGCTTGATTGAGTTGATTCTGATTGACAATAAAATTTGAGTCTTATTTTATGTGTTGTTATGATTAGAATTAAAATAGACTCATGATAACCAATTTATTGGTAACTTTTTGAAGAATTTAGACATAAAACTGAATATACACATTTTCATGTCTTAAGTATGATACCCGTGATAGCAAAGAATTTCAGGGTCTTGTGGAAACTTTTTTTAAAGTTCTGAAGGACTGGGGATCACAAGAGTGTGCTTAAAGACGTGAGATGATAGAATATGCAGATACGGATGGCCCACTTGAATTCCATCTGACACTTTTGCATTGATGATTTAGAAACTCCTAAAGTTAGGAATATCTTTTAGTCCCCTTTGCATCTGCCAAAACCAGCTCTGTAGACTTAGTAGTTCTTTCTTCTCCTAAAAATAAATCTGTAAACATTTTGTGAAAAGTCCCTATAACCAACTCTACTTTTTTAGAGTCTCTCCTCCCTCATCTTCTAACTTTCACTGAAACATTCCTGTTTCATCCTGGGTTCACGTCCCATTGCCTCACATCTGGTATCTACCATTCTGCTCATCTCTTTATTCTGATGCTTTGTCAGGACTATCTCTATTAATCCTGGCTGTCCATTGCTTGCTGCCTTTCTAAGTTTAATGGCCTTCCAACTTTATTCTGATGCTTTGTCAGGACTATCTCTATTAATCCTGGCTGTCCATTGCTTGCTGCCTTTCTAAGTTTAATGGCCTTCCAAATTTCTTATCACATCCTAGTTTCTAGATGCCCTAGTAGGCCTTGTCAGCCTCTGCTTGCTAAAGAAGTGAGTTTGGACTCTGGTCTCTCTGGTGGATTATTTTGTTTGCCCTTCAACTCCACTTTTACCTGACTCCACCGTGGTTAGAGTCTAGAGAGGTTGAATTTTTTAGCCTACAACAGCTGATCCCTTACACTGGTTTCTGGTTGGGATTAGCAATGGGAAGCACTTGTGGGTTAGCAGGGAGGAGTAGGAGATGCTAGTCAGCGAATGATCTGTTGGTTTCCCTCCCCGCCTGGCAGAAGGTCGCTTTCCTACCTCTAAGCCACAGTTCCTCTTGGACTGTGCTCCCATGGGCTCTCTCCAAGTGTGGTAACCCATTCCTCAGACTGGCCCTACAGGCATGGCTATTACTGCCCCCAGGTTTCATCACCTCTTGGTGGTTTCTCTTAACTGCCCATGAGCATGCATGCTCAGTCACTTCAGTCTTAACTCTGCCTACATCTTTGTAAAAGCTCCCCTTTGCAAGTCTTCTCACTTACCTCATTTACATGTTCCATCTCTTTCTCATAAGGACCCTGAATAAAACACTCCTTGTTCCTAAAATACTGCTCTGAACATAGTAGGGCCAGAGGACACCAAGAGACCTTGAACTCTCTTCCTGAATTGGCCCTTTATAAAGTAGCTATTGAGCAAACATGTTGTTGCTTAGTCACTAAGGCATGGACTTAGTGGGATGAAAACCCATGGACTGTAGTCCACCAGGCTCCTCTGTCCATGGGATTTCCCACGCAAGAATTCTGGAGTGGGTTGCCATTTCTTCTTCCAGGGGATCTTATCAATCCAAGTATCAGACTCACATCTCTTGGATTGGCAGGCAGATTCTTTACCACTGAACCACCTGGGAAGTCCTGTCCCACTATATACATCACAGTAATAAATGAGGAAGGCAGGAAATAGGTTTTTCCAGGCTAGAATACTATTTCTACAGCACTGGGACCCAAATGCTTTCAGAATCCCCCAAAATGACTAGACATCCTCACTAGGGGGGGACCCACAGGCCCATGCTTCCCTCCAGCAGCACTCACAGTGTCCTTTAAGATGACCCCTGAGCATTGCCACACTGCATCCCACAGTCACAACACTCCAGCCCAGGGAAGCCTAGTTATGTCATTTTCCCTCCTCTAGGTCAAAGCAGTTGCTTCTTAAGGTTCTTTCAGGAACTTCATCATGTTTGGCTTTTAAGTGTTTTCCACCAGATCCCCCTGGAACGCTCTGTCTCTATTAGAGTCACTTCCTTTATATGAGGCTGTAATTTTTCTCGCCTTTTGAGGGACAGAGAAGAAGAGTAGTCTCTAAAACTCTTGAAATATCCATTTGTTCTTTTTGAGATACAGACAATATGTTCCTAAGTTCCAAACCAATTCATGACTGATGGAGTTGTTGTAAAACAGGAGTTTTTTGGATAGTTTTTCCTCTTCTCCACACATCCATCAATATGTGTGTTGTATACACTGACAACATGCCCAGAAAAACTGATTTGTGAAGGTTTTATCTAGAACCTAACTAGCAAAGCCAGAGCAGAAACTCTGGACTTTCCAAATATGCCAATTACATGGTAAGATGGAACAGTGCAATGATTCAGCAATGAAAGCACTGGACTGAATTGCCTGCAATGAAATCCTAGTGGGGTGACCTTAGGGATGCTCTGTAATCTCTGGGCCTCTATGTACTCATAGGTAAAATGGAGATGGTAATTGTGTGTGCCATATAGGGTTGATCTGTGGATTAAATTGAAACCACATGTAAAATGCTTAACATAGCATTCAAATTACTTTATTTAGTACTGTACTATTATTTTGATTGATAATGTCCAGTTTCCATTCTTGATTTGATTGTTTCAACTCTCTTCTACTGGGAAACTTCCTGAAAAAGATTACCTATATATACCACCTCTGGGACTTCTCAGGTAGTACTAGTGGTAAAGAAACCGCCTGCCAATGCAGGAGACATAGGAGATGAAGGTTTGATTCCTGGGTCAGGAAGATCTCCTAGAGAAGGAAAGGGCAACCCACTCCAGTATTCTTGCCTGGAGAATCCCAAGGACAGAGGAGCCTGGCAGGTTACAGTCCACAGGGTCACAAAGAATTGGACACTACTGGAGCGACTGAGCATGCACACACGTGTATCATCTCAACTCTTTGCAGACCATTACCCCTGAGACCCAAGTCTACTTTATCTCCTGATTCTCTTGCTCTATTGAGATTTCTTTTACTAACTTCTTTTAGGACTTCATGTTGACAAGTCCAACAGGTACTTTTTAATGGCTTGTCTTCGAACTTTCAATAAAGCTGACGCTCCCTTTTTGAAATGTTCCTGAGTGTACTACTATTCTCCCTGTGCTCTTTAACAATGTATCTTAAGAAACCTACCCCTCTCCTTCTCCCTAACCTTTAAATATTAGAATACCTCAGATCTCAGGTTTGGGATATCTGGTCTCCTCAATCAACATTGTAACCCAAAGCAACCTACCTCATTTCTGTACCTTCAAATCCCACCTCCATGTCCAGTATAGCTGTGGGGATCTCTAACCAGGACTGCCCATGAAAAGTCTCTAAAATAACATGAATGGGAAATGTCTATGTGCTATGATACAGACTCAAGTAAAGTGAACTTTTAAAATTGCTAGCATAGAATTTCAAATTCTGGAACCTACTCTTAAGGCATATATGACATGGCTTGTTGATTTGCAGAATTATTGTCATATAATAGCATAAATTGTTTCTGACAAGGTCTTTTGAAGAGAAGGAAGCTTGATTTGTTCAGGACTTCTCATAGTATATTACTCTCCTCTTGTGGGGTGCTGAGTATTACCAGTATTTTGAGTGAGTCTTAGTGAGAAATAAAAAAGGGAACTTGTTCAGATGTGTAATTTGTTGGATATCACTCTTACTAATTAATAAAGTATTGATGATTTTTATTTCTTCAGCCCTTGAATTCATCCTTTATTTCTTTGATCTAGGTTTAAGACCTTTAGTATCATGAGCTGGATGGTAAAATTGATCTAATAACTTATACGGGAGAAAAAGAAACAAAGATAATATAGCATTTCATCATGTCAGAATAGGTTAAGGCTAAGCCTAATACCTGGTGGTAAAAGAATCAAAGTCTTATTTTGAATAGTCCATTAATGAGAAAAGAAAATTTATGCTGCTATCAGCATAAATTCATGCAAAAGGAGGTAAATGAGAGACTAACTCTTCCTTATTGTCCTGGGATAGTTGGAGAGATCAAGTTTAGCAGAAAGATGGGATGCTGAGAATGTAAACACAGAAACAGAAAACAGAAGCTACATCTTTAAAAACAACAGCGCGTGAAGCTGCTGATGACATAGGTCACAGGACTGTGGCCAGAAACCTCAATGCCCACCAAATATCTTGAAGTTAGAGGTACTTGATTTTAAACATGAGGCTTCTGAGGAAAGCCCTGGAAGAGCTGAGATACAGAAAATGATAAAATATGACAAAGTCTCAAAGGTTTAATTCCTTGAGGTTTTTAAAGTCCAGCGGGTCTCAGGTTCTTCTGCTGCTTGCCATTGAATATTTTCCACATTATCTTTTACCACACCAAATAGCCTAAGCCGAGGTCATCCAGTAGAAGCATAGTGAGAAGTGTTTATGACCCCAAGCTACACCGTATATCTGTAAAAATGGCATTCTTCTAGGACAATATTTCCCGAAGCTGTGATACCAGTTAGAATCAGTTTGTCTGGTTCTGGTGAGGTGAAGTGGACTCTATTGAACTTGATGGGAAGGAGATTCACTAGATCAAATGCTTATCCAAAGATCTCTTATGGATGCTGAGCACAGAAACCTAAAGAAGGTGGGGTTACTTTCAGTGATCTTTGCACAAAATAAAGTGGAATTGCCTTTTACTCTTCATCACTGGGTGTCAATGGAAGAAGCCGAGTTAAGAAGAAAGGAACTAAGGAATTCTAATCCTGGTAACTATGTGATAATTATACTTCTGCCAAGGGTGAGGATGTTTTCCAACAACTCTGGCTAGGAGTTCCCAGAAACTAATAAGCCATCATGACTATGTTAAATGTAAGATTTCAGAATCCCAAGAATGCAAATTATTTAGGGGTGATTATAAAGTTTGACAGTAAAGATTTCTAGTGTAAGAAGTTTACATACCAGGACCCAGATATCTTGTTATTTCTGTCCAGATGGACCTGAGGTTTTGTTTGTGGTGATCAAAGGAATACATCCCCCCCCTTTTTTTTCCTTGCACAATTTCACCCTGTGCCTACCATCTTGATAATTCATACAGGCATGAATTGGTTAGACCTGGATAGTACTTCATGCTGAGCTGTTGAATTGTTTTAAATTTCTTTTTGGTTGTGCTGGGCTGCTTTGTTGCTGTGTGTGGACTTTCTCTAGCTGTGGCTTGTGGGCTTCTCAATGCAGTGGCTTCTCTTGTTGTGTAGTACGGGCTTCAGGGTGTGCAGGCTTCAGTAGTTGTGGCACATGGGCTCCGTTGCCCCTTGGCATGTGGGATTTTCCCAGGCCAGGAATCGAACCCGTGTGCCCTGCATTGGCAGGCAGGTTCTCAACCACTGGACCACTAGGGAAGTCCTGAGCTCTTGAATTTTTGAAAATGTAAGAATGAGGAAAACTTAAAACACAACATTTTAAAAGGAGCAGTCATATAATGCTCCATCCCGCCCCCAATAATATAGGAAATTATATGAAGAAAGAAGAGCTTAGGAATTTTTTTCTTTTATACTTTCAAAGATGGAGACACAAACATATACATTTATTCCCTGCCCTACACTTTTTATCAAATCTCTCTGTGCAAGGGTGTTTAGGTTAGAAAACCCAGAAAAAAATATTTTCAAGCTTCTCAAAAAAAAACAAACAAAACTGTGTTTTTTGATACTTCACTCCAGTGTCTCAAAATGTATTTTTGGATTTCCTTTTTTCTCAAATGTAGAGACCAATATTTTGGACTGTGTTGGAAATAGCTTCCTGTGTTGGCTCACTCTATTAGTTAAGTCCTAAGGTCCTTTAGGGCAAAGATAACATCTTGGTTTTGTGGATGAGAGAACTTTGGGGCTTGTAAGTGCCTGTACAAAAATCCTTCATTCTTCCTGGAGATTGAGTCCCTGAAATGTACCAATGTCAGCAGAATCAAAGATAAGATCAGAAAAATCAGGGAGCTTGGGAAAACATATTCTGAAACATATTATTATTTTAAACATAAACACTTCCAGAAAACATCTATGTGTAAAAACACATATACCTCTTCTGGTAAGATTTCTTTAGAGTCATCTTCTCTGAGTTGATTCAGGAAATATGCACATGAAATTGTGATCTCCTAGGAAAGAGTCTCCCACAATTGTCCATTATGTGTGCTATAGTTCTTTTTTATATATTAATCTTTTTATTAGAATATATTAATAATTGGTTTAAAGTTTGCATTAGTTTTTGCTGTATAACATCGTGAATCAGCCATATGTATACATATATATCCCCTCCCTTTAGAGCCTACCTCCACCCCACTCCCATCCCATTCTTCTATACTTCTTAGTAAAAATATTCACCTAGATTTTATTGGATTTAAATTGAATGTGTTTTGCAATTATGTCTCCACTTACCTCATTTTCTCAAGACCTAGGAAATGTTTCTGTATCTTGGCTTTTCACATATTGTGATGGAGCTTATGATTACTCTTCCCAACTGACATCCTAAAAATGTATCAGGGGATGGGTTGTAGACAATCTTCATATCCCTCACCTCCTCCAAAAGCCCACCAACCAGATTTGCACAAAGAATAAGGCTTACTTAACTCTTAATAAATTAGCTTGTGTGAGGGTTTTAAAGTCAAAAATACATCAGCCAAAGTGTTATATGGATTTTAAAACTGTATGGACACAGTTTGATCTGTCTTATTTTCCAGTGGCAGATGCCAGCATGGTGATTAATTCAAGGTAACCATACTCACGTTTTAAAAAATTATAAAATGTCTGATTCACTTTTCCCTTCTTCCTACGTGTCTTTATTATGAAAGTGACAATCTGTGGCAAATCTGTGTTTTATTGAATTTTGGTGTAGGTCACAGAAGAAAATAATGTGGAGGAACTTTTATCAAGGGTCATTATTCATCCAAGCACAGACACAAGGATATATTCTGTCTTCTAAAGAAGTGGTGTGGGTGGGTATACCCAATGACGCAGGAACTTCTTGTTCACATCAAAATTAGTCAACCTACAGGAATGTAAAAATGTATTTGAAGAAATATGTTAATGTTGCTCTTCAAGAAATGGTAATGTGGTACTTTTATCAAAAAAGTTTCCTTGTCCGACTTGTTTCAGTATAATTTTGAAGTGTTACATTGAAGAGGAAGTAGGAGAAAAAATAGAATAGGTTTATATATTCCATCCCCAACAATGGATTAACTTTTTGGCTTCAGTATGGTAGCCTTGATGTTCAATGAGCCAGAGGAGAGTTCTGTTCATGAGGCTAGGAATCTGATGTGTCTTCTTTTTCATTGTGCCTCTCGCCCTCATATCATAGTTAAATGCTCCTTAAGTCTATTTGGTGAATTAATGAGTTAGTGAGCTCTACTCTCCACCTAAGTCAATTGTTCACCAAGTATGTTTTAACACATCTGGACTCTGACCTGGACTTCATCCCACTGGCATTGGACACCTGTCTTGAACCCACTCAATGAGGTCTTACCAAACCATCGACCTCCTCCCTTGAGGTTTAACCCTATCCACCATATACCTTCTCCTAAACTGGGTTGGCCAAGAAGCTCATTCAGAGTTTTTGTAACATTTTACAGAAAAACCCAAAAGAACTATTTAGACAATCCAATAAATAGATTATTTATATGTGAGATGCTCACATGACTTTGAATCTTAGTTCTACTCTTTATCTGTGCCTCTAATGCCTCACCAACAAAATCTGGAGTCACGGGGTATAGGGCATAACATCTAGGTTTAGAGAAATGTGCAAAACTTGATATTCACCTTAGTAACCAGTGCCATAGTGAGCACAGCTCTCCTGCCCTGATTTGTATTTTCATTAAGAGCCTACCCTAGCTTGTCTCAGGGCCAGGCCTTTCAGAGTTATAAACAGCAGAAAGACAGATGGAAATCAGAGGGAAGTATTTTAGTTCACTGTAAGAAAAAGAATTCAAATGGGGTTAGCAAATTACTAAAACCCTTCAGATATGGACTTTATGGCCATCTGTTGGGGGGCAGTAAAAGAAAGTCTCATATTAAAAAATGTATGCATACCATAACTGTGGCAAATGCAGTGGGTGCTGCTATTTTGTTAACTTTTCTTATTCCATAGATGTTTTACGTCTCCGGGTATGCAATCCAGAGAGCTGAAAATTAATTGGTTAATAACAATCAAAGCAATTCATATTTGGGCATACACCTTAGCAGGAAAAAATACACTTTTTTAATACCAGTAGTTTTTATGGGTGAATTATCCAAAGTGTAATCAATGTTTGTTAAATGTGTCTCAACACAGGATGTATACATTTTTATTGTGTTTAGGCGATGACTCTGGACATAAGCTCTTGTCTAGTTATAGAATGTGTTGCTTTGAGAAGGCAGTGTTGTGCAGCTGTGAATAAATTTTTAATTTTCATCCCCTGGAACCTTTGTGTCATCCTTGGGAAATGCCCAGCTGTATTCATGAAAAGTTGAATAAACAGTTCACTTTTGAGAATGAAATTTATTTTAAATGCTATTTAAGGAAATCCTCTCCTGAATTATTTTGTGGGACAAATAATTACTTGCTCATTTTATATTTTTAAACTTTCTGTTTTATATTGGAGTGTAGACGATTAACAACGTCGTGACAGTTCAGGTGGGCAGCAAAGGGACTCAGCCATACATACACATGTATCCATTCTCCCCCAAGCTCCTCTCATTCAGGGTGCCGCATAACTTGAGCAGAGTTCCCTTTACTGTACAGTAAGTAGGTCCTTGTTGGTTATCCATTTTAAATGGAGCACTGTGTATCTGTCCACCCCAAGCTCCCTAACTGTCCCTCCCCCTATCTTTCCCCTACCCTGGCAATCATAAGTTCATTCTCTAAGCCCGTGAGTCTGTTTCTATTTTCTAAATAAGTTCATTTGCATCATGTCTTTAAGATATTTGTTTTGTTTTCCCTATAGTTAGCCCTGTAAGTTATCTGCAAAACTATAGTGATGCTGCACTGCCACCTCCTCAACATTAATGACATGTAGGCATTCTCAGATTTAAAGAGAAACCTGCGAGTACCATATTTGTGACACACATTTCTAAATTCCTAGCATCTCTGTTAATTAGCCCTAATCTTTAACTTTGGAAAAATAATCAAGAGAGATTATCTGAGCCTCTGTTATCACAAGAGAATCACGGATGAAATTCCATTCAAAATAAGAGTAAAATCAGGAGAGAACACTGGATTGACAGCTTCAATCAGCAGGCTGGAGTTCTGCTTTTCTCACAAATTGATTTTGGTAAATTGTTTAGCTTCCCTGGACCTCAGTATTCTCTTTGGGAAGATGGCATTAAAAATGTCTGCCCTTCATACTTAGAGTTTATCAGGATTACAGGGAAAATAAATATGTGAGGGCATTTATTTTGTAAGCACAAAGTAAGTTTCACTGCAAATCTAATCAAGTGTGTGGTGTCTTCGAAATGACCCCCAGGCAAGATTGCAGGATAAATCCTATTCACTGAAACTCTGTCATCTTCTCTTGGAAGCATTGGCAGCAAAGATGAGTCATTAAGAGAAATGTTGTTATTATTACAAAGATCATAAGAGAAATAAGAATAGCATTGACAGTGCACATAATTAATATTCACACATAGGGGAGCTTAGAACAACTCAGAATATGGGTCCCAATGTGAGCTGCCTGTGGGCAATGTTTAGTGTCTGTTCCCTCTCTACTTTCTCATCCTGTGAGTGATCCCTGGTGGATCATTCGGTAAAGAGTCTGCCTGCAATACAGGAGACCCAGGTTCAACCCCTGGGTCAGGAAGATACCTTGGTGGAGGACATGGCAACCCACTCAAAGTATTTCTAGACTCTTGTTCCTTGAGCTCTTGGCTGGCATTCTACCCAGGGATCCGACTTTGATCTGATGTCTTGCTTTGTAATTCTGATTTAATTGCTCTGCTTTCAAAATATGCCATATTCTCAAAAATATGAATCCATAACTAGTTTATTAACTTGATGAATGATAAACATTGATCAAATTCCTGTTATTGAGCTGAATTGAATGTGGTATAAATGGCTGGCCTTGACTTTGGAGCTGAATTGAATGTGGTATAAATGGGAGACCTTGACTTTGACATCACTGTGTCCTAATGACCTACTATATAGTTAGAACCTTCAGAACTTTTCTTCAGAGGTGAGAAGTGGAGAGGTCAGTTTTGGCTAGCAGACTCTTTTATATGGCTTAGAATTTAGATTAAGAATCACGAGTCACCAACTTCTAAAAATAGAAAACTATCTCAAAAATTTCCAGCTTTCTGACTTCTCTTAAATATCAGACCATATAGTGGCACTGGGCACTTCAGGGCAAAAATAGCAATGACTGAGAAGCAGCTTGTTTCTTTAGGAGGGCAATCTGTGTTCAGTGTACCAGGGTCCCCACCTGTACCACTTCATTTATTTATGTCATCTGTGTGGCCCCTGTAGGACCTGAGTTTGTGACCCTTGAAACATTCACAGAAATAACCTAATTAAATCCATTCTCATAACCAGTTAGTCATGGATGAAATCATGAACAGATGGTTTAAGGTGAACATATGTTGTTGATCTGTTTCTCTTACTTCATTAACTGTTTTGCCAGCATTTTAAACCGTCTAATTATATGTCACAAACTATAACTGGAGCAGCAGTTTACAAGGGGATAATCTAGGGTTTGGCTGAACTTTTATTTTTAAATTTCAAATGACAGCTGCTTTGAGGTTTGATCTGCAGTTCAAAGTAGAATTTTAACAGCTTAGTATTATAATATAGGTGAGTCTTAGGCATGTTCCAAATGCCATACTTGACACATTGTTGTGATGTCATAGGAAAAATGTCATAGGAAATGACATCATAGGAAATGACATCTTGTGATATCATAGGAAAGCACCACTGATGTGGGGTTTTTACAACATACAGTTACACAGAATAAAACACCTGCCATGAAATGTCACCATGAGTGATATATTAGAGGCAGACAAAGACCTTAGAGACATGCTGTTAGCCCTGTGAAGCTTCCAGAGTTCTCTGAAGGCTTCACAAACTCTTTCCCTCATTCTCCATGCCCAAGAGAAGGAAAGTTGCTATGGATAAACCTAAGATGAGGGAAAAAATGGAGACATATTAATAGAAGGGGGTCATCTTAGCACAAGATTATAAATAATATTGTTTGGGAACTAAGCTTTTCTCTTTTGGGAGGGTCCTTTTTTGGGCAGGGCTGCATAGTTGCTTTGCAATGCTGTGTTAGTTTCTGCTATGCCACCAAGTACATCAGCTATACGTGTACATATATCCCCTACCTTTTGGAACCCCTTCCCTCTCCCCCATCCTACCTTTCCAGGTCACTGTAGAGTGCCAGCGAGCTCCCTGTGCTATGCAGCTGCTTCCCGCTAGCTATATGTTTTACACATGGCAGTACAAATACATCAATCCACACCCCCCAATTCATCCTCACTCCCTCTTCCCCATTTCCACATGACTGGTCACCACATCTGCATCTCTATTCCTGCCCTGCAAATAGATTCATCTGTACCATTTTTCTAGATTCCACATACATGCATTAATATACAATATTTGTTTCTCTTTTTATCTTTTTAATTTCTAGAGTTCCCTTTTCCTCAGATCAGAGGGTTAGTATCTGGAGGCCTGGGATTAAGTTGTGGGTGTACAGAAAGGTGGCCCATGTTTGGTATATTTCAGTGAAGGCTGTCAATCAGAAGCATAAATTTTAACTACATGATTCCATATGGCCTAGACTAGGTCACTAAGCCAGAAGGTCCTCATATAGAGATTTAAGGTTAAAGTATTTCTATGTCTGTGCAAACAGAGGACCTTACAAGTGTGGCTATGGCCATGGTGGGTGACTGGTCAAAGAACTGGGGACCTTGGGTTCAAAGACAGATATTACCTTGACATTACTAGTAGAAGCCTTCTCATATATCTGGCTTTGAGCCTAGTCATCTTCAACCCACTGTCCAATTCATCATCCACTAGGCCATATAGACAGTGGTTTAGTGTCTTAGAGAGAGTCAACAGAGCAAATGTCTCTTAGCATTCCATTTGAGAAATAGACAACCATCTCCTACACAACAAGTGATTCAAGTTCACTCTTGGGACCTGTAACCTGGTGAGCTACTGAATCAATAACATACCATGTATGAAAATGATCAAAATCATCATGGATAAGCATGGCGATGAAGATCCCAAAATTTAGTCTAGCATTTCTCACTTGCCTGGAGTCAGAATGAATCTAGTGCAATTACAAAAGGATGGATAAAAATAACAGCGACGGTAGTCACAGGGAAATGATGAATGCGTAGGGAGAGGGAAGTTACTTTTTCTTCTTGATGAATTCACAGACAAAGTACATGGTAAGATGGCACTCGGTGTCATTCCATCTGCCTGAGCTCAGCATCTCCACACAGTCCTCGTGGCCATAGGGGTCGCTGGGCTCACCCTCCTTCCAGTTGCTGTAGTTCCGCAGGGGAGTGTTGTCAGTGAACACATACTGACCCTCCCTCTCAAGGTCGTTCACCCCGATGAACACCCGGAAGAAGCCACTCTTGGCGACGTAGTCAGCCAGCAGCGTGTTGGCAGCTTCGTCCTTGGGCATGGCTAGCATGCCACCCCGGATGCGGCAGTGGGTCAGGGATTCCCTGTAGTTCTTCTCCTCCTGCACGATGTAGTAGAATTTCTCTTCGGTTTCCCTAATCCCTGCTATGACTTCGCAGTGAGGAAAAGAAGAACGTGATTATCTGTCTCAAACAGAGAAAAGCTGAGTATGTAATGTTGCTAGATTTAAATTAATTTATTCAAGATTTAACAATTCTCTTGCCTATCACGAGGTAGGCACTGCTTCTGTGTTTTGCCCGCCTTTGTAGTTGTCTGATGGAGAACCAACTCCTGTCATTGGTCCTCCCCTGTCTTTTCCTCCTTTACTTCCCACACAACGTGAAGCAGAGAGCTGTTTGGACAAAGATGTATTATATGAACTGTCACCCAGCTCATCTCAGACAATCTTTCCCCCCCTTGTTTATGCTTTTGCCACCCTTACAGTTCCATGAACATGCCCTTCTCTCTTCCCCTTCTATGCCTTTCATGCCTGGAAAGTCTTCTTAGCGCTTCATCTGGCAAACTCCTACCCATCCTTTAGATTTTAGTCAAAATGCTTTCTTCTATAAGAGCCTTTCCAATGCCCCTGGACAGAGACAGGGGCTATTGTGCTTTCTCCCTTATGTTCCATGGACCCCTTCACTTCATAGCACTCAACACATTTTAGCCTAATTGTGTATCTCTTAAGCTTGTGAACATCCTAAGGCCCATGACCATGTCCTTGTCACTCTGGCGTCTCAGTGCCTGCAACAGTGCGGGGTAGTGGTAAAGGCTTATTGGACTGATACAGAAACAATACAGAATCTCATCCACTTCTGGCCAGATTTCTAGATTGTAAATATATGTATCAATTGAGATGGTCTATACTTCACTTCTGGACTGCAAGGAGATCAAATCAGTCAATCCTAAAGGAAATCAATCCTGAATATTCATTGGAAAGACTGATGCTGAAGCTGAAGCTCCAATAGTTTGACCACCTGATGTGAAGAGCCGACTCATTTGAAAAGACCCTGATGATGGGAAAGATTGAAGGCAAGAGGAGAAGAGGGCCATAGAGAATGAGATGGTTGGATGACATCAGTGAATCCATGGACATGAGTTTGAGCAAGCTCCGGGAGACAGTGAAGGACAGGGAAGACTGGTGTGCTGCAGTCCATGGGGTCGCAAGGAATTGGACAGGATTTAGCAAACTGAACAACAACACATACTTCACTTCGGGTACATAAAGTAGATTGAGCTTCTGAGTAAGATTCAGGACGGAATTAGGAAGTCAGTATCATCCCAAGATCATGATACGCTATATATATTTAGGGCTTTGTGGTCCAAACACACAAACATACACACATATATATGTATATATACACTTCAGGGCCTATAAGTTAAAATTTACAAATAAAACTATGAGTAGTCAAATGTTAAGAACTATGGCACTATGTTAAACCTCTGGAGTTTGGTTTGTTCATTGGGGTCGAAGTCAGGTCAGAGGCAGCATTTGTACAGGTTATAACAAGAGTTATAACTGAGGGTTAATTAAGATCAAACATTTCCTATGCCTCTAGTATTACAAGATGAGGATGGACACAAGATAGCATTTGTGTGCCTCTACTAGTGTAAATAAATATGACTGGATTATAATATTTCTGTAGCATTGTATGGGAAACCCCGAATGAACTTTTCGGTCAACCCAATAAATAAAAGTACAACAATGTGAAAGCAATTGTGACAGCAACTAGAACAGCTCCCTGATTCATACTGTCTCAGGAGAGAGCACATAAGCCCCACTTTAAAGGTTTCACTGCTAACCACCCTGGGGAAATACGAGAGAAAACAAAAATGGCTAACACAGACTATTGCACAGTTTAGAGAAATGCATAATGTTCTCATTGATTTGCACTGAGGGTAGAGGAGTCAGTCAAACTTGTATTCAAATCCTTCCTCCACTGCTCATTAGCGTATATCTATGGGCAAGGTAATCTCTCTAAACTTCAGTCTAATCATAACAATTAGTATTATTGCAAGTAAGCAACAAAGCAACTCCTGTTTTCATTAATATTTTTATCTTCTAAGATGCTGGTTGTTTGGCTCTTGTCTCTTTTTTTTTAAGGCCCAACTAGTCAAATTCTGCCTTTTCTCCGTTTCCCTCTCTCACTAAAATCCCCTTTTCTACCTATAGGAATGCACATATGTATGTCCACAGGACCTGAAGTGTACTAAGTGGATAATCAGGATTTTAAGAGATCTCTAACCTGGTGACTCTATCTCAATAATCTTTGCCCAAGCTAAGTTAGTTCCTGCTAGAGATATTAGAATTGCAGTGGTTTGTTGGTTTTTGTTTCTTTAAGAAAGAGATTACTTTATTTTTAAATTTGTATTTATTTATTTATTTTGGTCACGTGACATTCAAGATCTTGGTTCCTCAACTGGAGATCGAAACCATGCCCCCTGCAATGGAAGGGCAGAGCCCTAACCACTGGACAGCCAGGAAAGTCCCAGAATCGCCATGTTGAAAGAGATAAATCCATGGATAAATACAAAGAAACAACAAAGCAAACGAGAGTAGACTCACCGTTCTTGACAAACTTCATCGAAGCCTTAAGGCGAGCCACACTGATGTCTAGCTGTCCAACAACTTTTCGGTATCTTCCACAATCACAGACAGTACCTTTGAAATGACAAAGCCTCAATTCATGTTGATGCCAGTGAAGAATGGATAAGAAGGGCAACTGCTCTCTTCCCAATATTTACAGCCTTTTCTAGTCTAGCGATGTCTTTCTGTGAATGGCCATGTTTTTCATCTTTCATTAAAGACAAGGTTTCCAATATTCAGGAATTCAGAATATATCTTTTACAATATTTTGAAAGAGTTAAAACAGAGTTCTAAACCAGTTTTTTTTATTTAAAGAACAGTAAGTATGGCAAACCACTGCTCACATATTGTGAACCATTTGGCATTTCTGTTGAACACAGAACATACCTCTACAGTCTCAGAATAAAATCTTTACAGCATTTTAAAAACACATTTCTAGTTTTCTCTTGTGTTACTGTATTGTTTGTTGGTGCACATAACTCTTCCAAGATGGGAGAAGCCTTTCATGATGACATTAATATTAATTCTGATTATCCATTTGGAGTATAGCTTAACATTCTGAGGACTAAGTTAAATCACGTAAATAGATTCATCTTATAATTTTAAGAGCAAGTTGTTGCATTTGTGGATTAACTATGATTTTAATTTCTGCCACTAATTCCCCTTCACTCATTTACCTTGTCAATCACCTACTGATAATGTGGCAGAGAAAAAAGAGTAAGGAAAATGATGTAAAGTTCAAATGATTTTTTTTTCGTATTTAATGGATGCTTCATGTCAATACTTCCATTTGCTTTTTTCTCCGATGGTTGAAAAGAAAAATGAATTTTACTAACCAAAGGGAGAAAAAGTTCTGTGGCTTTATTCATCCGTATTCACAGTTAAATATAAGGGATTTAAAACAGCTCTTATTTAATTAGGCTTCTCTACATCTTTATGGATAGGGGCTTCCCAGGTGGCTCAGTGGTAGAGAATCCACTTGCCAATGCAGGAGATGCAAGAGATGCAGGTCTGATCCCCTGCGTTGGGAAGATCCCCTGGAGGAGGAAATGGCAACCCACTCCAGTATTCTTGCTGGAAAAATCCCATGGACAGAGAAGTTTGGCAGGCTACAGTCCATGGGGTCACAAAGAGTCGGATACAACTGAGCAACTAAGAACACACACACACTCACACCTTTATGGATAGAAATAATTGAAGCTCACTAGCAATGAGCTACCCACTCCAGTGTTCTTGCCTGGAGAATCCCAGGGACAGCGGAGACTGGTGGGCTGCCGTCTATGGGGTTGCACGGAGTCGGACACGACTGAAGCGACTTAGCAGCAACAGCAGCAGCAGGAATGAGCTACTTTCTTTCCCTGCATCAAGCACTGGGAAGAGTCCTCTTTTCAGTATCAGGGAGAGGCTCCCAGGCCACTGATGCATGTTCTGTGACCACCAGGACTCGCTTCATCAGGCCAGTTTGCTGGTGACAAAATGCTTGGCCAACGTTTGGTTGAGACTCTGGTGAAAGGCTGAGTCTATTGCTGGTCCTATTGTTGAGGCCCTTGTGGATTTTCCTCTTGGTCTAGGAGGATGAGGGCTGCTTCCTGATGTACTAGATTTGCTACCTCAAGCAAGCAAGGCAGAGGTGGAATGAATCACCTTCCTTCCACCCGTTTCATAGGGCCTGAAAAGTCACCACTTGAGAGAGAGGAGAATTTCCTTCCCTCCTTTCCTCTGGCCCAAGGAAAAGGAGGCTAATCACACTGAACAGACTATTGTTCTTCTATTAAATACATTTATTTTTGAGACAAATAGTTTTGTAATGATGCTAAAAATTAAAAAAAAAGCAACCTGAATATCTGTCAACAGAGGAATGGATAAAGAAGATGTGGCTGATTCATTTTGCTGTATAGTAGAAACTAACACAACATTGTAAAGCAACCACACTACAATAAAAATTAATTTTAAAAAGAAAAAAATGAGCATATTATACCTGCTTTGCCTTTTCCCCCAGGTATTCCAGGCAAACCCTTTTCCCCTTTGTCACCTGAAGAAAAACAATAGCCATGAAAAGAACAACTAAATAAAATAGTACTATTCATGAGTAGAATTAAATGCATAAAATATAATGAAATAGAATTATATCAGGCAGACAACATATTACACACCTAAAATAAGAAGAAAGAGGTTTTAAACTTCATTTGTAATATCTCCAAATAATATTTACTAATATTATAAACATAATTTGGTTTCGAGTTGGCTGCACAGGTACAACTAATCAAACAAGTCAATTAGATGGAACAAGTTACTTAGATGGAATATAGAATTCCAGCTGGATGTATAAACATTTAATTTTGTGTCATTTATCCCACTAACATGTTTTTATAATGTGGCCTTCTCGGCAAAGATAATACAATATTCTGCATGTTTTTAATTTTTAAAGTTCTGTTGCTTTACATATCTGAATCAATTGATTAGCATAACACAGTGTCTGTGTATTTATTATATTATGCCCCCAAGTTCTTCCATGTGGCTTTGCCCTTGGATTTTCAAAAACGTATATTGTGCTTTTTCAATTTAATTGAACAAATACATACTATTTACTTACTCTATGCAAGACAAAACATTTGCTTGGTACTTTGAAAAGATACAGAGAGAGACAAGATTAAACTTTTGGCTTGAAAGAGTTTATGCTTTTTGGAAGAGATGTGATGTATGCAAATATTGATAAAATAAAGTTGTGTCAAAAATATTATTCTGAAATATCAATCTTGATAATTTTCCTTTCTGCTCTTTTTTGTATGTGACCTTTTTCTTAGTCAGAGACATCAACAAAATAAATTTGAGAATCAGAATTGTTAAAGCACAGAGGAAAAAAAGCTGACTTTTTTTCAACTTCAAAATAGGCCCTTGAAGTCCACATCAGACACAATAATTGAAAGAAAAAGCTTTTGATTTATAAGAGGAAATGTTTGGCTGAACTTTGGGGGAATCAAAAGAGAAGATCCCGATAGAAGTAAAATAGAGCTTATGCTTCAATGGAGATCTGGAAAAAGAATAAGAAAAAATTCAGGGGGATAAATACAGGATGACGGTCATACAGGCTAAAGAAGAGTATGAGGTTTACTCTTGTAGGACAATGATATGGCCAGGGATTGGGTAAATAACAGAGGGGACAATGTAAGGGGGAATGGAGTCAGCATTGAGGTTCTGCCTAATTCTTTCCTTTCCCAACAAATAGGGAAAACCCAAAGGATTCCCCATATTGCCTGTTCATTAGCTATTCTGTCTTTGCTGATCACTTTTCATTGAGAGTCCTGTATGTGTTGATCATTGATCATCCAGAAATCCATGCCGATCAGGGCCCCAAGGATTTGCTGAGCCTTTCCTAATTGACCCACATGGACACTTTTCTTTACAGTGATGCCAGACCTTCATGAGCTCCCCAGATAAAAGGAGGGGGCTCCTTGAAACTCTGAATGTAATTTGAGTATGCAGTGGAATGTGTCTGAACCTTGTGCTTAGATGAAATGAGACAATGTTGAAATCTATGACAACGGAATGTGATAAATATTGTAAGAGATACCATGAACAGAGATAACATACTCTGTCCAATGTTAGAGGGAGCTGGCAGAGATGGTGCTCCAGCTGGAAGAATGAAGGAAGGCTCTCCTGAGGAGATGGTGCTGGAGTTTCAGCAGATGGAGGTGGGAGCCAGGTAGTAAACCCCAAAGAGCAGAGGTGTAGTTGAGAAAGAAGCATAAAAGTATGCCTAACATCCTGATAAGGAAGATTGATCTGGACACATCTGATCTCTGTCCTGAAAACTCCTCATTTCCCTTATGTATAAACTGGAAAAGATAAGGCTAGATTTGAGAAAATGTTAAGGGAAGAAAGGGAATATATGTTTGCTGAGTGCCAATTATTTGTCAAGTATTGTTTGGATACTTTAGATGTATTGTCATATGAAATCCAATGAGATAGGTGCTATCATTATTTTTATTCTAACAACTGAAGAAATTGAGAGTCAGGGAGGCAAAATAAATGACTCAAGGACATCCAACAATTCAATAGCAGTGCTGCTATTAAAACCCAACCAACTTCTGACTCTCCAGTTTGTGGTTCAGTTCAGTTCAGTCACTCAGTCATGTCCCGACTCTTTGCGACCCCATGAACCACAGCACGCCAGGCCTCCCTGTCCATCGCCAGCTCCCAAAGTTCACCCAAACCCATGTCCATCGAGTCAGTGAGGCCATCCAACCATCTCATCCTCTGTCATCCCCTTCTCCTCCTGCCCTCAATCTTTCCCAGCATCAGGGTCTTTTCCAATGAGTCAGCTCTTCGCATGAG
Organism: Odocoileus virginianus; assembly: GCF_023699985.2. Lineage (NCBI taxonomy): Eukaryota > Metazoa > Chordata > Mammalia > Artiodactyla > Cervidae > Odocoileus > Odocoileus virginianus. The sequence goes on from NC_069688.1 coordinate 31,861,773, forward strand.
GTGTACAAAGTATTGGAGTTTCAGCTTCAGCATCAGTCCTTCCAATGAACACCCAGGACTGATCTCCTTTAGGATGGACTGGTTGGATCTCCTTGCAGTCCAAAGGACTCTCAAGAGTCTTCTCCAACACCACAGTTCAAAAGCATCAATTCTTTGGCACTCAGCCTTCTTAATAGTCCAACTCTCACATCCATACATGATTACTGGAAAAACCATAGCCTTGACTAGACGGACCTTTCTTGGCAAAGTAATGTCTCTGCTTTTTAATATGCTGTCTACGTTGGTCATAACTTTCCTTCCAAGGAGTAAGTGTCTTTTAATTTCATGGCTGCAATCACCATCTGCAGTGATTTTGGAGCCCAGAAAAATAAAGTCAGCCACTGTTTCCACTGTTTCCCCATCTATTTGCCATGAAGTGATGGACCAGATGCCATGATCTTAGCTTTCTAAATGTTGAGCTTTAAGCCAACTTTTTCACTTTCCTCTTTCATTTTCATCAAGAGGCTCTTTAGTTCTTCTTCACTTTCTGCCATAAGGGTGGTGTCATCTGCATAACTGAGGTTATTGACATTTCTCCCGGCAATCTTGATTCCAGCTTGTGCTTCCTCCAGCCCAGCATTTCTCATGATGTACTCTGCATATAAGTTAAATAAGCAGGGTGACAATATACAGCCTTGACATACTCCTTTTCCTATTTGGAACCAGTCGGTTGTTCCATGTCCAGTTCTAACTGTTGCTTCCTGACCTGCATACAGGTTTCTCAAGAGGCAGGGCAGGTGGTCTGCCCATTTCTTTAAGAACTTTCCACAGTTTATTGTGATCCACACAGTCAAAGGCTTTGGCATAGTCAATAAAGCAGAAGTAGATGTTTTTCTGGAACTCTCTTGCTTTTTCGATGATCCAGCAGATGTTGGCAATTTGACCTCTGGTTCCTCTGCCTTTTCTAAAACCAGCTTGAACATCATGTATTGCTGAAGCTAGTTTGTGGTACTTTTCAAATAATTTAATGAACAGTATATTGAAGGGAAGCAAAGTCTTCAAAAAGAGCTATGTTGAAAGTAATATAAACCTTATCATCACCAAAAACAATATGAACTTGAAAGATCATATGAATCTAGTTTCATATTTTAATTTAAAAATAGTTTATTTTCTTTATATGTGAATCTCTTTCAATTCAACATGAGTTGAAAACTGATTCTCATTCTGCTGTGATCCTAGTTCTGGTCTAAGTCCAATAATAAATATTTAAAAAGTATACATAAAGTATTTGCTTTAGAAAATTATAGGCTTTTGGAGAACTTTACTGGTAGTCCAGTGGTTGGGACTCCATGCTTTCACTGCTGAAGATGCTGATTCAATCCCTAGGTGAGGAAGTAGGATCTTCCTACAGCTTGCAGCTGTGCAGCATGGCCAAAATGTTAGGTTTTTAAGGAAAACAAAGTGCATAAGAGACCAAGGAGATGAGGCACTAGCACTATTACTCCCTAACAGAGAGAAATCAAAGAAACGCCTGGTAGGTATTCAGAGAAGGCAAAGATGACTGTGGATCAGAGTAGCAAAGGAAGGCTTCTTTGAAGCAGCAGATTTTAACTGGATATTAACAATGTGGAGAATAGATTCTTGAATTGATACATGGATTTTTTTCTGAGAAGATGTAAGCACTGTGACTACTTTCCAGTATTTTGACATGAATTCCTTTCTGTTTTTTAACAGATGGGAAAGTCAAAACAGTATGATGGAGTGAAAAACCACAGAAGTCTGAACAACCAGGGTTTGAATGCTGACTCTGCATCTTACTAGTTAAACATGGACCAGTTACTTAATTCCTTTACATTTCCATTTCTTCATTTTTAAAGTGGAATGATGGTGCCTAAAGTCATAAGAAGGATAAATTAGACAATGTCATGGGATTAGGTCTGTGCTTGACTTGTGGAGGGTCTTTAACCAGTGTTTGCTTCCGCACACTAAATCAGAGTTACAGTAAAGGAAAGCATGCCAAGTAGTTAGCCAATTCATGGTGGATGTGAGCTCATTGTGTCTATTTCCCCAAAATGAAATCTGGTTTAAAGCCACACATAAAAATTAATAAGTAAGAACACCTCTGTATTAACTGTCTTAAGGTTGAAGAATCACAGGCTGCATTTAAACAAACAAAACACCATAATACTTTCATTGTAAAAGGATTATCAACCTTAAATAAAAGCATCTATTTTGCTATGAGATTGAATTTACCTATAGTAAATCAACCTTTCCTATTCCTGAAATGAAATATTGACATCCAGAAATCCACCTTCTCCATTCAACATTAAGGTCAGCCCAGAAAGTTGAGATTAATCTGAGTCAGCGAAAAATTTAGAAGGACCAGGGACAAAATGAGGACAATAAATTTCAAAGTACAGTTTAAAAATGAAATTAATCCAGGTGAGCCAGAACACTGAACCTCCATTTTCAAAAATATTCCAGTACATGCTCATAAATTTTCAAGGCATGTCTCTGGACGAGAAAAACACTTAGCCAGTGTTGAAAACTGATGTTAGGGGAAAGTAGTAGCTAACAAAAATAAAGAGTAGAAAAGAGAGTCACATCATAGGAAATGACATATATCATTTATTTTTCATTCTTAATGCAATAAACATTTAGAAAATTTCTCCTTTATAGTAGACATTGGAAAAAAATGATTAAAAAGCAGAATTCCCCAAATACAACTTCTCTGTATTTAAACAAATAGATCTGATATAGCCTCCATTCATTTCCTCCAGAAATTCATAGCCTATTGAATGACACAGACAAGTTAATAAGGCATAGTGATAATAATAAAGTGATAGGTGTGCACTAGGTGCATATGCATAAGAGTTTGAATAAGGAATTGGCCTGAAGGAAATAAGGTTAGTTAACCCTATCCATTCCAGACTGCTACTTCTCCAATATTTGGAACTTCATCCATTTTTGAGGCTCAGAAAAATCATAGCACAGTTTTTGACCTTCCCCCGGTCTCTGCTGTTTACCATCCTCTCTTCAAGAGCTATCTAGTCTTGTTCTATGGAAGGGTTAAGACTTGGCTCTACGTCATGAACTTCAACTCTCCTGGTTGGAGTCTTACCTAGATGTGACACATCTAAATCTAGGAAAGTTCAACATCTAGAATAATTCACTGAAAAATGAAGGTCTTGAATTCTGGATGTGTTCATCGCAATAACGTAGTCTCCCCCTCCACGTCTGCTCATCTCTAGGGCAATACTTGAGATCTTAACCTTATATAATGTGATTGCATCTCAGAAATCTTGAAGTCCAACATCCCACACTCTAGTTACACATTTCCATCCCTTAACCATTTGTTAAGCGAAGCTGATATAACCAGAGGCAGATTTATGATGACTTTATCCAAAGCTTATACAATTTGAGGAGACTTTTTAAAAAAATACCAAATTCCAAATTGAAAAGTACTTATAAAAATGAACACATTATAAGAAAAGATTTTGGATCATTTTTATTATCATTATTCTAAATTCTTTTTCAGGTAGATTCCCTATCTCCTCCTCTTTTGTTTGGCTTGGCAGGCATTTTTCATGTTCCTTTACCTGTTGGGTAATTCTCTGCCTTTTCATCTTGTTTAGATTGCTGTGTTTGGAGTGGCCTTTCTGTATTCTGGTGGTCTGTGGTTCCTTTTTATTGTGGAGGTTTCTCCCAGTGGGTGGGGTTGGATGATTGGCTTGTCAAGGTAAAACTAAATGGCTAAATTTTAAAAGTAGTCAAGGGCCACAATACAAAATTCACTTAAAAATGTAACATTTTAATTAATAAATGAATTTTGTGCATCTATAATTGTTCTTTTCATATAGTATGTGCTGTGTATGTTTGGCTGCATTCATATTCATCTAATTGACCTAGCAATATTTATTGATAGGTGTCTCATTTCCCTTTTCAAAATATCATCTTTGCCTAACTCAAGTTTGGGGTCTGTTTATGCATCGTTTATTTCTTTCCACTGGTCTATTTGTCTCTGCGCTAAATCAACACTATCTTAATTGTTTAGCTTTATAATAAATGCTTAAATTTATTAAACATTAATTTATAACATTTATTTGATTTAAGTCTTTCACTTTTGTTTTTATTTTTCAAGATACTCTTTGGGTATCCATGTTCATTTTCATTTCCATATAAATTTTGAATTAGCTTATCAGATACCAAGAGAACTACTTGTGGGATGTTAATTGAGAGAAGGCTGAAACTATAGATCAATTTGGGACATCTTAACAGTATTAATTATCCTAAAAATATTGAGTCTCCCAATCTATGCATGTAGCTTTACTTCCATCTCCTTAGATAATCTTTAATTTCTCTCCTTATAATCATGTAGTGTTTGTTGTAGAGAGCTTATACATCTTTTGTTAGATTTATTTCTAGATATTTGCTATCATAAAGGGAATCGTTTTAATTTCAGTTTTTAAAATTGTTTCTAGTACTTAGAAACAAAAATTGATTTTTGTAAGTTAAAGCTCTGCCTGCATGTTTAGTCATGTCTGACTCCCACCGGGCTCCTCTGTCCCTGGGATCCTCCAAGCAAGGATACTGGAGTGGGTTGCGTTGCCCTCCTCCAGGGGATCTTTTTCACCAGGGATTGAACCTGCATCTCCTTCAGCTCCTGCATTGGCAGGCAGATTCTTACCATTGCGCCACCTGGGAAGCCCCTTGTTAAGCTATCTTTAAAAAAACAATACAAATAGCTTGTCTATAGATTCTTTTGAATTTTCTGGGTATGTTACAAGATTAGGAAATAATCACCATCTTATTTCTCCATTTCCAAGTATTGTGATTCTTATCTCTTATTCTGGCATTTTTGCTCTGGCTAGAACGTCGTCTATAATGTTGACTAGACTTGGTGATGAGGGCTATACTTATCTCATTTCCATTATCAGGAGAGCTGTGTTCAATATTTCATTACCAAGTATGATTTTTAAGTAAGTTTTCATTGATGCTATTCCTTTTCATATTAAACATTCCCTTTGATTTTCAGTTTGCTAAGATTTTTTTTTTTAACATGAATGGGCGTGTGTTTGACTATTTTATTCAGAATTTCATAAGTTCTAACTGGAGGTTTTTATTTTTGATATGAAAAATAAGAGTCCCATTTCCTGGGCCACTCATCTCTGGCAGACTTTGAACACCAACTAAGTCTGAGCAACTTTCTGCTCATGTCTCTTAGTCCTTTAATGCTGCCTCACATGTGAATCTGTAAATGAGGAAAAATGGATCAGGATGTAAAGCCTACCATAGTGTGGTCCCCTTCTTCTCCAGATCACAGTCCCTAAAGTCTTTTCACTTTGGTTGCCCTCTCATGACTTCAAATATGTTTGTTTGTTTGTTTTTGACTCAACTAGTCATTCTTAGCAGAAGGATTCATGCAGGTGAATCTCTCATAGCCTGTAGCATAAATCTGAATTTTGTCTTTGTTATAAACAATGTAAGTGATTTTTCTCACCTTCACAACTTGTTATTGATGGTGTATGTAAATTAAGAATATTGTCAAAATTGAAAATACCTCTGTAAAGTCTTGTTCACATATGAGCTGTTAGATTTGAAATTTTTTCCACCGATGAACTCTGCCTGGTACATTTCATACCCTGTTTCTTTTGCACAACCTACACATTTCTTGGGCTGGATGCCCTGGACATATTCCTATGATGATCTGACCTCTGCCCCTGCACTTTTCCATCATGACTTTGGATACATCTGCACAGTAGGTGGTAGAAGTATTGGTAGAAGTATTGGAAGCTATTCCAACATCAGAATTGTTAGCAGGAACTTAACTGTATGTGGAAGTGATTACAAACTATAGAGATATATTCCACTAAGTCCAAATGAAATATTTCCCCCATTCAAGTTCTTTTTAACTAGCTCCCAAAATACTTGTATCCACTCCAAAAACTGAGACAAGGAGAAGTATGATGGAGGAAAGTTGGATCAGAAGACAGGACTTTTTTTTTTTTTTTTTATGCTGTTATTGTCTTTATTTTGTCCATGAGGGAACTGAAGCACAGATAGATTAAGAAATGTCCACAAGGTCAAATATACACAAGAAAGACCCTGAGTGGACTGAAACCCAATCATTCTGATTTCAAACCTCAAGAGCTTAAATCCTCTGCTGAATGACAGACCAAATAATCCATGGTAGAAGATGTTCATACCTTAATGGATGATCAAGCTTAGGCTGGGAGCACAAAAGAAACGAGGGGTTCAGGAAAAGCTTTATCAAGAAGTTTATTTTTCCATGATTTCAAAGAATGAGTGGTATTTTGACTGACAAAGAGGTGTCTGGGGTAGAAAACTGTCTGAGTAAAGGCAGGGGGCAGGAGAAGACACCTTGACATGTTTGGGAAACAGCAAAAGGAGACAGTCCTCTTAATCCATGCATTGCAGTGGGGACAGTATCACCTCACAGATCAAAAGTCAGTGCAGCAGGGGTGAAAAAAATCTTACTCTTTTAAAATATGTAAAGGAGAAATATACACAAACTACGTAACATGTGGTCCATTGGTGGGAAGTTTTTGGAGACTTGCAACAATTTGAAAAAACTCACAAATAAACTGCGTAGACTAGAAATACCAAAAAAATTAAGAAAAGGGTATGTCATGAATACCTTAAATATATGCGTTAAATAGATAGTAGTCTATTTTATCATTTATACCATAAAATATATACAAATTGATTATAGAAAGTTAATGTTTATCAAAACTTCCATACACAATCACAGACCATACATGGTGCCATTCCCAGTTGTGAGAAATGTAAACAAACGTAATGATGCAGTAGTAAATCATAACTGCATAAATTTAACTGGAGTAAATACTGTACTAAGGTATAGTTTCGTAGCCACCTCCCACTACTCATGTGTTGCAAGTATCTGCTTAAAATACTCCTCTGATGTAATTCATCTCCACTGGAGCAGTTGGTAGGTTCAAGCAAATTGTGTATCCAAGTAAAAAGTGATCATTCTGCACCTTCAAACCAATAGTACAATGTCTGTATGAATTGCTAAATATCAGAAGCAGTAAGAACTGGCTACCATTGTGGGGTTTTAGGAAAAGAGGATAAAGAGTGCTGAGATAATAAAGAGAAGGCCACCTCCATAGTGAAGCAGGAATGTGCGGGATCAAAATATGAGTGAAAACAAAAGGATGTAGATATATACACTTCAGATTCCTACTCTGTTAACATATCTCAGACATAGAATTATTATTATTCCACTCCAATTAAAATACAGTATTATACTGTTCTTGGCTACCTTGATTTTTATGAATAATTATTTTCTACAACCGAGTGTGCTTCATGATCATGACACCCATTTTAATCGTATAAAGGATTATAACCAGTAGGTCCCAGGAGACAGTTCTATGTAGAGTTTAACTGAACTTTATGTTTGACTCTGTCCTTGAATTTCAATCGAATTTTGCTCAAGGCCTTTTTGTAAAGACACATTGCTTACATATGGAAGAAACAGCCAAGCTAGGAAGAGAGAACTCGTATTTTAAAAGAAAGAAAAAGGGTCATTTTTGTGATACAGAACATTTCAAAATAGATCAAGGGTAGGTTCCCTCTGCTTTAAATTGCTACTGGAGAATGGTAAAATACAGCTTACCCTTTTTGCCAATGGGCCCAGTCTTGCCAATATTGCCTTGATCTCCTGCATCACCCAGTTCTCCCTTAACTCCTGAAAAGAAAAATGTGTCATCTTTATATCTTAAGGTTTTATCTTCCTTTTAATGATAAGCCTAATATATGATATTCACTTGAAGGAAATACTTAAAAGTGCATTCTTCTATCTGTGGTATATAATATATATTCTTTGCTATATCACCTATTTTAATAGCATTATAATGTATGCACTAAAATTAAAGTGTGGGTGAGTATGACAGTCCTGGTTTGATGATATTAAAATGCTTACAGATGCAATATTTCTAAAGAACTCGAGCAGAGGATGTTTAATCTAAAGGTTAGATAAGGGGCTGAGTGAAAGAATTCCTGTATTTTGTTCTGATTCTATTCCTCCTGAGATCCATTTTAGCTTCACTTTGGGATTCTATTTCTTCACTGCCTTAAAACAAGATTTGACTATCTTACCATTTTTTAGAAAGGGAGCGAATGCACAATCATAAAACCAAGTAATCAAAGGGACATCAAAGATTGTTCCACCATATTTTTATTAATATATATATATATATATATAAAATCAGGAATTCCTGAGTTCCTACAAAATTGTTATTAATTTGGGTTTTTAATCTGTGATTATCTAAAAAATATGTATCAGCTGTAAAGCTGTCTATATGTGAGAATAATTCTGCAGTTGACTGTACATATTTCTTCCCAATCCAGGGATCCAACTCACGTCTCTTACATTTCCTGCATTGGCAGGTGAGTTCTTTACCGCCGGCAGCACCAGGGAAGCCTATTTTCAGACTAAGAAGAGTTTAAGTCAGCATTTCTCGAATTGAAGCCTCAAAAGCCTATGAGTCTGCTTCTCTTTAAATTACTGAAGATATAAAAATCAGTGGTCCAGGGCCACCACCTTGCAGCAATTGGCGAGGAATGGTTCTAGCACTCAGGACACACACACATCACAATGCAGAAGCTGTATTTTGTCAAGGTTAAGTCTCGTCTTGTGATTAAAACACTCACAAAAGTCCTTTGTGTTATTCTCATTTTCTTTGCTTGTACCTCTCCCATAAATATCCCACCACTTGCTAGGAGATCTTGGGGAAGAGTGAGTAAATGAATGGGTCAGACAGTTCTTTCTGCTCTTTCTTATCTTCCTCCTCACACCCTAAACCAGAGTTGCTTAGTGTGGCTTCTGAGAAGAGACACAGCAATGAACACAGCGGTGTTTCTAAAACTAATGGTTTCTCAGATATTCCCAGAGACTGCTCTGCTCCAGAATTCCCGGGGTGTTCCTTTTTCATTGGCCCTAACGATGCAGCCTGAGAGCTGTGTCCCAGTCTTGCTGACAAGCAATCTCATGGGAACTCTCTGGGGGTGGCTAAATTCACATGTGAAACACATTTCATGACTCTTTGGAGCAGAGGGTATTATGAAAGCTGCCAGACTTCCAGGCCAAGTCCTGTATAGAGAAAAGTGTCAAAGTGATGTCGTGTCACCTACCTTTCGGCCCCATGCGTCCCACTTTGCCAAGCTTTCCCTCCTCTCCTGGATCTCCTTTTTCACCATCATCTCCTTTTGAAATGAAAAATGAATGAGTGGAGCAGCTCAAATAGTAATATAAGGACAGACTCCCCAGGAGAAACTGAACGTGGTTAGAATTCATCCCTCAGCTCAGTGCTTGCCTTACAGTCTCAAGGTGATTATGCCTAATAGGCACACGTGAACTAAACACTCAAAGAAAGAGAAGAGACTCCCATTAACCTTTTTCTTTCACTTTTCCCTTGTTGGAGGAGGAGGTAATCAAGAGGATGTGACTGTTGGTTGACCAGCAAGCTAGACCCTAGCTCCTCACCTTCTCCCCTGTCCGTGGAATGTACATTCCAGCCTGTTTGCATAGCTCAAGCCATTTCAAGGATGCAGCCTTGAGACAATAACATGTCGAAACCACCTAGGCTGAAAATATGACTGAGCCCAGTTAAGGCATCTATGTAAATAAACCTTTAAGATTCTGGTGGGTGAGTGCAGAGATCTACTTGTCTTAAGCTGCTCAAGACGAATCTTGAAACTTCCATTGTTTATGAAACATTCCACCTACCAATTTGGAGTGGCCTGCCTTTCTTTTTCACCCCTTGCCCTCTGTGTATGGGGACAGGTTCAGATTTCACTAAGGAAATTCCCCAAATTGCAAACCAACACACATCCAACTTGGTATTTAAAGAAATATCCTTTTTGGTAAAACCCTGAGAAGTTTGCTTGGCCTCCTGACGAATCTTTATTCTTGCTGAAGAATCTGGCAAATTCTGGAAGCATGTGCATGTATATACATCCATATACATGCATATCAATGTATTATATATATAAATATATATATTAAGTATACATAAATTTTATAATATGTGTGTATGTTTCCACGCTCAGCTGTGTCCATCTGGAAAGCCCGTATATATTTATTGCTCTCTGACCTGAGAATCAAAGATGCTTGAGAATCCCAAAATCATAGGCATGGACCTAGAAGGTAAGAACAGAAAACTAGCTAGGAGTGGGGAACAGCTGCAAAGCGGGTCAGTGTGAACAGTGACTATCCTAGTCATAGGTGGGTCTAGCTCTAGCAGTTCACCAGTCAACAAGGACTGAATGAGTGGTTTGATGGAAGGTGTCCTAAACTGTGACCCAGGAATCCTGACTTTACGTTGTGTTAGTCACTGATGGGCTAAGCAGATTTGCAAAAGTCAGTGATTGAGTTTATTGTCTTTGGTGTGAGATCAATCTGGAGTTTCTCAGCTCTAGTATTCAGTATCTGGAGAAAGTTGAATATGTGACTTCATTTTATGAGCCTCATTTTTGTCTTCTATAAATGGAACTAATAACATCTAGCAAAGAAGGCTCCTGAGAAATTTAAGTAAGATACTATGTGTAAAAGAAGGGCTTCCCTGGTAGTCAACAGTAAAGAATCTGTCTGCCAATTCAGGAAATGCAGGTTAGATCCCTGGGTTGGGAAGATCCCCTGGAGAAGGGAATGGCCACCCACTCCAGTACTCTTGCCTGGAAAATCCCATGGACAGAGGAACCTGGTGGGCTATCGTCCATGGGGCTGAAAAAGAGTCAGACACAATTTAGCAGCTAAACAACAAAAATGCATAAAAGACTGAAACATTGCATACAGCTGAAACTAACACAACATTGTTAATCAACTATACTCCAGCATATACTAAAAACTTTTTAAAAAGACCCAGAATGTAATTGATGCTTAGCAGTGGTGGTGGCTTTTGTTCTTCTCTTTATACTTCAGTTTCCCCACCCTTCAAGTGGAGATAATCACCATCCTCCCCAACTCTCCCAGTGTATTAGGATCAACAAGGAAGGTATGTGAATGTGCTTTGAAAATAAAAAGCACAACCCACAATATTATTAAAATCAGCTACCTGCCTTATCACCACAGCAATCTCAGGACAGGAAGGAGTCCTGGACATCTCCAGTGGAAAGTGGTAGATAAGAGACTTCAAAAAATGAAAATAAAATTCCTGGAATTAGATTAGATTAGTGTGGGAGAGAGACTGTTGAGACATTCATTTATCCAGAAAAAGCACAATCAGCCATTCTCTAATTTTTTCTGAGAACAGAATTTTTAAATGAAAGCATAGCAAAGTATGGAACAGGTTAGATTTCCAGATCATGGGACTGGTCAGGCACTGGAACTGAAACTCTAGTATCCCCTTTAGGGGAAGGCTTTCGGAAAAAAATTTACAGGCGATTAGTGTGATCAGGCCAGTGATGTGACGTGGATGAGCTAGATGGCATTTCTCTAGCTAAAGTTATTAGTGAATGTTTATTGAGCAATTATAATGTGTGCCAACACTGTGCTAATGTGCTCATCACAGCAATTTTAGGAGATAGAAAGGATTACTGCTCCATTTTATAGATGGAAAAATTGAGACTCACTGAGATTAAGTTTTTACCCTACTGTCATAGAACTTGTGAGTGGCAGAACTAGGATTCAACAATACAATTCTCTGCCCCTCTGGATCCCTACTAAAAACAATTGTCCCTTCCATTCTAGGATTGTGTGATTTTTAGTAGATTGTGGATTTTATAGAACTTGACGCTGCACCAGATTTTTCAAGGAGAAAAGGGGAAATGCAGAAAGTGAGTTTTTGTTCCTCTTTGAGAAAGAGAGTGGGGAAGACAAAACCAGCTCCATGTCTCAGTGACTTAATTCATAGGGAATGTATCCTTGAGGTAATTTACTCTAAGTGAGATCTGGTTCTGCCACTCATGAGCTGAGGGACCTCTGGAAGCCCTTGACCTTGGACTTTATTTCACTCATTTGTAGAATGTCAGAATAATACCCTTTTCAGAGAGTTTTAGTATAGGTAAAATTAGAAAAATATTTCCTTCAGGAAGCTCTCTCTGACTCTCTCAGGCTGCACTAAATTCTCCTTCTAATTATCTTCATTGTTTAAAATGCCATTTAAATGAAGTTTAAAATAAACTTCATTGTTTATCTGTGCTGTGTGTTTAGCTGTTTATCCTTTATACTCATCTGTGACCTGTGGGATCCCTGGGGTCTTGAGTGAGTTTTCTGCCACCCCCAAAACTTAGCAAAGTGCTTGACTCTGGAGCTTAATAAATAGAATTGAACCGGGTATATTCTATGAGCCATCAAACATTTTACAAATACAATGATAATGTTTATTGAATATTAAGCACCAAAGAGTTCCTAGTCCTGAACCTGCATCCTGTCATTTGAGCTTCACAACAACCTCTGAGATGGATATCTCCCTTTTACAGAAGAGAAAATGAGGTCAAAAAGAGGTTAAATAACTTCCCAAGGTCACATCGATCATAAGTAATAAAGCCAGAATTCAAACCTGGGAAAATGCCTTCAAAACCAATGTTCTGAACAATGTGTATGATTGGGAACAAATTTCTTTTTAACATATCTGGGTCTGGGGATTGTTATTCCGAAACAATGAGGCTTCCCTGATGGCTCAGTGGTGAATACTCCATCTGTCAATGCAGGAGGGAGAAGGAAATGGCAACCCACTCCAGTGTTCTTGCCTGGAGAATCCCAGGGACGGCGGAGCCTGGTGGGCTGCCGTCTATGAGGTCGCACAGAGTCAGACACAACTGAAGCGACTTAGCAGCAGCAGCAGCAATGCAGGAAATGCAGGAGATGCTGGTTCAATTCCTGGGCTGGGAAAATCCCCTGGAGAAGGAAATGGCAACCCACTCCAGTATTCTTGCCTGGAGAATCTCATGGACAGAGGAGCCTGGCAGGCTCTAGTCCCTGCAGTTGCAAAAAAGTTGCGCATGACTTGGTGACTAAACAACAGTTCCACACAGTGGGACCAAAGATGCATATCTGGCTCACCAAAAGGCAAGATCAAACGCAGGCGTGTGTGTGCTTTGGTGAGTCATAAAACCACACTAATACAAATTATTCGTGCCATGATTATTTCTCCTTTCTCCCTTCTTGTAAGCTTTCCCGTTCATTTTCAAGCAAGTACTTAAGTGGAGGCAGCCAGATGAGTGACTTAGTCATCTGCTGCTCCCTGGTGGTTGCTGATAGAGACCTGGGAGGGTGAAAATAGGATTATTATCCTTTTGACCTGTATGCCTGAATCCCAGCCTGGTGGTGAGAGGGCTGCTGGCTGCAATGAAGTAAACAACTTGTCCCCTTGCCCTGAGCCTGGGCCCCAGCTTCATTTGATCTTGGGACTTGTTTTAATGAGAATAGAAGAGAAGCATAAAAGCAAGCTTTGGAAAGGATCCCCACATGGCTCACAGTTGTCTGCTTTTATCCTCTTGGCAATATTTCATTGGATTAGTAGGGCAATTTAGACTTACTTTCCTTCTTTTAAAAATAGCTACTTTGCATTTAAAAATTAAATGAAAAGCTATCAACTGTAATGAACTCATTTCAATTTTACAAAAATGATTTGTCTCAGCCCCCCGCCCCAGGCCACCAGCTTGCTGCGGTAATCTCTCCAGCAGAATCCCAGCAGAGCACACAGTTGAGCAATTTTTCTTAGGTACATTTTTTTTCCCCAACAAGCAAAATGTCTTTTAAAATTAAATTCTAGTTTGAAATGAAATAGCTGAGCCTAGGTCATTACCCCCTGCTCAAAGGAAGTAATTATTAAAAATTAGAGAATTGGTTTTGGAAATACTAAAGAAAATTCACAGGAAGTTTTGTACTTTTTCCACTGCCAGAATAATGTTATGTATGATGGGGGTGGGGAAGGGGGACATTAACAGTCCTTCTCCTGGTTTCAGGATGATTCAAGGGCATTACATTTATTTCTAATATTATTACATCAACTCCACCTCAGATCATCAGGCATTAGATCACAGAGGTTGGGGACCCCTGGTCTAAATGGTCTTATAATCGAACTGGTACCGAATGGTTAATGGGAGCCAATAAGAGAAGATTATCTTTAGATATATATTTTTTGAAGGAGAAGATTAAAGATAATATCAAAGATTATTAGTAAAGAAAATTAAAGATTATCTTTAATTTAAAACCAGGCATGACTTGCTGATTCCCCCAAAGATAGCACTCAGGGATAGTGTAGTGAGATTACAGATCTATGGTGACGTTTTTTTATCACAGCACTCTTTCTTCATTTGAGATTCTAAGGGGCAATTTTCTTCATTTTTTTTTTTTAATGAAAGCAGAAAAAAATGAGCAGGTATGATTTCTAAGAAACATAATTTTTACAATCTTCATGGCCGGGAGGCATGCTATCTGTGGATAAGGGAGATCCTGACCTTGGTCAACCTTGCTTAAGAACAATAAACAATATGTTTCGCCATGATTAGTAAAGAGATGGTGGAAGCACACAGGTTCTCTAAGAGATTTTTCTGAGATGCTTCCCTAACATTACGTCACCTCCTTATGATGAACGTGCATGAAATAAGATCATTCTTATAAACAGCCAATACTTTTCCTAACACATTTAAAATGTTCACAGGGACCTCCCTGCTGGTCCAGTAGTTAAGAATATGCCCTGCAATGCAGGGGATATGGGTTCGATCCTTGGTGGGCAACTAAGATCCCACATGCCACAGAGAAATTAAGCCTGTGCACCACAACTAGAAAATTCATGTGCCACATCGAATATCCTGCTTGCTGCAACAAAGACCTGAATACAGTCAAATAAATAAATAAATACTAAAACATTCACAAGATATTGCTTGTACCTGTCCAGAGGAGGGATATGGTTACAAAAGAAACATGATCAGGAAACTGCATGCCTTCAAGGAGAAAAGCTGTCCCGGGGAGAATCTTACATGAAAGGTAACAGCTTTTGATCAAGGTGAAATTTTCAAGGGACTCAGTCTTAAGAACCATAAGTCTATTCAAGTTGAATGTAGCAGTGGGACCATCATTCAGGTTTCCTCTAGAAGCTTGATGCAATGGATAGAACAGGAGTTTCATAGTCTGTTATGGGCTGAATTGTATCCTTTCTCCAAAATTAAGTCTGAGCACTGAAGAACTGATGCTTTCAAGTTGTGGTCTTGGAGAAGACTCTTGAGTCCCTTGGACTACAAAGAGATCAAACCAGTCAGTCCCAAAGAAAATCAACCCTGAATATTCATTGGCAGGACTGATGCTGAAGCTGAAGCTCTAATATTTTGGCTACCTGATGCAAAGAGCCAACTTATTGGAAAAGACCCTTATGGTGGGAAAAACTGAAGCCAAAAGGAGGGGGCAGCAGAAGATGAGACATCAGCAACTCAGTGCACATGAGTTGAGCAGACTCTGGGAGATGGCAGAGGACAGAAGAGCCTGGCGTGCTGCGGTCCATGGAATCACAAAGAGCTGGACACGGCTTAGAGACCGAACAACAACCATAACCCCAGAATCCGCATGTCCAAGCCCTACACTAGCACTTTAGAATGGGACGCTATTTGGAGATAAGGCCTTTAAAAGGGTGGTTCACTTAAAGCATGGCTTTTAGGGTAGTCAATCCAATCTGACTGGTATCCTTATGAGAAGAGAAACTTGAACACAGAAAGGAATATGAGGGATACTTATGCTTACCCTGACAAGGCCATGTAAGGACACAGTGAGGAGACAACCATCTGTAAGTCAACAAAAGGGGTCTTGGCTAAGAGAGACTAAATCTGCCAACTCTTTGTCCTTGGACTTCCAGTCTCCAGAATGGCAAGACAATAAATTTCTGCTGCTCAAGCCACCCAGTTTGTGGTATTTTGTTATTACAGCCCTAGAAAACTATTAATAAATCACAGTCATGCGGGATCCAGTTTCCTGACCAGGGATGGAAGCACAGAGTCTTAGCCACTGGACCACCAGGGAAGTCCTCGTTCCTCCTTTCTATCTCCCATCTTGATGCTTATTTTTTCTCACATCCATCCTTTCTTTTTCTTCCATTTCTACTGCTATTACTTAACCTCTTCCTGTCCTCATACACTAACCCTTGCAAGTGAGCCCTAAATGGTCTCCACAGTCTTTTATTCACTGGTGATTCCAAGTGCCTACAACTGTGTCTGTTCAATACGTAGTTGTTGAAATACTGGTTTCTTTGACACTGAACTTCAGTTTTTCAAACCACCGTGCAAACTTAATCTTTATAAAATCACATTTTCAATATAAAACTGCCCTATTCAAAACATTTCAGCAGTTCCTCTGTGTTTCTAGGTCAAGTCCAAACTAATTAGTCTAGTGTTTGGACTTTCACAGACTGGCATCAATGGAACTTTCTGGCATTATTTTTTGACACTGACCTGTATAACCTTCTATTCCTGCCCAATGTGTCTGTTCATTGTTCATTAAAATGTCTTTCAATGTGTGTCTCCATTGAAAGGCACATGGCTTTCTCTCTGTTTGAAATTCATCTCCTAGGGAACAGTTATAAAATAAAAGACTTATATGACCATGTGAGAAATTTAAAGTTTTTATATGATAAAAGATGCCACATAAATATATAAAGTTTACCAACAAAAATATGATAGATAAGAAAAAATCAAACACTAAGATATAAAAAATGATTAATACTTTTATCATACAAAAAGTTTTTGCAAATCACTTCCCAAAAAAAGACAATAAATTAAATTAAAAGGTTAAAAGATAATCTAAAAATATTAACAGCAAATGATGGATGAAAATGTCCAGATTCACTATTAGTCAGAAAAACATGTCTGTGTAAATATCTGTATCATATTTTGCCATCAGATTTAGTAATAATTTCAAAAGATTAATGTATCAGAAGGTGCCAGAGATAGAGAAGACACTGTCATTGTTTTTGGCAACATAAATTGTTACAACGCTTTTGGAAAATAATCTATCAATGATGATTAAAAAAAAAAAATTGACACACTCTACCTTGAAAGAATAATGAAAGTGTTAGTTGCTCAGTCATGTCTGACCCTTTGCGATCCCATGGACTCTAGCCCACCAGGCTCCTCTGTCCATGGAATTCTCCAGGCAAGAATACTGGAGGGGGTTGCCATTTCCTTGTCCGGGGGATCTTTCCGACCCAGGGATCAAACCCAAGTCTCTTGCATTGTAGGCAGATTCTTCACCATCTGAGCTACCAGGGATAGGAAACCTATTTTATGGGAATAACTATAAGAACAAATGTATATATGTATACATGCCTGTAGTGGTAAAAACAAAAAGCCATTAACAATCTGAAGTTTATCATCATGAGACTAATGAAAAATATGAGGAATGTTATGCAACTACTAAAAATAATGAAGATCCCTGAATTAAGGAGTGAACTCCATGTTGTATTTTTATAAAGAATGCCTCTTGGAAAGTCATATGCATATGATCTGATTTAGAAGAAAGAACAAATAAACAGAACAAATACAGAGAAAAGTGTTAATATCAAGCTATTAATGATGGTTACATGAGAGAATTGGATCTGAAATGGAAGCTATAGTGAAAAGAGATCATTAGCTTTTTCTTTATACATCTTTATTTTATACACATTTATACATGTTATATGTAACAAGCTTGAATTACTCTTGCAATTAAAAAAATAAATCACAAATAATATAGAGGAATCACAGCCATTTTCTCCTTTTATAAATCCTACCCATGAGTCTTGTCTCAAATTAAATTCTAAATTCTCTGAATTTATTGATGGAATTATTTCCTTGGAAACTCACCATCTGGTTCCTTCTTAATACTTTCTAACTGCTGCCTTGAAGCATTATTTGTAAATGCATTGTTATTTAAATTAAGAGTGTAAGTTCTTTGTGATAAGGGTGACATTCTACACTTTGTTCTCAAGAGCTGTTCAGAACTGCACAATGTGCTCACTCATTCATTGCTTGAACACATATTTATTGAGTTTCTATCAGTTCCCAAGTTCTGGGCTGGATTCTAAGGATAAAACACTGCCTCAGACAAAACATGATCTAAGACTAAAAGTTTAGCAGGAAGAAGGCACCCAGCAAGGTCCTGTAAGTGTCATGAGAGTTATAAAAGGGAAATTACTGTGTATTTTGTTGGCAATTAACAATGATGTAGGGGTAAGCCTTCCCTGATGGCTTAGCAGTAAAGAATCTGTCTGAAATGCAGGAGACACAGGAGATGTACGAGACATGGGTTCAATCTCTGGGTTGGGAATATCCCCTGGAGAAGGAAATTGCAAACGACTTCACTATTCTTGCCTGGGAAATCCTACGGACAGAGGAGCCTTGTGGGTTATAGTCCATGGAGTCAATAAAGGATTGGATGAGACCTGGAGACTAAACAACAACAACAAAAGAGACTTGGCTTTTATTCATCTATACTGCTTTTTCCTCTGATGACAAGATAACCTATCAAATAAGCAAATAAAATGGCAGTGCTTTTTCTCTATTGACACACTAAACAATTGCAAGGTAATCCTGGAATAGGAAGCCATTCCCTTCGTCAGGGGATCATCCCAACCCAGGGATCGAACCCAGATCTCCTGCATTGCAGGTAGATTCTCTATCATCTGAGCCACTGGGAAGCCTTTAAGGAGATACCAGGAATGTCCTGGGGGCTTCCCCGATGGCTCAGTGGTAACGAATCCACCTGCAGAGCAGGAAGTGCTAGTTCCATCCCTCCACCAGGAAGATCCCCTGGAGGAGAGCACGGTAACCCATTCCAGTATCCTTGCCTGGAGAGTCTCATGGACAGAACGGCCTGGCGGGCTACAGTCCATAGGATGGCAAAGAGTCAGACATGACTGAAGCAACTGAGCATGCATGCATATTGTATGAACTTATCTACTAATGATATCAGCATTAATAATGATAACAGCTATGTGTATTGGGTGCTTACTATGGGCCAAGCCGGGATGTTAATATGCATGACGTCATGCATATTAATACACCATGACATCAACCAGTCTCTTTACTGTGTTTCATCAACTTCAGGGGCCCATAAACTTCATTTCTCCTTCACCTCACCCTTGTATAACCTCGCAAAGTAAAAGGAGAATCTCAGGAATCCTACAATCTTTCTTACTTGAATTACAAATCACGTACTCTGTTTTCAGAATTATCTACCTGAAAAGATTTCCTCCTTGGAACCTGCAAGTCTTTTGCAGTCACTGCATGTCTGAGTAACAAGGAGGAAAACAACAGCAACTAATATTATCCTTAATGTCAAATACAACATTAAGCTTTGTGGGGCAGGTTTTCTTCTGCCTGAACATACATTCACTATTTAAATGCACTCATAGCCAAGTCGTAGAAACAAATGCAAGGAGGGTATATCCAATCTGTCTAGACTGCGTGGTGACCCACAATGCAATGCAGTGGTAAAGAACAGGGTGTGGGGGATCGGCACTCACAGGCTGGGAGAGCTTAGTAACCCGCGTCAACTCTTTCAGCCTTGGTTTCCTCATCAGTAAATCAGAACAGTGAAGTATCTTACTCAGAGTGTTGTGGAGATGAGTAAAGTGATGATACCTACAAGGGCCAGGTGGTACTGGAATGCAGTGAGTACTCGAGAAATATTACTGGGTTGGCAAGAAACATCATTGGGGTTTTTCATAAGATGTTATACAAAAACTCAAATGAAAGTTTTGGTCAACCCAGTGCATTATGATAGGCCCCTAGAATTTCTAGCCACTATAAAAATTAGAGGGATCCAAATTTTGTAATTACCTATAAGGGAAAAGTATTTGAAGAAAATGCATATATTTATATATCATATATATATATATATATATATATATACATTGTAAATCAACTATATTTCAAATTTAAAAAATAAAGTTGAATGAGAATCCCCCTAAAAAAAAAAATGTGAAAAAAAGAAATTAGAGCGATATGAAGAGAAGCCAAAGGGAAGCAATGTTCCTCTCAGCCCATACCTTGGTTGTGCAGGTTTCCCATGCACTGGACGGTACGTATTTTTGCTTCCAGAGGTCTGTGCTTCCGGCATTGAAATGTTTACAAACCCTCTAGATGGAACATACAGTATTTTGTCTAAAGTTCCTTCCAGCACATAATGAGGGCGGAAGCTTCGCGTCAGTCATAATTCTGCTATTATATAAATGAACAGCCCGATCCACGGATATCCAAACTGTCTGGAGAAAGGCAGTCCTCTCTGCTGACTCTCACTGAAAAAGACCGAAAGTTACTGAGCAGGACCCACTGGGCCTTCCTAGGACAGGCCTTCCCCTACCTATATCCTTGGCCTTAGCTCCTCTCTGAAGTACCTAGATAATGGTATCTGATGCACATTTCCGGAGTTTTTTTTGCAGATGTGAAAACCCCCACCAAATGAAGATGTTCACTACTAGATGACCATGAGCACATAGCTCCCAGGCCTCCTGGAGCCTAAAAGACTATAAAATTAACCCCTGTGACACCACCCTGTAACCTCACCATCAGCCAATCAGAGACTTGTACACAAGTAGATCAGGTACCCTGTGGACCCCACCACCAACACACCTCACCAGCTTTTAAAAGTGCTTTGCTGAAACCCTTCTGGGAGCACAAGGATTTTTAGGGCATGAGGCACCTCATCTCCTTGCATGGCCCTGCAGGAAATATTTCTCTGCTTCCAAACTCCGACGTTTCGGTTTGTTTGGCTGCACTGTGTGTTGGGTGCACGAACTTGGTTAACAAAAATATAATACTAAGAGTAAAGACTGTAGGTCGTGTGATTAGCTTCTATAGAGAGGAAATGCCTAAAAATTATTTAGGATCTCTGTTTTCAAATGCCTATTGCACTTTAACATCTGGATGCTCACAGGCAACTCAAAGAGAGTTTGAAATTTAGTACAATCTGCCAATTTTCTTCTGAAATAAATACCCCCTTCACCCTCTCCCAACAGTGCTAATGTATGCCTTATTTTTAATTTATGTTCCACCAGGACCTTCTCACATCCTTCAATCTATTGTCACCCCTTCCAAGAGATTTATCTGGTTGAAAAACAAGAGGTAATTTATGTCATTCTCCTACTCAAAAACTTCCATTGGTTCCTTTGGTTTAAACTATCATTTTATTGGTCAGACCTGATAAATATCACTACTTCTACAGAACTGCTATGAAAACTGAAAAGAAAAAGAGAGAGAGAGATGAAGAAGAAGAAAGAAAATCTAAAGTACAATGAAAATTAGATTAACAAAGCATAATGAAGCATATGAATATTTACATAGAAGTCATTGGAGCTAGGATAGGGAAAATAATTCTGTCTCTACTTTATTAAAATATCAATCCTATTTACCTAAATGGAGGTAGAATAACACTTAACTCCTCCTCCACCAGATACCACTTCTCTAAGACTAGGTCTCTGATGACCAGAAAATTGACTCAATAATTTTGTTACATTGTGATATTTTTTTGACAGGGCAGAGTACTGCATCCTAACTTCCCACCCCTACTCATATTTTAATTCTGAAAGGTAAGGCAGAAAGAGATGGAGAAGGACGGGCAATGGAATGAAGCATTTTCATAGGTTCCTTTCCCAGTAAAAAAAACTTTTTAGGAAGATTCAGCAACACCTTGGCTGCCATGAATGCTGGACATTTTAATTTTGCACATGCTCATTTGTCAGGAGTTAAAATGTTAGTCAGTTGCTGGACATTTTAGCTTTGCACATGCTCATTTGTTGAGAGTTAAAATATTAGTCAGTCAGAAAGGGGGAGCAGGAAAATGTGCCATTTTTGTATGGTTGAGCAACACTGGAATAACAGCAACATGGTATTATTGCTCCCCGTGATCATCAGAAGATGATGATATAGTAATATAGATCTAGATCTAGATATTGTTGACGAAAAAAATATGCACAACCTAAAAGTTGAGTTATGTTTTATTCAGCGGAAATTTTTAGTACTTCAAGTCCAAGAGGAAGGTAGTATCTCAAGTAACACTGAGAGAACTGCTTCGAGAAGTGAGCAGGAAGCCAGGATATATAGGAGTTTTGCAACAAAGGGCAGCTAGTTGGAAAAAAAGATGACTGTTAATTAAAAAAAAAACAACTAGATATCCCATGGAATTCAACACTTTTCTATGTATGGGCAGATGCAAGAGTCTGGGCTCACTGAAATAATTTCTTTGATGTGTACCTCAGTTATCTGGGCCAGTATCCTGTGTTTTCACATCCTGAGTTTTCTCAGGGCTCATGTAGGGAGTGGCTGCAGTCCGATCGCTGCTGTTTGCTATGCTAAATCACTTCAGTTGTGTCTGACTCTTTGCAACCCTATGGACCATAGCCTGCCAGTCTCCTCTGTCCATGGGCTTCTCCAGGCATGAATACTAGAATGGGTTGCCATGCCCTCCTCCAGGGGATCTTCCAGATCCAAAGTTCGACTCCATGTCTCTAACGTCTCCTGCACTGGCAGTCAGATTCTTTACCGCTAGTGCCACCTAGGAAGCCCCCTGATGGCTGCTAGATGAAAGGTATTCTTCATTTCCTTTCTGAGTTCCCTCAAGGCTCACTGGTTGCTATCAGTGGCTGCTATTGCTGATGACTGTGACATCTTTTGTTTACTGATATGGCAGGCAATATTTTATTTCTCAATATATATACATATACATACATATATACACACATATATATTATATGTGTGTGTGTGCTCAGTCATGTCTGGCATTTTTTTGCAACCCTAAGGACTACAGACCACCTGTTCCTCTGTCCACAGGATTTTCCAGGCAAGAATAGTGGAGTGGGTTGCCATTTCCTACTCGGGGGCATCTTCCCAATCCAGGAATTGAACCTGAGTCTCTTGCATTTCTTGCATTGGCGGGTGTATTCTTTACCACTGAGCTGCCTGGGAGTATATATTAACAAAAGTGGTCCATTTTAACAAAAGTATAATGTCCCCTTAGGAGTACTCTCATCTAAGAAAGCAGGTCATATCCCTCACCTTTGTACACTCTGTGTGAGCTTTATTTCAATGTATTTGGTCTCTGTCCATGGTCTAGCACTGGCTTTGCCCCGAGATCATTGGTCACATTGTCCAGCCTTGCTCTACAAGTGCTGGGGCAGCACTGATAAAAATAGATTGAGAGACCCTCCTTTTTGGTATATCAAAGCCTCCCAGTCTCTGGGGACTTTCATTTTGGTCTGTTGCACATTGTCACACTTGCTGCCTCACTCCATCTCCCAACTTCCTATTGGACATATGGGCCTCTTCCGTTTGGTTGTCTGGTCATATGGCAACTCAGCATGTGGTCTGATGAAAGAGAGGTGACTTTGTCATAGTTCTGAATATCAAAATCTTTTTCTAGATATCTGTTCATCTCAGGCCAGGCAGAATGAGAAAAGGAATATTTCCACCCATATCAGTAAAGAAAGGATGTTACAGTCAACAGCGATTGCAAGTTACCACTGATGGTGAGCCCTGAGGGAACTCAGGAAGGAAAGAATACCTGCCATTTAGCACCCACCAGACTACTGCCAATACCAAAATCATATTGATTACATTCTTTGCAGCCAAAGATGGAAAAGCTCTAAATAGTCAGCAAAAACAAGACCAGGAGCAGACTATGGCTCAGATTATGAACTCCTTATTGCCAAACTCAGACTTAAATTGAAGAAAGTAGGGAAAACCACTAGGCCATTCAGGTATGACCTAAATAAAATCCCTTATGATTGTACAGCGTAAGTGACAAATAGATTCAAGGGATTAGATCTGATAGAGTGCCTGAAGAACTATGGATGGAGGTTCATGACACTGTACAGAAGGCAGTGATCAAGACCATCCCCATGGAAAAGAAATACAAAGAGTCGAAATGGTTGTCTACAGAGGCCTTACAAATAGCTGTGAAAAGAAGAGAAGGTAAAGGCAAAGGAGAAAAGGAAATATACACCCATTTGAATGAAGAGTTCCAAAGAAGAGCAAGGAGAGATAAGAAAGCCTTCCTCAGTGACCCCTGCAAAGAAATACAGGAAAACAATAGAATGGGAAAGACTAGAGATCTCTTCAAGAAAATTAGAGATACCAAGGGAACATTTCATGCAAAGATGGGCACAATAAAGGACAGAAATGGTAGGGACCTAACAGAAGCAGAAGATATTAAGTATAGGTGGCAAGAATACACAGAAGAAATATACAAAAAAGATCTTCATGACCCAGATAATCACAATGGTGTGATCACTCACCTAGAGCCAGACATCCTGGAATGTGAAGTCAAGTGGGCCTTTATTAAGCGTCACTACGAGCAAAGCTAGTGGAGGTGATGGAATTCCAGTTGAGCTATTTCAAATCCTAAAAGATGATGCTGTGAAAGTGCTGCACTCCATATGCCAGCAAATCTGGAGAACTCAGCAGTGGCCACTGAAAAAGGTCAGTTTTCATTCCAACCCCAAAGAAAGGCAATGCCAAAGAATGTTCAAACTACCATACAATTGCACTCATCTCACACGCTAGCAAAGTAATGGTCAAAATTCTCTAAGCCAGGCTTCAACAGTATATGAACCGTGAACTTCCAGATAGTCAAACTGGATTTACAAAAGGCCCAGAGATCAAATTGCCAACATCAGTTGGATCATTGAAAATGTAAGAGAGTTCCAGAAAAACACCTACTTCTGCTTTATTGACTTTGCCAAAGGCTTTGACTGTGTGGATCACAACAAACTGTGAAAATTCTCTAAGAGATGGGAATACCAGACCACCTGACTTGCCTCCTGAGAAATCTGTATGCAGGTGAGGAAGCAACAGTTAGAAGTGGACATGGAACAACCGACTGGTTCCAAATAGGAAAAGGAGTATGTCAAGGCTGTATATTGTCACCTTGCTTATTTAACTTATATTCAGAGTACATCATGAGAAACGCTGGGCTAGATGAAGCACAAGCTGGAATCAAGAATGCTGGGAGAAATGTCAATAACCTCAGAATATGCAGATGATACCACCCTTATGGCAGAAAGTGAAGAAGAACTAAAGAGCCTCTTGATGAAAGTGAAAGAGGAAAGTGAAAAAGTTGGCTTAAAACTCAACATTCAGACAACTAAGACTATGGCATCTGGTCCCATCACTTCATGGCAAATAGATGGGAAAACAGTGGAAACAGTGGCTGACTATTTTTCTAGGCATCCAAAAACTGCAGATGGTGACTGCATTCATGAAATTAAAAGACGATTGCTCCTTGGAGGAAAATTTATGACCAATCTAGGCAGCATATAAAAAAGCAGAGACATTTCTTTGCCAACAAAGGTCTGTCTAGTCAATGCTATGGTTTTTCCAGTAGTCATGTATGGATGTAAGAGTTGGACTATAAAGAAAGCTGAGTGCTGAAGAATTGATACTTTTGAACTGTGGTGTAGGAACAGACTCACGAGAGTCCCTTGGACTGCAGGAAGATCCAACCAATCCATCCTAAAGGAAATCAGTCTTGAATATTCATTGGAATGACTCATGCTGAAGCTGAAACTCCAATACTTTGGCCACCTGATGCAAAGAACTACTCATTGGAAAAGACTCTGATGCTGGGAAAGATTGAAGGCTAGAGGAGAAGGGGACAACAGAGGATGAAATGGTTGGATGCTATCACCAACGCGATGGACATGAGTTTGAGTAGGATTCAGGTGCTAGTGTTGGACAGGGAATCCTAGCCTGCTGCAGTTCGTGGGGTCACAAAGAGGCATGGGGTCACGCTGAATGACTGAATTGAACTCAACTGTGACTACAGCCACTCCCTAAGAAAACTCACCTCAGCATGAGTTTTCACTCCAGATATGAAAACAAAGAACACTGGCCCCAGGTAGCTGAGATGCATATCAAAGGAACAGTTTCTGAAGTGATAAATTCCTTAACTTGAGATATCTGAATTTCCTTTAATTAACAATAGTCTTTTGATGTTCAGACTACCTGCCCTTTGTTGCAAAACTTCTATATAACCTAACTGCCCCCACCACCTCCTCAGATCAGTTGTCTCAAGGTTACTTGAGATGCTGCCTCCTTGGCTTGAAATCCTAAAAATTCCCACTGAATAAAACATAGCTCTCAACTTTTAGGTTGTGAATACATTTTAAGTCAACAAGTACACACCATGGAAACTATTTTTGACTGCAACTGATATTGTAATGTCTTATATGTACACCCATCCTGGGTGATATGTCAAATAAACGACCTTCAAAAGGATCATAAGCTTTAGTTTCCTTCTCTTTAAATAGAGATCATGATTCCTATAGCATGTCAGTGGAGCCAAAGCAAAATAATGGATAAACCTTTGTGAATTCTAAAGACTCATATTCATATAATTTATTTCACAGATACAAGTATTTTCAAGAGACTTGAAATGATGTTTTTAGACCAAGAATAACCATGATAAAAAATTTGAAAACAAATTATTCAAATGCTACTTCACTTGAGTCTCCGAGTGTAGATTTTAACCACATATATTTATAACACTTTCATGAAAGAGTAGAGAAAACCATAAAGTATAATTTAAAGAATTCTAGAAAATCATAGAATATTGCAGATCAAATACCAGTGAAAAAACCATACAAACTGGTTATCAGTTGGAATATCTTGTAAAGATGTGGAGGTACCAAATAAAACCATTTCTAACAGAATTAGAAAGTGTTTAGAAATAGAATTTCATAAGTACAAATAAAAAGATAGATCTAAGTTGTATCTGGCCTATATGTGTATATATATGCATATATATATATATATGTGTGTGTGTGTGTGTGTGTGTGTGTGTGTGTGTGTATGTGTGTGTGTGTATATATATATGGCTAATGACCTAAGACCAACAGAAGTGCCTGCCCAGAGCACCGATTGTGGCTATAGGAAAATGGTTCTTAAAGGAAAAAAAAAGAAGAAAAACCCAGAAATATCATTCTCACTCTCCCTTGGATTTTGCAAATCTATGATTTTCTAATACTTAGAGTCCTTGAGAATGTGTTAGGGATAGCGCTAAGTGCTTTATGTGGCTTAACTCATTTCTCCTCATCACAGTCCTATGAAGCAGTCATGCCATTATCAATCCATCTTACAGATAAAAAGAGTGAGGCTTGTTTTTTTATGTTTTTATTCATTTAATTCTACTACATTCCTAGGGAGTATTTACACTATTATTCCTGTTTAATTGATAAGAAGCCCTAGGTTCAGTTGGAGAGTGAGGAAAAAGAAGCCACATTAACAAAGAGAAAGGGTGGACTTAAGTTTGTGAACTTCTGATAAATAAAAGTTTACTTTGCAGTGAGACTAAAATAGGCAGGAAATGGCAGCAAGGAGCAGAAGTGGGTCCTTTTTCCTGGTAGATTTCTGTCTGTAGAACCAAGGTTACCACCTATGAGCCTTTGTTTAGGGATGTGGGTAGAGGTTTATGGTGACTAGTAACAGCAGTGGTTCAGTTCAGTTCAGTTCAGTCGCTCAGTTGTGTCAGACTCTTTGTGACCCCATGGACTGCAGCATGGCATGCCTTCCTGTCCATCACCAGCTCCTGGAGTTTACTCAAACTCATATCCATTGAGTCGGTGATGCCATCCAACCATCTCATCCTCTGTTGTCCCCTTCTCCTCCAGCCTTCAATCTTTCCCAGCATCAGAGTCTCTTCAAATGAATCAGTTCTTTGCATCAGGTGGCCAAAGTATTGGAGTTTGAGCTTCAGCATCAGTCCTTCCGATGAATATTCAGGACTCATTTCCTTTAGGATGGACTGGCTGGATCTCCTTGCAATCCAAGGGACTCACAAGAGTCTTCTCAAACACCACAGTTCAAAAGCATCAATTCTTTGGTGCTCAGCTTTCTTTGTAGTCCAACTCTCACATCCATACATGACTACTGGAAAAACCATAGCTTTGACTAGATGGACTTTTGTTGGCAAAGTAATGTCTCTGTTTTATAATATGCTGTCTAGGTTGATCATAACTTTCCCTCCAAGGAGTAAGTGTCTTTTAATTTCATGGCTGCAATCACCATCTGCAGTGATTTTGGAGCCCAAAAAATAAAGTCTGCCCCTGTTCCCACTGTTTCCCCATCTATTTGCCATGAAGTGATGGGACTAGATGCCATGATCTTAGTTTTCTGAATGTTGAGATGTGGAAGCTCATGAAAAAAAAAAAAAGAAAAGAAAATGATAGCTGAGCTCTATGCTAAACATGTCTTAATTTTCAGATTAAGCATTTGAGACTGGCAATATAATTATCTACATTTAGAAAACAGGGACACCGAGGCTGATAAATGTTTGTTGCTGTCTTAGTCGCTAAGTTGCGTCTGACTTTTGCGATCCTGTGGCCTTTAGCCTGCCAGGCTCCTCTGTCTATGGGGTTTCCCCGGCAAGAATACTGGAGTGGGTTGTCATTTCTTTCTCCAGGGGCTCTTCCTGACCCAGCAATCAAATCTGTGTCTCCTGCATTGGCAGGCAGGTTCTTTACCACTGAACCACCAGGTAACTCCAGATAGGTAAGTGACAGAGCTCAAATTCAAAACCATATATTCTGTCTTCAAAGTGTATTATCTTTATCAACATGTGAGTTTCTATTACTGCAGTCCCTAGTAATGATTGATATATAGCCAAATTATTATGTAAGCAAGTGTGGGGGAAAATGGCATAGGTCATGCATAAAATTTTGTTAAATGAAACAAACTAATTTTTTTTTTTGTCATTACCTACTGACTCATCTTTGTCCACACTTTGATTGACTGAAGTTTTATTCTTCCCATCCTGACCTAACCTTGAACTCTTTTCTTGACATCTATTCAAAGGGAAAAGGAGAGGGGAAAAAATGTTTCAGAACACCCACATACTGGAATATAAAGTTGAAAAAGCCAAGCCACTTAAAATTTTGGTCCGTCCTCATGCATAGCATACATATTAACACTCTTAATGAAAGACTCTAGTGAATTAATATAATTAATATAAAGGCTTTAGGAAAATACCTACTTGCTTAACCTCTCTGATAAAGTCACCAGAAAGAACTCAGCAGCTTAATCTGTATCAAGGTGACCGAGCTAAAACAATTCTGTACCATGTTTATACATTGACCTCCTTTTCTAATGTTAATTTATAACTCCAAGGGAAGGATCATTTCACGCCTAATGAGGATGACAAAACGTGAGGACAATGATATAACATGGTGAAATGGAACACGGTTTACTGGTTGGGAATCTGGAAGATGACTGTTAGCTCTGCCACCAACGAGCAGCTGTGTGACCTAGAACAAGTTACTTTATGTCTCTGGGCTTCAGTTCTCAGAAACGTGAAAATAACTGGGGTTAACTTAAGTAATCTGGAATTACTTTAAGAGGTACAGTTACTTTAAAAGGTAGTTACACTTCCAATCGGAGTGTGAAAGTGCCCCAGATACTGCTGGGCATACTGGCCATCTGTTTGGAAACTGAAAACACTCTTGAAAAATAACTCGTGTGTCAATTTACGGGATCCAGGGCCATGTTCAGAAAAATAGTGAGTGGCCAGATGAAGTCCAAATCCTAGAGGTAAGGGGTTTGCTGGGAAAGAAATTGTCCCAAAGAAAGACGTTTACATACTGGCAAAGCCATGTGATCTTGTAGTGTCGGGCACTCAAAGATTAGTGCTCTCGTCCACCCACGCATGGGTTCCATAGGGATGGATAGGATTTTTAAGCCAAAACTTAAGTATAATAGCTATTTCATCCTGACCTGTAAAATCCTCTGATGTCATCAACACAGGTTGGGACCCCTCCAACTGATTAGATGGTTTAGCACAATGACTGGAGCCTGGAGTCCAATTGGGATTGAACTGAGCTCCAACCCGCCACCTTCCAACTGTGTGACCTTAGGCAAGTGACATAATAGTTCTGAACCTCAGATTCTTCATCTCGCAAATGAGAATTAGAATGTCTCCTCTCTCAAAGTCGATTAAGAGAGTTTAACTTAAAGATTGCTGGAAAGCATTCAAGCAGTGCCTGGCCAGTAGCATCTATTCAATGGGTGCTAGTCTTACTATGGCCACCACCGTGCCTGAGATTGCCATTACGCCCAAACTGAAGAGCAGAGAGCCTTTCTTGGCCGCATGAGTTCATCACAGACCACAGTGTGGAGTGATGATCATTACATGTAAGTGTGCAGTGTCTTCAGAGGCAAAGGGAAGCCTTCCTTACTGAGTGAAATGTCACTGAGTTAGTGGTCAGGCCAGGCCAACACAGGCACCAGGGGAGCTGCGCGCTGCTGTGCTTACAGAAAACCAGTGGCCTCTGGTGGGAAAGTTCTTTAAGCACTGAAGGGGTGAAATGACAGCGCCTTCCAAGAGCAGGTTTTTTTTTGTGTGTGTGTGTGTTTTTTTTTTGAAGCATTGCACAACTTACGGGGGGATCTGCAGAATATCCCTGGAAGGTATTTTCAAGGAACTGTCAGGGGATCTTGGAAAATCTGGGTTCATTCACTGCATCTAAAGGGAAGCCCCAGTGACTCAAGTGGTAAAGATCTCCCTGCCAATGCAGGAGACATGCAAGAGGCGCAGGTTCAATCCTTGGATCGGGACGATTCCCTGCAGTAAGAAAGGGCAACCCACTCCAGTATTCTTGCCTGGGAAATCCCATGGACAGAGGAGCCTGACAGGCTACAGTCCAAGGGGTTGCAAATGAGTTGAACATGACTTAGCCATGTTTATTTATTTATTGAGCCATCACTATGTGTCAGGTATTCTTCTAGGGTCTCTGCCTTCATGAAACTTGCATTCTAGGACTGACAGTATGTATATAAATAGCAATAAGTCTGTGAAAATAATAAAATGTCTTGGAAACTATGACAGAGAGTGCAGGGGTCTTCAGGCAGGGCCCCACTGTGCAGACGGCACTGGAGCTAAAACTAGAAATGAGAAGAAGGAACTCTTCTTGGGAAGATTTGGGGCAAGTGTGGGTCAGACAAAAGGAACATCAAGTGCAAAGATCCTGGGTTGGGAATGAGAGACAAAGCAAGGAAGGCTGCAGCAAACAAGTGAGCAAGTAGTTTGAGGTGGGAGAAGTCAGGAGAAGCCAGATGGATCTCAGAGGACCTCTGAGTCCACACAGACACACACACACACAAATGTCATTGAAAGAAAAGCCCCCCAAACTAAAAGCCAAAATAAGCAATAGGGTAAAATACCATTCTAAATATCATCTCTAAACAGACGAATGAAGCGATGGAGTTTATTATCAGAGAGGCAAGTCATCACATTCAGCATGTAGTACAGTACAATGCTGGGCTGTGAGGTTGCATAAACTCCATGTTCTGAGGCAGTGTCCTATTCATTTCTTACCAAAAAGGGGTCAGTGGGCTGTATTTTCAAACGTTATTCTAATAGAAATTAGTAGATGTCACGGAATGACCATGGACCCATACCAGAAGGTCAGGGGTCAAGCTCAAACTTCATGACTATAACATCTAAGTGGAAGACCTTGAAAACTCCACTTGACCTCATTGAGAGTATTAGCTTATCCTTAGGTTTAAAATAATTGCTACCATGTAGGGCAATTATAGGGCTTCCCTCATAGCTGAGTCAGTAAAGAGTCTGCCTGCAATACAGGAGACCCAGGTTCAGTTGCTGGGTTGGGAAGATCCCCTGGAGAAGGAAATCACAACTTACTCCAGTCTTCTTGCCTGGAGAAACCCATGGACAGAGGAGCCTGGCGGGCTACAGTCTATGGGTTCGTGAGAATCGGACATGACTGAGCGACTAAACACAGACACGCAGGACAACAGTGAAAATTAAACAAGATAGTGAAGGACAGGGAAGCCTGGCATGCTACAGTCCATGGGGTCAAAATGAGCCAATCAGGACTTACTTATTACCCAAATATTTCTTAATGGTTTTACATTTCTTTTTTAACATTTCTTATTAAAATTTCTTGTCATTGCTGTTTTGAAGTAAAACCACTAGAGGTCAGAATTTCACATAAATTGTTTAAGGAAACCACCAACGTTGGGGGAAAAAAGAATGTTTTTCTACTAAGCAGCATAAAATAATAATTTAAGGTGCAGAAAGAAAAATAAAAATGGCTTTCAACAAATAATTTTTGATAACTAGAGCAATACTCATTCTCAAAACTGCTATTCAATGGACTTAGCCGAATAGGAAGAAGAGGGAAAGACAAATAGAATTTGTTAAGTATCTATTCATGACACTGATACAGTTTAAGGTTCACATTGATTATCTGATGTTATTCTTAAAACAGGTCTGTCTTGAAGCTCATTTATCAAATAAAGAAACTAAAGTATAGACAGATGTGATACCATCCTGAATGAAGATCAAGCAGGTACAATCCAATGTTTTCCACTAAGTCAAGTTTGTGAAATAGTGTAAGAAAATGGTGTCTCTGTGTTAGACAATATACTATATGACAGATTAGCATTAACAGTTTTCTGTTTGCCACTCTATATATTTTTATTTAATTCCAAGTCTCCTAAATGAATCTAGAGAAAGCTCCTTATATTGTCTGTTTCTCAGCATAGTTAGAAGTTTCTGAGCACAGTGTTAATAAATACGGTATTGAAATGATTAACCATGAAGAGAAACATAGACCAGCTTGCTTTTAGGAAAAATATTTTGAAGAAGAGCAATAATCTAGTTCTTTAAAATGTTTACTGAGCCATCAAACCTTTCTTTTTTATCATTTTGTAGAGATAAACATATAAGTCTGCCTTATTCAGGGGTGGGGAGGACTATCATCACGTTCACAAGAGGATGAGGTAGGGTGGATGGCAGTCTATATCTTGAGGGAAGACAAAAATCATGTTTGTGTTTTGGGGTATCCACAATTCTAGCACAGGGCCCAGAGCAGAGGGAGGGCAGTGATGAATAGGCTCTTGATGCTATACGTGTTGTGCACATAGAGGCAATTTGCAAAGAAAAAATGAGTTACGTGGGTCCTGACCCCAAGAGTTTTTAATCTAACACCAGCTTGAAATGTAGGTACAAGCTTTTTTCTTAGCTTGAAACCTTTAGCATTGTACATGAGGGACAATGTTTTTCCATAGGACAAGTTTTTCCTTAGCTCGAAACCTTTAGCATTGTACATGATACTTGGGACTTAGTAGGTATTCAGTATGCTCCAGAATCTTGGAATCACTTTAATAAGAAGGAAACGTGGAATCCATTTGATGCCAGGTCCCTGGGCTCTAGGGGAAGAGGAAATTGTACCAAGTCCGTAACAGACTTAGTTCTGGAACTTGGGGTTCTTAAGGGGTCCTTCCCAAATCTTTCTTCCCTGGGAGCACTCACTTCTTCCTTCTGTCACATTCTCACTTGTAAGCATCTCATAATTTCTACACACACTCAGGAAGAGAGTTAAAGGGGTTTCCACTGTTTGGAATCTTAAGAGAGTTGCTAATGGGAAGGGAAAAGTTTTGTGTTAAGCTAAAAAACGAGAGTTGGAAGATTCATGTGGACACTATGCTGGTATCCAACACATATTAATTGCTCTCTGCTTTCCCTCCTAAAGTATTTACCATTTTATTGCTCATGACACTGATATATACATACATATATATATACACACACATATATATATATATGAAAAGAGTAAAAGTGTCAGTTGCTCAGTTGTTTCTGACTATTTGCAATCTTATGGACTGTAGCCCATCAGGCTCCTCTGTCCATGGAATTCAACTGGAGTGAGTTGCCATGCCCTTCTCCAAGGGATCCTCCCAACCCAGGAATCGAACCCGGGTCTCCGGCATTGCAGGCAGATTCTTTACCATCTGAGGCATCAGGAAACCGTATATATATACATATATGTATATATATATATACACACACAATTTAATGCATCACTTGTCCATAAAATAGTGCTTAGCACATTCAGTATATGTTGCCTGAGTTGAAATGACTAGAATCATTGAATTGGAGTACGTTGTCTTTTGGACATTATTTTAACAATATTTTGTCCATTCTTCCTCCAGTTTGAAAGTTGCAGTTTCTCTGTAAGGAAAACTGCTTAACAGTTCTATTCTCAAATGGATTCTCCCATTTGAAGGGACAGAAAAATTAATTTTTTAGCATTTTCCATGAACACCCTGGAATCATACAAAATTTCCTCTATTCTGTGAAAAGTCCAGTAATGGTTTTAAGTAAATACTTTGTTTCTGATTGAAACTTTCTTTTCTGAACATTGACCTTCGCATTATTCATTTATTCACCCAAGAAATTATTTGGAAGCCCCAAGGTCTCATTGTTCTTCCTTGCATTTATTTTATGGTATCAAAGGTTAAAACTTAGATTGCATTCTTAGGAGGAAATTAATTCACTGATTAAGAAAAATGCACTTTAAGCAATACACATTTAAATCACTGACAAGCACAGGGCGATGTTTTTCTGTTTTGTTTGTTTTAAGACCTTTTTTTCAACTAAAAATTTTAAGCAGCTGCAATTCTTCCACCCTCTAGCCTGGAGAAACATAGCATGAATTACTAACGAAGGAGAACCGATCTGTACTGCAGTAACCACTTTCAGAACAAAAGGGTCAGAGCTGAAACCAAGAAAACAGAGGCATTTTTTTAATCAACCAGTTGCTTGACGCGCATTTGGACCTTGGCCCTACTTGAAAAAGAAAAAAATTCCAATGTTCTATCACCCTTTTGCTGAAGGCTCTTGGCCCTAAAGTCTCCACTTACAAATAAAGAAATGCTTATTTCTATACCACCTCCTTTATTTGTTTTATTTTTATTTATTTATTTTTTTGGGAGGGGGTTGTTTGGTTTTGAAGAACATAGAAGTATAATTATAAACATACTGATCTTTCAACATTTGCTATTTGGAAAAGGCAGGCTACAAGAAAAAGGGGAAACATGTCTGATGTTTGTTATGCAACTACTATGTTCCAGACATTGAATATTTTTTGCAAATATTACTTTATTTAATCATTACCCCAGTGGTGAATGGAGAGGATGATAACACTTTCCCCCACCCCTAAGATGACAGAGCTTAGGTTCAGAGAGTTAAAACTTTTGTTAAAAAGCATGTGGTTAGAAAGAAACAAAACAGAAATTTTCAGCCAGGTCCATGTCTCACTAAAGTAATTTTTTCTGTTATCCCACACCCCTCAAAATGGACCACACACTTTGATTATGACTGTAGAAAAATATGATTAATAGGGGACATAAGTTTAAGACATGGAAGAAATAAAAACAATATACTGAGATGACAGTGCCATTTTCCTTTTTTTTTTTTTTCTTACTGCCACCTCCAATTCTTGATGGACCTTTTCCTCTTCATTGGAACCCAGGAGTCCATTAATTTATGAAATGTATGAAAGAATTAAAGCTTACTGAGCTTTTGTCTAGTAGCTTTACCATAATCAATATGAGAAAACAGTTGGAGTAAAAACAGTTCATGAATAGAGATGTTATTAACAAAAGGATTCCTGACAGTCAATGTCGCGTCTGTGTACCCCCCGGAGCTGCATGGAAGGCAGAATATTCCTCTATCCCAGGTGAATTCTATCACATCCCTGTCTCAGGCTTCCACCCCCTCCCCAACTTCTCTTACTTAACATCAAGGGAGATTTTTTAATAAGTATCAGGACATTGATTTTCCTAAAATAGAAGGAAAGTAGAACTCTAGGCGGGAGAGTAGAAAACTCTAGGAAGGAGAGTAGAGAAAGTGGGAGTTAGAGTGGCACTGAGCAATGAAGTAAGAGAGCTTACTTATTAGATGGGAAAATTTCACTTTTTTCTCTCCTCACCTTTGGGTCCTGGTGAAATGGTGTGTGTGGCACAGACTTCAGTCGTAGGACGACTGTCGAGGTCCAGACCCAGACTCTGAATTTGCAAAAGAAAGAACACCAGGAGAATGAACTGATTTCTTCGAACTCGGGCTCCAAAGGCACCCATTGCTGTGGTTTCCTCAAAAAAGGGCTGCCCCAAAGTGCCAAATAAACACTTTGATTTTTAATGAAAACTTCTTCTTTGGGGAAGAAAGGGAAATATCTGGAACACACATTCCAGAAAGGGCTGTAAAGATAGGAAGGAAGCATACCCTAGGTTGTTTATTTTCTCAGTGTTTCAAATGAGCCGTACATTTTCCAGACTGTTTACTTTCAAGTGACAAGAGTTTATTGAAAATTATCTCTGAACAAGTGTGCAGGTCAGTAGAAACACCCCAGAGAATAGAACAGATATACCTTTGGCTTAGTACATGAATGGATAATTTAATGCCCAAATTGCACTTAAACGCTGGGGTTCCAGAAAGACTGAGCCAGAGATTTTGTGAGTTACCTACATATGATATAATTGTTGTGCATGGCTTTGAGCTTTTTAACAAGGAAATATTAATTACCTGCTTCTGGTGGCAGTTGAACACTAATACTCTAACTGTTCTCCATGAGCTTATTTCCTTCTCTTGCTACAAAGAATTGTCTTGGGGTTAAACCCCAAAGGAAAGAATACCACTTACTGCAAAGCAATTAGGCAAAAAGTATCAAGAATGCTAAAAATATGTATAACCTTTGCTCTAGTAACTGGCCTTCTGGTACACTGTCTTAAAGAACTATTCTGAAATGTGGACAAAGCTTTGTTTAAAAGATGTGGCCAAAAGGGGAAGGGACATCATTTGCCTAATGATATATTGTTGCTGTTTAGTAGCTAAGTCATGTCTGACTCTTTTGTGACCCCATGGACTGTTGCCCACCAGGATCCTCTGTCCATGGGATTTCCCAGGCGAGAATACTGGAGTGAGTTGCCATTTCGTTCTCCAGGGGATCTTCCTGACTCAGGGATCAAACTTATGTCTTCTGCATTGGGAGGAAGATTCTTTACCACTGAGTCAATGATATGTTAAGGGTTGCCAAATCATAGTACATACAAATGTGTGAGCGTACAACACAACACTTTTATTAAAAGAAGGAAATGGCAACCCACTCCAGTATTCTTGCCTGGGAAACCTGATGGACACAGGAGCCTGATGGGTTGCAGTCCATGCGGTCACAAAGAATCAGATACGACTGAGCGACTAAACAATTCTGGAGGCTGGAAATCTGAGTTCAAGGCATTGGCAAAGCATGTATTTTCTGAAGATACCAGGAGAGGATCAGTTCCAGGTTCTTCATAGCCCCTGGTAGTGCCTTGAGGCACTACTATGGTATGAGGTCTTGCGGGTAGGACTTCAACATAGGGGTTTTTTTTTGGCCTGAGGAGACGCAATTCAACCCATAACAACAGACTAGTAGTATGACTAGACTCATCTTTTCATAAGTCATACTGGGAAAGGGAGGGAAAGGAACTGGCATTGTTTGTTTGTGCAAAGATAGCCTTGGTCTCTTAAGTTGCTTATTTTCTTTAAACCTGAAGACAGCCCTGTGGAATAGATAGTAATCCCTCGTTTTACAGGCAAAGTACCTGAGGCTCAGAAAAGTTAAGCAGTTGTCCCAAGGCCTCTGTGATGGCTGCTTTTAGGAGTCAACTTGACTGGATCATGGAGGCCAGACCCTTGGCTATATACTTTTTCTGGGCATGTCTATGAGAGTGTTTCCAGGTGAGCTTATCATTTGAACTGGTAGACTGAGTAAAGCAGCGTGGCCTCCCCCAAAGAGGGGCTGTCTTCCAATTCATTCAGTGCCTGAGTACAACGAAAACACAGAGAAAGGAAGAACTTGCTCTCTGCCTGAGTGCTAGAACTGGGACTGGTGCTGTCCTACACTTGGACTAGAACTTAGAGCATCATTTATGCTCGTTCTTGGGCCTTTGGACTGGGACAGGGATTTATATCACTGTTTTCCTCGATTCTCAAGGTCTTTGGGCCTAGCCTGAAGCTATGCCACTAGCTTTCCCGGGTCTCCAGCTTGCAAATGGCAGATCATGAGACTTCTCATCCTCCACAATCATGTAAGCCAGTTCCATCTAATAGATCTCTTTCTTGAGGTATAGACATGCCTATCTGTAGATATAGGCATATACAGAGGTATAAGCTGAAGAATGTACAGAATGAAGCAGGGCTAATAGAGTTTTGCCAAGAAAATGCATTGGACATAGCAAATGCCCTCTTCCAACAACACAATAGAAGACTCTACACATGGACATCACCAGATGGTCAATACCAAAATCAGATGGATTATATTCTTTGCAACCAAAGATGGAGAAGCTCTAAACAGTCAGCAAAAACAAGACTGGAAGCAGACTGTGGCTCAGATCATGAACTCCTTATTGCAAAATTCAGACTTAAATTTAAGAAAGTAGGGAAAACCACTAGACCATTCAGGTATGACCTAAATAAAATCCCTTGTGATTATACAATGGAGGTGAGAAATAGATTCAAGGGATTAGATCATATAGACAGAGTGCCTGAAGAACCATGGACAGAGGTTCATGACATTGTAAGGGAGACAGGGAGCAAGACCATCCCCAAGAAAAAGAAATGCAAAAAAGCAAAATGGCTGTCTGAGGAGGCCTTACAAATATCTGTGAAAAGAAGAGAAGCTAAAGGCAAAGGGGAAAATGAAAGATATACCCATTTGAATGCAGAGTTCCAAATAATAGCAAGGAGAGATAAGAAAGCCTTACTCTGATCAATGCAAAGAAATAGAGAAAAACAACAGAATGGGAAAGACTAGAGATCTCTTCAAGAAAATTAGAAATACCAAGGGAACATTTCATGCAAAGATGGCATAATAAAGACAGAAATGGTATGGACTTAACAGAAGCAGAAGATATTAAGAAGAGGTGGCAAGAATACACAGAAGAACTATACAAAAAAGATCTTCATGACCCAGATAATCACGATGGTATGATCACTCACCTAGAGCCAGACATCCTGGAATATGAAGTCAAGTGGGCCTTAAGAAGCATCACTATGAACAAAGCTAGTGAAGGTGATTGAATTCCAGTTGAGCTATTTCAATCCTTAAAAAAGATGCTGTGAAAGTGCTGCACTCAATATGCCAGCAAATCTGGAAAACTCAGCAGAGGCCACAAGACTGGAAAAGGTCAGTTTTCATTCCAATCCCAAAGAAAGGCAATGCCAAAGAACAGTCAAACTACCACGCAATTGCACTTATCTCACATGCTAGTAAAGTAATGGTCAAAATTCTCCAAGTCAGGCTTCAACAGTATGTGAACTGTGAACTTCCAGATTTTCAAACTGGTTTCAGAAAAGGCACAGGAACCAGAGATTAAATTGCCAACATCTGCTGGATCATCGAAAAAGCAAGAGAGTTCCAGAAGAGCATCTACTTCTGCTTTATTGACTATGCCAAATCCTTTGACTATGTGGATCACAATAAACTGTGGGAAATTCTCAAAGAGATGGGAATACCAGTCCACCTGACCTGCCTCTTGAGAAACCTGTATGCAGGTCAGGAAACAACAGTTAGAACTGGACATGGAACAACAGACTGGCTCCAAATTGGGAAAGGAGTACATCAAGGCTGTATATTGTCACCCTGCTTTATTTAACTTATATGCAGAGTACATCATGAGAAATGCTGGACTGGATGAAGCACAAGCTGGAATCAAGAATGCCAGGAGAAATATCAATAACCTCAGATACGCAGATGACACCACCCTTATGGCAGAAAGTGAAGAACTAAAGAGTCTCTTGATGAAAGTGAAAAAGAAGAGTGAAAAAGTTGGCTTAAAACTCAACATTCAGAAAGCTAAGATCATGGCATCTGGTCCCATCACTTCATGACAGATGGGAAAACAGTGAGAGACTTTATTTTCTTGGTCTCCAAAATCACTGCAGATGGTGACTGCAGCCATGAAATTGAAAGAAGCTTGCTCCTTAGAAGAAAAGTTATGACCAACCAGACAGCATATTAAAAAGCAGAGACATTACTTTGCCAACAAAGGTCCATCTAATCAAGGCTATTGTTTTTCAAGTAGTCATGTATGGATGTGAGAGTTGGACTATAAAGAAAGCTGACCACTGAAGAATTGATGCTTTTGAACAGTGGTGTTGGAGAAGACTCTTGTGAGTCCCTTGGATTGCAATGAGATCCAACCAGTCCATCCTAAAGGAAATCAGTCCTGAATATTCATTGGAAGGACTGATGCTGAAGCTAAAACTCCAATACTTTGGCCACCTGATGCGAAGAGTTGACTCATTGGAAAAGACTCTGATGCTTGGAAAAATTCAAGGCTGGAGGAGAAAGGGATGACAAAGGATGGGATGGTTGGATGGCATCACCACTCAATGGACATGAGTTTGAGTATACTCCAGGAG
Organism: Odocoileus virginianus; assembly: GCF_023699985.2. Lineage (NCBI taxonomy): Eukaryota > Metazoa > Chordata > Mammalia > Artiodactyla > Cervidae > Odocoileus > Odocoileus virginianus. The sequence continues at coordinate 31,901,959 of NC_069688.1, forward strand.
TTGGTGATGGACAAGGAGGCCTGGCGTGCTGCAGTCCATGGGGTCACAAAGAGTCGGACACGACTGAGTGACTTAAATGAACTGATGTATATGGGCTTGCCAGGTGGCTCAATGGTAAAGAATCCATCTGCCAAGCAGGAGACATGGGTTCAGTCCCTGTGTTGGGAAGATCCCCTGAAGAAGCAAATGGTCTGGAGAAATTCCTTGTACAGAGAAGCTTGGCAGGCTACAGTCCAAGTGGTCACAAAGAGTTGGATTTAGTGACTAAGACAACAACAACAATACAGATATATACAGACAGATATAGATATAAACACAAAGATACAGATAAGGTATAGATAGATAAGGATATATCCTGTTGGTTCTGTTTCTCTAGGGGACAAAAGAAATTCAAATACAAATTATGCCTAAAAATTCCTGCTTTAAAATGCTATTTGGATTGCATAAAGCTGAATATACTCAAGGTTTGAAAGTGCATTCATTTTCATACATGCTTAAAATGTCCAAAGTGGATGCATTTGTCAAGTTAACTGTGATAGCAAAATGGAATTAATAGAATGACGTTAGAAGCCTCAAATTTCACATCTGTCATAAGCAGATGTATGACACAGAGAAAATCACTCAACTGCAATTGCCACAAGGCACATAAAGTGAGTGTGGACTTGATATTTAATGTACTTTCTGAATTCTATGATTCTTTGAAAATAGGTGTTCTTTAAGCTATTTAGACTATTCTAAATCTATTCGCTTCGTTCATTTCTTTTTTAAGCACTGACTGGCACACAATGAAAATGCATTCATTACCTCTATATACAGAGATCCACTGGTAACAGTTTAAAGCAAGAGTCCTTAGTAGTTTTCCTTGAATGCTCTATCCCTGCTTCTTTTCAACATTTTTTTTTAAAACTCACAGTGTATATAATATCTTTCCATATTAATGAATAGACTATCATATCAAAATTTGAATTAGTTCTGATTATTCATCACACATTTTATATATAAAATGTGATTTAGTCAATCAGTGCCCTATATATATATATTCAATCAGTGCCCTATTGTTGGGAATTAAAACTTTCTAATGTTATAATATCATGATAAACATCTTTAGAGTTCAAACTGTGTTCTTATTCTTTTTGATCTTGTAGAAGATGACTGTATTTGACTTGGTAACTAACTCACTGAATGCTGAGAGCAAGAGACAAAGAGAAATTTTTAAAAAATAATTCATATATTGTCAGCACATTGTTCTGTCCTTTCTCATGGAGACTATGGTCCCCAGATTGATTTCTTTCTAATCTGGCTTGGAAATTATAGCTCTCTTTCCCCCTCACTGATAAATATGGGAAATTATAAATAGGTGGATATTCAAAGAAGAGGACTTTCATAGACTAGAGAGGACTGCTCTACTTTTAGCTATGATTTACCAAGAAATGTGATCTTAAAAAACACTTTTCAGTTTTAATCTGGATGACAAGAAAAACACGATTGCCACTAAGAAACCCTGGTTATGGAAAAAATAATTCTGAAAGGAAAATAATGAGGCTGGGTAAGTTTAAAGGTCAGGGAAATAACAGGATGGAGATCACAAGGTAGGCATTTTGGAATGCAGGTTATGTTTCCAGGGGAAAGTCTAGAATTTGAGATTTCAATTGGAGAGTGAAAAGAATGGAGATTATAGATAAAAGTGGAATTTTGAGTGAGAAAAGAAGTTCAAGAGTATGAATGCCAACAGAGTCTAAGTTCAGGGGATCAGAAGGTGAAAGGAGGGTTAGCAAACAGATCACAGAGGGAGCAAAGTGTCAAGGAAGCCAAAGGACAAGAAAGTCTAGGTGTATAATTGGTCCCAATGAATGCATGGAAGCATAAGATGAAGGCTGAGATAAGTCATGGGATTTAGAAGTCAATAATTTATAAATAGCACCTTATGAATGAAAGAGATCACTTGGTAGAGAGATTTCATGAAGATGAGAGAAAAGGAGTGACAAGGAGTTCTATGACCACTGGGAAAGTCATTATTGAAAAGTCACAATCATAAGAAAACTATAATAACACAAATCTATTGACATATATTTCTCCTGCTTACTTACCTTCAGCATCTAAGAATATGCTGTATTAGTTCTCCTTAAGAGTTCTAAACAGTGCTTAAACCAGAGTGCTGTTAAAAATTAAATGGTATGAGTGAGACGATGGAATCTAGAACAATTTACTATGAAATCTGTTGATGAAGAAAAGAAAAATAATGTAAAGAAGGTACTAATGAAACCACATTTGTGAACCACTGAAAGTTGTGAGCCCGTCACTATTGTTTAAAAACTTTGTACAGGTTCCCTGATAACTCAGTAAATATGGATTGAATGAATGACAGAAATTTTAAAGGGGGAGAGAGGATTGAATAAATGAAAGGAAGTCATCAGATGATGTTAAATGTATTTCTTGTGAAAAATATCTGATGTTTGCTTGAAAACTACTGAGATTTAAGAAGTAATTCTCAATTATTTAGAAAATGAAGTCAGAAGTTGAAGTACAAGTCAACTCTGCTTTTTCTTTAAAACATAGTTCTGAAATAAACAATAAATCAATCAAGTTGTCAGTTCGTATAAACTTAGAAGAGGTTAGATGGAGCTAGTGGTAAAGAATTCACCTGCCAATGCAGGAGAAACAAGGGATGTGGGTTCAATCCCTGAGTCAGAAAGATCCCCTGGAAGATGACATGGCAACCTGCTCCAGTATTCTTGTCTGGAAAACTCCATGGACAGAGGAGCCTGGCAGGCTATGGTCCCAGGGCCGCAAGAGTTGAACAAGACCGAGCTCCACCCCCCTACCCCTGCCAAACACACAAATAAATCTAAAAAGACAAGAATTAGTGACTCATTTATGAAATTGTCCTGTGATTCCACATTTTCCTGAATTTTTCATCTTCCATTTCCCAAGGCATCTGAAACTTCAGGTTTAAGATTTATTCTTGTCCAAAATGACATACCACTGAAGTGAATAACAAATGATATTTCACCCCCTTCCTTTTCTTCTACCCATTTTTCATGGTGAATGGTGGCCCCATAAAAAATATGTGCACATTTCAATGCCCCAACCCTGTGAATGTGATCTTAGTTGGCAAAAGGGTCTTTGCAGATGTAATTAAGCTAAGGACCTCAAGATGAATTATCTGGATTATCTGTGTGTTGTGTTAGTCACTCAGTCATGTCTGACTCTTTGTGACCTTGTGGACTGTAGCCCACCAGGCTCCTCTGTCCATGGAACTCTCCAGGCAAGAATTCTGGAATGAGTTGCCATTTCCTTCAAGGGATCTTCTCAACCCAGGGAGGGAACCCAGGTCTCCCGCACTGCAGGCAGATTCTTTACTTTCTGAGCCACCAGGTAAGTGAATTATCTGGATTATCTGGTGGTCCTTAAATCCAATAACAAGTGTCTTTATAAGAGACACTCAAAGCAGACACGGGACAGAAGGAGAAGGTCACATGAGGACAGAGGCAGAGGCTGAAGTTATGCAGCCACCAGTTCAGGAACCCCTGGAGTTACCAAAATCTAAAAGAATCTAGGAACCACCGTTCGCCTAGAGCCTCCAGAAGGAGCTCAGGCCTGCTGAGCCTCCATTCCATACTTCTGACCTCCATAGCTGTGAGATAACAGATTTGCGTCATTTTAAGCCACCAGCTCTGCGTTAGCTTGTTACGGCAGGCCCAGGAAACCAAGATACCACTCTTGGGATATTCATTCCCAGTTCTCGGGAAGGAATGACGTGCTATGCATTTACTTGGTGCCTGACAGAGACTGTGTAACATCTGTTCTTGTGCATTTTAATTATTGTGCATCCAGCTTAGATGCTGTCTGGAGGGAAATGAAAAGCAAAATATGAAACAAGCATATCCCAAGGCCGAAGTGTTTTACTAGTTAAAACAGGAGAACAACAAAACGACAACCTCATCTCCTGAAGGAATTTCCTGACAAGGTGATATAACTTAACTCTGGACTTGGTTTGGTCTTTGTTCATTCCCATATAAGCATCTTATTTGATTAAAATTCTCTCTTGTTAATTGAATTGTTTGATGTTTGTAAAAAAAAATAGAAGTTAATAGAATGGCTTTTAAAATGACATATTTAGAAAGCAAATGCTAACAGACATTCATAAAATTATTTTTTTATATTTTAAGTATCATATTTATAAAAACATATTTAAAAAAAATCAAATCATTTTAACAGGTTTATGAGATAAAACACAAGCCTCCTGCTATTCCTGCCCTATTGTTTATTCTTGCTCCTGTGAGGACATTATTAAAGTAATTTCTTCTTCTTTTATCTCTTCCATATTTTTAAGCAAAAAATTTATACTGATATTCTTGAGTTTTATTTTTTTCAATTAAAGTGACTTAATTGGAAAGTGGAGATATGTTTCTCTTTCATCCCTAGTCCTACATCTTCTTCCACATATGTTTCATTTATTTCTCTTTATAATTTAATATTATCATTTATACAATATTCAGTGTATTATCATGACTGTAACAATTATTCATAGCTGAATCACATAGTGCATTATGATGATGTTTTGTTTCCTGAACTAATTTTGTTTTCACAATATTTAATAACTGTGTTGTTTTATTTTACATGGCTTTCTATGTAGCAACCCTATAATAACTACTCATTCTTTGAGATTTGTCAGTTCTGTGTAAAGTGTAAAATGTTCAACTAGTTTCCACTACTTTTCCTAGAAATAACTTCTTCCTCTGCTTTTCTTAGAAATGCCTCAAGTTTCTTGTACCATCTGAACTGAATGTTATTTAGGCTTGAGGTAGAGCTTTCATTTTGGGACTTTTCTTCACTGTCTAAGAACCTGAATTACCACTCCTTTTCCTGTATCAACATTTTTTTCCTTGGTTTTATCCTTCACCTTGTGTTGTATTTTCCTGAAAAAGAATGAAGCTGCATATCTGAAATTCAGACGCTGCATATCTGAAAATGTAATAATTCTATCTCCAAATTATGTTGTATTTTGGCTGGGTATAGAATTCTGGGTTGAAAGTAATTTCACCATGACATGAAAAAACATCATTCTACTTTCTTCTAGCCTCCAGTATTGCTATTAAGAAGTTTGATGTCATTCAAATTGTCTACTCTTTGTACAGAATATTGTTTTCCTTTCTCTGAAAACTTTTAGGAGCATTTCTTTAGACTTTATCTATTGAAATTTCAGTAGTATGTCCTTAATTTGAGCCTTTTTGCATTCACTGCTCTGCGTTATCTGTAGTCACTTTTCTATTGCTTTTTCTCTTCTGTAGTATCTCTCATAATAGATTACTATTATTATTTGTATTCCATTATTGCTATTTTGGTGACATTCTGGAGGAAATAGAGCATAAATATGTAGATTCAAGCTGCCATATGGATTCAGATACTCCAAAGATTACCTTACCATATAGTTTCAAGCAACTCCTTCAGGCAGGTGTCCTAAGGTGAGACTCAATGAGCATATTCTTTCCCCTAAAAATTAGTCTTGGGGAGGATATGGCTAAAGGAAGAGACTAGAGCATCCTTTTCATATAACATGCATGAAACTAAACAAAATTATTAAAAATAAACTATTTCAGAGTTCTGAAAATTGACCAAATAAGATAATAAGTGTAGAAACATTTATTCTTGAAAAAACTGTCATAGCTTTGTATGAGAACAATGAACGTATGAGTCCTTCATGTGTGATGCCAATTCCATCTTTCCTCTATCTCAGATTGTGAGCATAGTAGTTTTCTCAGTAAAAGGAAGTCCCCCAAATCCAACAACTTTGCTGACACAGACAGACTTAATATGGAGCAATGTATGTGAAAATATACATTAATGTAACCTACTAGTGAGTACAGAAATAAATCTTCACACTGATTGTTGGCAAAAGTACCAAGGCAATTCAGTGAGGAAAGTGATAGTATTTTTTAACAAATGATGCTGCAGGGAAAATTGAATTGCTACACTAAAAGAGCTTAGAACTATATCTCACATTGTACTCAAAAATTAACTCAAAATGAATCAAAAACTGCAATATCTGGCGTGCTGCGATTCATGGGGTCGCAGAGTCGGGCACAACTGAGCAACCGAACTGAACTGAACTGAAAGGACAAAACTATAAAACTTATAGAAGAAAACATAAAATAAGATCCTTGTGACCTTGAGTTGGGCAAAAATTTCTTAGATATTACACCAAAGTTATGGCCCACAAAAAACTGATAAATTATATTACTTTCAAATTTAAAACATTTGTACTTAAGCACACATATACATCATTATGAATAAATAGACAAGTCACAGATTGGAAGAAATTATTTGCAAACCATATATTCAATAAAGGACTTGTAAAAAGCTGAATAATAAAATGCAACTGACTAAATAAAAAAGCGTGAGCTAAATAACTGAACAAACATCATCATTGACTTGATGGACATGAGTTTGAGCAAACTCTAGGAGATGGTGATGGACAGGAAAGCCTGGCATGCTACAGTCCATGGGGTTGCAAAGAGTAAGACACAAATGAGTGACTGAACTGAACTGACATTTCTACAAAGACAGTAAATAGCTAATATAGGTATGGAAAGATGCCCAATGTCATTACTTGTTAAGTTCCAATTAGATACCATTAGCCACAGATTAGACTAGTCATAATAATAAACCAAGTGATAGTTAAGTGTTGGCTAGGATGTAATAAACTGGAACCTTCCTTCTTTAGGGGTAGGGATCTAAAATGGTACAGTCACTTTGGAAAACAGTTTGGCGGTTTCTTTAAAAGGTAAATATAAACTTAAAATATAAGCTAGCAATTCAACTCTTGGAAAGATTTCCAACAGAAATTAAAATATATGTCCACACAAATACTTGTAGATGAATGTTCATAACAGTGTTATTGATAATAGTCAAAAATTGGAAACCAGACAAATGTCCATCAAACAGTGGATAGATTGTGTCCATCAAGTAGTGTACCCATACAATGGATCAATAATGTCAGGATCAAACTACTGATACATGTAACAACAGAGGTGATGATGCCTCTCCAAATGATGCTTAAGTAGAGGAAACCAGGGGCTTCCCTGGTGGCTCAATGGTAAAGAACCCACCTGCCAATGCAGGAGACATGGGTTTTATCCTTGGGTTTGGAAGATCGCTGGTAAGGAAATGGCAACCCATTCCAGTATTCATGCTTGGGAAATTCCACAGAGGAGCCTGGCGGGCTACAGTTCACGATGTCACAAAGAGTTGGACATGACTTAGTGACTGAGCATGCAAGCAGAGGAAACCAGACAAAAATTCCTACATATTATATTAATTCTTTAACATGGAATTTCTAGGATTGGCAAGATTTTCAAGATAGAAAGCAGATGAGTGGTTGCCTGAGGCTGGGGGTGGAAACAGGAATTGGTTTCACATGGGCACAATGGAACTTCAGGAAGTGATGGCTCTGTTATAAAACTGTATTACAGTCACAGTTGCGCAACTATATAAATACACTAAAAATTCCAATTCTTCACTTACAATTGGCTAATTGTATGGTATTAAATTATACCTCCATAAAACTTAAAAAAAAATCACACAGAAATGAAAAACAACTAACGTTAAAATTACCTCCCAAACTCTTGAAATGTTTTAATCCTCAAGAAGTGTTTGTAAGCCTAGAAAAATTAGAAAAATTCGCCTCTGCCTCCACTTTGGAAATCAGTTCTGGTAGATTCAGTAAGTTATCAATCTTAAAACTGCTGCCACGTTAGCCCCTAAAGAGTATCTTTATGTGAGGCTTTTTCAATCAAAGCAATCAGTAAAAAACAGTAGCCAGAGAAAAGAAAAAACTTAATATAATATAAATTACTAAATTCTATTATTTAAATAAATCTGAGTATAAGCTTAATTACAAAAATTAATTACACTAAGGAGCATGAGTATCCCCAACCATTTACTTAGAGATCAATATCTTCTTCTGGTTCTAATGTGTCTTGAGGCAAGTTTCTGATTTTCATTATTTTGTTCTGTGATTAATTATACACAGCAATTTCTTGAATAATATTGGATGAATTAAAATGGATAATTATATGGGCACATAATGATAGGGGTTTGAGTTTTAATGATAGATATGTGTAACACAAATGCATTTATTCACCTACTGATTCAACAACTGTGTATTATTTATCAGATACTGTAGTATAATGTCTGGAATTATTTATCAGATATTATAGTTTAATATTTGTGTCCATAAGGCACAGAATTTTCCTTAGGGAATTCATTATCTTTTGGGGAAGACAGAGAAGTTTAAAAATACTTGCCAGTTTAAGTTATTTCTTAAATTTTTTCCCATTCTGATAGGGACAAACAACAGGTATCCAGTTGGAGACTTAGATGAGAGGGACTTGACTTAAGTTTTGTAGATTAGGAAATTTCCTTAAGTTGAGGTTTCCTAAGCAGGTTTTAGAAACCTTATTGGAATTATACAAATAAAGCTGAGAAGGAATAAAATGAAAACAGTTTGCATAGACAGAGTAGCATATGCCAAGTCTTGGTTGAGAGGTATAAAAATATGTGTGGGGAACTGAAAGTAGTTGACTGAGGCTACAGTTTGGAACTTGATTGGATGGACGAAGCTCAAGCTGAAGGTAAGGACTAGATCCGAAAGACATTTGTAGGTGTTGCTTAGGAGTTTGGAAAAAGTACTAAAGGCAGTGGATGTGCAAGAAAGATTTTAAGAAAGGGGATGTTGCTGCTGGATCCAAAAATCAGAATATGAGAGATATGTCAGAGGTAGACCTTCATTCACAGAAACCAAGAAATAATGGTTTATTTGCTTAACAAGATAGGAGATGGGTTTTTCAGTTTGCTTGTTGTTGTTGTTATTGTTTTTTTTTTCCCCTAAATACTAAGAAATCTGAAAGCAGAGAATCCTAATCTTACTAATTACATAGTCGTACCATGCTATCATCAGGGACCAAGACTTCTACTCTCTGGCTTCACTATATTTTCATGTGGCTTTTCTCCTCATAGTCACAAAAAAGCTACCATAATTTCAAATGTTGCACCTACATTCTAGGCAAGATGAAGGGAAAGATTGTAGACCAGGGCCTGAGATAATTAGACAGCTTGATAGTCATCTTTTCAAAAAATTATCCTGGAGAACTTCTGGGGTGAAATTCTCTTACAGCTCATAGGCCAGGATTATGTCCGCATGCCATCAGCAAGGGAGGCTAAGAGATCAATAGTTTGATTAGGTAGATCAGGGCTTTGGAAGCAAGAATGGATATCAAGTGAAGCAAAGGGATTTAAAAAAGAAAGTGAAAGTAACAAGACATACTGATTGCTTGCAAATGGAGGGCAAGGGAGAGGAAGTGGTCAGGGAAATTCCTAGGTTACTGGTTTGAACAATTGGAAGTAATGTCATTTACTGAGACAAGAAATGCAAATTTCAAGAAAAGATGACAAATTAAATTTTGAGTATGTTAGTTCAACATCCTTGTGGAATATTCAAGGTGAGGTATTGGATGGCCCAAAAGAAATCTCAGCCAGAGGTACAGATTTGAAAGTCATCCACATGTAGGTTGTAATTAGTCATCAGAGTGGATGAGGTCTTGAAAGAATAGGAAGTGATATGCGAAGATAGTCAGTGTAGAATAAAGAAGGAATCAATAGAATCTGGTAGCTTGTCAAATCCATATAAAGGAAGAAAGTTCAGATTTTATAACTAAGAGATTCTTTAATTCTTGTGGCAGTATGAAAGGGAAATTAATACTTTATGCACTTTTTTTTCCTTTTTGACAAGGCATTTTTTTCCTTTGTAGTTAGCCCAAATACATGATCTCTTTTACATTGCTTTATGCTCTCTAGGAAAAATAGATGGTTAGACTGAATATTTCTAATAGAAACTGTGTTAAACAAGAATGGTGACTTGACATTTAAAAAGCCAGGACCCAACTTTCAATTTTATTACAGATTTTGTCTCTGGAAAGATGATCTCTTGTGTCATACCATATTTCTCAAATGTGGAGACCAAGATCCATGCCCTGCTTATGGAGATGGGTCAAACAAAGTTCATTGTACCTGAGTTCCCTGGAGACAGGCACTAAACAGATACAGGCTGAATGACTAAAGGGCATCTCATCACTGTGTATAGAGGTCAGAGATGAACGTCCTTCGGGGTAATTGCTGTTGACCACTTCTTTTGCCCTTTGCTTCTGAGAAGCCACAGAAACAAGGTCTCCATACAGACTGAGGAGCATCTGGTTGACCTGCTTGGCATTCAATACGGAGAAGTCAAGAGAGATCATCAGGCATTTGTTGAACTGATGAAATCCAGAATATCACCCATTCCTGGGAAAATTATTTCCTGCATTATAGAGATAAATATTTACTTCAGCTCTGCTGGGAAACATGTGTCTGATAAATGATATGTTCCTTTTTTAATGGTCTGTTTACATTTCAGAGATTTCACATTATGAAATTTGGTCACTTACATCATATATAATTTTCAGCACATATTTTCATGAAATACTTCTGAGAACGTCTAAACTTAGTAGTCAAGCAAATATCTTTCCTTTTCTAAGTTCCCATAAATGAACTCCAAAATGTCTGCCTCATAACAGGCATAGATACAGAAGTCTTTTACTCCTATTACTTTTTCTTCCACAGGATCCAAAAATCTCATAAGGACATGTCACAATGTATACAACACTGGGGAAAGATGTTGCTTGAAAGTGAGCATTTTTTTTTTTTTAATATTTTTAAACAAGTTAATTTCAGAGGCAGACTATATTAGAGAAAACAGCAGCCAGAATTTAGGGACTCCCAGAAGTAATGCTGTGTGTGCTTCCTGACACCATGGGAATATGTACATAGGTTAATGTGTTATGATATCTGGGCCACACCATTGAACTCAACTCAATTTTGGTTTTGTTTCAATACTTCAATCCCAGGTCCATGGTGTCTCTGTTAAGTGACTCCTTGTTTGTCGCATGCTGCCTCTATGAATATGTTCAGTACATTTAGTTTAAAATACAAGCATTGTCATATGACTTGTTGGCCATCTATTGCTATGGAAGAGTTTCCCTGACAAAAAAAATCACATTCACAAGTTGCACTCTTAAATTATTTCAAGTCAATCAACTAAATTGAGACTGAAGGAAAGACTATATGTCATTGTGTAAGTTCAAGTGTGTGCAATCCATCACCTGAGGGAGCTTAATCTCATGTTATACTACCTGCAGTCCTGAGAGGTTGGTAAGTACTACATTTTACAAGTGGGAACTGACTTTAGAAGGGTTGAGTAACTTACCTAAGGTTTTAGGGGATAGCGGTGGAGTCAGGGTTCAAACTCTGCCTGTTGACTCCAAAACACCTGCCAAGAACAACTGTTTTTGTTGTTCTTTAGTCCCTAAGTCATGTCTGACTCTTCTGCAGCCCCGTGGACTGGAGCCTGCTAGGGTCCTCTTTCCGTGGGATTCTCCAGGCAAGAATACCCAAGTGCTGAGGATAAAAGAGGGTGAGTATTTTTGAGCACATCAAACAACTTAAACTTGAGTATAAGGGATTCATCTTCTTCAAAATTCTCTAGCCAATAACATACTAGGGATCTCCCCTTTGTCACCTTGCCTCCTCATTTCCTTCTCTACATTTTCCTTTAGAAATCTACCTTTGAGGGACTGCGCTGTGTTGGTCCAGGAGTTAAGACTCTGTGCTCCCAATATAGGGGGCCTGAGCTCCCACAAGCTGCAACTAAGACCTCATGCAGCCAGATAAATAAAAATGAATTAATTACAAAGAAATTTGCCTTTGATCTTCTCTTCTTGGTTCTATGTATCCTCACTTTCCCTCCTTCTTGGGCTGCCCAAGTTTCTCCAAAACCATTTTTTGTTGCATTATGCAGATATTTTTTGCTTTCTCACTGTGTGCCTTCCACTAAATTTTTCCAATAATCCAAAATTAAATATCCTTTTTAAAGATACATACCACCACCAGCAACATTTTTTTTTCAATTAAATTAAAATTGATAGAAAATACACCAGGATGACAACATTGCCATATTTATTTTTCTCTCTTCTGAAAATGAAATGGACACAAAAATAACATCAACTGACCTTGGGAGAGAGCACTGGCTTGATTTGCTATTTTAATTTGTTCCACAGATATTATATTAAACTGAGAATCTCATTAACTCTGTGAGTAAATGAGACTCAGAGAGACTTTAGGAGACATAATAAATTTGTTTAACCAATAAGTACCTCAACCAGACCTCGAGTTCAGATCTTAGAAATTAAGGTCAGTAATGATAGCCTTGGAGCTTTAGAAATTTAATGATATAATGCCTTAAATAATGGAAAGACTTGTTTTTTTAACTTAAAATACTCACCTGGCAGGGAAGACTTGTGAGGAGCTCTCAGAATTACACCTACTTGCATGTGTGCTCAGCCGTGCCTGACTCATTGCAACCCCATGGACGTAGCCTGCCAGGCTCCTCTGTCTGTGGGATTTCCCACGCTAAAATAATGGAGTTGGTTGCCATTTCTTTCTCCAGGGTATCTTCCTGACTCAGAGATTGAACCTGCATCTCCTGTGTCTCCTGCCTTGCAGGCAGATTTTTTTACCACTGAGCCACCGGGGATGCCCAGAATTATACCTAAGTGACATTAGTATGACCTCTATGAGAGATCAGTATATGCACAGACCTGTTGCTACTATTTCCATAATTTGTCAAACTTCTGACCAAATGCATGCATTTTTCTAGCTCTAAGCTAAAACTGTGCAATGTTGCTAGGAACCTGTTGCCTTAAACCAAGCCAAATGAACTTTGGCTAAGAATGAGAAACTTCAATTGTTTCGATAATGTTGTAGGTGGAAATAATTATACCAATGTTGCCATCCTGGTATATTTCCCATCAGCTCTTCAAATGACAAAGTTACCCCAGAAAGGTCTTTATTTGGGGGAGTACTGGACACTTTTGTTACCTCTTTTGATGCTTAGAACACTAAAATAATACTGTTATCTTTCCCATTTGACGTGTGACAAAACTGAGGCACAGAGTATTTAAGTGACTTGCTTAACATCACTCAGCCATTGAGGTGCAGAGATGGGATTCAAGTACAGGATCCAAAAGCTGTACTTGGGCTGAGTCAGAGCATTTCCATGCTCTGCCACTGGATGCAGAATCTCTACCTTTATACGGTTTGCCATGTTGCTTCCGTATACTGAGCGGTGTACACGTTATCCGTTAGAGAAACTGACAGCTTAAATAATGTAATCACGGTCTAAAAGGAGGGTGAAGTTGCTGCTTCTATTATGATGATCTTTTTTTCTTTCTGCTCAGGCTGGGGAATAAATGTCACTGTTTTATCTACTATGATGTGTCAGTCCCTCAGTCGTGTCTGACTCTGTGACCCCCATGGACTTCAGCATGCCAGGCCTCCCTGTCCTCCACTATCTCTTGGAGTTTTCTCAAGTTCATGTCCATTGAATGTATTATCTACTGTACATTCATCTACGAACAATTTATTTCTCTCCATCTGTTTGCCAGGCACTTTTGCTTGTGATCAAGGCCCAGACTTTCTGAGTTGGATACTTTAGTTGATGTTGTAAAACATGGACAACAGTTTCATTAGGCTCACGATCTCTATCTTCCTCTTAAAAATCTGATCTTATAAGCGGAGCAACAAAGGCTCAGGAAGGCCAAGAGACTTGCCTTTAGCCAGATGGGAGGGACATAACAAGGATTTGAATTCAGATCTGATTTGCTATCTAGGTACTTATATCACTACATCACTAAAAAGGAAAAATGTTTCAGTAATCCAAGTACCACCTAAAACAGTAATCTGGAAACAGCAATGAATGAGTTACATTACTTATAATTTATCCTATGAATGTGAGAGTTGGACTATAAAGAAAGCTAAGCACCGAAGAATTGATACTTTTGAACTGTGGTTTTGGAGAAGACTTTTTTTTCCCCATTTATTTTTATTAGTTGGAGGCTAAGTACTTTACAATACTGTAGTGGTTTTTGCCATACATTGACATGAATCAGCCGTGGATTTACATGTGTTCCCCATCCCGATCCCCCCTCCCGCCTCCCTCTCCACCCCATCCCTCTTGGTCCCTTGGACTGCAAGGAGATCCAACCAGTCCATCCTAAAGGAGATCAGTCCTGGGTGTTCATTAAAAGGACTGATGCTGAAGCTGAAACTCCAATACTTTGGCCACCTGATGCAAAGAACTGACTCATTGGAAACACCCTGATGCTGGGAAAGATTGAAGGCAGGGAGAAGGGGATGACAGAGGATGAGATGGTTGGATGGCATCACCAACTCAATGGACATGAATTCAGGTAAATTCTGGGAGTTGGTGATGGACAGGGAGGCCTGGCGTGTGGCAGTCCGTGGAGTCGCAGAGTCAGACACGACTGAGCGATTGAACCGAACTGAACTGTGCTCTTATTTCTACTTCATTTTTAATAATTAGTTAAGCTTTAGATTTCATTACAGACTCTTATCATCCATAAGTAAATGAAAAAAAAATTTGAATTTTGCAGCCCTTATCCCTTCAACTTGAAAATGGGTTTCAGTCTACAGCTGTAAAGACATGGGTGTTTCACTCAAACACTTAAACTTTGGAAAAAGGATGGAAGTAGGATTTATTCATTTTGAAAAAGCAAATAGCTTTCACGCTTGCTTTGTTTTATCTTTAGCCTAACTATTTATTGATACTTTAACCTTTCTTGTTAGTAGTGGGACTCAGAATGTTTTAGATATACGAAAAATTAATTTGCTTAACTGAATCACTGTAAGAGTGCTGGAAAGATCACAGCTACCTGACCAACATAGGCAGCAAGCTCCTGACTTGGTCCCGTTTTTCCCATTTTATATCCAGTAAATCCAGGATAGAACCACTCAGATATGCTTCCATAGCGGCAAAGGATTGCTTGGTATCTAGTGACATGGATATGAACTGATTCATTGTCTTTTTATCTCCAAAGAAAAAATTTTTTTTCACATGGGTCTTAGAATCATGCAATAATTTTTTTTCATTGTCTTAAAAAGTATAAGCTGTTGTATTAAAGTAAAATAAATTATCACACCAAAAATTATAAAATGTTTTTCCTGAGGAATAAAACAGACATCCAGACATTTAATCAGACTCAGTTCAGTTCAGTTCAGTCGCTCAGTCGTGTCCGACTCTTTGCGACCCCATGAATCGCAGCACGCCAGGCCTCCCTGTCCATCACAAACTCCCAGAGTTTACTCAAACTCATTCCCATCGAGTCGGTGATGCCAATCAGACTACATGTGTGCTAAGTTGCTCAGTCGTGTCTGACTCTTTGCAACCCCATGGACTATAGACTGCCAGGCTCCTCTGTCCACGAGGATTCTCCAGCAAGAATACTAGAGTGGGTTGCCATGCCCTCCTCCAAGGGATCTTCCCAACCAGGGATTGAACCCTGAACCCAGGTCTCCCACATTGCAGGCGGATTCTTTACCATCTGAGCCACCAGTGTGTCTATATTGTTTCTTGCATCCTCTATCTGATGATTTATAAGCTTCTCTTGGATAAAAAAATCTCTTTACTAACTTCTGAAGAAACCATATCACTTTAAGGCTTCCATAAGATGATTTCAAGAGATAATGGTGAGTTTATAATTAAATAATCAATACTTCACAGGCCAAGTAAACTTTCTTATTTTTTCTTGACATCCAGTAAAATATTAAAAAGAAAATCAGTTATGCTCTGATTACCATAGAAATTCTTAGAAATTATGTGACAAGAGATTTGAAATCTAATGCTTTCCTTTCAAAATAAAATAGCTAAGACTTACGAAGTGCTGGGGAATATTCACTTTTACAAGTGCTTTGCATGTATGAACTAGATTCTCACAAAAAGCCAAGTAGGTAGGCACTATTCTTACCAGGAAGCAGGTATTTAGAAGTTAAGTGGCTTGCCCAAGGTTTCATGGCTAGTAATCATCATTTGTTGGCAAAGTAATGTCTCTGCTTTTTAATATGCTATCTAGGTTGGTCATAACTTTCCTTCCAATTTCTCCAGTGGTCATGTATGGATGTGAGAGTTGGACTGTGAAGAAAGCTGAGCACCGAAAAATTGATGCTTTTGAACTGTGGTGTTGGAGAAGACTCTTGAGAGTCCCTTGGACTGCAAGGAGATCCAACCAGTCCATCCTAAAGGAGATCAGTCCTAGGTGTTCATTGGAAGGACTGATGCTGAAGCTGAAACTCCAATACTTTGGCCACCTCATGTGAAGAGTTGACTCATTGGAAAAGACCCTGATGCCGGGAGGAATTGGGGGCAGGAGGGAAGGGGACGACAGAGGATGAGATGGCTGGATGGCATCACTGACTCGATGGACATGAGTTTGAGTAAACTCCAGGATTTTGTGATGGACAGGGAGGCCTAGCGTGCTGCAATTCACGGGGTCGCAAAGAGTCAGACACAACTGAGTGACTGAACTGAACTGAACTGAACTGAATAATCATTTGAACTATGAGTACAGGCAATCAGT
The DNA here is from genome assembly GCF_023699985.2 of Odocoileus virginianus. Classification (NCBI taxonomy): domain Eukaryota; kingdom Metazoa; phylum Chordata; class Mammalia; order Artiodactyla; family Cervidae; genus Odocoileus; species Odocoileus virginianus. The sequence goes on from NC_069688.1 coordinate 31,918,482, forward strand.
TTCAGAGTTGCAACTTCAGCCTTGAAAGCCAGTTTGTCTCTCCAAGCAAAAGCTAATTCAACCACACTGACAGTGTATTTCTGAAAAATGGGGGGAAATGAATTTTTAGATAATTGAATTTTCAGATCATTGATAGAGACAGACAGAAGTGCTAGAAGTTATAGCTTGGTTCTTTTCCAGATGCAATCAATGCTGAGATGGCTTTTTGTTTCTTCTTCAGGGCTAATTCTACAGCACCTGTGATTGGTGTTAAAAGAAAATTCCTTTGATTCATCAAGAATTTATGAGTACTGACTCTGTGCCATGTACTTGCCTAAGCACTGGAGACTGTACAGTAAGACTTAGCCTTTGAACTTAGAATTTCTCTTTGTTAAAAAACCAATTTAAAAAAACAAGCCAAACTTTAAAAATTCGATTATGCTATTCTTGTGGCTTAGTAAATAAGGATGTTTTTAAAAATTATGTCTTTCTTTGATGATTGAGTATCGAGTATTAGGAGCTACCATGTGGAATGATGATTCATTCTACAGTAGACAGGTTTATGTATGAAGATAGATTAAATTTGCTCCAACTCTAGAATTTATCTTGAAAATCATATTTTCCTAACATCTATGAGATAAGCTTGTTTTCCCAACATGCTTTTTAAATAAGAGAGTAATTCAGACTTTCCACTTATTTGCATTATTGCTGAGAACTGTGTTTTATTAATTGGATTTTTACTGTAATTGGCATGACACCTTTGACATTGGACTTTCAAGGCCATCTGTTTTCTCCTATTAGTTTTTAGTTTTTCTTTATACTATGTAATCACATTCCTATAGAAAAATGTAGAAAACTGGAGGGCTTTAGTTCAGAAATAAAACAATACCTCTTGGGGGGTTTATGTTTAAAAGAGTAAATATATATCCTTATTTGCACATTTTTCAGAGAAGAAACATCTCCATTCCAGCCGATGGCAGGGGGTGGGGTGTTGAAAAAGCCGCATCTGCATATTACAAATATGTTAGTGCTCTAAAAAGAGAAAAGTAGATATGCCACAGCTCTATTAAGAGCTGGAAAGTGAAAGTCCAAATTTCACTTTGAGCTTTAGTCTCTCTACGTTTGTGCTTCCTGACCCCTATAATTCAATTGAAGCTTCCTTGTTGGTGCATCAGCACAAGAAAGACTCTCTTAACTCGATCTGGAAGGCTAATGGCTGGATGTGACACAGCATATGTTGTAACATACTCTTGGTTGCTGAGTACACACAGAGGCTTGAGACAGCTGGCCATGGCCACACTTTTGGCTTGGAGTCACGCCCTGAACTTCCACAGTTGAAATGAGTCCATGCTTCTCTAGCTGCCTGATCCATTACCCATGTGGTAATAGAGCCAAAGTGGTAAACCAGTTTCACCAAGGCTCAGATGGACCCAAGATGTTTACCTAGTACACTGATCCATGTACTCTTTTATTTGAAAGTGGTTGCTTCTTTGTGATAATGATGTACTGTCTCTTTTGAGAAGGTACCCATTAATAATGTGTTGGTATATATTCCTCCCCAAACACATTTTTGAGTAGAGTCCAACCAGATTTCTTAGAACTAAGTCAGCTAATCTAAGGTTTCCTAAGAGAATGTTCTTCCCAAGACCTCATCACACTCTTAGCTGAATTCTTGACATGCAAGTTCATGCTGGTTACTTCACATGAAAGCTAAAGGTGGGGAAGAAAATTCTATGTTTCAATGTGTGGTAAAGCCATTGACTAACTCATAAGGCCATAGGAAGACAGTCTATGGCTCAAGATCAGGTCTAAATGAAATACTAAACAGGCAAAAACATTCATAACCTTCTCCAGGGGATCTTCCCAATCTAGGGATAGAACTTGAGTGTCCTGCATTGCAGGCAGATTCTTTACCATCTGAGGCACCAGGGAAGCCCCAGATGAAGAAGAGGGTGGCAGAGGATGAGATTGCTAGAGAGCATCACTGACTCAGTGGACATGAATTTGAGCACCCTCTGGGAAGCACTATGTTCTAGAGGCTCAGGTGGTGAAGAATCTGCCTGCAATGCAGGAGACTCAGGTTTGATCCCTGGGTCAGGAAGGTCTCCTGAAGAAGGGAATGTATAGAACAGACTTGCGGACTCTGTGGGAGAAGGCGAGGGTGGGATGTTTCAAGAGAACAGCATCGAAACATGTATATCTAGGGTGAAACAGATCACCAGCCCAGGTTGGATGCATGAGACAAGTGCTCGGGCCTGGTGCACTGGGAAGACCCAGAGGGATGGGGTGGAGAGGAGGTGGGAGGGGGGACCAGGATGGGGAATACATGTAAATCCATGGCTAATTCATTTCAATGTATGACAAAAACCACTGCAATGTTGTAAAGTAATTGGCCTCCAACTAATAAAAATAAATGGGAAAAAAAAAAAAAGAAGGGAATGGCAACCCACTCCAGTATTCTTTCCTGGAGAATCCCATGGACAGAGGAGCCTGGCAGTCTATGGGCTGCAAAGAGTCGGACATGACTGAGTGAAGTTGCAAAGAGTTGTCCTCTTCACTTGGAGTGACTTTCATTTCACTAGGAGGACAAAGGAGCCTGGAATGCTACAGTCCATGAGGTTGCAAAGGGTCCGCTATGACTTGACTCAACAACAACAAAACCACAACTAATAAAGCAGATACAATACCACATAAAACTCAGGCAAGTCTAATTGTAAAATTACAATTGTTTGAAAATCAAGGCATCTTTCTTTCATGTTTAGAAGAATTCCAACATCTCTAGCTTCAACATAGAGACTGGATGTGTTGAGTGAATAGTTCGAACTATCTATTCTTTCTTTAAGTGGTACCATTAAAAGGATGGGTTGGCCACTATAAAATATGGGCAAAGCAACTGTTGAAATATGATGCAGCCATTATTTAATCTGAATGATAAATTCATGTCAAGAATTCCAATTTACTGTATATCAATGGACTTATGATAATCACCATTAATCAGACTCTTTCTGAGAGATCCCATTATAATCTGTACAGAGCCATCAACGAAACAAAAGCAAGGATAAAATGAAAAGAGTTTGCCAGAATGAAGGCTGCAGAATCTAAACAAAGATGAGTGACACATGTTGGGTAGGATAAATCTACAAATAGCCTGGGGCCAGACATCAGACATTATTTGAAATGACAAACTTCACATTAACTAAAAGAAAAAAAAGAAGATCACAGATGGAGACAGACAGTGGTGCTAAAAGTTATACAACTGCATGATTCATTTCCAGAAGAAATCAATGTTGAGATGACTTTTTTCCTCCTTCAGAACCAATAATGAGCCTCCTATAATTAGGTAAACTTTCTACGTCCTATCAAAACAAACTGTTAAGCCACAGAGAGGCCACTGACACATCTGCCCCTCAACCAAAGCTATAGTATTTTAATCTAAGTACAATGCAAAGATGCATGAGTCAATCTACCGTAAATTTTCAGCAAATAGTATGTGTCATTGGAAATAACTTTTGCTTTTCCGAAGACCGTAGATTTATTCTGTAGGAGTTTTAGAAACAAGCAACAATAATTTTAGCAAAAGCAATTCCCTGCGTTCACTAAACCATAACTGTCTGAAACTAGTTATTTCTAGAATTACACAGAACCAAAATAGCAAACATGTAAACAGAGAGCTATGGGTTAGAATTCATCAAACTGAGGGAGGGGAGTTTTGAATTTTAACATATAAAATATCACAGCTGTTAACTATTTATAGTTGCCCAGTTTTAATACACAATTCAAACACTAATTAAAAACATTCTCCATAAATAGAAAACCAATTTGCTGTGTGTGCAGAGTGAATGATACAATCAACTTTCCCGGCTATCAGTTTTCTCTTCATACAGGCGTTCAAAAAGTAATTGACCTTTGGACTTCTCATTAAAACTCAGCAATGGAGTTCGGGAAAAATGAAGCTGGGTCTATTCATGCCATCAAATGAGGTTATAGCATATCTAATCCTATTGTTTCGGTTTTCCGTATTGTCATCATGAGTTGCTGGGCCAAATTCTAGGCCAGTTGGGGAAAAAAAGCAGAGTTGAGCCAATTGGTCATGCCACATTTTATCCACTCCACATGTACAGGCAGAGCCTTCATTTGCCACTGAGCTAAAAAGATGAAAACATGAAACATGCGATGACATCCTGGGATGGAGAGATGGACTCCTATTGTTGTGAACTTATGTTGTTTTATGTTGTTGCTGTTTTTAAGATTTTTTTTCTTTAGTGCCTATCATTTTTATAGTCCTTATTGAATTTGTTACAATAACAAATTCTGTTTACATACTATTCTTTTGTCTATGAGGCATGTGGAATCTTAGCTCCCCCACCAGGGATCAAACCTTCACCCTCTGTATTGGAAGATGAAATCTGAAACATTGGTCTGCCAATATGATCTTAAGTTATTAGGTTGTGTTAAGTTGTACTAATGCCCAAGGGAAATTCCAGGAGGAGAAATTCTTTGTGGTTCTCACTTTCTGAAATTTCTGAGGAAATTTCATCAAGAGCTTGAGGCAAATTGGTGATGGTGATGGTGAAGGCGGGGGTAGCTATGTGGGTAATAATTTTTCCTGAGAAATGATGAAAGCATGGAAGCTAATTAACAAATCCACAGGAGTCTAAAATTGGAGCTGGAAAGAAACAAAGAGTCTCATCGAATCATTTTACTTTATAAATAATGGAAATGATAAGATCCAGAGATTTAGAGTAATAAGCCTCAAGTTACATTTTGCTGAAACATGAGTTTGGATCTCAATGTGTTTGGGTCCCAGCTGTGTTTTTTCAGTCACAGCATAGCTTTACTACTCTTTCATGTATGTTCGTTTTGTCAAAAACAAAAATAAAAATAGAACCAAAATTCTCATTGAAGACATCCTGCAAAGCTACATGTACATGCTTGGGTCCTTCTGGTAGTGGTTAGCTCTACTCTGGGCTTTCCAGGTGGCTCAGTAGTAAAGAATCCACCTGCCAATGCAGAAGATGCAGGAGATGCAGGTTCAGTCCCTAGGTTGGAAAGATCATCTGGAGTAGGAAATGGCAACCCACTACAGTATTCTTGTATGGGAAATTGTATGGACAGAGGAGCCTGGTGGACTACAGTCCATGGGGTCGCAAAGGGTCAGACATAACTGAGCAACTGAGCATAGCTTTACTATGGCCAATGTGTGTGACCTTGTTCATTTTCAAGTACACAGTATCTCCCATCCCCCACCCTCTTTTCAATCCCAAACGCTTATAATAGTTTGTGTATACTTCCTTATGTATGGCCAAGTTAGAATGTACCTTCAGGTTCTTTGCAAGTGAAATGTGACTCTTTACATTCAACAAGAAACTTGTGCCTTCATTAAGGTGACCATAGAAATTATTTTCTAAATCACACATTTATGAGAGCAAATGGGGGACTATTGATTATTACAACAGGACAACAGATGCACTCTGAACTACTCTGGACAAACTAGGATACGTGATCTCCCTAGTTGGAGTGTTTCCAATATCCAAATAGTAAAAATCCCCCTGTACAGGTATTTGTTCTATTTTAACTCTTTTCTTAAGACTCGTTTTTGCTGACTTATTTCGAAAGGCAGCATTATATAGTGGAAAGGTAAAAGGAAATAGAGAGAAGATATGGTGGTCTCACTTCTAAGTGTGACTTTCAAAGAATCATCATCCTCCCCTGGGTTCAGTATTTGCATCTGACTAAGTCTTCATGGGGCTTCCCATGGGCTCTGGTGGTAAAACCCACCTGCCTAGGCAGCAGACGTAAGAGATGCAGGTTTGACCCCGAGTCGGGAAGATCACCTGGAGAAGGGCATGGAAACTCACTCCAGCATTCTTGCCTAGAGAATCTCTTCCCTTGGAATCCTCTTCCTTTGGACAGGGGAACCTGGTGGGCTACAGCTCATAGGGTCACAAAGAGTTGGATGTGACTGAAGTGACTCAGCATACATGAAAATTACTATTAAGTCTTCCTCTAGCCCTAATGGTCTAGGATTTCTATGCCCCCCAAATTTCTATTTGTATTTCCATATGCATATATGAAAATAGAGATCAATTATGAAAATAATATGAAGCTTCAATAAATATTGAATAAGAAAACAAACAGAATGTGAGTCTGGAATATACTGTTGGTAATGTTATCTCTGAAAAAAAAAAAGAGCAAGATTGTTTATCTATATTGAAAGTCACACCCAGACACATAATGTCACAGCATCTTGGTAGTTCAGTACAGACAGGAAATGTTTTTTTCATGTGTGTTTTTGGCAAAACTCTACAGCTTAGAATACTGGTAGGGTTTTTTGTTATAACAGTCTTTCATGTGGGAAAGTCACATTAGACGCTGTCTGGTTACTCTTGGTTACGAAGACTTTTCCTATTTGACTCACCTTCAATTTTCAGGCAAATTCTCAGGCTTCCTGCTATTGTTTCTGGGTGTCTGCAAGTTTTTTTGTCTTTTGAAAGTCTGGGTGATAAAAGTGTTACATGGTCCATGTAACTTTAGAGGTGTAAATTATTAAAAACATAAAAGTGGTTGTATAAGAAACAGAGGCAGAATTTATCACAAATTCTAGATTCTTATCTAGTTTAATAAATCCCCCCTTTGAAATCAGAAGTGATAAGCTTTATCTACTTTCTGCATGTGCCACAGGCATAATTTTGTATATTGTTTTGACTTTCCATATTGCTTGTCTGAATTCTAACATTTCAAAACTTCCTCAAGTCATCTTGCTGACCCTGGGAGACAAATACAAATATGGATAGTTTCTCTCTTCTGTTATGACTCTTGGTTATAAATTTTAGGTGCAAGATTGCTTCTTCATTTGATTACTATGATGCATTTCTAGCCAAGCTGCAGTGTAAAGAATAGTTTTTTGAAGAGCTTACTGATCTTTGGTCTTAATAATGTGCTAAACATTTTCTACACACAATCTCAACAAATTCTCAAAATGATCCATTACATAAAATGAGGGTCAGAAAGACTAGTTAACTCAACCAAGTTTGCACGCCAATAAGTGGCAAAGCCAGGATTCAAACACAAGTATATCTGAAATCCAAGGCTTCCCTGGTGGCTCAGTAGTAAAGAATCTGCCTGCTAATGCAGGAGAGGTGGGAAATGTGGGTTCGATAGCTAGGTCAAGAAGATCCCCTGGAGAAGGAAATTGCAACTCCAGTATTCTTACCTGGGAAATCCCATGGACAGATGGGCGTGGCAGGCTACGGTCCATGGGGGCATAAAAGACTGAAGTCTTTTTAGTGATATTAAAGGCTGTTTAGTGACTAAACAGCAACAGTATCTGAAATCCAAACCCTGTGTCTTTAACAACTATAGTGTCATCTCAGGGTATATCATGGGATAACAACTTTCTTCTTTACATTTGCACAGTCTCATGTTTTTAACACTTAATAGCACATCCATTTAGCTTATCTGATCCTTATGGTGTTTTATGTAGGCAGCACAAAAGGGTGGATGCTAGGTTCACTTTACAGATGAGGATGCTCAGAGAGGATGGTCCAGCATCACTGAGCCAGCAAGTTGTAGTGCTAGCAACTGAACTTGTGTCTTTGAGCGGCTTGTCCTAGTGAAAACTCCATAAAACCAGGGTTATATCTTGAAAAGACTTTTTAAAATGTTAAAACTTAAAAAAACAAAAGTTCAAACATATCACAAATAAGGAACGACTGTCATATTGATCACAAAGTTTGGTTTTCTCTTCTTGCCTATTTCACATCTCAACCATTTTCTGGCCAGTTTGAATTTGTGGTACCACCAGTCAATAATGGTAGTTAGAGTAACCCAGACCTCTGTGACTCTCTCTGAATTGTCATGCAATTCCTTGTATTTACTAGTCTGTTTTTCCTACCCAGTTCTGATGTTATGTACAAAAACTGTTTTTCATAGGTCTTCCCTGTAGAGTGGGTGTCCACTAAAAGTTTCCTGAATAAAAAGCACAAGGTGTTACTGTTAAGGCATGTAATAATAACATTTAATGAGTCTTTACTCATTTTTTCTAGAAATATGGATTTAGCTGGGAGTCACAGTTGTTTTTTTCTTGTAATTTTATTTATATTTGGTTGTGCGGGGTCTTGGTTGCCTCATGGGCTTTTCTCCTCGTAGTGGAGAGCCAGGCCTGCTCTCTAGAGTGGCGCATGGGTTTCCCATCGCCGAGGCTTCTCTTGTTGCAGAGGACAGGCTTTGGGGGCAAGGGCTTCCGTAGTTGTGGCGCACAGTTTAGCTGTCCTGCGGCATGTGGGATCTGCCCAAAGCAGGGATTGAACTTGTGTCCCCTGCATTGGCAGGCAGATTCTTAACCACTAGACCACCAGGGAAGTCCCTTTAATCTTTACTATATACCAATCACTCTTGAAAGGATTTTAGGTACATCAAAATATGGATTCCTAACAGCTATCTTATTTCACCTCGATCTCACAGGTACAGAAAATGATGTACAAAGAATTCAAACGGTTTGCCAAAGACATTATAAGTAAGGGGCAAGGTAAAAATTTGAACCCAGTTAGTATAGTTTAGGAAAAGGAAGATTTCAAGCTCATTAGCACTTAGCAATTTCTATTAGGTGGTATTCTTTTAGTCTTGGATCCATTTCATCAAAATGATGAAAATGCATTCTTATAGTGTTTTGCTACTGAAAGGATGTACTGAAGGAAATGCCATTTAAAAAAAAAATACACCTTCAGATTTTCCTACAAAAATGAAATGGTACTCCATCATTGGGAGATTAGACTGGAAAAAATAAATGCTGCTTCAGCAGATTGTCTGCTGAGGATCTGACAACAGGAGCCAAAAATAGTTGGTAGTTGGTAGATAATAGCATGGGCTTGGGAGCGAGACAAATAGGTTTAAGACACGGCTCTATCCATGTTAGGGGCCAAATCGCATAGGAGTCCACTCTCAGACAAGGATTTGCATGACCCTTTGACATGGTGCCAAACTAACTGTGAAGTTTCACAGGTTATGTCCAGGCACACGAAGTACAACCCCATGTGCCTGGAAATTATTCTGTGTTAGTTATTCTCCATCTGCCCCTATTATTTTTTCCTGGGGGAAAATCCAGGGAAAAAAAATCCCACTGTCCCTTTTAGACCAGATCAGAGTCTCACTTGTCCTCTAGTTTCTGGGTTTGAATTTGCCAAATCATTTCACATCATTAGTTGGAGTTCAAGAGGTGGGGAGGGACAGAAGTGGAGGTGTTCCCTCCACACTCCCCCGGTAGGGCCGGAGTCTGACACTGGCTCTCTCTGTATCGATAGTCACAGCTCCTGTTGAATGACTCTCTTGCATACAGTTAAAACTCTTCCTCTTGTGGATCCCAAAACTCAGCTCCCCTTTCTGATGCTTCCCCTCTGTTGATAATCCTTGGTGCTTCTTCATCTCTTACTGGTTCCTTTAATTCTGTCCATACCTCTCTGTAAATAGCCCTTTCATTAAATTTTCTTTGCTCAAAGCCTTGAATGTACATCTTCCTGCTGAGGACCTAACTAATATATCCCTTATCAGTATGGAAATTCTTGTTAGGGATTTAAACAAAGCAGAGATGCCACAGCATGGCTTCCTTGGTGACTTAGTGGTAAGGAAGCTGCCTGCCAATGCAGATACATAAGAAACTCAGGTTCTATCCCTGAGTTGGGAAGACATAAGATACATGAGAGACTCGGGTTCGATCCCTGGGTTGGGAAGATACTCTTGAGTAGAAAATGGCAACCCACTCGAGTATTCTTGCCTGGAGAATCCCATGGATAGAGGAGCCTGGCGGGTTACAGTTCATGGGATCACAAAAGAGTCAGACATGGCTTAGCGACTAAACAACAATAACAACAACAGAGACCCACAGCAGATGTATTTCACTACACACTTCCTGTTGACCTTCTTCTTTCTCCCCATGTGCTCCAGGATGAATGGGCTTTTGCTCTTCCCTTTGTGATAACTATATCCCTTAGATCATATCCTGAACTTCACTTCACATGGTTTAATCTTCTACCTTGATGTGCCAATGAGCTATTAAGGAACCGAGAACATCGTTTTCTCCTTCGAGAGTGTCTGCTTTTAAGACTATTGCCATGCTAGGGCCCTCAAAACAAAAACAAAATAATAGCTTATTTAAGAAGCCTAAATAATGATGTAATTTTTGTGGTTCGTATCTGCTTTCTTCTTTCTGGTGTTTTGTGCATCATGACTTGGAGTTGTCATAAAGAAACACAATTTACCAGGAAGAAAATAGTAGAATCTATTCATTGGATAGTTTAATATTATATATATTGCCTGGGCCAGAGGCAGAAGATTCCTTAGAAGTCCACTAACCCCATCTCTTGTTAGATATAGAGGTGAGTAAAGTTGGTAAAGAATCCGCCTGCAATGCAGGAAACCTAGAATAGTTCCTTGGGTTGGGAAGATGCCCTGGAGATTGGAATGGCTACCCACTCCAGTATTCTTGCCTGGGAAATCCCATGGACAGAGGAGCCTAGGGGGCTATAGTCCATGGGGTCACCAAGAGTCAAACACGAATGAAGCGATGTAACATGCATGCATGCATGGATCATGCACTATGCCAGACAACAGGTATATAACAAGAAATAAGACAATTCACAGGTCCTTTCCTCTGAGGTCTTATAATATGAAGAAAGAGTCAGGAAGTTAAATCACATATATTTGTATAACTGAATCATTTTGCTGTACATCTGAAACTAACACAACATTATAAATCAACTGTACTCCAGGATAGAATAAAAATTACATTAAAAAAAGAAAGTTAAATCAGCATTAACATTGACATAGGGAAAGCACTACCCACTAGAAGGGCAGTGTGCTATGGATGACCTGGCAGGGTGAGTGACCCTAGGAGGGGTCAGGAATGGCCTTTGTAGAAGCTGTTGCTTCAAGTGGAAAGCTGAAAGGTGAGCAGGAGGAACCGACCCTGGGAATGTGAGTGGAATTGGTGAATGTGAGCCTTGGTGAAGCCAAAAGAAGTTTCTGTCTGCATGACTGGAATAAAGGCTTCAGAGAGAGCATGGTGGGAGGAGGGGCAATTAAGGTGAACAGGCACAGGGGGCCAACGCTATGCATGCCACACCCGGTGACTCCTGAGCCTTCAGAATTTGGGGGATATAACTTAATACTATTAGTAAGACTGCTACAATTGCACATATTTAATTTTACATATAGTGTCATTTTATACAATTTTAATGTATACTATATTTTTCATGTTATAATTTTATGTATAATACTTAGATGGTCATGTAAAACTGAAAAGAACTTGAAGAAAGCTAATTTAGCATCATCTGATAAGGTTGGGAAATAATCCTGGTGTGTTTATTAAATTGTGTGGACAGGTTAACTCAAGAACAAAATATTGATGATTAATCTAAAGACCCACAAAGATGGATCACAAGATTCATGAATGAATGAGAATGAGGGTATAACACTATCATTTCAACACAAACATCCATTGATTCAAATATTATACCTCCTAAAGGTATAGGCGAAGAGCTGACTCATTGGAAAAGACCCTGATACTGGGAAACATTGAGGGCAGGAGAAGAAGGGGATGACAGAGGATGAGATGGTTGGATGGCATCACTGACTCAATGGACACGGGTTTGGGTTGACTCTGGGAGTTGGTGATGGACAGGGAGGCCTGGCGTGCTGTGGTTCATTGGGTCGCAAAGAGTTGGACTGAGCGACTGAACTGAACTGAACTGAAAACAAGTTTACCAGCTTATGTAGAAAAGAGGGGAGTGAATGGACATGAATTCCTATGGTATTTTGTTCAGTTGTTCATTGAATGTAGTACTAAGATTAGGACTTCCCTGGTGGTCCAGTGGTTAAGACCTGAGCTTCCACTGCAGGGAGCATGGGTTCGAACCCTGGCTGGGGAACTAAGATCCCTCATGCTGTGTGGTGTGGCCAAAAAATAAATACATAAAAGTAAGCAATACTAGGATTAAGTTTCCACATCTCATGGAAAGGAAAGTTTAATGGAAGAATGTTGATTCCCATCATGCCATGAATTTTTCTAAAATTACAAGAAGGACCTTAAATGCCTCCGTTTGAATCCACTGTCCCATCATTTGACTTTAACCAGAGCACAGTTTTGGGGGCCCTTAAGGGAAAAGAGGGTGATAGAAGCAGGGAAGCTAGTATTTCTTCATGTCAGTGAATTTACTGTGTACATAAACTTATTACATTCTCTCAGTAACCTCAGAGAAGCTGAATAACTCAAGAAGTTGATAACTCAAGGTTATCAAGCTAGAAATGGCACAACTGTGATATGAGCTCTGGTTGGTCTCATATTAAAGCCCAAGTTTATTCTGTCTTACCATGGTCATGTTCATGCTCTCTGTTCAATAGCAGAAAAGAGTGAGAATCGACTTTCTTGCTGTATCTCCAAAGTCTAGGAATGTGTCCAGAAGAGCCTAGAAAAGGAAAGAAGAATGTTGACCTGAATAAATTCAGCTTCTAATTACTGAGCATCTATTAAGTGCTGAGATTCATGCTGTGGATTTCATGATGAAAAAGGCAGGGTCTGAAACTTCAGGCAGTTAGACAACAAAATTTATATTTAACAAAGTCATTCAAGAGGAAAAAAATACAGTTCAATGTGATCACTGCTTTAATGGAATGAGTGTCAATTAGATTCAAAGATTTCCAAGAATAATAATCCAGATGTAAGAAATCTCTACCAAGGAAGTTCATACTGTGAACAGATGTTTGAGATGATCAATTGAGAGTTCAGAACCCTTTGTGGATTGAGGCGCTAATGGACATTGTGGTAACTATAGTAACTATGGAAGGTGATGAATTGTGTCAATTAATTTGACTGTGGTAACAACGTCCCAAGTCATCTCATTGTACTTGTTAAATATACACAATTTTGTTTGTCAATTTAATCTCAATAAACCTGAAGGGGAAAAAATATTTTGGAAAGAGTAGGAATGGAAACCTCCCATCACCTCGAATGCTGTTTATATGTCTGTAATTATTCCCGTCAACTGTGCTCTGTGTGGGCTTTCCTGATGGCTCATCTGGTGAAGAATCTGCCTGAAATGCAAGAGACAGAGGAGATGAGGGTTTGATCACTGGGTGGGGAAGATCGCCTGGAGGAGGGCATGGCAGCCCACTCCAGGATTCTTGTGTGGAGAATCCCATGGACAGACGAGCCTGGCAGGCTACAGTCCATAGGGGTGGCAAAGAGGCGGACACGACTGAGCAGCCATGCACATGCACACATGCTCTGCGTGTGAGTGAAACCCTGTACCCTGGAACATACAGGAAGAACCACGCTGGTATAACTTCAATTCTAGGGTTGGCCTCTCATGAAAGCAGCAGAGTCCCACCATTCTCTAGAAGACAATTTCCCACCACCAGTCATAGGAAAAGAAAATGAAGAAACTGGCTTAAATAACATTATAAAATGTCAAGTTCAGAAATAAGATCCTTTTTTTCTGGCATTTATTTGCCCAACATCTAGTTATTAAGTGCTTCATCTGTGCCAGGCTCTGTTCTGGGCTCTGCTAAAAGTGTGATGAATAAATTAGATATGGTCCCTCCCTGCAGATGACTCACAAAATAAAATATTGGGTTAATAAGGAGATATACTTTACAAAAAAAAAAAAAGACTCTGCCCCTAGATATGTGCTCAGGTTGTATAGGTCTTTACCTGGTTTGGTATGAGTCATTCTGGAAATCAGTAGTGATAGTAATCATCTTTATGTTGGGGTGATTTTAATTTTTTGCCCTATTCAGAGCTATTTTTCACTCTTTTGTAAATTTATTTTTATTGAAGTATAGTTGATTTACAATGTTGTAAATTGTTTACAAATGTTAATTTTAACAATGCTGTAAATAATTTACAATTGTTCATTGTAAATTACAATTGTTCAACTTACGTTGTTTACAATTGTTGCTAACTCCTGTTATACAGCAAAGTGATTTGGTTATATATATATATATATCCATTCTTTTTTAATATTCTTTGCCTTTAAGCTTTGTCATAGGATATTTTTTAATTAAAGTATAATTGCTTTACAGTGTTGTGTTCGTTTCTGCTGTACAACACTATCAAACAGCTATAAGTACACATATATCCCCTTCCTCTAGAACCTCCCCCCCAACTCCATCCCTCTAGATCATCACAGAGCACCATGATGAGCTTCCTTAACATGTATACACTATCATGTATAAAATAGATAGCTAGTGGGAAGATGCTGTGTCTTCATCCTTTGTAACCATCCTGTTTGCCTTGTGAAATTGACTGGTATGGACCCCATTGAAGAGCATGGGCTTTGGCTTCTGCTTCGCTAAGCCAATGGGACCCCTGCCCCCAGGAAACTGTGGGAAAGGGGACCCTCATGATGCCTTGGCCCTCAACATAAGGCCATGTACAACTCCTCTCAAGGTGAACTTCCTTATGTGACTTCCCTTGAAGTCCAATGTCTGCTCCCTCCTCTCTCCATTATGCCTCAGAGGTGGTAACTCAGCCACTATTTACCACCTGAAGATTACTGCATGATTCCATGGGTTTCCCGTCTATCCACTTGCATCATTATAAACAGTTCTTTGTAAATGACTCATCCTTAAATTATTCTCATTTGAGTGGGTGTTCTGTTCCCTGGTGGGACCCTGACTAACACCTTTGTTGTATCCAAGTTTCTATTCTTTATTTACTTATTCTGCTTACATCGATTGATACCACACCGTCAACCTGGTATAGAGGAAGACACACACAGACAATAGAATACCTGCCTAAAACAAGCACTCACACATACTCTTAGTAGGAACTTTATTAATCTGTCAAAACAAGATGCACTGATCCAAGAAATGCCATGTAAGGAATTTATCCTGTCCATTACAGTAGTATTTGTAATAACAAGATACAGAAATCACTAGTTAGATATATTATGGTATATTCAAACAATAGAATGACTTGCAAATATTAAAAAGAATGCAAAGGTCTATATATAATAATATTGAAATGTCTCCAAGAAATGTTAAGAGAGGAATCAAAGTACTTTATAATATTTTATATTTCTATTTGGGTAAAATACACAATATAGTGTATCTGCTGCATGAGTGGGTCTACACATAAAATTTGGTTTTGTATTTTTTTGGACATATAAAAAAAGAAATTTTGAAAGGGATATGAAGAGAGACTAGGGAAACAAGACTGTTACTTCACATTCTTTTAGCTTTTTGTATCTGTTTTATTTAAAAAGAAAACAACAAGGGCTTGAATTAATTTTTTAAAGTAACATAAAAACAGAAATAGAGATGTAATTTCAACCCCCTGTTTTGCTTCACTTAATAGAGGAGTTCCGAAATAGTAGTCAGAGGAAATAAAATAGCTCCCTAAAACAAATTTACAAGAAACAACATCAGTACATTAAACAATATTACTTGTGAAATCTGAAATGGCAACATTTTACTTCACTTATTTCACATGAAAATCTATTGAAACTGACTTCAAAGGCTGAACCACATGTCCTTGACAGCCACCAAAGGCCTGTTAACATAACCTCTGCCTGGTTCCTCTCTTATTATTTTTGCAATACAATTATAACTGAAAGTCCCCAAACCTTGTAATTGTCAACTAACTTTTGGAAAATGTGAATGGTTGACCAAAGATTTAATGGGAAGGCCCCTCCTACATGCTCTGAACTTTGTGGTGGTCTTTGGGTACAAAATGACCCAGCTGCAGCAATCCTCAAAGATGAGCCAAAGGAGAAAATAATTGTCTTTTCAAAAAGGGTTTCTCTCTGGACATCAAAGATCTCAGAGAAGGAGTCTGTATAATATTATTTCCTTTTCCCAGAATTTATTGGCATCTGTCCAAGAGTTTTCACTGAAAATTAACATCCTCCTGGGTACAGATAGGTTTGATATCTGAGCTCAGCTGGGTCACCCTATTTTTGTGTGAAGTACAATAATATTCTGTCCATGCCTCAGGCACTCTTATTAATCCAGCACAGTTTCATATCTCTTCTTCCTGTTTCTGCTTTTCACAAATAATCACAACAAACTAGAGATAGCAAATATTCCTGAAAGTACAGAATAATAGCTAATGCACATACAAAGCCATTGTGAGCTTTAATTTCATTCTAGGAGAATACAGGTCATGAGCATTATAATTTCTGATAGAGACTTCCATGCACACAAGCACATTACATTAATTATTTTCCATTCTGCTTGCTTATTGACACAGTATCTGCTGTGATTGTTACTCATGTGTGCTGTAAAGAGGCTAAATAAACAAGGTTAAAGAAAATATTTTGTAGGATATCTTGCCCAATGAACAGGGAATACTATATTATTAGTATTCTGCTAACTCTGTGAGAGTTGGACTATAAAGAAAGCTGAGCACCAAAGAATTGATGCTTTTGAATTGTGGTGTTGGAGAAGACTCTTGAGAGTCCCTTGGACTGCAAGGAGATCCAACCAAACTGATTCAGATCAGTCCTGGGTGTTCATTGGAAGGACTGATGCTGAAGCTGAAACTCCAATACTTTGGCCGCCTGATGTGAAGAGCTGACTCATTTGAAAAGACCCTGATGCTGGGAAAGATTGAGGGCAGGAGGAGAAGGGGATGACAGAGGATGAGATGGTTGGATGGCATCACTGACTCAATGGACATGGGTTTGGGTGGACTCCAGGAGTTGGTGATGGACAGGGAGGTCTGGCGTGCTGTGGTTCATGGGGTTGCAAAGAATTGGACACGACTGAGCGACTGAACTGAACTGAACTCAAAATACTAGTCTTTCCTATTGCAATTAGTTCTCATCTATTAAACTATAGCCACTCACTGAACTAAGTACATTACATGCATTATTGTCTTTCAACCTCATGATAATCTTTGAAATGAAGATTTTGATTCCTACTTTACAAATGGGAAGTGGGAGCTCAGGAATATTGTCTGGGACTGACAAAGCTAATGAATGGCAGAGCCAGCGCTTGTCTCCAGTGTACACGTCTTTTCTTCTAAATCCCAAGAGTAGGGTTAACTTTTTTTTTTTGCATGCTTAGTCACTCAGTCATGTCCAATTCTTTGGGATCCCATGGACTGTAGCTTGCCAGACTCCTCTGTCCATGGAATTTTCCAGGCAAGAGTACTAGAGTGGGTTGACATTTCCTACTCCAGCAGATCATCCCAACCCAATGACCCAACAGGCAATTCTTGCATCTCCTGCATTGACAGGCAGATTCTTTACCACTGTGCCACCTGGGAAGCCCTAACTTTATAGTTAGAGCTTAGTACTACTGTAGGTTAGCAGGACTAACACTGCAGAGCTTTAAATCACCAAATTGGCCACCATTTTATCTCTAAAGAAAGTGACTTACCCAAAAGACCCAATTACTCTCCTGCCGCCAAAATGAAACAGCAGTACATATCCCAATGTTAAAAAACCAAAGTTAGAAACTTCTGATAGTTCTACTCACCTACTTTTCTGCCCCTATCTGTGGCTTGAAAAAGACCCTTCTATGGGTTTTCCTGGAAATATTCAAACTCTCCAAACCTCTACTTAGAGGGGTTTTTATTGTTCCATACTTGGGCAACAGAACTACAAAGTGAAAGAGAGATGACAAAATTCAAGCAAAGGCATCACAAAAAGTCCCTTTCTGGAGACTCACAGACTTAGAAAATGAACTTATGGTTGCTGAGGTGGGGGGTGAGTGTCGGGGAGGGACAGTTAGGGAGTTTGGGATCGACGTGTACACACTGCTATATTTAAAATGGATAACCAACAAGGACCTACTATGGAGCAGACGGAACTCTGCTCAGGGTTATGTGACAGCCTGGATGGGAGGGCAATTTGGGGGAGAATGGATACACATATATGTACGACTGAGTCCCTTCACTATTCACCTGAAACTCTCACAACATTGTTAGTCAGCTATACCTCAATATAAAATAAAGAGGAAAAAAAGGTGATATTACTAGTTAAAGCATAAGAGACAAGGAGATACTGAGGACACCTTTCTCTCTGTTAGTACAAAATAAAGAACAAAAGTATCTTTCTGTGTAATATATTTCAACACATGAATCAGAATAAAATATTGAATAAAATATTGAAATATAAAAAAAAAATCCCTTTCCGAAATGTTTTAAAACACAGACCATGGCTGAGAAGCCCTTTGTTTACAAGAGAATGAGATTTTCCTTTTCCAGAGAAATTCCTCTCACTTCTTTGCCTATGAACAAAAGGGCAATAATCCAAGTACTGTCTCAGGCTGAGTACAAAACCACAGCCACGGGAATCTTGGAAAGGGCTTTTAATAAATGCAAGGATTAAACCAACGGCCACACTGATTGGGCAATGGCATGCATTCCCTTTGGTGACGTGCCTGCCCTCTCGGTAGATTGTGAGGATCAGTTACCATATCCCTTTGAGCTCAGAGTCACTCTCAGGATGAATACTCCATTATACAGTCCAAACCACAGAACACAAAGCTTGAAGGGGCTACAGAGGTCTTTAATTTCAACTTTTCCAATTTCTCCCTGCCCTAGCAACCCATCCCTCAACTCATATTTTACAGACGAAGGGTGGCATGACTACTGCCTTGCCAATA
Source organism: Odocoileus virginianus (assembly GCF_023699985.2). NCBI lineage: Eukaryota > Metazoa > Chordata > Mammalia > Artiodactyla > Cervidae > Odocoileus > Odocoileus virginianus. The sequence continues at coordinate 31,937,067 of NC_069688.1, forward strand.
AATAGCTAAATTAGGATTCTAAACCAAATTTCTGAATTTCTGACCCTCTGCTCATTCCACAACATGAGAGGACTTTATTTTGAATCCTAGCTAGCTTCTTAACAGTGGGCAAGCAAACTCTCTAAATCTCAAATTTCACCATCTATAAAGTGGGAACAATGGTACTTGTCTTACAGGCTTGTTCTGTAATGACTGTGAAGAGGTTGATGCTGTGCTTGATCATGGTAAGTGCCAAGTTAATATGCTATCATCATCATCATTAATATGATGTTCTCAAGTCAAAGTCTGTTCTCTAAGATGTGATACATATATGGGTTTTTAAATTACATTTACCCTCTATGAATACTCAATTGTCATTGTAAGTTGAATTAAGGTCAAATATAACATAATATGGGCTTCCCAGGTGGCTCAGTGGGTAAAGAATCCACCTGCAAAGCAGAAGATGCAGGTTTGATCCCTGGGTCGAATCCCTGGAGGAGGGCATGGCAACCCACTCCAGCATTTTTACTCTTGGAATATCCCATGGACAAAGGCGTCTGGTGGACTCTAGTCCAAGGTATTGCAGTCAGACTGAGGCGACTGAGCATGCATACACATAACGTAACATATATAATACACAATTTCTCTTCCTATTTACACTTCTTTTGGATTAACTTCTAACTGATCAAGGAGAAAAGGTCTGCAGTAAGACATGTGAGAATGGCAAGTCCCTCTGTAAATGGTTTTGCTTTTATCTCCTTTAACTATCTCCTTCAACTGCATGTCCCATGACCAGTCATCAGCATCACTATTCACTAATTGATTTGCTATGTCAGAAATATGGTGATCTTTTCCTTTTTAAATTAATTTTAATTGGTATAAAGTTGATGTACAATGTTGCATGATCTTCTTCAACTACTACTTTTCTACATTTTCATCCAACACTTCAAGCTAATCAGTGACTTAGTCCTGTAAGTCTTATTACTCTTATCCATATATAGTCTACCCCATTGCTCCATCTTCATCATAATGACATAAATGTTGACCCTCATCATTTATCATTTGAATTATTTAAGAATCTCCTATTTCTCCCTGCTCCCCATTTTCCATGCTATAGCCAGAGGTATCACTCTAAAACAAAACAAAACAAAGATCATCTTTCTGTTTTGTCAAAAAACATTCATGGGCCCCAACTGTCCACAGAAAAAAGCCTAAACTCTGCCACAAGACATACAACACAAAAGAGCCCTCTTCAGCCTCAATTCCCAACTATTTTGACCTCAAATGCTGAAATACTTGTAGTTTTCCAAACATGCTAAAGATTTCTGGCCTTTCTTCTAATCATGCTCTTCTCATGACACTATCTAGTTTGATGATTAACTTCTCTTTACTCTTCAAAACTCAGCTCAGGTTATTTCTCCCTGTAGGCAGCTTCCTCTGTATTTAACAGACCTCACTCCCCAGGTCTCATTGCTGTGAATTTCATATGCCTCTATTATTATACTGTTTTGGAATTTTTTACTTGTCTCGTTCCTCCACTAATTGGAAATTTCCTGGCTAGAGAGTGTTTTTTTCTTATTGGTAACTTCATGTCTATCCTAATATCGGGCAGAGAGTGAGCACTCAATTGATTAGTTTTCATGAGTGAGAACCTCCCAGACCCTTGTGATTGATAATTAGTTATTGCTATGTGTTATTGCATTTAGTTTACATATTTTAGAGATGGAAGGCTGGATGAAGCTTCATGTGCCATTGGCCGTGGAGTGAATACTCACAACCATAAAACAGGGTGTGCACAACCACAACTCCAGAGACCTTTAATCTGGTCTGGAATATGATGCAACCCTGGCACCACCCTCTGTCTTTCTTTCCAAAGAATACACTGGACCTTTAAATATGGTTTCCATCTGTGATCGTTAGAACCCAGCATGATATGATGCTCTCTCACAACTTCCATCCTTCCATCCCAGAGTCATCAGTGGAATTTTGAAAGCTTCATATAAAATACAGGATGAATAACTATAAATACTTTTATACACAATAACTCAGAATTGTGCATGAGTGGTAGGGTAGTCATTGTATTTAATATGAAGTATGATTAATTTCATAGGCATGCTTTCACATGTTCAGAGTTTTCTGGCAATGAATTTTTTTTTTTAAGATATTCAACACTTCATTATAAAATAGGCTTTGTGTTAGATGATTTTGTCTGGCAATGTATTGATGGAAAGGACCATATTTTCTCAAAAAGTTCAAAACAATTATATAAGTACTGCTTATGTGCCAAGACTTATTCTAAGCTCATTACACATATTGACTTATTTGATTCTCTCAATAACCCCAATGAAGGAACTACCATTATTACGTCTATCTTAGTGATAGAAATTGATGCTCAGAGATTTGTCCTTGTTTATCTTTTATTGTTTGTACCTAGTATTATTAACATTCAAATAATTTTTGAATGAATGAACGAATACCACACTACCAATAATTAGTTACTGTGATTTTTATTACTGTCATCAAGAAAAAAATAACGTTTATCTACCTGAGATGACAAGACCACATATGAATTAACCTTTGAAATTACTTCCACTATCTCAAAAAGAAGACTGTGGAGCATTCTCATTTTAAAATAGAGATAACAATGCCTTAAGTTTCTGTGTCATACACTTGACATTTCACTTTTTCCAAAAGTCTGTCCTTTACACTACTGTGAAATTTCAGTATGATATATGATACATATCAAACTTTTGCCTTAGCCATGTATCCAGCAGTTATTCATTTAATGCGCCAGACACTCTCCTAGATGTCAAGGAAACAAAGATGTATAAGACAAGCTCCTTCTCTTGAGGAACTTATAATTAAATGGAGGAGACATGCAGGTAACCATATTAGTACTCATATCTATTAATACTGTGAACATACTTGGTGCATTTTGTACACATTTTCTTATTTAATCTTGACAAGGAACTTTCCAGGGTAAGCCGAGGAAATCAGGGGTATAATTGGTTCAAGATCACTTCACTAATAATGGTTGAATTAGAATTTAAACCTAGGACTGTCCAATCTCAGGGCTCATCATATGATACTATGGACAGTAATGTTAAGTACTTTAATCCAGAGACTGATAGAGAAGGCAGGATAACATAGAGGAGAGAGAAAGTAATTTTTCCACTGACAGAGAAAGAAAGATCTGTGTGTTTTTCTGTGCTCATGTATTTGAGGCAGAGACAGCTTCCTAGAAGAGATTTTAGCTGTGGAGAGAAGTTAAACTCACCAAACAATTGGTCAAGGTCCCAGAGTTAAAAGTAATTAGCACAACATTGTAAATCAACAATATGTCAATAAAATTAATTAGCTATTGCTGGGAAATGAGTTACATATAGTTAGTGTTAGTCGCTCAGTTGTGTCCAACAACACTGTTTGACGCCATGGACTATAGGCCACAAGGTTCCTCTGTCTATGAAATTCTCCAGGCAAGAATACTAGAGTGGGTTGCCATGGCCTCCTCCAAGGGAGTTTGCTGACCCAAGGATGGAAGCCAGATCTCCTGCGTTGCAGGCAGATTCTTTACTGTCTGAACCACCGGGGAAGCCAGAGCTTACATGTAAGGGAGTGGCAATAAACAATGAGATTGTCCATCTAAGAAACTTCTGCTTCATCTTATCGGAAATGGGATTTTATGATAATTCAAATAATTGTATTTGAAATTGTATAAAAGATCACTCAGTTCAGTTCAGTCACTCAGTCATGTCCGACTCTTTGCGACCCCATGAATCACAGCACGCCAGGCCGCATTAGCTATCTCTAAAGGATTTTTTAAGGAGAAAAATTGAGAGCAAAGATATCAGTCTAGACAATAGCAAATAAGGATCTGAACTAGGGAAGGAATATTGTTGGGACTGGAGAACACATCACTAGTAGGATATTTAAAGCAAAGGATCAATAGAATTCATGGATTGAATGTGGGCACACTTACAGTCTGGCAATCTATTGAATTTAGCCCTGTAGCATGTTTATTTCTTTAGCTGTGTTGAGTGGTTATGGAATTTAAGCAATACCTGATTTTACCAGGCACTTACTATGTGCCAGATAAAATTTTAAACCATCACAAAAACATGTGGTAGGTATTATCATTATTCTCATTATAGCTATAGAAAGTGAGACATAGAAAATTTAAATAACTTCCCTAAGGATAGATATAGAACTATTGTAATGCAAACTGTGAGGCTATGCCAAGACTTCCTGTTTCCTTTAGGAACAGGACACATGGCTATAACGGCTGGCAGTATTGCTACTGGACAGCCCTCAGCTCCCAGTCCCACTAAGGGAAGCAGCCACACTGCTCAAAGCCATAATATCTTTCCCAGGGGAAGCCTAGGCTTCCCTCGTGGCTCAGATGGTAAAGAATCTGCCTGCAATGCAGGAGACCTGGGTTCGAGCCCTGGGTTGGGAAGATCCCCTGGAACAGGGCATGGCAACCCACTCCAGTATTCTTGCCTGGAGAATCCCCACGGACAGAAGAGCCAGGCAGGGGTCCCAAACAGTTGAGCACAACTGAGCAACTAAGCACAGCACAAGGGAAACTTACAACCAATAATTGGCAGAAGCAGGGTTACAAAGTCCCTCCCAAGCTTGAAAAAGTTCTGAAAGCCCATCCCAGTTCAGTTCAGTTCAGTCACTTAGTTCTGTCTGACTCTTTGTGACCCCATGGACTGCAGCATGCCAGGTTTCCCTGTCCATCACCAACTCCAGGAGCTTGCTCAAACTCATGTCCATTGAGTTGGTGATGTCATCCAACCATCTCATCCTTTATCGTCCCCTTCTCCTCCCACCTGCAAAGCTTCCTGGCATCAGGGCCTTTTCATGAGTCAGTTCTTTGCATCAGGTGGCCAAAGCATTGGAGCTTCAGCTTCAGCATCAGTCCTTCCAATGAATATTCTGGATTGATTTCCTTTAGGATTGACTGGTTTGACTCTCCTTGAGAGGCCAAGAGACTTTCAAGAATCTTCTTCAACACCACAGTTCAAAAGCACCAATTCTTTGGTGCTCAGCTTTCTTTATGGTCCGACTCTCACATCCATACATGACTACTGGAAAGAACATAGCTTTGACTAGACAGACCTTTGTTGGCAAAGTAATGTCTCTGCTTTTTAATATGCTGTCTAGGTTTGTCATAGTTTTTCTTCCAAGGAGCAAGTGTCCTTTAATTTCAGACTGCAGTCACCATCTGCAGTGATTTTGGAGCCCAAGAAAATAAAGTCTCTCACTGTTTCCATTGTTTCCCCATCTACTTGCCATGAAGTGATGGGGCTAGATGCCATGATCTTAGTTTTTTGAATGCTGAATTTTAAGCCAGCTTTTTCAGTCTCCTCTTTCACTTTCATCAAGAGGCTCTTTTTAGTTCCTCTTCACTTTATTCCATAAGGGTGTGGTCATCTGCACATATGAAGTTATTGATATTTCTCCCAGCAATCTTGATTCCAGTTTGTACTTCATCCAGCCTGACATTTCATATGACATACTCTGCAAATAAGTTAAATAAACAGGGTGACAACATATAGCCTTGACATACTCCTTTCCCAATTTGGAACCAGTCTGTTGTTCCATGTCTGGTTCTAACTGTTGCTTCTTGCATGCAGATTTCTCAGGAGGCAGGTAAGGTGGTCTGGTATTGCCATCTCTTGAAGAATTTTTCACAGTTTGTTGTGAGCCACACAGTCAAAGACTTTGGTATAGTCAATAAAGCAGAAGCACACGTTTTTTTCTGGAACTTTCTTGCTTTTTCTATGATCCAGCAGATGTTGGCAACTTGATCTCTGTTTCTTCTGCTTTTCTAAATCCAGTTTGAACATCTGGAAGTTCTCGGTTCACGTACTATTGAAGCCTCGCTTAGAGAATTTTGAGCATTACTTTGCTAGCATGTGAGAGCAGCTTCAGACAACTCCACAAGTCTGGTTTGATAGGGGTCTACATAGCTCTACTTCTTTTTTTGTCCAATGCTGCTTCCCTCCCTAACCCCCACAGCTTTGATCTCAAGAGCACTCCTTAATAAACATCCTACACTGATCTTCATCTCAGAGTACCCTCTCAGAACTCTCTTCTAAACAGCCAACAAATGGCAGGGATAGCATTGGAATTCAATTGGACTGGTGTAATAGCCACATTTAAAACACTTTTCTATGTACTTCTGCAAAATCAAAGACCACAGGGCAATGTCCAGGACTGCAAAAAATGATTAATAAATGAACACATTATGACTTCTAATTTTTGTATTACTTCATGATGCAGAAAAGTCATTCAATAAAATTATTCTTGAAAAGAAGAGAATTGAGAAGATGCTGAACTCTGTATTGTCAAAATCAAGAAAGGAGACCATTTCTAGTTGACTAGAAATAGGAATTAGTCAACTACATCAAGCGCTAAAGAAAGACTAAATGGAATAAGGACTGATAAGTGTCCACTGACTCTGGCAATGGGATAGTTTGAGCAATCCAAGTGAGGTCTGTTGACATGACACAGTGCAGTCATGAACTATACTATTGTGTTACAGAAAGAACAGGATGATGAGAGAATGAGAAGAAAGAACGTAAGGTTGAGGAGTTATTGTAAACTATGCTCTCAAGGAGATTGGCTTTCAAGGGAGCCAGGATGGAGACTTGATATTTTCTAACATTGTTCCTCTGTGAAGGCTGAGCTGGGTCTATGTCTTCTGTGTAAGCACAGGGGATCCTGGGGTAATATCATTTGTAATTAGGTGGCACAGTGGTAAGGAATCTGCCTGCCAAGGCAGGAGATGCAGGAGACATGGGTTCGATCTCCGGGTTGGGAAGATCCCCTGGAGTAGAGAACAGGCACCCCACTCCAGTGTTCTTGCTTGGAAAACCCCAGGGACAGAGTAGCCTGGTGGGCTACAGTCCACAGGGTCTCAAAGAGTAGGACACGACTTAGCAATTGAACAACAACAATGAATCTTAAGCCAACATCTGAGGTTCTGTGAACAGTCATTCACACCACATCTTCTCCTTTCTCAAGAACTGGAGGTTCCCAAAACTGAATCCTCAAACCCCACCCTGTGATGTGGTCAAGCCGCGTGGTTGGTCACTTTGTGCCTGGGGCCCATATTTGTCAATTTTTTGGAAGCCAAGTTTCAGGTAAGAAGTTCCTGACCTAAGGCCACAGGGGTGGGTGGCCTGGAGAAATAACCACAGAAAGTAGTTCCCACGAACCCACAGAGCACAGAAACCATGTTTGAAATGCTGATGTTTGTGCTCATTTATTCTCAGCAGCGTGCAGTACCAAGCATTATGTAATAGAGGCAATAGCAGCTAAACCTTTAAAAAATAATCTCTGTGGTAAATTTGAAAACAAAATGTTTAAGCCTGGAACATTTCAGATTTTCCACTCAGTGGATTGAATTGCCAGATACTTCAGTATCACTTTCTCTCCATTTAGCTCTGGAAAGCAAAGGTCAAATGCATGACCTCCCAATTTCCATGTTCTGGAAGGAATAGACACTGAAGCTTTGAAATGGAAACCGAGCTCTGAGACATGGTACTATATAGATGCAAATACATGTTATTGAAGTTGTATGGATATCTTACAGAAAGTGGGATCTTATCTGTTAGTTATGATAAACCATGTAACTCCCAGTTTACTATAACTCACTGTAACTGGGTTGAGAGATTATGTATCAATTGTCTTGCCCAGATCTCTTGTGGCTTAAAAAAAAAGAGTAGTGTGAGAACTCTTAATCGATAAATTCTAAAATCCTTCCTCAATTTCCCTTTTAAACCATTTTAGCAGCTAGAACTTTTAATCTCCAAACCTCTTAGCAAGAAAATTTAATATTATTCTCTTTCAGTAAATCAGATGGCCTGTTCTCACCCTCCATGTTTCTGAAAAAAGTAAGAAAATATAAGCAGGATTCAGTATGACACCCCCTCCTCAGTGTAACACAAGAAGAATACAAGAACAGTGGCAGTCTCATGCCAGCTAGGACATTCAGCGATGGACACTCTGCCCACTACCCTTAACACCACATTATAGATGTGCATCTATGCACATTTGTGTATGTGTGCACATTGTGTGTGTATGTATGTGTGTTTGTGTGTTGGAAGGGGAGGTGATTCTCCCCTAAGAGTTGATGAGCCTTAATAATCAGTGTCCGGCATTCCAATCTATGTGGCCATTCCCATTTAAGGTCACTCATATAATCTAGGCCCTACAAAGGGTCCCCCTATTAAAGAAAACTAGTAACATGCCATCTCCCCCAATTTCAAAAAGTGAAAGTGAAAGTTGCTAAGTCATGTCTGACTCTGCGACCCCATGAACTGTAGCCGACCAGGTGGCCATGGAATTCTCCAGGCAAGAATACTGGAGTGGGCTGCCACTTCCTTCTCCAGGGGATCTTCCCAACTCAAGGACTGAACCCTGGTCTCTCACATTGCAGGCAGATTCTTTACTGTCTGAGCCCCCAGGGAAGCCCAATTTCTGGGGAAGCTTTAAAAATAATTTTAAAAAATTTTTTCCCTAATTTATTCCATTTCTATTTTTTCCAATTCTTGAAGCCTTTCTTCATAAAAGGTGAGACTCAAGGTCCCAAAGGATATTCTAGGAATGGGTGAGAAATAACTGGTTAGTAATCGTCAACTCTGTCTTTTGTCAAAAGCTAATCATACAGGCCCCTACCCAACCAGAGGCACAGAAACATAAAGTTTAAAACACTTTCTTGAAAAGGAAGCTTGAAAGAGTCACAGTTTTTTCTCATAGCAATGCAAATTTAATATCTGAATTGTACTATACACTCTTCACCTCCCAGCCCTTATCATATTGGCATGTTTCTGACAAATGAGACTTCCCAGAAGGAATATTCATCCATGTGAGGTTTTGACCTTCAGTGTCTGGCTCTGAATGAAAGCAGCTGGGAGTACACAACTGTCACATTTTCTCTTAAAACAAAAGCAGCAACAAAAATCCCACTCCTGCCTCTCAAAAAGCTATTCCTCCAACTTCAAATGAAGGTCTGTAACTGCAGCTTTCACCCAATGTCTTGGCATCAAATTACTTGATTAAAAGATAAATACAGAATGGGATGTTGCTTTTGCTGAAAGATATAATGATTGAGATATACATTCTAACAGAAACATCATTGCCTTATTTCACTAAATGCTATCTATTCTTTCCTCACAGCTAAAATTTAAAACCAAAATATTATCCAATTTTCATAGAAGTCACAAAGAGAGAACTAAGCTGAATAGTAAAATGTGTAGAAACTGGGGGATTTAAATCAGCCTCTGGAATATATATAATCTCAGTTTTATTTCTGTTCATTAAATTCTATCCTTCTCCTTATCCACTTCTCCTTCTATCCTTATCCGTTTCTCTTTCTTTAACTCAATCACTTTTTTTCTCCCATGTAAAAAATACTCTTTTCCCAGCTCTCTGCTTGTCTCTGAAGTGTCCCTCGAAAATACCACCCTCAAGACTATCTGGTCAGGAATATCATCTGTTATTTATTCTCCAAATGGGATACATAAATGAAAGAAATAGACATAAATCCTTACATTCTTGGAATTGATAATGGGGGAAATGGATGGAAGACAGGCAATAAATAATAAACAGAATAAACAAGTAAAATATATGGCATACTACATGGTGAAAGTGCTGCAGAAAAACATATAGCAGGATCAGCAGTACTGAGAAGTAGGAAGTAGGTGTGCAGTTTGTGATTTTAAACAGATAGGGTAGTTAGATGCATTTTCTTGAGACAACAATATTTAGGCAAAGGTTTGAAGCAGGTGTAAGTGCAAGGTGGGTGTCTGGGGGAGCAGCATATATGACAGCAGTTGCCTGCAGCAGAGCAGATAGCCAGGCGAAGGTCCTCAAGCAGGAAGTGCCTAATGAACAGGAGGAAGATCAAGGAATCCAGAGCGAGCAAGGGAAAACTAATAGGGGACAATATCACAGAGACAGAAGCTGGGTAAGGAGGGTCTCCTGACACTTTCAGGATTTTGGCATTATTCAGTGAGATGTAAGTCACTGGGGTGCTGTTCTGAGATGTAAGTCACTGGGGTGCTGTTTTGTTGTTTTTTTTTCTTTAGCCCTAGTCAATCACTGACTTGCATTATGCCTCTATACATGTACTTTAAAAAAATATATACTTATTTTTAATTGAAGGATAATTGCTTTACAATACATTAGAGGGTTTTTAACAAAAGAATGTTATGATCCTTCTTGCTTTTTAGAAAGACGACTCTGACTGCCAAGTTGGGAACAGACTGAGGAGGAAGCCACAGTGAGAAGGACTGGTTAGGAGGCTACTGAAATGATCCAGGCAATAGGTGATTATAGCTCACACGAGGGTGGAAGAAGAGGAGGTGGGCAGAAGTTCTCACTTGGCCACTTTTTAGATCTGTTTTGAAGGAGGAGCCAAAAGAATGTCCTGAGAGATTGGACGTGGCATGTGAAAAAAATGGTCCGCCTTTCCCAATGTCAATACCCTGCATGAAAGATAAACTCTGCTTTAACTTCTCCACCTCAAGCACTTTCTTCTTAGTGCTAAAATCTTTTTTTTAATTTAATTAAAAAAAAAATTGGCAGCACCATGCAGCATGTGAGAGCTCAGTTCCCTAACCAGGAATCGAACCTGTGGCCCCTGCATTGGAAAAGCAGTCTTAAACACTGGACTGCCAGGAAGTCCCTGAAATAGTTTTTATATAACACTAACATTTCACGTAGAGTCTTGTATCTTTGCTGTTTCATCCCACACAGACTTAGATGGGAAATAAAAAGTTTAAGGGGTTATAACTGCTTGACTGTAGGAGAGGCCGGTCTGTATGGAAGTGGGACACACTCAGAGTTTTTTTGTTTTTCATTTGCTCTCCTTAAAAAAAAACCGGCCAGCAATTAAGTTGTCACAGAACAAACAGAACCTGTACTCGGTTCACAATTTATGAGGCTGATCTAATTTATGAGGCTGATCAATTTATGAGGCTGTTGACAATTCCATTACAGTTCTGACAGTTACAGCTTTTATTTTTCTTCAAAACATCAAGATATTCTATTTGGGTATTGCTGGGACAGAAGTGGGAGGAATCTTGGCATTCGAGCAAGATGATTGTCAGAGGGAGCAATATTAACCATGAGATGGACTTGCCATTTTTGTCCCAAAGCCAGCTTTAAGGGTAATAATAATCAAGTACACAGAGTGTTTCTCAGTGGACTGAGCTGTTTTACACGCATCCACCTATGTAATCCTCCCAGCAACTGGCAGATTACGAGTTGTTGGCTGCATAGTACAGAGAAACATATTGCCTCATAATATGTATATTGATTTCCCCAGGTCATATCACTGGTAAATGACAGAACTAGGCTCAAAACTGGGTTCAGAATTTAATTCTAGTCATATTTCTACTATGTTGCATTGACGGATCTGGAAAGAAAAAGTAGACCAGAAAAGAACAATGTTATTTCACAATCTTGTTAAGGATGGATCTTTCCAGGAACATAAGGGGGTGGTGTTCAACAAGTCTGTGGGATCTCTAAGGCCTTGACCTGAGATGCAGACTCACCCAGGACCAAACTCTGCCTATTCCATTTCCCTCCAGATGGAAGCCTTCAGCCTCTACCAGCTCCAAAAGGAGTAATTTCTCCAGAACCTATGTTTTGGTTGAAGAGGACATTCATTTCCTGCCCCTAAACTCCTTAGGTGCACCCCAGGTGGTGCAAGTGATAACGAGATGTAAGAGACACAGGATCAATCCCTGGGTCAGGAAGATCCCCTAGAGATGGTAAAGGCAACCCATTCCAGTATTCATGCCTGGGAAATCCCATGGACAGAGGAGCCTGGTGCAGGCTACAGTCCATGGGGTTGAAAAGAGTGGGACACGACTGAGTGACTGAGCACACAAACTCCTTAGAGAGTCCCCATCCTAGATATAACTGTTACTCTGCTTCATCTGTGGGGCCTACAGTACTTTATCTGCAGGGACAAATGAGAGAACCTGTTTATGAAGTCTGCGGTGCTGCAAAGGCCTTCATGAAATGTTAAGTTCTGTTGGTATAAATCTGGAAGTAATGTGATCCATTTCCCCTTGACAGGATAGAAGAATAAAAAGTCACCATCTGCCTGTCCCCAAAACAATATTAATGGGGCTAACCCCATGGATTTAAATTGAGGCAGCTTCTAAAATTAGGGAAATAGAAGGCACAAAGTTCATTCCATCAGAAGTTTATTGATTCTCCAATTAACATTGAAAGTTTGCTTCTAAAATTTTTGCTTACTAGTTCAGAAATGAAGTATGACTGTGGATAATAATTGACATGAATTGCTATATTCTGTATATCATCCACAATGTCAAAATGACTGATAATGAGCAAGTCTTAGTTGTTTAAACACTCTACAACTAAAGTAGCATCATTAGAAAAGATAGAGATTGCACAGCCTGAGATTCTTGTGCACTTTTAATGATTCTAGCTTAAAACAAACCTACAAAAATATCTGTTCCTAGGTGAATTTGATTTAAACACACTCAAGATTAGTCTCTTAAGAAGGACTAGGTGCTTTTTAAAAAATAAAATTTAATTAAGTACAATTTTTGGAACCAGTTCAATATGGCTAGCCTTTTAACCTTCAGAACTTTATAGGATGCTTATAATGAAAAAGTGAAAAGAATGTTCACCGCTATACTGACATCCATGCCCATGGTAACATTGGTAAATACAGAAATTATTTGCTAACTTTGGAGAAGGAAATGGCAACCCACTCCAATATTTTTGCTTGGAAAATCCCATGGACAGAGGAGTCTTGTGGGTTCCACTCCATATTGTCACGAAGAGTCACGCATGACTGTGCAACTAACACTAACACTATTGGCTAACTTAGCTACCATTTTGTATTGTGACTGCACAGCTTAAAGGTACTGAGGTTCCCCCATAATTGAAGAGATACTGTTAAGCTCAACTCTTAATTACAACCTTGGAATTTAACACCTAGTATTTAACAAGCTTTGGGAGATGGTGAAGGACAGGGAAGCCTGGCATGCTGCAGTCCATAGGGTCGCAAAGAGTTGGACATGATTGAGAGACTAAATAACAACAATTTAGCAACTTGTAAGAAGTGTCTGTGTGCATCTCTTAGGTAAACACAGTTACAAAACAAACCTAGAAACCATTATTGCAGTTTTTGGAAAAGTTAAAACCTTCTAAAATGTTTATTTGAGTAGGGAATTTTTAATTCGTGTATTCCAAGCACTGAAAACAGTAGCTGGTAAACAGTTGGGTTCTCAATAAATATTTATTGACTGTTGGTTAAATGAATAAATGTTCTATGTTTTGCACCAACATTTAATCATTTCAGCAAATCTGATTGCTTACTCTGTGCTAAGTAATATGTTAGATCCTAGGAAAGGTAGAATGAGGCATGAGGCAAAAGAACCAGAGACCCAGCTCAGGACTGTAAGTAGCTAGTGACCTAGTGTGTGTGCAATTTCTCAGTCGTGTCTGACTCTTTGTGACCCCACAGATTGTAGCTCGCCAGGCTCCTCTGTCCATGGGATTTTCCAGGCAAGAATACTGCAGTGGGTTGTCATTTCCTACTCCAAGGGATCTTTCCAACCCAGGGATCCAACCCTCATCTCCTGCATAAGCAGGCATCTTCTTTACCTCTAGCGCTATCCAGAAGACCTATAGGGTAGAATAAAAGGAGATAAAGAAGCCGGACTATCAACCAGGGCTGTGTGATCATAGAACGGAAGGCTACTGCCTGTCTCAGGAGGTCAGACAAGACTTCGAAGAGGATAGAATACATGATTTCCCTATTGTAAGAGAGACACAGTGAGGAATGAATGAAACCTCACAGGATCAATGATAACTCAGTTTCCTTTGCTCTTTCTCCCCCCACCTTTTTTTTTTTTTTTAAGATCAATTCTTATCACTTTTTAAGAAGTCAGATAGCATGGCACTGAAATTTTAACTGGGCTGCTTAGTTTTATTAATAGTTTGTTTCTTGGGTTAAGTCTTCAAATGAACGCTACCTGTTCAATGCCAAGCACTGCCCATGCCCAGTGTTGGGCACTCATCAATGTGGAGGCAGCACCACGCCTGCCCTAGAGGATCCCCCTCCTGTGTGTCATCTATGTGTCCTCAGGTTGGAAAGACCTCCCCTCCCGCAGGAAAAAACTTTGAAGCTGGGACCTGATGAGTGACAGTAGAAATAAACAGGGCGGCGAAGCAAATAAAAAAAGAAAAGAAAAAGAAAAAACCAAGAGGGGGTGGAAAGGAGGGAAAGACCTTCCAGGAAGAGGGAGGAGCGTGTATGATGCCACCCATTCCCATAGGCTCCAAGGACCAATTTCTTGGGAGTCCTTAAAATGAATGGCTTCAGGAGCAAATGGAAAACAGGCTTTCCTGTCACTCCTCTCTCACCTGACCATCTCCCGGGGGCCCTGGCACTGCGCTGACAGGCTGGCCAGACGGGCAACAGGGAACCCACTTTCCCTTTTCCGGCATTCTCCTCCCACTGACCCGGAAGTCGCAAGCCACAGGTTTCTTGGAACTGCGAATACTGTTTGAACTCCAGCTAAAACTGGAGATGTGTTTGAGTCACATTATGCAAGCATATTTATACCATCTGTTTATGACACTGACAGGTGGACACGATGATTCATTACTCATACTGCGTACTAAACATAGACTCTTGGAAAATCCTGAGTCCTGGAGAGTCACAGGATACCGGTCAGGGTGCCCAAGGAGACGGGAGTGGCAGTCTTTTCTTAAGATTTTATAGCTTGTCAAATAAAATCTTTATCTTGATGAACATGTTTTTGAAAGCATCTCATACAGGTAGATGAGGATGAAGGAAATGGAATCGCAAAATATATACTATGATGACCGATTACAGGAAATTTTCCTTTTCTGGGGGGTTATGTGGGTCTATACACAAGCGCACACATATTGAAGTATCAGAAAATATTTGGTAACTATAGGGTCAGAAACAAGTCAACTCTGTGTCAGAAGTGAGGATTTGGTTCTAAGACAATTACTTCTTTCTCTTCAATAGAGTTTCTGTCTCACTTGGACTTAGCTCATGCTCTTCACCTTCTTATGCAAATATTTTCTTAGTTGCTTTTGTTGTTGTTGTTTAGTTTTTGTTGGAGTAGAGTTTCCTTGCAGTGTTGTGTTAGTTTCTGCTGTACTGTAAAGTGAATCAGCTGTATGTATACATACATCCCCTCTTTTCTGGATTTCCTTCCCATTTAGGTCACCATAGAGCGCTGAGTGGAGTTCCCAGTGCTATACAGTAGGTTCTCATTAGTTATCTATTTTATACCTAATAGTGTATATATGTTGATCCCAACCTCCAAATTCATCCCTGCTTTTTCCCTCCTTGGTATCCATACATTTGTTCTCTATGTGTATGTCTCTATTTCTGCTTTGCAAATAAGTTCACCGTTTATTATTATTATTTTAAATCGTATTAGGACCCTTTTGACCACAACACACAGAGACCTAAATATGAAGTCACAAGATATATCCATCTTTTTGTTTTTAGGGACTATTCCCCCTACCTATGAATTAGGAAATCTACCACCACAAGCCAAGGCTGGTATCACTCCAGCGCTCTCTGTTTCAGCCAAGTGTGCAAACTTTTAACAGTCTCATAAATAACAATAACTTTTAAAGTAGTTTCAATATGCAAGTAGCTCAAAGTCAAGCTATCTGATGGGGACCCTTCCCCTTGGGGAAATAGAAACATCCAAAAGAGTCAAGGAAGAAAGGACTCACTGCTGTATTCAATTAGTTGAGAAACCATCAAAGTAAATAAGGCAATACCTTCAAGAACACACAAAAAAGAAGGCAGTGAAGTAGAACAGATTAAAAGAAAAAGGAGAAGTCTGTTTTAGCTACCAAGTGACCCCAAGGGTGAAGAATAATTTCTTCTTCAGGACAATTTTAGTAAAGGTCTCCTAGCAAGATGGCTTGGTGGAAACGATTTCTTTTCATGTCTGTAGAGAACTGATGAAGTTTGCAGGAAACACAGGCAGTTTAATTCCAAACAAAGTATCGTAGGTCAGTTAGAGGGAGCAACTTCAGAACACTTCTGTCCTCTCTTAGAATACTAATGGCTTTCTAAAGTCCCAGTGGTCATGAAGTAAGTTATTTACATCTTAAGAGACAGGTCAGAGGAAAACCTCCTTAACTCTGCATCAATTCAAGATGGCTTTCACAGAAATCTCAGTTTTCTCAAATAGACGACTAATCATGTTCATCCCACAAAATCACTTTTAGCCATAAATCCTCAGTAACAATGTATTGAGTCCAACAATCTGCCAGGATTTGTGTCAGACTGAAGAAATACCCAGATACACAAGGTCTCTGATTTCAAGAATGAGAATGAGAAAAATATCATTAGATATTTATACAGCTATTAATATAAAATCACAGAACTATGACTATAGGGTTGTAAAATCACCAAAGGGATAACTCTGTCTGGAAGATGCAACAAATAAGACAACAAATTCTAAAAAATAAATCTCAGTAAGAGGTCCAGTGAATAGCTGAAAAATTTTCCTCAATCACTACACATGTACTAGTGAAAGCCATGACTAATCAATCATTTATTTTGACAGAGCCTCAGCATCCCTCTCAACCCAGCTGACTACCACCAAAAAGTCACAGCTACTGTGGACCCTACTTGCCAATCTGGCTCAGTAAAAATGCAAGGAATTGTTATTTGTATAGTTCTGAGAGCAATTACTCATCTAAATTGCCCATTGCGAAAGGGTATCAATTCGATCAATTATTTATAGGGCCCAAGACCAAACACTGGAGGATACACATTCATTCCTTAGCTTTGTGACTATGGCTAGACCTTACATCAAAATTTCTTTCTTTGTCAGAAATGGGAAAATATTTTTGAACATTTAAATGTTCAATATAAAAGTATTTTTATGACTACTTTGATAACTGAAGTGTTAAAACAACATAAGATGTGGATTACCATCATAACATCCCTCATAATACCAGAGGTATTGGCTTTAACTGATTTTTTTCTTAGTACTCTTGGAAATCTCCCATGGCATTACAACCCTCCTCTTTAGCTTGCAAAGCCCAACATAAGTATAATACACTGAAACTCCAAGGTATCCTTAAAGGGGGAAAGAAGTTTAAAATATGAGAGGGAAGAGATGGAAGAGTTCCTGGCTAGTAGTGTAGTGTCTTCAGAGCAAGGGTTTGAAAGCCAGATTATGTGTGTGTACATCTTGCATCTGCCACTAACTGTGTGACACTGGGCAAGTTACTTACTTGCTCTGGTCTTCATTTTCTCATCTGTAAAGCAAGTCCTAAATGCAGTACTTGGGTGCAATCTGAAAAATGACAAAATGATCTCTGTTTGTTTCCAAGGCAAACCATTCAATATCACAGTAATCCAAGTTATGCCCCAACCACTAATGCTGCAGAAGCTAAAGTTGAACAGTTCTATAAATACCTACAAGACCTTCTAAAACCTAACACCAAAAAACGATGCCCTTTCCATTATTGGGGACTGGAATGCAAATGTAGGAAGTCAAGATATACCTGGAGTAACAGGCAAGTTTGGCCTTGGAGTACAAAATGAACCAGGGCAAAGGCGAACAGAGTTTTGCCAAGAGATCGTACTGGTCATAGTAAACATCCTCTTCCAACAACATGAGCAATGACTCTACATATGGACATCACCAATGGTCAGTACTGCAATCAGATTGATTATATTTTTTGCAGCCAAAGATGGAGAAGTTGTATACAGTCAGGAAAAACAAGACCAGGAGCTGACTTGGCTCAGATCATAAACTCCTTATTGCCAAATTCAGACTTAAATTGAAGAAAGTAGGGAAAACCACTAGGCTATTTAGGTAAGACCTAAATCAAATCCCTTACAATTACACAATAGAAGTGACAAATAAATTAAAGGGATTAGATCTGATAGACACAGTGCTTGAAGAACTACGGACAGGGTTCATAACATTGTACAGGAGGCAGTGATCAAGACCATCCCCAAGAAAAATAAAAGAAAAAATGCAAAATGGTTGTCTGAGGAGGCCTTTATAAATAGCTGAGAAAAGAGATAAATGAAAGGCAAAGGAGATAAAGAAAGATAAACCCATCTGAATGCAGATTCCAAACAATAGCAAGGAAGGAAATGAAAACCTTCCTCAGTGAACAATGCAAAGAAATAGAGGAAAACAATAGAATTGGAAAGACTAGAGATCGCTTCAAGAAAATTAGAGAAACCAAGGGAACATTTCATGTAAAGATGGGCACAGTAAAGGACAGAGATGGTATCGACCTAACAGAATCAGAAGATATTAAGAAAAGGAGGAAAGAATACACAGAACTATACAGAAAAGATCTTAATGACCCAGATAACCATGATGGTGTGATCACTCACTTAGAGTCAGACATCCTGGGTTGCAAAGTCAAGTAGGCCTTAAGAAGTATCACTACAAACAAAGCTAGTAGAGGTGATGGAATACCAGCTGAGCTATTTCAAATCCTAAAAGATGATGCTGTGAAAGTGCTGCACTCAATATGCCAGCAAATTTGGAAAACTCAGTATTGGAGTTTTAGTACAGTTTTAGTACAGGACTAAAAAGGTCAATTTTCATTCTAATTCCAAAGAAAGGCAAAGTCAAAGAATGTTCAAACTACCACACAATTATACTCATCTCACACGCTAGTAAAGTAATGCTCAAAACTCTCCAAGCCAGGCTTCAACAGTACATGAACTGAGAATGTCCAGATATCCAAACAGGATTTAGAGAAGGTAGAAGAACCAGAGATCTAATTGTCAACATCTGCTGGATCATGGAAAAAGCAAGGGAGCTCCAGAAAAACATCTACTTCTGTTTTATTGACTATGCCAGGCTTTGACTGTGTGGATAACAACAAACTGTGAAAAATTCTTAAAGAAATGGGAATACCAAACCTCCTAACCTGCCTCCTGAGAAATCTGTATGCAGGGCAAGAAGCAATAGTTAGAACAGGACCTGGAACAACAGACTGGTTCCAAATTGGGAAAGGAGTACGTCAAGGCTGAATACTGTCACCCTACTCATTTAACTTATATGCAGAGTACATCATGCGAAATGCCAGTCTGGATGAAGCACAGGCTGGAATCAAGATTGCTGGGAGAAATATCAATAACCTCAGACATGCAGATGACACCACTCTAATGGAGAAAGTGAAGAGGAACTAAAGAGCCTCTTGATGAAAGTGAAAGAGGAGAGTGAAAAACCTGGCTCACAATTCAGCATTCAAAAAATGAAGATCATGGCATCTGGTCCCATCACTTCATGGCAAATAGATGGGGAAACAATGGAATCAGTGACAGGCTTTATTTTTGGGGGCTCCAAAATCACTGCAGATGGTGACTGCATTCATGAAATTAAAAGATACTTGCTCCTTGGAAGAAAAACTATGACCAACCTAGACAGCATATTAAAAAGAAGAGATATTAAATTTGCCTACAAAGGTCTGTCTAATCAAAGTCATGTATGAATGTGAGAGTTGGACTGATGCTTTGAACTGTGGTGTTGGAGAAGATGCTTGAGAGTCCCTTGGACTGCAAGGAGATCCAACCAGTCAATCCTAAAGGAAATCAATTCTGAATATTCTTTGGAAGGTTTGATGCTGAAGCTGAAGCTCCAATACTTTAGCAACCTGATGCAAAGAGCCGACTCATTGGAAAAGACCCTGATGCTGGGAAAGATTGAAGGCAGGAGGAGAAGGGGATGATAGAGGATGAGATGGTTGGATGGCATCACTGACTCAATGGACATGAGTTTGAGCAATCTCTGGGAAATGGTGAAAGACGGGGAGACCTGGCATGCTGCAGTCCATGGGGTCATAGAGTTGGACATGACTGAGCAACTGAACAACAAAAGCAAGGTTAATAGAACTTGATTCCTAATGATGTTGTGAGGCTTAAAGGAAATAATATGTGTAAAGCTTGCAACACTGCCCGTTACATAGTTAGCACACACTAAACAGCAAGGAGATCCAACCAGTCCATCCCAAAGGAGCTCAGTCCTGGGTGTTCATTGAAAGGAGTGACGCTGAAGCTGAAACTCCAATACTTTGGCCACCTCATGAGAAGAACTGACTCATTTGAGAAGACCCTGATGCTGGGAAAGATTGAAGGCAGGAGGAGAAGGGGACGACAGAGGATGAGATGGTTGGATGGCATCACCAACTAGATAGACATGAGTTTGAGTAAGCTCCAGGAGTCGGTGATGGACAGGGAGGCCTGGCGTGCTGCAGTCCATGGGGTCGCAGAGTCGGACATGACTGAGCGACTGAACTGAACTGAACTGAAATAGGAGATAAACTTTTATTCACTAAATAGAAATTTGTTGAGTGCTAAGTTCCATATCCTCAGCGGTGTGCAAATGCTTACCTCAACTCTCAGCAAATGCCAAATTTGTTCAGTTTAAGATTAACATTGTGATAGGGTGAACACAAGAATAATCTGTGTTTCTTATGAAAAGAGTTTCCTAGCTGTGAGGAAAACATCAAGACTGTTTACAAAACTTGTGATCTTACAGATAAAATATTGTGTAAAAAGAGGTCACCTTTCCCTTTCTCTTTTCCTCTCTTCCTCCTTCTTTCCTCCCTTTCTCTTTCTTCCTTCCTTCAATATTCTTTGAGAGTTTAGTATGCATTAGATTCTATGGTAGAAATCTGAAAATTTTGTATTATGGTGAATACCTCAGACATATTGGTAGTTTTGATATTGCTCATAAATCCAGTGATTGTTGAGAAGACAACTTGAATGATCCTGTGAAAGTGTAAATTGATTCACCACAGTAAAGCATTAAAGATTAGTTTCCTAAATTTCAGGGCCTCCAAATTTGTTATAATATTCTTCTCCATCAGAAAAAATATTATTGTGGATTAATCTCTAATATAAGTATACTTTAATATAAGTATAATATGAATTTATAAATCACATAGAAGAACTCCTGTAATAATAACATATTGCTTATTTAAAAATAATATATTGTTTATTAGAAATAATTAACAATAAAGAAATGAGATAAAATAAATGATCTAGTATTTCTTTTTGTACTTCCAAGAATTTCTCTGTGCACACCTCTGGGGTTCTCATACCTTATGTAGAAAACACCTCTTCTATGAGATTTATCTTGGCAAAAGAAGAATATATAACTATAAAATATGAGAAAATGTTTTCTTTTTATAAGACCAACATCTTGAGAAATATTTGGCCAATTTTACACTCTGCCATGCCAAATAAGACTTTACCACAGATACAATATGGAACAAAAATTTCTCAGAAAATGCAGTACATTTTCTTGAGATGTGTTACCTTTTAATTCAGAGTTGCTAAACCCACTTGCTAAATTCAACAGTAGAGCATAATGGTTAAGCACAAAATCTCTGGGGGCCAATTTCCGGGAATCAGATTTCAACACAACCATCCTTGGACGTGTTACTCAACTTTTTATGCCTCCATTTCTTCATTTGGAAAAGGTAGAAGGATAGTATGCCTATATCATAAAGTAGTTGTGAGGATTAGATAACTCCCTAGCACATACTGTGTGCCCTAGAGTTACTTTTTTTTTTTTTACTAACTTTGATAAAAATAGCACTGAAAAGCTAAGCTTCCTTTGCTTCATTTCTGAGTTAAACTACTTTACAATCATCAAGTGCCAAAGCACAGACTTCTTGAAGTGAGTTTAATCCTTAATCCACAGATAAGCAAATCAAAGGTGATTTACCCAGCTTCTCAAAGGAGTAGAGCAGGAAATCAAAGTCAGATCCCCATTTGTGCTGTGCCCCTGAATCTGTCCTTTCTATAGGCTTTATTCTAGGTGACCACAAATCTGTTCTTAAGGGGGAAGGGATCTGCATGGGAGGTTTGAGCCACTGGTGCCCCCTCCCTCCCTCGCTTGTCTGTGTTTTATTGAAATGAATCTCAAAGGTGAATTTTAAGGTTGACTGTTGGCAGGAGCATGTATCAGGGTAGGAAAGGCACTACCCTAAGGAGGCTATTGGAACACTGTGTGTGTTTGTAGTCAGGAATTCCAAGTTAGTGCTCAATGAATTTGCTAATTAGATTTTACAAACTGAAGCCACTTCTTTTCACTCTTGCTTAATTAGGAAGGAAAGAAGGGAAAAAGGGAGGAAGGCAGGGAGGGAGGAAATGTCGAGTACCTATTCAGTTCAGTTCAGTTTAGTCGCTCAGTCATGTCCGACTCTTTGCGATCCCATGAATTGCAGCACGCCAGGCCTCCCTGTCCGTCACAAACTCCCGGAGTTTACTCAAACTCATGCCCATTGAGTCGGTTATGCTATCCAGCCATCTCATTCTCTGTCGGCCTCTTCTCCTCCTGCCCCAATCCCTCTCAGCATCAGGGTCTTTTCCAATGAGTCAACTCTTCGCATCAGGTGGCCAAAGTATTAGAGTTTCAGCTTCAGCATCAGTCCTTCCAATGAACACCCAGGACTGATCTCCTTTAGGATGGACTGGTTGGATCTCCCTCCAGTCCAAGGGACTCTCAAGAGTCTTCTCCAACACCACAGTTCAAGAGCATCAATTCTTCGGTGCTCAGCTTTCTTCACAGTCCAACTCTCACATCCATACATGACCACTGGAGAAACCATAGTCTTAACTAGACGGACCTTTGTTGGCAGTTATGTCTCTGCTTTTTAATATGCTATCTAGGTTGGTCATAACTTTCCTTCCAAGGAGTAAGCGTCTTTTAATTTCATGGCTGCAATCACCATCTGCAGTGATTTTGGAGCCTCAAAAAATAAAGTCTGACACTGTTTCCACGATATTTAACCATCACAATTTAGTGGAGGTGGGCATTTTACAGGAAGAAACTGAGGCTCAGAATTTTGAAGTAACTTTCTCAAGATCACAAAGATATTAAAAGACACAGCCAGGATTTATTATATAGCTGTGTAAGGTCATCACACACACATCTATCTTAATCCTTCCCATGAGACACACCATTGTCCAGGCATCCAGTTTTCTGGAAAGATTATCTCCCTGAACAAAATGCAAGCCTCTGAGCTATCAGAGACCCAAAACTTAAGCACAAGCTGAATCTCAGTGACAAAAAATTACTCTTTTGATAATGATTCAGTCAATTTATCTCTTCCCTGAGCCTACAGAATTACAATTACTAGATTACTCATTTTCATGGAAATTATGAAAAATACTAATTCAGAGTAAACCGGGAACATAGGAAGCTAAGAAGGGGGGTGGCATTTTGGGACTTTCCAGCCTCCTCAGTGAGTTCCCAGAGGCACTCTTTCCCATACCTTATCCACTCACACCGCTTGTGATTGACTTGAGTCACATTATCATAAAAATATCTTCCCAAAGAGTTCTCAGTTTAAAAAAATTATTGTGTTCCATAATTCACTTAGAATTCATTGGCTTGCATTTTGAACTGCATTTTCCCATAGGATTAATGGTTTCAGTTAAGCTACCAAAACCTCTCTGACATATAACGTAGCTGAAATGTACTTAGTACCATACTGGTAAAGTGCAAATAATAGACTTGATAAGAAAATCCTTATAATTGCTAAAATTTAATAAATATGATCATAATAATTGTAACCTTGTACCAGGATCTGCATTTAACACAATCTCATGAAAATCTTCAAAGATATCATACCCCATTTTTATAAAGGAGAAAACTTTCTTGAGCTAGATTAAGTAATTAACCAAAAAACACATAATTATTCAATTTTCAGGATTTAAACTCAGATCTAATACAAATTTGATATTTCTAGTTCCTCAAGCTCTCTGAATGTTAATGTAAGAAAAAAAAAACCTGTCATCAAAGGTAAGAAATTCAATTTTACTTCCAGTTCTGTTGAAAATATGCTTTGGGCAAGTCCTTTGACTTCCCTGGACTTAATTCACTAGTGAACTGAACAGTTTGGACAACTGGTCTTTAAATTTATCTCGATGATAAATTTCTCATCCCCTCTAAATGCAGCCCTTTTAAAAACTTTGTTCCACAGCTAAAGTTTTTAGAAGTTTTTCTTTCTAGTCAATCAAAATACATCTCCCAATAATTTCCAAAAATTTTTCTCCTAGAACCATACCAAGTAAACCCATACGCCCTTCATCCATCCAATCAGTAACTGCACAAAGCAGTACCAGCATTAGGGAATCCAGAAAGGCTATAGTCAAGTGAGTACAAATGAAATGAAACTATTACAATTGATATTTAATACAGATATATCTGAGTCCAGTAGGAACATAGAGGAACTCTGTATGTCTGTCTGGAATATATTAGTGATGGTGTGGTTGACTGTACTGAAGCATTAATAGAAATAAAGACTAATATCCTAGGGGCTTAACACAAATTTACTTTTCATTCAAGTAAATTTCAGTGTGGTGTGGTGATACTTCTATGCAACTCTCTCCCAAGTGATAAACTAGGAGCCAGGTTGCTTCCAACTTACAGTTTTGTCATCTTTGATCCTTCACTTATAGCTGCATAGACAAAAACAGAAAATGGAAAATCATGCATAAGGTTTTGTGGCTATGGTTGTAAATCACTTTTATCACTTCTGATCACATTTCCCTGGCAAGAACTCAGTCACGTGGTCCTAGCTCCTTGCAGTGCTGACTGGGAAATGTACTCTTCCAGTATTTCCAGAGATCAAATTGTTTGGTGCTCAAATTGTATTATGTTTCTTATAAGAATCCAGGGAGTTTACATTGCAGAATTGCAAATAAGTTAAGATTTGAAAAATGAGCAGGAGTTTTACAGATGATAAATATGATGGAGGTGTTTGGGTTAGAAAGAAATTCCTGAGCAAAGATCCAGACAGATCCAAAAAAACAACATGGCAGGTCCAGAGACCAGTATTTGTTACATAAATACTTATTGGGTCCATATCATCCATCAGTTCCTTTGCTTAGTGCTGTATTTATCTTGGGAAAACTGGATGTCTCGGCAAGAGTTCTCCCTAAGACAAATTCTTGAGCGAAGTTTCTATATTTAGAAAGTGATTCCCCAAAGCAAAAGTGAACACACAGGAAAGTGAAACAGAAAAGGAAGAGAAGCCAGTATGAGGTTGCATCTTCTAATTGGCCACTGATGCAAGCAACATGTCACTTGAGCCTGAGGGTTGAAGACTTATGTGTCTCATAACTGCTCTAAGAAGATTTGAAGTTGTGCACAAAAAATGTCCAATAGCATCTTCTTCCAGTACTGTCCACCTCTTATATTACTCAGATTCACTTTGGCCTTCCATTAGTCCAATCCAGGACAAAGTTCCATTTCAAAGGTAGTCAGTTATTAAAAGTAGATTAAGGGTACTAGCTCCAGTTTCTGCTGCTGTAACTGGTAACAAAGAACATGATTTTAATTCATTCTCTCACTCATATACTATCTGTTATGGGCTGAATGCTTGTGTTAGTTGCTCAGTCATGCCCGACTCTTTGCGACCCCATGGACTACAGCCCACCAGGCTCCTCTGTCCATGAGATTTTCCAGGCAAGGATGCTGGAGTCGGTCCCCATTTCCTTCTCCAGGGGATCTTCCCAATGCAGGGATCGAACCCGGGTTTCCTGCACTGCAGGCAGATTCTTTACCAACTGGGCTATAAGGGAAGCCTGAATGCTTATGTCCCCCAAAACTGTATGCAGTGAAACCCTAGCCCCCAATATGACTGCATTAGGAGATAAGGCCTCTACAAGTAGGGTTAGGCCCTAATCCAGTAGGATTATAATTAAGAGGCACCAAGGAGCTTGCTTTCTCCCCCTCTTTCATCACCTGGACCAAGGAAAGGCCAGGTGAGCGCACAATGAGAAGGAAACCATCTACAAGCCAGGAGAGCTCCCACCAGGAACCACATAGACCACCACCTTGATCTTGAATTTCCCAGCTTCTAGAACTGGGAGAAACACATTTCTGGTGTTTAAGCCACTTAGTCTCTGGATTTGACTATAGCAGCCTGAGAAAACTGACACACTATCCATTGAATATTTTTCTCACCCTTAGCCTGTTTTTGGTTGGTCTAGTGGTCTTTCCTAGTAGTCAAGGTTGCTTGCCTAATGATACGATCCAGACCTTCACTCCTGGGGACTTAGGACTCATGCCTTTGTCAGGTCATGGCCTGACATGACATACAC
Source organism: Odocoileus virginianus (assembly GCF_023699985.2). Lineage (NCBI taxonomy): Eukaryota > Metazoa > Chordata > Mammalia > Artiodactyla > Cervidae > Odocoileus > Odocoileus virginianus. The sequence goes on from NC_069688.1 coordinate 31,963,213, forward strand.
TGGCCCATTCATCATAATCAATGGGTACAGAACCCCAAGTAAATATTCCCATTAATAAATGCTCCAACTTGTCTCCTCTGTAGAGTAACAATGCTAGCTCCTCATGGAAACCATGATCAGTTACCCACACCAGTGCTATAATCATTTCCTCACTTGCTGGTTCACTAGCATGAAGATTCCAGAGTGACTAAAATGTCACTCTAGCTTCACAAACAGTAGAACTCTTCCTTTTCCCTTTGGAGGTAAATCCTTTAGGAAAATAGTTCCTCAAGTCCATCAGAGTCCGAGCACAAATTTTACATGTCAGTTTCAAAAAACAGTGCCTATTTTTTGTGAATCTATTGCTTCTTGGATTCATGTACTTTATCTGTTGCAGATCCAGCAGCATCTCTTGATCCTTGACTCAATATATTTACTCTATTCTGAAGATAATGCTGAAACTGTGAGGGCAATATTACTGAGCTGGCACATTAGTTGAGTGTTTAATAAGCATTTCCACTATTCTAGTAGGCTTCTTGATGATTGAATCTAAAATAAGTTAAGTAGATCCCACAGTTATGATGGTATTTTAAGCATTTTGTAAGCCTTTAATTGTGGTACTAGTTGTAGCACTGAAGGCAGAAAAGGCAAACCCATATCTTTATATATGATAATTCCAGGAAAAATAAATCATCTCTCCCTCCAGGGTGGAAGAGGTTTGATGCAATCAATCTGCACCAAGCTGGCTGGTTTCACTGAGGGAGGGCCCCATTAACGGTCTATACACAAGTTAGCGCCATAGGACTAGGGAAAAATTTGTTGGTGTGGGTGAAGCACTGGATATATACAGTTCACTTTAGATATGTAGAGTTTGAAGAATGGGTTAGAAATTTAGATTTATACATTCAGATGATAATTGGGAACATCAGTATGGAGTTCAAGAGTGAGACCCTGGGCTGAGTAGGCTGGGGAATGAATAGCCTATAGATGGTATACTCAGAATAAAAACTTCAGTCGCAGAGAGACTGCTATTCATTCCTGCAGTTCTCTCAAGGATAATTCTTGGCAACTGTAAAGGAAAAGGGATAAGACTGAAACTGAAGCAACTTCAGTCTGTGATCCTAGGAAAGGTGATATATTAAGAGGATTCTTGGGATTTTTACTCTTGTTTTCCTTGATCATATAGTTGAGTTGCTAGAATAGGTGGTGGGTATCAAGGCTGAACCAGTACTTCGTTTGGAAGAAACTATTTCCCTAAGGATCAGAAAAGTTCTCCACACTTAGTTTTCCTGTAAATAACAATGACAGCTAACCACTTTTGAGTGCTTAATATATCAGCTATCATTTGAGTCTAGAACTTCCCTAAAAGTAGGCTGATTGCTGTGATGGGTTATGGTTTGGTTGAACAAATGTTCTGGTTTTCCCAGTAATATTTCAGTTTCATACTTCAGTGATATTTCAATCACCCAGTAATATATCAGTACTCTCCCGGGTAGCTCAAACAGTAAAGAATCTGCCTGCAGTGCAGAAGACCTGGGTTAAATCCCTGGGTCAGGAAGATCCCCTTGAGAAGGGTATGGCAACCCACTCCAGTATTATTGCCTAGAGAATCCCATGGACATAGGAGCCTGGTGGGCTACAGTCCATGGAGTCACAAAGAGTCAGACACAACTGAGTGACTAACAGACACACACACATTTCATTTTCTGCCTAGAGTACCAATCCGGGTGTTATTACTAATGTGCCCGATTTCATTCTCAGAAGTGTTGATATCTACATTATCCAGTCCTCCTAGTTATAAATATGATAAGATATCCAGTCCTCCTAGTTGTAAATATGGTAAGATATTGATCCCTTCAAGTAGGCTAGACAGCTTACCATAATTGGGAAACCCCAAGTTAGTATTCTCTGGCCTCATCCATTTGTCTTAGTGTGCTAGGCAATGTTACAATTTTTAATGTGTGCCACAATGTGAAAAAGGTACAGAATCTGGGCAACTTGCTTGGTATTATCATCTCAATTTTAGAGGTAAGGATATGGGTTAAGTGGCACAACCAAGATCAAACTGGAACAGAGAAGATAAAAATCCAGATCCCTATGGGAGAAGGCGAGGGGGGGATGATCTGAGAGAATAGCATCAAAACATATATATTATCAAGTGTGAAACAATCGCCAGTCCAGGTTGGATGCATGAGACAAGTGCTCAGGGCTGGTGCACTGCGATGACCCAGAGGGATGGGATGGAGAGGGAAGTGGGCGGGGGGTTCAGGATGGGGAACACATGTAAATCCATGGCTGATTCATGTCAATGTATGGCAAAAACCACTACAATATTGTAAATTAATTAGCCTCCAACTAATAAAAATAAATGAAAAAAAAATCCAGATCCCTCTAAATGATATCATCTTGCTTTCCAAGAATCCTTTAAAAGGACATCCAGTTAATTCATCCTATGCTCAGGGATGCCAATCACATACTCATTCTGTTTATGCTGAAATCATTTTGGGACAATGATATGAAACTCTATCAAAAAGAGAAATACTTCTTACTTTTTGAAAACAATTATGCCATTTGGGACCAAACCAAGTATTTTATTTTATTTTTTTTTCCATTTATTTTTATTAGTTGGAGGCTAATTACTTTACAACATTGCAGTGGTTTTTGTCATACATTGAAATGAATTAGCCATGGATTTACATGTATTCCCCATCCCAGTCCCCCCTCCCACCTCCCTCTCCACCCCATCCCTCTGGGTCTTTCCAGTGCACCAGGCCTGAGCACTTGTCTCATGCATCCAACCTGGGCTGGTGATCTGTTTCACCCTAGATATACATGTTTCGATGCTGTTCTCTTGAAACATCCCACCCTCGCCTTCTCCCACAGAGTCCGCAAGTCTGTTCTATACATCTGAGTCTCTTTTTCTTTTTTTGCATATAGGGTTATCGTTACCATCTTTCTAAATTCCATATATATGTGTTAGTATACTGTAATGGTCTTTATCTTTCTGGATTACTTCACTCTGTATAATGGGCTCCAGTTTCACCCATCTCATTAGAACTGATTCAAATGAATTCTTTTTAATGGCTGAGTAATATTCCATGGTGTATATGTACCACAGCTTCCTCATCCATTCGTCTGCTGATGGGCATCTAGGTTGCTTCCATGTCCTGGCTATTATAAACAGTGCTGCGATGAACATTGGGGTGCACGTGTCTCTTTCGGATCTGGTTTCCTCAGTGTGTATGCCTAGAAGTGGGATTGCTGGGTCATATGGCAGATCTATTTCCAGCTTTTTAAGGAATCTCCACACTGTTTTCCATAGTGGCTGTACTAATTTGCATTCCCACCAACAGTGTAAGAGGGTTCCCTTTTCTCCACACCCTCTCCAGCATTTATTGCTTGTAGACTTTTGGATAGCAGCCATCCTGACTGGCGTGTAATGGTACCTCACTGTGGTTTTGATTTGCATTTCTCTGATAATGAGTGATGTTGAGCATCTTTTCATGTGTTTGTTAGCCATCTGTATGTCTTCCTTGGAGAAATGTCTGTTTAGTTCTTTGGCCCATTTTTTGATTGGGTCATTTATTTTTCTGGAATTGAGCTGCAGGAGTTGCTTGTATATTTTTGAGATTAATCCTTTGTCTGTTGCTTCATTTGCTATTATTTTCTCCCAATCTGAGGGCTGTCTTTTCACCTTGCTTATAGTTTCCTTTGTTGTGCAAAAGCTTTTAAGTTTCATTAGGTCCCATTTGTTTATTTTTGCTTTTGTTTCTAAAAGTCTGGGATGTGGGTCATAGAGGATCCTGCTGTGATTTATGTCGGAGAGTGTTTTGCCTATGTTCTCCTCTAGGAGTTTTATAGTTTCTGGTCTTACATTGAGATCTTTAATCCATTTTGAGTTTATTTTTGTGTATGGTGTTAGAAAGTGTTCTAGTTTCATTCTTTTACAGGTGGTTGACCAGTTTTCCCAGCACCACTTGTTAAAGACCAACCAAGTATTTTAGAGAAGTATTAAAACCAGTGAACTAGAACCTGATATAGAATATAATTTATTCTGCACACTATTTACATTTATGTGGCTCCTGACTTTGAATCCTCACATTACACTGAAACACAGCTCTCTCACCAAGCACAGTTTCAAAGTGGCTCAGCAGATGAAGAATCTGCTTGCATTGCAGGAGATGCAGGTTTGATCCCCGGGTCGGGAAGATTCCCTGGAGTAGGATATGGCAACCTACTCTAGTATTCTTGTTAAAATCTATGAACAGAGGAGCCTGGGTGGGCTACACTCCATGGAATCACAAAGAGTCAGACATGACTAAGCATTCGTGCACAACTTATTTACAAGTAGTTGAAAAACACAATCTGGTAAAGACTTTGACTTCTCTCCATTGTAACTGGCCACACAAAGAGCTTTCCTGAATGTTTATCTATACATTTCAGTCACTAAAATAGTAATGATATTCTCTTTGTAGTAGCAAGAATATTTCTCTTTGCAAAGTGTAAGTTCAATTGGAACTAAGTCAATGAAGAGAAAATTAAATCACATATGATTATGGAAAGAACTTTCCTGCCCTAAGTTATCCAAAGTTACTCAGTTATTGAGTGGAAGAGGAGGGAATTAAAGCCAGATTTAGAGTGCTTCAAAAGTCCAGGGTTTTGAAATGATATTCAAAGATATCTTTAGTGATTCATGTCACTCTCCTGGATCCCCATCGTTTTGAGACAATTCCTCAAGGCTGATTCAAATCCCTTTGCTTGGATTCTCTATCTCCAACTACAACTTTCTAATTTTCTCTAATTCCAGTAAAGTACTTTCTTTAGCATCATTAAAGTTTCCAGTTTCTCAGTCTCATCTCTCAATAATCTAAAACCATTCATTTATTTCTGGCTTTACTTTCTGATACTAGCCAGGTAATACTTTTGGCCAACAATTTCCACAAAGCTTTTACCCCAATACTATTGGATTCCCCTTCTAACTATCCTGGGTAGACTCTGCTGGCCCTTTTAATGAGACTCCTTTGTGAAGCAATGTAATTAACTAGATAAGAACTTGAAGAGACTTGAAGGCATTTGGTCACTGGAACAGAACATTCAAGCCTTGTAAATAAAATACCATCATCCAGAAAATTTGGTCTACGTGATCCCATTTATTCTGGTCCATTAAGTGACTGGTTACATATTTTGAGCATTTGGGTGTCAGCCCCTAACCATGGTTTTTCAGTTCCTTTTGAGCACAAATAATATTTAATATCTTAATGCTAAGATCCCATAAGCCTTGAGGCCAAAAAAATAAAACAGAAGCAATATTGCAATAAATTAAGACTTAAAAAGGCCCACATAAAAAATCTTCAAGAAAAATAAAATTTAAAAAGTTTCTTCTAGTAATATGAAATAAATCTTTTTGGGGGGGGCCACGCTATGTGGCTTGAGGGATCTTAGTTCCCTGACCAGGGATTGAACCCAAGCCCTTGGCAGTTAAAGTTCAGAGTCCTAAATTTTGGGCCACCAGGGAATTCTGAAACGTATCTTTTAATAGCCAAATGTTTTTAGGTATTTCATCAGGAAACTTTTAAGTTGCATTATTGTGATACAACTATTTCAAGAAAGAGGTTAGTGATGTTGTATTAATATATTTAAAGATTTTTCTATTAAATTAATGAAATTCATCAATTTAAAGAATATGCTTAATAAAAAGTACTAAAACTTTATGAATATATACACTAAAAAGCATACACAGGCACATTCATACAATCATATCAAATATATAATTGAGTATTGATATTTATGAAGTGGGACTATAATTAGACTTACTTTTTTCCCAAGTTACCTATATATATAAGATCAATTTCATTATTCATTGATCCTTGCTTTGTAAGGCACAGAGTAATAGAACTAAACTTATATTTGTGAGCATGAAAAGAAAAATTTTAGAATGAAAGTGATTGTCAAATTCAATATGGTTTTGATCTTTACCTCTGCAAAAACACAAATGGTCAAGCTTTGGTGTCATAAACTGTAAATTATGAATGCTAAAACCATAGAGGTGTTGTCATGATTCAAGTTTCCATTTTTAAAAACTCTAAGTGGTTATCTCCACTTCCTACTTTAAATTTGGAAACAAAACAATGTAATATTTAATCACTTTTACTGAAAGAATTACTGTTCAGGCTCAGCAAAAGTGGAATCGAAGGTGAAAGTGAAGTCACTCAGTCGTGTCCAACTCTTTGAGACCCCATGGACTGTAGCCCACCAGGCTCCTCCATCCATGGGATTTCCCAAGCAAGAGTACTGGAGTGGGTTGCCATTTCCTTCTCCAGGGGATCTTCCCGACCCAGGGATCGAACCCGGGTCTCTCTCATTGCAGGCAGATGGTTTACCGTCTGAGCCACCACGGATTCCAACCAGGTTCAGGTGGAAAGAATTCAAAGAATCAGTAGGTCTTGCAAGCCTTACTTATCAAGGAACACTAGTTCAGTTAACAAACACTTTTTGAGCACCCATTTATAGGGTTTCCCTGGTGGTTCAGATGGTAAAGAAACTGTCTTCAGTGTAGGGGACCTGGGCTCAATACTTGGGGTGGGAAGATCCTCTGTTGAAGGGAATGGCTACCCACTCCAGTATTCTAGCCTGAAGAATTCCATGAACAGAGGAGCCTGGCGGGCTATAGTCCATGGGGTCACAGAGAGTCAGACAGGACCGAGCGACTAACACTTTAACTTTTTATAGTTTACTCTTGATGCTGTGTCACTACATGGCATTTGGTCCATTGCTTTGGATCACTACAATATTTCATCTCCATGCAACTGTTTCATTTGGCCGGAGCAGGGCTTTCTGTCAAGGCAGTAGCTAAACCATTAGGGTCACTTTTCCCTCTCCTTCCTCTCCCCTCTTCAATCTACAAAGGCACTACTGGGATTTAGCCTCTAGGCAAAATGTAACCAACCTTGTTTTAGGATACCATTTGCCTGATCACCAGGCAAAACACCAGCCTGTTGTTTTTATTTCCTTTACTGTACTCTTATCAAAATGTGTGCTTTCCTTTCAATGTCCTACTCCTCATTTCCTGTCCAAACTTTTCTACTATGATACTAATTATTAAAAGCCTCAACTCCATCACCGAATGCACCCTATACATTCTGATTTAAGAGTAACCCCTAGGACACCTTAGACCCCTGTGCCTCATTCACATGGAATATTCTCCCATATTCATTCAGGCTCAGGGTTGACAGGAAGAGCGGGGCTCTCCCCATCATCACAATGATCTGTAGGATATGACTCTTCCACTCTTTGTTAACATCTCGTATCCTGTGTGAATTCACACAGGTGAATTTCATGTGAACTTGTCATCGTCTCCATCACTCCCTCTGCATTCATGAAAGGGTTTGCATTCATGATTGGCTTCACCACCAAGCCCACTATCTTTCTCTCCACCACATTTCCAGCAATCATTCTTAACAGCCTCAACATTTCTATCTATCCATCACAGTGGTCTATACCCCATCTCAATTACATTCATATGAACATTCTTTCTGCCAAATAACTGGGCCATTTTGGAAACGTCCTATGATTCCAATTCACTTACTCTTAATATACACAATGAACCAGATCTCCATTACTTTCCCTCACCACTTCTTTTTCAAAAATTTTTTCAGCTGTGCCCTTGGGCATGTGGGACCTTAGTTTCCCAGTCAGAGATTGAACCAGTGCCCCACACCCTTGCCCAATCACATTTGAAGGCAGAGTCTTAACCCCTGGGCTGCTGGGGAAGTCCCTCCCCTATCACTTTTGAAAACGTCCACCACCCTCTTCTGCATTGTGCTCCTTTCTCTGCTTAGATCTCATCTTCAGAAGTGCTTCCACTTCCTTGAGAACACATCTTAAATCACTTTCCCCTCGTCTTTATCTTACTCTGCCATTTTTTGCTGGGTGAAACTCAAGCTTGATTAAACTCAGCTATCCTATTGCTCTGTGCTTGCACCTAAGAGGCTATATGTTGCTAGAAGAAAGGACACAGGCATGCTGATAGACCTCATTTTAATTTATGAACTCTGCAATGCCTGATAATCCTACCACACTTCTCCAGAAAAAGTACTTCCTCATTCTCCAATCTACCACCATTTTCTGATAGCCACCCTTTCCTCCTATCTCACTCTCAGCTGAAAACATTGCAGGATAATTTCTCCCAAAACAATCAGGAAAGAAACAATTTCATCTTCTTCTCTCTGATGCTAGCTCTTCCTTCCATTTGCCTCTTCATCTTGCCACTGTCTTCTTCCTGTTTTATGGATCAGGTATCCTGCTCTCGTAGAAGGCCTTCCCCTCCACGGGTGCTCTGGAGACCACAATATCCCCTTTCTTTACTGCACATCATTTTCTTCCTCACCACAGGATCATTCATATTTGCCCACAAATTTCCTGGTAGCTCATGGGCTTTCCTAGTGGCTCAGAGGGTAAAGAATCTGCCTATAATGTAGGAGACCTGGGTTCAATCCCTGGGTTGGGAAGTTCCTCTGGAGAATGAAATGGCAATCTACTCCAATATTCTGGCCTGGAGAATTCCATGGACAGGCAGAGGAGCCTAGTGGGTTACAGTCCATGGGGTCCCAAAGAGTTGGACACAACTGAGTGACTAACTCACTTTCATGCCTTAATATTCATCTTTTAAAAAGACCCCATAATTCTTTTCAGTTTTCATTTCAGTATCTGCTCCAAAGGGTTTTAAAGAACCCTCTATACTCATTGCTTCCCCTTCCTCCATTCTATTTGTTCCTAGTCTTACTGTAACTGAACAGCCATTAACTGAAATAATTTTTTTCAGGGTCACCAACATCTTACATCTTCCGAAAGTCAATGACAAATTTTCTGTTCCCACTTTTCTCAACATCTCAGTAGGAGTCAACAAATCTGACTAATCTTATCTCTTAACTTCATTTTCAAGGTTTTTGAGACCATATTTACACAGTGTTTTTTCTCCCTTCTTGGGACATTCTTTCTCGATTTCCTTTACTGGCTTCTCTTTTTTCAGATCTTTAAGTATAGGAAACCCCTAGGGCTCTGTCCTCAGCCTTTATCTGTTCTCTAGAACACACGTCCTAAGGCGATTTTAACTAATCCCATGGCTTCAAATGTCATCTAAATGCCAATTTTCCTCATACAAAGTACTGCAATTAATCTCGATGAATAAACAAATGAATGGCAAAAGGGCAACCATTTCCATAATCTTGTATGTATCTTGTATATGTCTTACTCTGTAACCTTGGGAAAATTACTTAATGCATTTATGCCTCAATTGATAACATTACTTAATGTCTGGAGTTCTTATGAAAATTAAATGATAATGTACACAAAGCACTTAACCTAGTGCCTGACAAACAGGAAACACTCAATAAATTCGAACACAACAATACATTAGTTATATCAGGGATGGGCTATTATTTAGAAAACACAATTAAGCCAAACAAAACAAGTTCTTAAATTTTCATCTCAAGATCACATTTATAAGAATATCACAATCACTTGGCATTTCAAGAACTTCTATTCATGAGCTTTCATATTTAATTAATCTTTTTTTTCAGCCAAAGTGATGGTTTCATGGCTCCTCCACACATGACCAAAAGCAATCTGTCCCCTCTATCTTATATAAGAATGGAGTCAACTGAATAGACACTTAGGGTAGGTGTTAGTTATTAAATACATACATGGGGTTTAAGTCTATCCACAATGGGAATAATTGGGATATTTACTCCTTTGGGGAATATAAGCAAAAGGAAAACATAACTGATTCCTTTTAAATTCTTACAGTTTTATAGGGATGCAAACAATTTTTACCTATAATGTCTCATTTTATCTTTAATTCAATCTTGTGAGGTGGCAGGAAGACTATAATTTTTATCTTATAGTTGAAAATAGTGAGGTTAATTGACTCCCATGGTTTATAATTGGCAAATTCATACCTGGAAAACAGTTCTTGATTGCTAGTCTGCTGAACACTCCAGCACCAATCCTCAGTGCTTTCCTTGGTAGATATTATGATGAACTGATTTTATTATATGAAATAGAATAGGTTGTTTTTCACTTGTTAACACCAACACCTCTATTTTATTGCCATCTAAAAGATTCCTTAATACCCCTTGACTGAGAAGCTGCACGATCTGTGCTTTAGTCTACTGTATATAACTTTACAAACCATGAAAGCTGGTACATTAACACTTGAGAGTTTCCATAAGGCAGAAGATACCCAGACACTCACCAGTTATAAAGCATGACCAATGAAGGAGAAAGGGGTATGACAAAAGCAGAGCCTACCGAGAGATTTCCTTACAAAGCCCAGAGCAGACAGCAGATTCAGAATCACTCAGAGCCGGGTCTTCATCACCTTGCATTTGAAGAAGAAGGAAAAAAAAAAAAAACTTTGCGTGTATTTTCTCAGCTAAAACCAAGGACCCTAATATCTAACTCATAGCATCATCATGAGGATTAAAGTGTACTGGTGTTTAATAAGCATTTGTTCCCACTTCAATTCCCTCAAAAACCACTGGTTCATTTGGGTTAAAGATGTCACCCTGCAGGAAGAGGGAAGACCAATTCCAGCTGGGCATTTTATTACCAAGTGCAGCAGAGAGTAATTAAAATCAAATATGTACCCTTGTTTTGTTCTTTGTTTTGAAGGCATTCATCTTGTTTTTAAAAATTGTCAATTACAATGCAGGAAAAAAGCTGTACGAAAGGTATTAGAATGTTTATATTCCTCAGCCTAGTGAAAATGTCATTTTAAAAATAAAAGCCTAAGAAAAATTTGATAGTGTTTAATTTGAAGAAGAAATGAACTCTTAGACAAGTATTGCTTTGATTCCCTCAATGAGATTTTTGCTGATAAATGAACATAATCTCATATATTATATACAGAGACTCCTTTAAAAATCTGCCTCCATTAGCCTTTCAAAAATGTCATCTTTTACTCATCCACATCATGGTTTTTCTCCCTCAAATAGCCCCTAATTACTAGAAAGGAAAGAAGAAAAAGGACTAGGATATGAACTGTATTACTTTTCAGAATCTAGAAATCTGCTTAAGATGTATTTTCATAATTATAGCTTACACAGATATCCTGGAAGTAAAAGACTCTGAGTATTTCTAATTATCTTATAAATTATCAAGTTAGAAGAGAAAATGGCCAAAATACTTAAATGAGCATCTTCTTGTGAGGATCAAACTGATTAAATAACCTTTATGAGAAAAAGAGAATTTCCACGTTCACATCATAAATGGATCTATTAACTTTTAAAAAATCTTTTTATTTTGTATTGGGGTATAGTCTCTTAACTTTTAATATTGTTTTAAAGTTCGAACTCTTAAGCTGTAAAAGTTATAACTTTTAAAATGGGTTTACTCATAGCACATATAAATTACTTTTTAGTCAGAAAAGACATTTCAGATTTATTTCATAACAATCCAGCCACAGGGTGTTACTTTTAGTCCCACTTAGCGGACAGCTAGAAAGTGAATATCACAGGTAGAAGTAATCTGTCCAGGATATATTTCAAATAAGTGGAATGAATAGTTAGAACTTGAGCCTGGGTCTCTTGAGCCCACTTTGCCAACGCTTTTCACTATTTACTTTGCTTTAGACTCACAAGACTTTGATTTGAGTCTCATATTAGTTGCTTCTGGGCAGTCAACTTTGGGTAAGTCAACTAACTTCTCTGAAGCTCAGGTATCTTTTTTTAAATTTAATCTTATTTTTCAATATTGTACAATTTTATTTGTTAATTGCATCTCAATATAGGGATGGTGGGAAACCTCATCTCATTTGGGTTCTTTCTTTATGTCTTCAGTTGTAGATCTTTTCTAGTAGGTTTTTATCTTTTTCTTAGACGGTTATTCTGCAGATAGTTGTGATCTGGGTGTGCTCCTGAGAGATGAATTCAGGGTCTTTATATTTTGCCATTTTGCTAGTGCAAAAAAAAGAAAGAAACAGCAACATACCCTCAGGTATCTTTCTTTTCAAATGGGTAAAGTAACATCTAGTTTCCTTTCAAGGCTTTAGAAAGAGCAAAGGACATAATGAATATTAAAACACTTCACAACAGCTTTTAATATTCCTATTAAAAAGTCAAACAGTTTGACAGTCAAATGGTTATAGAGACTGACTGCCTGGCAAAATGGAAAGAACAAGACCCCGAGTGAGCCTCAGATATAAATATAGGTCTAAATTCTTATTTTTTCACTTCCTAGCTTTGTACCTGACCCACGTTCCTTATTTTCTTAGGACTGGTTTCCTCACTTGTAAAACTGGCACACACAATAAGTGCTGCTCCATGATCTGTGCCCGATTTACTCCCTTTTAAACTAAAATAGTTATTATTCAGGTTTTATTATATTCTGGGTATTTGTTTAAAGAGAAATTTAATAGCTACTCAGCAAAGGCATATTTGCCTTCTTTGCTAGTGGTGGTGGTTTCGTCACTAATTCGAGTCCGACTCTTGTGACCCCATGGACTACAGCCCTCTAGGCTCCTCTGTGCATGGGATTTTCCAGGCAAGAATCCTGGAGTGGGTTGCCATTTCCTTCTCCAGGGGATCTTCCTGATCTAGGGATTGAACCTGGGTCTCCTGCATTGCAGGCAGATTCTTTGCTGAGCCACCAGGGAAGCCCTTCTTTAGTGTGACCAGATTTCATCTTGAAACTGCAAATCCCACCTTCACGTTACAGACAGGTCTATCAGATTGAATTAAAATAAAAGTAATTTATATCCTTTTCAGTGGAAAACAAAACACAACAAAAGCCTATCCTGAAATTCAAGCAGATGAGAGGAAGATCCGAGAGAGAAAAGAAAAGATCTGTATGAAAATGAAACTTCGGCCCCCCTGTCAAGGCACACAGAGAAACACAGAGGTTTTGCTCGTTGGGTGAAGAGCAGACTGCTGGGATCCTTTCTGTGTGCAAAACAGTGGACTTGGACCGCCTGGGCAGCTGTGAGCCTTAGACACCTGAGCCACAGGAATGACTGAGTGACATTGAAAGATCTCAGAGAAGCTTGCTAAGGCAAACTAGCTTTCCCCAAAAGGCCCTGTTAAAAAGCCACCCATGGTCAAGTTTGAGCATCAAAATATCTATTTGCTTTCCTGGGTTTTGTATTATTTGATTCTCAAATTCCTTCTTGCTAAAGCAGCACATGTCCAAATGAAAATTCTGTAAATACAGGGGCAGCCAAGACTCATACCTTGCCACCACTCACCCAAACTGCTCTTGAGGGGGACCTGGCACAACCCACCCATGAAATCTCTGGCTGAGACCCTGGCAGAAAGCAGACTGCTTCACGCATTAGCAGCCCAGAGTTATTTTGGGTCTGCCACTTACCAGCAATGTATGCTTGTGTGGGTCACTTAACCTTTCTGGGCTTCTGCTTCTTATCTATAAATCTACGAGGCTGGGCTGAAGACTGAGTATCTGCCAGATCCTTCTTGTCCCAGTGTTCTCTGATCCAAGTTATGAACCAATAATAAGGATTCCCAAACTAAAACAAAGTCAATGTTGCCTCCAATTTGGAATGCACTGACGTGATGTTACTAGATTTAGTGTATCTGTGGAGAGGGGAAAAAAAAAAAAACAGTTTACCGGCAGCCTGGGTGAGTCAAAAGGCCAAGCTATTTTTGGTAAAGACCACTAAACAGGCTTGGGCATTTATATGCATTTTCTCAGCAACAGGACACAGGCATCTTGCCCACATTCCAGGGAAAGACCTACCAACACCTTTGCTACAGTCCAATAGTGAAATAAATGTACTTAGCTGAATAAGGACACCTCCAGTGAATGCCGTTTTGTTTTGGTTTTTTTTTAAGGTTGGTTATGCTTTGCAGTCTGCAAATTGGTTATCTTGTCAAGTTGGTAGTCATCAGGTGAGACTCACAGCTTCAGTAGGGGAGTTAAGCATTTCTGGACTACTTTTTTTCTATTTGCCTATACTAAATTGAATTAAGAAATCATCACCTTATAAAGATTCCTGTGGTCAGGACTAAGAGATACAGTGACCATCGTATATTGAGTTTGAATGATAACTTTGTAAATGACAGGTCAACAAATGGTCTTTCTAGTACATAAGGATGATTAGGATAAAGAATGTTTTCCTTTTATCATTAAATCTTTTGACATTTTAGGTAGTGCAGCTCTGATGGAGAGAGCTAACTCCAGGATGTAAAGTAACACTTATGATGCTAAGTCACCCTGCTGGGTGGTACATTTGGAAACTGCCAAAAGAATCAATTCTAAAAGTTCTCTTCACCAAGAAAAAACTTTCCTTGTATCTACATGAGCCGATGGATGATAAAACTTCTGGTGATGATCTTTTCACAGTATAAGTCAGTCAAGTCACAATGCTATAGACATTAAACTTACACAGGGCTGTCTGTCAGTGATGACTCAGTAAAATTGAAGGGAAAAAAGTTTATAAGGAAAATGTTTAATGAAAATTAACCAATTTTAGAAGAAAAAGTGCTAACACCCATAGTTAGCACGTTAATGAGGCAGCAAAATACGACATTTAAAAGTGAGAATTTGAAAACCACAGTGTTGAAATGTGAATTTCAGCTCTGTCTCTTTTATTCACTCTGACACCTTGGGCAAGAGATAGCCTCTGGGAGACTCAGTTTTCCTATCTGTATAATGATGAGAATCATTGCACCTAATGTGAATATAAATACACATATGATGTAGTCAGCATACAGGCTAATTCATAAGCACTAAGTCAACATTATCAGCATTAATAATCTATTACAAAAGTAAACTTTGAATTATGCTTTGTATAATTATACACTTTGTATCGTTTGTATTAGGTATTGTATTATAAAAAGTTAACCAGATTTACCCTCAACTCTGCTAAACATGAACCTCTGAAGACACAGGGGCTTAGTCAAGCCATCTTCCAACCACCAGGGAACTGAGAAACGGAGGGGACGCATAGAAAACAGATGGAAGAAATGTAGAAAGAAAAGTCAGGCTGCTAAAGCATTATTTATACAATAGTGTCGTTTAGATTCTTGATCTAGGAAAAGAAACTTTAGCCTTGAAATGTTCAGTTGTATAAGCTAAGGGATTCTCTATTTTAGTTGAGCAAGCTTGAGATATATCTTCAAACACATGAAAAGATGCTCAACATCACTCATCATCAGAGAAATGCAAATCAAAACTACAATGAGGTACCATTACATGCCAGTCAGGATGGCTGCTATCCAAAAGTCTACAAGCAATAAATGCTGGAGAGGGTGTGGAGAAAAGGGAACCCTCTTACACTGTTGGTGGGAATGCAAACTAGTACAGCCGCTATGGAGAACAGTGTGGAGATTTCTTTAAAAACTGGAAATAGAACTGCCATATGACCCAGCAATCCCACTTCTGGGCATACACACCGAGGAAACCAGATCTGAAAGAGACACGTGCACCCCAATGTTCATCTCAGCACTGTTTATAATAGCCAGGACATGGAAGCAACCTAGATGCCCATCAGCAGATGAATGGATAAGGAAGCTGTGGTACATATACACCATGGAATATTACTCAGCCATTAAAAAGAATTCATTTGAATCAGTTCTAATGAGATGGATGAAACTGGAGCCCATTATACAGAGTGAAGTAATCCAGAAAGATAAAGACCAATACAGTATACTAACACATATATATGGAATTTAGAAAGATGGTAATGATAACCCTATATGCAAAATAGAAAAAGAGATACAGATGTACAGAACAGACTTTTGGACTCTGTGGGAGAAGGCAAGGGTGGGATGTTTCGAGAGAACAGCATCGAAACATATACATTATCTAGGGTGAAACAGATCACCAACCCAGGTTGGATGCAGGAGACAAGTGCTTGGGCCTGGTGCACTGGGAAGACCCAGAGGAATTGAGTGGAGGGGGAGGTGGGAGGTGGGGATCGGGATGGGAAATACATGTAAATCCAGAGGTGATTCATGTCAATGTATGACAAAAACCACTACAATATTATAAAGTAATTAGCCTCCAACTAATAAAAATAAATGGAAAAAAAAAAGAGATATGCTACTTACAAAAAAAAAAAAAAAAAAACACCAAACCAATACCTATTGGATCCTTGTTAAAAATGCAGTTTCCTTGACCTTCCAATCTTCAAGATCCAATCTTCAAGAGTGGTTCTAAGGAATTCAGAATCCTTAACGAGATCCCCAAGTGATTCTCCTACAAAACCAGTGTTAGGGACTGAATTGTGTATCCACCAAACTCATTTATTGAAATCTTCACTCCAAAATGGCAACCCACTCCAGTATTCTTGTCTGGAGAATCCCATGGTCAGAGGAGCCTGGCAGGCTATAGTCCTTGGGGTAGCAAGAATCGGACACGACTTAGTGACTAAACCAACCAACCAAACAGAAGATGACTGTATGTAGATACAGGGTCTTTAAAGAGGTTTTAAAGTTAAAAGAGGCCATTAGGGTGACCTGTTATTCAATACGACTGATGTCCTTATGAAAACAGATCAGGACAATCAGGACAGAAACATACAGTGGGGAGACCATGTGAAGACACAGAAGATGACCACCACCTACAAGCCAAAGAGCCCTCAGGAGAAATCAACTCTGATGATACCTCCATCTGGAATTGGACAAAATAAACTGCTGTTGTTTAAGCCACCCAATTGGTGATACTTTGTTATCACAGTCCTAGAAAATGAAGATAATCAGCTGTGGGACACATCAATTCTGGAACTCCTCGCTCCATGTCAACATCTGGTTTATAACCTTCCAGGCAAGCAGTCCTGCAGCCTTTGTTTGAATCTCCCTGCAAAGGGAGTCCTCAAAATTCTAGCATTGCCCATCTCATCTTGGAACTGCTCAGTGTGAGAAAATCTTCCTTACTTTACACTGAAATTTATGTTACCATAACAGTTAAGCTTCCTAATGATAACACTGGGACACGCTAAGATTTTAAAGCAGTATCAGAACAGTCAAAGAAAGCGTTTTACTTGCTGAAAGTTTAATGCTATGCTTACTACTACAGTATAATATTTGATTTTAATATTCTAGCTTTTAATTAACAGAATATTTGACAAATATTATTTGATTATAACTAGCACTCTCAGTTTACTGATCACTCTGGATAAAATAGAGTTTATCATAGTTTCTAAAATAAAAATATTATGTATGAAGTTTTCTTCCCCAAGGGATTTTGGACTTCTGAAGTACAATCAACAAATGATGATAAAATCTCATTAAGTTTGGCTGCTTGTCCTTTCTAAGGTCAGATCCTTTAGCTCCAGAGGAAATGCTTGCTGCGTAAAATTTCTACCTGCAGTCCACAGGCTGCCTATTCCTATAAACCTATAGGTAATATTGCTGTCAGGGAGTAATATTTTTACTGTTTTATTTAAAATAGTCCTATCAACTGTTTTACTGAAACAATGATTATTTTGGACAGGTTCTGCCCAGTGGAGTTGTTTAAACTGATTCAATTACCTGTGTAATTGACCTCCAAAGCTTTCCCATTTTAAAGAGGATATTTCTCATTTTAAAGCAGACACTGACGGTCAGGCTAAAGTTGAATAAAGGTCCTTTCACTTCAGTTGACTCTACTGAAACTCGTATTAATAGTGTAACAACAGTAATAATAATAACTAACATTTATTAACTGCTTACAGTGATTCTATAGCAGGCTTTATACATATTGCCTTATTTAATACAATTACCCCTTGATAGAGGTTGTATGTACTATCTTCATTTTACAGGTGAATCTCAGTGAAGTTTTATAACTCCAAATCACACACTTCAGCAAGTAGCTGAACTAAGCTTCTTACCCAGCTTGATTTGGCTTTAAGGTCTTGCTCTCATTTACTGTGTGCATTCCACAAAGAGAATACACAATTTGGGGAAAGAAAAATTTATCCTCTTGATAACATCTGGATAACATCTGTAAAACAGGGATATTAACACTTGCCCCTTGAAATTGTTGAAAAGATTAAATATGGATGTAATTTATTTCAGTATCTGGCCCTAGTTCTTGGCAGACATTTCTTCAGTGCTTTATAAATGTCAATTTTCTCTTTTTCAGCAACTTTTGCCCATGTATTTCCAGGGTACTGATCTGCACCACATGGGAAAATCTACAACTAGAAGGTACAGCTAATTCTGACTTCCTTGAGTTTATATCCAAGTGTAAAGGCAAAAGATTGTGATACAAAAAAGTTACAAAATAATCTATTTTAATGAGCGGTGAGAGCAGGGGTTTTGTAGTCAGAATGCACTGGATTTGCACTCTGTCTCCACCATTTCCACCCACCATTTGTAAAATCTTGGACCAGTCACTTTCCCTCTCAAGGTCTGAGCATTCTTGTCTGTAACACGAGGATCTACCTCATGAGGTTGATACGAGGATTTTAACAACTATTCTTTATTGGTGTTGATTTGTTCCAAGGAAGGCTGTGAGAAATGTGCTTATTGTATCTCACTCAATCCTTACAACAAGGGTGAAATGCGCTCAAGTTCACGATTCTCATGTTGAGGTAATCAAGACACAGGGAGGTGTATATTTGATGAATGCCACTTGGACACTAAGTGTCATAGCTGGGGTGCTTTTTCAGGCAGTGTGACTTTATAGCCCATTTTCCTCACATACTATACAACACTGACTTCTAGATTATAAATGATATATGAGATGTTTCAGAAATATTTTCAGAAATATTCAGAAATGCTAAAAAACAGTTTATTATAATTTGTTGTTTACTCGTGAAGTCCTGTCCAACTCTTTTGCAACCCCATGGAGTGTAACCCAACAGGCTCCTCTGTCAATGGGATTTCTCAGGCAAGAATACTGGAGTGGGTTGCCATTTCCTTCTCAAGGGGATCCCTGGTTCCTGACCCAGGGATCGAACTGACGTCTCCTGCATTGGTAGGCAAATTCTTTACCACTGAATGACCAGGTAAGCCCATTAATTTGTAAAAATAAAAACAAACTAATTAAGCAGCTCTTCCTTGGGCTGAAAGGAAAGAATAAAAGGTTGTCCAATTTCTGAGGATAATAATGCCTTTAAGCACAATGAACAGCATTATGCTTTTTTTTATTCCCTAAAAGAAAGAAAGCCCCATGTCTATCAAGTTGATGACCTTTCCAGACTTTTTCAAGATTCTTGCTTCCTCACGTCATTTCAAAAGATACTTCCAATCTGATGACTGTTCCCATTAGCTCTGGGCCACTTGGCTTGCTTTTTCTAACAAAGGCCCACAGATAAATCGTGCAAGGCGGATGTGATTTCCTTGAAGTTCTCAGTGGTCTAATCTGCCTTTATGTGGTTCCTTTCATGGTTTTACATGGCACTTGTGGGACATAAGTGGGCATAAGGCCAGCTGGGTTATATTGTGTCTATTTGTTTTCTCTTCAAAATGAAGATTGTGTTTAAATGAAAAATTGTGTTCCAGGAACAAATTATTTCCCTTTGAAGCACTATCTCCTAACATGACATTTGAAGGTTTTGTGGAGAGAAATAATTGGTATTCTTATACAGTTCTCCATGTTAATTGTGCCCTTCCATTTACAGTGCAGAAGGAGAAATTCAGACCCATCCTCCACTCTTCAATATTAAGAGAGGATCTACACAGAAAGGCTGGTAGTTTTAAAAAATAATTTTCCAGATTATATACACTCTACACAAGAATATATATATATATATATATATATATACACACACATATATATGTATGTGTATGTGTGTGTATACAACATAAGTAAGAAAAAAAATTATTTCTCTCTTTCCCACGTCAATTCTCTTCCTCCTCCTAGGAGTATATTCTTCTAGGTTTTTTGGTATATTTTCCTGCAATGCAGGAGACCTGGGTTCGATCCCTGGGTTGCGAAGATCCCCTGGAGAAGGGAAATGCTACCCACTCCAGACCTGAAGAATTCCATGGACTGTATAGTCCATGGGGTCCCAAAGAGTCAGACATCATCTTCTTTTTAATGATCTCAAATTCTTCAGTGTAGGTATAAGTTTGCTGATACGTTTTTCTTTTCTAATCTATCATTTTCCCCCTAGTGTTTCAGAAGTTACATGTCCTCTTTCTAACTCCCATACCGTTGCTGTCCTTACGGTTTTATAGTATGTACAGACATATCTCCTTTTATTGCACTTTGCTTCATTGTGCTTCAGAAACATTGCATGTTTTTTGCTTTTTTTTTTTAATAGATTGAAGGTTTGTGGCAACCTTGCATTGAGCAAGTCTGTCAGCAACATTCTGCCAACAGCATTATTTCATTATTGTTAAATTAAGGTATGTTCAGTGTTTTTTAAAGACATAATGCTATTCCATACTTAATGAATTACAGTATATCAGTATAATATAAATGTAACTTTCATACGCACTGAGAAACCAAAAAATTCATGTGACTTAGTTTATTGTCATAGTCACTTTATTGTGGCAGCCTGGAACTGAATCGCTAGGCAGTATTTCTGAAGTACATAGAGAGTGTATGAAATCTATTACTACCTAGAGCTAGTCTGTGTATATACCTTACCCATAAGGAAATTAAAAGTTTGCTTACATTTTATCCTTAGTCACATGCTACTAGCACACTGATACCATCTGAGAATTTTCAAGATTATGATTTTACTTGTTGTTCCAAGATTTTCTTTGCCTTTAGTGTTCTGCAACTTGAATATATTATGCCCATGTATGAAGGTGTTTTTGGTGTTTATTCTGCTTGGTATTCTAAGATTCCTGGATCTGTGGTTTGATATCTGTCACTAATTTTAAAATTGTTACTGCAGCCATGAAAATTTTAAATAGTGACTGCAGCCATAAAATTAAAAGATGCTTGTTCCTTGGAAGAAAAGTTATGACCAACCTAGACAACATATTAAAAAGCAGAGACATTACTTTGCCAACAAAGGTCTGTCTAGTCAAAGCTATGGTTTTTCCAGTAGTCATGTATGGATGTGAGAGTTGGAACATAAAAAAGGCTGAGCACCGAAGAATTGATGCTTTTGAACTGTGGAGTTGGAAAAGACTCTTGAGAGTCCCTTGGACAGCAAGGAGATCCAACCAGTCAATCCTAAAGGAAATCAGTCCTGAATATTCATTGGAAGGACTGATGCTGAAGTTGAAACTCCAAAACTTTGGCCACCTGATGCGAAGAACCGACTCATTGGAAAAGACCCTGATGCTGGGAGGGATTGGGGGCAGGAGAAGAAGGGGACGACAGAGGATGAGATGGTTGGATGGCATCACCTACTCACTGGACATGAGTTTGAGCAAGCTTCAGGAGTTGGTGATGGACAGGGAAGCCTGGTGTGCCACAGTCCACAGAGTCGCAAAAGGTCGGACATGACTGAGTGACTGAACAACAGCTAATTTTAAAAAACTGTTGAGCATCATTGCTTCAAGTATCTCTTCTTCCCCATTCTCTTTTTCTTCTCCTTCTGATATTCCAGTTATGGGGATGTTGCATCTTTTGATATTGTTTGATGTATTCTGTTTTATGTATACTGCTCTGTTTTGTTCATTATTTTTTTCTCTTTGTATTTTAGTTTGAGAAATTTGAACTATTTTCAGCTTCATTGATCCTTTCCTCAGCCATGTCCAGTCTCCTAATCAACCCATCAAACACATTCTTCACTTCTGTTACTTTGTTTTTTATTTGTAGCATTTTCGTTTTATTCTTTCTTAGGGAAGTCATCTCTGTGCTTACATTATCCACCTGTTCCTTCAGGCTGTCTACTTCTTTCCATTAGAACCTTTAATATAGTTATTTAAAATTCTCTAATAGTCTGTCATATCTGACTCTGGAGTTTGCCATGTGACCCTGGTTCTCTAATAGGTTCAAGAAAACTGGCTGATTTTTAGTTTGTTCAGCTTTTTCTTGTTATAAGGGCAGAAATGTTGACTTCTAAGCTCTACCTCTTCGAGATGAAATCAGAGCACTATTATTCTGAAGAAAATGTTTTACTGGTTTTGTTGCTTATAAATGTTTCTGATGAAATGCAGCTTGAAGTTTTTTTTAAAGTTCATTGAAATATAACTTTAATAAACATTTCAGATAGAGTTTGCAGTGATAAATATTCCAAGTCTAGGCATGTCTTCCTCTGTCATTATTTTGCCATTTATGTGAATGATAATTGGTCTGGGCATTAAATTCAAGGCTCATAATCTTTTTTCTCAGCATACTGAACATACTGCTTAAATGTTTTCTTGAGCCAGTTTTTAAAATGAGGATTCTATATCAATTTTTCTTGTTCCTTTGTAAGTTCTCTGTTTTTCTCTCTGGAAGCTTTTGGAATTTTCTCTTTATACATACATGGAGTTCTAAAGTTCCACTTGGAACATATATGTGTGGGTCTTCTTTTTCCTACTCTCCAGAAGCAGTCCCACAAGCAGTCTCATTGTTATCTAATGTAAGTCCATGCGCCTGATGCACAGTGCGGCCAAAAACAATGCCACAACATCAGAGTTTGGAGCAGACGAAGGTTTACCGCAGGGCCTTGCAAGGAGGCTGGTGGCTCAAGCCATAAAAACCCCAAACTCCTCCCGAAAACTTTCAGCAAATCCCTTTTATAGGGAAGATGGCGGTGCAGGGGGTGGGGATGGGGGTTAGTTGTTGCAAACACCTTGGTGTCAGATCCTTTGTTCTTGTACTCAGTTCACAAGGTTCGAGAAACTTCACCAAAACAAACGTTGTTATCTGTTCTGAGAAGAAAGGACAAAGTCCCAAGCTGAATTTTGTCCTCCAAGGTTCAGGCCTATGGTATATGGGACTTAGCCATTGTGTGGTAGTCCAGATGTCAAGATGCTGCTCTTTAACTGCAGGGGGCGCAGGTTTGATCCCTGGTGGGGTAACTAAGATCCCACATGCCATGCTGCATGGCAGGAAAGAAAAAGAAAAAAGGCAAGCCAGGCGGAGAGAAAAAATATTGACAATACATATAGCTGAGAAAAGATTGGCATCTAGAATGTATAAAGCATACTTACAACTCAAATAAAAGCTGCAAATTAATTTTTTTAAATGGCCAAAAGATTTAGCTAGACACATCATTAATATATATATATATATTTGAACAGTTAATAGGCACATGAAAAAAGGTTTAAAATGATTCACCATTAGATTTTGATTATGCAAATCAAAAGTCCTACTGAAAGGAGATGCCAAGCAACCACGAGAATAGCTCGTATTAAAAATACTGATGCCACCAAGTGGTGGCAAGAATTTGAAGCAACTAGAACTCTTATGTAGTTCTGGTGGAAATGTAAAATCACACATCACTTTGAACGACAGTGTAGCGGTGTCCTACAAAGTTAGACATCCACATCATATAAGCCAACAATTGTACTTCTCGGTATTTACCTAGGAGAAATGAAAACATCTGACCACACTACGACTTCTACATGAACTTTCACAGCAGTATTTTTTTAGTAAAAATAAAAAAACAAACTAGAAACAACCCAAATATCCAATAGATAGTGAGAAGATGAACATTGTGGTACATCCATACTATGAAATACAACTCAACCATAAACAGGGAGAAAATATTGATAAACAAAACAACAATGATGAAAATTACACCATTATGCTGAAAGAAAGAAGCCAGACATGAAAGCGTATCTACTTTATAAGTTCTTACATATGAAGATCTGTGTAAGTCACATCTAATCTTTATAGATAAGACAGAAAACAGATAAATGGTTGCCTGGGACCAGAATCGGGAGAACGACTGAAATGAAACACAAGGAAACTTTCTTGGGTGATACATTAATATATGTTCTGTATCTATACAAGTATGTTCTACATCTTGATGCTTACATTATTATAGGTATTTATCAAAACTCATTCAACTATACACTAAAGTATATATAATTTGGTAGGTAGATTATATGTTAATAAAGCTGATTCAAATAAAAACAGTCCCTGAGAACAAAAATAAAAATGCAAATAGTTATCCTGTGAAAGATGGAAATGTTTAGGAAAAATAAAATGCTTTTATCCAGTACTTGACAGACATCCACATATTAGATATGTATTAAACCGGTTCTGGGGACTCCTCAGATAATAAGAATGATCTTGGAAGAATATAAATAAAATGTCCTGAAAACTGGATGTTTTTAAGTTTGATATTTGAGAACTTTCCAAATTTTCTGAATTGATAAGATGCTAAAGGCCTCTAATGTTTAGAAAGTGTTGACATCACCTTGACTTATTACAATTAATCTTATTATAAATTCCTTTGATAAAATTGATGTTTGCGATCTCCGCTGAAATATCTGAATTATGAAACTAGAAATTAAAATTATGTTCAAACATGCATTATTAATATAAGGAAAAGCAACAAACTGGGGTCTATCCTTGGCTCTATGTTACCTAGATATATGAACATGCAATGAGTCACTTCTATGCCACTCTAATTTATAGTGTGTAAAACCCAAGTGTGGCTTACATATTTGGGGTCTTTCCACTAATTAAACCCCTCTATTAACTGCCCTAACTCGAGACTACAATTTTATGTTTGGCTCTAGAAGGATTTGTGTAACCATAAGAGGGCAGCATTCCATTTAAGCAAATTCTTACACAATTTCCTGTAAGTGTTCGGTACACTACAATTACAGGCATTGAGATTGACATAATATTCGCTAATATTAACCCCCTTAGTATTATGATAAGAAAAGTAATTTGTCAGTTTTAGGTATGAATACTCAAATTTATCACAACTTGAGGTACAGGGGAGTCATTTCTGGCTCTCAGGCTTGTATTTATTTAAGTTGAGGAGATCATGTTTCTGTCTCATCACTACTATAACCTATTAAAACACACTTGTCAACCCAATTAAAGGAGGACATTCTAGCACTAGTATGTAGATTTAGAAAGAGATATTTTCTATTGATTCTGTGTAAACTGCTACGTTCAGGGTTGCAACTATTTCAAAATCAGCATGCCTGTCCCACATCAAAATCACATTTCAGGAATAAGAGGTAAAGTGAGAAAAGAAAAGAGGATAAAGAATCATTTATGGACGAGAATTTACTTGGATCTTTTTTGGTGCTCAACACAGTTTTAAAGAAGTGAAAGATTTAGTAACTACTATTAAGGCACGTAGACCATTTAAAGAAACCAAATAAGTATTCCTTAAACAATAAAATGGGGAAGGCAATGGCACCCCACTCCAGTACTCTTGCCTGGAAAATCCCATGGACGGAGGAGCCTGGTAGCCTGCAGTCCATGGGGTCTCGAAGAGTTGGACATGGCTGAGCGACTTCACTTTCACTTTTCACTTTTATTCATTGGAGAAGGATATGGCAACCCACTCCAGTGTTCTTGCCTGGAGAATCCCAGGGATGGGGTTGCACAGAGTCAGACACGACTGAAGTGACTTAGCAGTAGTAAACAATAACAGATAACTGATGAAAAATAGATTCCATCACCGGGAAAGGGATTCTAATTTTTGGTATCAATGTTCCAACTGTTAGCAACTTTATCTACTTTATAAGCTCATCAGTTGATAGGAACAGAAGGCCATGGAGGCTTGCACAGCTCAAGATTACAGTAACAACTTATTGTTTGTGGAACTAAACACCCTATCTCCTGGTCATTCACCTCAACCTGGGAATGTACCTTTTCTCTCCTCTTGGCCTTCAGTTCATCCTTCCTCTGCACAGTGTTGAATATCTTTTCACTGTCTTAGAAAGGCACCATCATCTTTCATAGAGGAAAGGAATGTTCAATAGTTTGGAAAGGAAGGGTCTGAGTACAAGAAACTCAAGGAACATTTACCATTTCTAGGCTACGTCTGTGCCTACAGGACAAACCGTCACCCTCTTGGCTTTCTAGGGATGTCTGAAGAAACAAATCAAAGAAGATTTGATTTGCTTAAAATCACTCTTTTCATTACACTCATTAGTGTACACGGAGACGGAAATGGCAACCCATTCCAGTATTCTTGCCTGGAGTATTCCATGGACAGAAGAACCTGGTGGGCTACTGTCCATGGGGTCACAACAAGTTGGACATGATTGAGTGACTAACACATTAGTGTATATGGCTTCTCACGATAATGGAGTGAATATTAGCAAATAACCAGTATGACAAATCATACAAGAATCATCTTTTCTTTGAAAAGAACACTTACGCCTGAAATAGAGCCTTGCTTGGGCAAAATTATTAACAGGATGACACAACAGAACTTACAAGCTGAGGGAATTTAGAAACGCTCTATAAGTTGACACCTTGCTACAAGACAAGAGGGAAGCCATGCCTAAAAATGAGAAAGAAGAAAAAAAAAGGTCATTTGATTATAAATGTTACTCTAATTTTACTCTTTCATTTTAATATTTAAAATTTATTCCAATATAGTGTTAGCATGTTAATAAAAGGTAAATTGCTTTTATCGTGACCTACTGCTTTATTGTTTTGCCTCAGCTTTTATTATAGAATTGTTATTGCTTTGGAAATGTTAACGTCCTGTTTATATTTCTGGAGTCCTGAAGGGCATGGAAGTTGGCCAGTTTAAGCTTTATTAGGGAGCTACTGAGAGAAAAATGTCTGCAGCATTTTTGCTTTGTACTGCTGCATTTCACGAAATGAAAATCTGTCCATTAAATGTAAATTGTGTGGTCAATGCTATAGCAATGTCTCCCTTTTCTCCCAGTAAAACTCTATAAACCTTAAGGTCATTTAGGTTAATTATGAAGATCCACAATTACTACATCTAAACCAATATGAACTTGAATCTAACGAGTCTCAAAATGTATATGCCTCTCTGGATTGCAGATGAGAGTCATGGATAAGGTTGGGTAATCTTTTCAGATGTGCTTCATCACGGCTGCCACCTGTTGGAGGAAAATCACAGTGGAGAGCTGAGACATTGGCTTTCCAGGTTCATAAACCTGCTTTTGTGAGTTTACCTAAATTTTAGCTCTGATGTTTCTTTATAAACAAGAACATCACTTTACTGATTACTAAGGGAGATACGAAAACAGTGGGAATGAACAACTCTAGTGATCAGATTGCTTATGCCCAATAGCTCTGCATTCACAGTCCTGCCTAGCAACAAGGTAATGAGAAAACTGACTGAGTGACAGAAAAGTTGCTTAATGAGATAGTAGTAAAGGGAAATGAAAGTCCTTAAAGGAATTTTCATCTTAATTAAAGGAAGATACACCTCTCTGCGGGCTTCCCTGGAGGCTCAGATGGTAAAGAATCTGTCTGCAATGCAGGAAACCTGGGTTCCATCCCTGGGTCAGGAAGATTCCCTGTAGAAAGGAATGGCTACCCACTCCAGTATTTTTGCATGGAGAATTGCATGGACAGAGTAGTCTGACAAGTTACGAGCATGGGATCACAAAGAGTTGGACACGACTGAGCGACTAACAAACATACACGCACACCTTTCTGCAGTGATCAGAATATGGTAATACTTTGGTCTACTCTTTTTGATGATTACAGGATAGTTATTAGAAGAAATATGCACTCTCTTTTTTTATTCTTTCTGTAGAGTTTGTATTTGTCCTAACAAAAGTGAGGTCACTCAGTCATGTCCGACTCTGAGATCCCGTGGACTGTAGTCTGCCAGGCTCCTCCATCCTCTGGATTTTCCAGGCAAGAATACTGGACTGGGTTACCATTTCCTTCTCTGGGGGAATCTTCCTGACCCAGGGATCAAACCCAGGTGTCCTGAATTGAAGACAGACTCTTTACCATCTGAACCACCATCACCTATTGTCCTAACAAACTTCCCCTTTATTTAACCAAATGGGCCATTTTACACATACTGCATGAACAGAACAGACAGTATTTACTCCACACAGTTTTCATTTCAGTGGTGAAAAACAGAAAATTAAATGTGGTATATAATATTTCATATGGTTAAAAAACAGTATTGAAAATAAAAATAAAAAAGAGTAAGGAGGCAGAAAACAACGAAGGAAGCGCTGTTTTAGATAGTACAGTCCAGAAAGGCCTCTCTAGAAACATAAAGAGTGGAGCAAAACGACACTGAATTAAGTGAAAGTCAGGCTGTAGTTTTTCACATACCTGGGGAACTTAGTGACTAAACAACTGAGACCTCACCAAAATTAAAATGTGGTATTCCAGTCCTACAGAAAAAGGGGGCCACACTCAGCCTAACACTTATGCAGCTGCTCCTTTCCAAATGAAGGCTCAACATGGCTGAAGTTGACCTTATATCAAGTTGCTTCTGATAACAATGGAAACAGAAAGACCAGTAGACAGCACGTGGGCATGCTCAGTTGCTCAATCATGTCCAGCTCTTTGGGACCCCATGAACTGTAGCCCACCAGACTCCTTTGTCCATGGAATTTTCCAGGCAAGAATACTGGATTGGGTTGCATTCCCTTCTCCAGGGGATCTTCTCAGCCGAGGGATTGAACCCATGGCTCCTGAGTCTTCTGCATTGGCAGGCAAATTCTCTACCACTGAGCCACCTGGGAAGGCACAGTGTAGACAGAGATAATGCTAAACATGGCTTAATCTTTGGCCACAACAAAGTCAGACTCCATGCAAATCTCAAAGAAAGATCAAAGACTATAAAGAGAAGGGGCTTTGGGTCCAATACTTGAGCACAAGTTATACCTGTGACAAGTACTATCTTTGTGATCATTAACCAAGACGCTTAATTTCTTTGTGCTTCACTTTCTTTATCTATAAGATGGGCATCATTATGGTTCTCACTGACAAAATTATTGGGAGGATAAAGAAAATAAATGATGGATGCAGTATATGATATATGGAAAGGGCATTGTAGCCCTCAAGGACATATAGTGCTTTCTCCCAGAGATAAAGGAGCAAAAGGAAGTAGTCAGTCATACTCGCTTTAGAAGGAAAAAGGTGTGAACACATAATGAAAGTCCACTAGGCCCCACACACTGCTTAACATACATAATTATTGACCTCCTATAAGATGTCAGTATTTCAATTTTACAGGTAAGAAAACGGGCTCAGAGAGACCACACAATTCACTCAAGATTAGGACTTCCCTGGCAGTCCAGTGGTTAAGACTCCAACCTTCCATTGCAGGAGGCACAGGTTTGATCCCTGGCTGGAGAACTAAGATCTCATGTGTCATAATGAAGCAACATGAATTCCAAGATGATGTTTTTATTCCCCTCACCATCAGTCCTGCTTAAGCTTCTCCAAGAACACAGAAAAACTATGTGTTTCATCTCAAACCACTCTTGGGCATAAAGAAGAAGCTCATCAACAGCTACTGTAGAGTCCTTCCCTCTCCCTCTCTTGGCGAGGAGCCAAGAAGTGCACTCTGCTAGGTAGCATCCAGGACTGGGGCATCGCTGCCCAGCCCAAGGTGCTGACCGCTGGATTCAATGTGCAGCGGTGTTCCTCCTTGGTTTTCAAAGTCCTGAACTGCCAACACTCCTTCTCATGTGGGAGCACACAGAACTGCAACAGGGACCTCTGCCTTCCCACCTTGGTGGAACAAGGCCCCACATCACAGAGCTCATGCCTGCTGCCAGGAACCCACTGAGAATCATGACCATGCTTCCCAAAACTGTCATTCATTTCCAGAAAGGGAGTGAAATAAATAGCCTTTTGATTGGTTGCTTCTCAGCTTCTTCAGAAAGTTAACCTAACGCTGCCTGGTGGGCTGCCATCTATGGGGTCACACAGGGTCAGACACGACTGAAGCGACTTAGCAGCAGCAGCATACCCAGGTGGGTCTAACACACCCAGCGTGGATGGATGGTAGATCAGGATGGGAAACATTCAGCTTTCTTTATGTTGGTCTCAGGGGATGGCGGGGCTAGGCAGTGTGAGTTCATGTGATTGAATGAGGCATGACTTCTGTGTGTGTGTGTGTGTGCTTAATCACTTCAGTCATGTCCGACTCCTTGCGACTCTATGGACTGAAACCCGCCAGGCTACTCTGTCCATGGAATTTTCCAGGCAAGAATACCTGGAGGGGGTAGCCATGCCCTCTTCCATGGGATCTTCCTGATGCAGGGATTGAACTCACATCTCCTGCATCTTCTGTATTGCAGGTGGAGGAAGTTCCATTATTTCCATAAGAGGGTCATTTTGTTGGGTGCAGTTGTAGCATAATGGGTCATGGAACTCAGAGCAGAAGCACCAACAACGGTGCCACAGCCCTGCAGGAATCACACCTCCAGGCTGCCCAGAACCAATGTCAACCAGGTTACATCCACTGTACCCATCTGATCTTTGGTTCTTGGGTAGGGATAATGGTTCCTTGACTTTCTGTCCTTGGATGAATGGTTTTTCTCCATTTTGAAAGGGTAGCAGGCTCAGCATAATTGTGAACTCCATGAAGTCAAGGACTCTGTCTCCCATTTCACTATGATATTGAGCCTGGGAAGCATCTTGATGCGATCACTAAACTTTCTTTAAAAGAGTAAATTAATTACTCTGATGACCCCAGGACTTGACCTCTCATCTAACAGGAAAGGTTGCTATGTGTTAAGTGCTTTACATGTGATTCCAAGCAGTCTAGCTTATTTGGTAGGTGGAAACAGCTCCAAAATAAATCAGTGACTTACAATAACAAAGGTTTATTTCAGGTCAGCTGGTGGGTGAGCACCACATCACTCTCAGTCTAGTACTCTGCAGGATTGGGGAGGTCACCATGTGGAAACTGGATGCTGCTGAAGCACACAATGGGCCAGCAAGAAGACGTGGCAAGAATACACAGAAGAACTATACAAAAAAGATCTTCGTGACCTAGATAACCATAATGATAGCCAAAATAACCATGATGGTTTGATCACTCACCTAGAGCCAGACATCCTGGAATTCGAAGTCAAGTGAGCCTTAGGAAGCATCACTACAATAAAAGCTAGTGGTGGCGATGGAGTTCCAGTTGAACTATTTTAAATCCTAAAAGATGATGCTGTGAAAAGTGGTCCACTCAATATGCCTTCAAATTTGGAAGACTCAGCAGTGGCCACAGGACTGGAAAAGGTCAGTTTTCATTCCAATCCCAAAGAAAGGCAATGCCAAAGAATGTTCAAACTACCACATACAAGTGCACTCATTTCACAGGCTAGCAAAGTAATGCTCAAAATTCTACAAGCCAGGCTTCAACAGGACATGAATCATGAACTTTCAGATGTTCAAGCTGGATTTAGAAAAGGCAGAGGAACAAGAGATCAAATTGCCAACATTTGTTGGATCATCTATAAAGCAAGAGAATTCCAGAAAAACACCTACTTCTGCTTTATTGACTACACCAAAGTCATTGTCTGTGTGGATCACAACACTGGAAAATTCTGAAAGAGATGTGAATACCAGATCACTTTACCTGCCTCCTGAGAAATCTGTATGCAAGTCAAGAAACAACAGTTAGAACTGGATATGGAACAATGGACTGGTTCCAAATTGAGAAAGGAGTACATCAAGGCTGTATGTTATCAACCTGCTTATTTAACTTATATGCAGAGTACATCATGCAAAATGCCAGGCTGGATGAAGCACAAGCTGGAATCAAGATTGCTGGGAGAAATATCAATAACTTCAGATATGCAGATGACACCACCCTTATGGCAGAAAGTGAAGAAGAATTAAAGAGTCTCTTGATGAAATTGAAACAGGAGAATAAAAAAGCTGGCTTAAAACTCAACATTCAGAAAACTAAGATCATGGCACCTGGTCCTATCACTTCATGGCAAATAGATGGGGAAACAATGAAATCAGTGACAGACTTTAGTTTTGGGGGGCTCCAAAATCACTGCAGATGGTGACTGCATTCATGAAATTAAAGGATGCTTGCTCCTTGGAAGAAAAACTATGACCAACCTAGACAGCATATTAAAAAGCAGAGACATTAATTTGCCAACAAAGGTCCATCTAGTCAAATCAATGGTTTTTCCAGTAGTCATGTATGGATGTGAGAGTTGGACTATAAAGAAAACTGAGTGCTGAAGAACTGATGCTTTTGAAATGTGGTGTTGGAGAAGACTCTTGAGACTCTCTTGGACTTCAAGGAGATCAATCCTAAAGGAAATCAGTCCTGAATATTCATTGGAAGGACTGAAGATGAAACTGAAACTCCAATACTTTGGCCACCTGATGCAAAGAACCCACTCATTGAAAAAGACCCTGATGCTGGTAAAGACTGAAGGCAGGAGGAGAAGGGGATGACAGAGGCAAGTCAAAGGGTGGAGCCTGGCTTTCAACTTCAATCACTTAACCAACCTGTTGAATCTTGCTATCATCAGAGCCTGGCAAGCTCTGTAAGGGGAGACACAGTGAATTCTCAGGGTGTCGAGAACCAGATTCATCAAGTGTCTATGCATGAAATCATTAGGCTACACCTGATAGACCTTAATCCCTGTAGGCAGTTACCTCTGCTTTCCAACTTATCCCTTCTCTTTATTGCATACATGCATACTTAGTTGTGTCCACTCTTTGTGACCCCAAGGACTGTAACCTGCTAGGCTCTTCTGCGCATGGGATTTCCCAGGCAAGAATACTGGAGTGGGTTGCCATTTCCTACTTCAGGGGACCTTCCCTACCCAGGGATCGAATCTGCATCTCCTGCATTGGCAGGCAAATTCTTTACCACTAATGCCACCTGGGAAGCTCTCTCTTTATTGAAGAACTTGCTATTTCTCAAGGAGGATGATAACTACTTATTCAAGCCATTATACAGCTGCCATCATCCCTTCCATGGCTAGGTTTTTAGAGGTTATCCAGAAATGGTAATTTTCTTACTTGCTGGTGGTATATAATATTCATGGAATTATTATGAAATTCATATTTACAACCAAACTACTCTTTCCATAACACACTTGAGCAGCTCAGACATTAGAGAACTGCAAATCCAGTCTGTGGTTCATATTTTTCTTTCCACATAGAAAAAAATATTTCTCAAATGCTGAGATTAGGATGTGGACTTAGCTTCTCGGGGATGAAACACCAGCGGACTGATGGCCTGAAGACTATTTCTGTGGAATCAAGTGAGCTTACTAAAAGTAAATTGTTGGTCTTAAAACACTGTCAACAGGCCTTTGATATAATCAGAGGACACGACTGTCAGCTGACTATTTATTTAGGTAACATATTAGAGTGGGCATAAAAGCCACAGAAACCCACTCTAGCCAACTTGTGTAGATGAAGGAATTTGTACGTCCTAGGCAGTTCAAAAAATCAAAAGAAAAGCAAATTACCCAACCCTTGGAAGGAATGGAAACAGTACAGTTCTGGGGTTCAGGCCTACTATCATCAGTATTTATCAACTCCAAGTATCTTTTTTCTGGGGGTCTCGCCACTCCAGAGTCTAACCCCCAGGGTGCTGGGAGAAAAGCTCGGAAAGGCATAGCATGGATTGTATGCCTGGTTGCTCACAGTGCCTGGCACATGCTAGAAGTTCAAGTTCAATACATTGTCACAGGAGTGAATGACCAAGCTCTCTGGGCCTTATATCAATCAAAAAAAGGGGGGGGGGGACTTTCCTGGTGGTACAGTGGATAAGAGTCCGCCTGCCAATGCAGGGGACTCAGGTTTGATCCCTAATCTGGGAAGATGGCACGTGTGATGGAGCAGCTAAGTCCCTGCACCACCGCTACTGAACCTGGCGCTAGAGCCCAGGAGCCACAGATAATGAGCCCAGGTGTTGGAACTGCTGAAGCCTGTGCTCCAGAAGAAGAGAAACCACCACAATGAGAAGTCCCTTCACTGCGAGGAAGACTAACCACTGTTCACTGCAACTAGAGAAAGACCGAGGACCGTGATGAAGACACAGTGCAACAACAAACAGATCATTTTTAAAAGTGGAATGTGATGATTCTATGACATCAGCATTACTTGCCTATAATTGCTGTAATGTATTACCACAAACTGGTGGCTTAAAAATCCCACGAATTTATATCATATGGTTCTGGAGGTCACAAGTTTGAAATTGAGTCTTATAGGGCTAAAATCCATGGATCATCAGGGCTGGTTTCTTTTAGAGATTCCAGGGGAGAATCAGCTTCTTGCTTCTATCAGGTTCTAGAAGATGCTGGCATTACTTGGCTCCTGGCTCCATCACTCAAATCTCTGCTTATACTGTCACAATTCCTTCTACCCACTTTGATCCTCTTGCCTCTCACTTATGGATGTTTGTGATTAGATGGGCTTTCTTGGTGGCTCAGTGGTAAAGAATCCACCTGCAATGCAAGAGGCTGCCTGCAGTGTAGGTGATGTGGGTTCAGCCCCTGGGTCAGGAAGATCCCCTGGAGAAATAAATGGCAACCTATTCTTGCCTGGAAAATCCCATGGACAGAGGAGCCTGGGGGGGGGGGGGGGGGGGGGGGGGGTGGGTGGGGGGGGGGGGGGGGGGGGGGGGGTGGCTACAGTCCATGGGGTTGCAAGAGTCAGATATGACTTAGTGACTAAACCACTACCATGATTAGATTAGGCCCACCCAACAATCCAGCATCATTTCCTCCTGTCACGATCCTTAATTTAATCAAAGTTGCAAAGTCCCTTCTACCTTGTCAGGTTAACATATTCATATGTGAACATCTTCAAGGGACTATTTTTTGTCCCACCATAAGATGCTTCACAATTCTAAAATTCTGGAATGCTTTCATTGCTGATATTGATACTAGGAACTGGACTTCCCTGGTGGTGCAGTGGATAAGACTCTGTCTGCCAATGCAGGGGACATGGGTTTGATCTCTGGTCCAGGAAGACTCCACATGCCTCAGAACAACTAAGGCCATGCAGCACAACCACTGAGTCTGCGCTCTAGAGATTGCAAGCCACGACCACTGAGACTAAGAACCATGGGGTCCGCCTGGTCCTGTTGTATGTGGACCTTACAGTCTATTACAAAGTTAGCAAAGCTGTCTAACAGTAAATCAGAGCTACTGAAAGAGAACTTATGTATCAGATGATTCCTGTCTCTTGGATGAACTAGATGGCTCAATGTCTATGCCATACGTGTGGGGATAAGAGCAAACATTTTTGTTACAGTATTTCTACTGACCTCACCTTGAAATGGCACCTTGAGAGGGCACTGTCTAAAGAAATCACTCGCATGGAATTCTCACATCCCCAGAAGGGAGTTTGACTCAAAACCAGACTAAGAACAAGATACTCTCAAGCACTGAAAAGATTATTAAAGATTATTGTGTCCCGCTCCCATTTGTAATTTAAAAACAGAACACCTCTAAAGCATAAAATAAGGAACTAAGATAAATATCAAACTGTATGATGACTGCTGAATGCTGGTTTTGAAATATCTCCCAAAATTTTAAGAATTGCCCTTTTATTCTCCTGCCTTCTTGTAGATGCACTAAATGCATTCTTAGTCTTCTTGTTGGATGGTGCAGCCCAAAATATTCATGACCTACCAGAAAAAAACATCACCTTTAATTAATCAAAATGGTAATTTCTAGATATCATTTTATAATACCTTGCTGCTGCTGCTAAGTCACTCAGTCATGTCTAACTCTTCACGACTCCATGGACTGCAGCCTACCAGGCTCCTCTGTCCATGGGATTTTCCAGGCAAGAGTACTGGAGTGGGTTGCCATTGCCTTCTCTTTATAATACCTTAGGGTTTTACTAATATAATCAAAAGGGGCTCTGGCATTCTAAATGCTAATATAATTTTTTAAATTAAATATGGATCTAAAATTTATAATACCTAGGACCTAAAACAAAATCCCACTATGGATCTCAGGCTTTAAAACAGTCTATCATTAAACAAAAATGCTTTTATTTATAATGACTCATGTTTTCATTTTTTCAATCAAAGATATTAACTTCTAATCTGAGCCCCTGAGAAGCCTGAGATAATGAAGAGTTGACATTGTCTGAATAACTATTTTATGTCTATGTATCAGCAAATACTTTATAAGTTTTTAATCTTGCATGTAATACATAATTAAATCCCCAAAATACTACAGGCATTATTATTATATTGATTATAAGGGGAATAAACTTAGGTTCAGAGTGGTGATTTAATTTGATGTAGGTCACACAGCAGAGCAGAAATTTGAATCCAAAGAGTTGGTCTCTTAACCATGATATTCTGCCAGTTACCAGTTTTGGCATACTGGTTAGCTATCCCTATAGTCATGTTCAAGGGTTGTCTATGCAGTCTTTTCTTTTTGTTTTCTCTCTCTCTTTTTTTTTTTTTTTTTTGAGAGAGTAAATTTATGATTTCTAACAGTGTGATGGTTTGAACCAGCTCTGTACATTAGAATAGCTCAAAAAAGAATTTTCACGTATGTCTTTGACAGGCCCAACTGTAGAGCTTCTGATGCCATGCACTAAGGCAAATAGATGCCTGGGTATAGGTAAAAGCTCCCTATGTAACTCTAACCTGGACTCCTGAGGAAGAACACTGCATCAGGTCTTATTAGATAGACACCGAAAGAAGGGAAGAAATTGCATCATTATCTTCAAGGACTTGGACAAATAAAGGAACTCCAAGTGGTATTAGAAAACTGGTCAACAAAAGTATATAACAACTTCAGAAAGACTGTGAATCTAGTCTAGGTAGAAAGAAAACTTTACAGCAGAAATGTGGTACCTTGCTTGACACATCACAGCAAACCCCATGAAAGATTTAAAGATGAATCAACCACCTATGGTACTTTGCAGCCCCTTTTCCTAAGTTATTACATGCCTTTGCATTCATGAGAAGAAAATTAGGGTGGAGTGGAACAAAAGAATGAAATTGTAGATGAAAAAAAAAAAAGAAAAACCTCCACTGGAAATACATTGTGGTTAGAGCTAAATAGTCCCAGTCATTTAAAAATGGAGCAACTGCTTCCAGGAAAGAGCAATGGGAAATAACCCCATATATTTTATTCATCTTTAATGCTTTCTGTTCTCCAGACAAGCTCTCACAATTCTGCAAAAGGGTTTAGCAGGCTTAAAAAGACATGGTGAGAAGTCATTTCAAAGGATCAGTGTGTTTGACATGCTCAGACTAATTCTGCAGTCTCTCTGCATTATTTCATATGAATTATTTAAAATAATCTACAACCAACCAACACAATAACTTGTGCCTTCTTTCATTTTCTATTTAATGTTCTTGTTGTTGTTGAAGTCAGAAGACAACTTTTTGGTTTTCTGTTCTATTTATACTTGTGAGAAAGGCAAAGAAATTGTTTTAATTGGAGGATAATTTCTTTATAAAGGAAGCTTTAAAAAAAAATGTTGATGTCTGTTTGCACATAGAGCTGATTTTTTTAAATGCCCTAATTTGGTGTCCTAATTTTGCTTCCTTGTTGTGAGTTTCCATGTGTAATCAACAGACACTAAGTACGTCATTAGGACATACTAAATTTTTTCCATAGCCCTGGGGCCATCTTACACTCTGTTTTTTTCATTAGAGCCCCACACATGGTGTTTTCAGTAAATTTTCAATTCTTAGGATCTGGTCTTTTTCCATTGAACACAGATTTTTCCCTGATTTGCTTTTAAATTATATAACTGTTGCTAAACTAGACATGTTTTGTTTTTTTTTCCAAAAAAAAAAAAAAACCACCACCACTATCTCTCTTGATGTGGAATTAGTATTTAATTTAGCCACCTAGTAGAAATATCAACAGTCACCCATTCAAGTGACAAAACTAAAAATTTTTTTCATCAAGTCATGGCTTGGAAAGAATAACTGATTTTACTACTCAGTTGCAGGACCTGACATTGATTTTCCATTTCCATGACAGTGATCCCACAATCAACAAATATCAACTGAATGCCTACAATTCGGAAAGCAAAGGGCTGTGCCAGGACCTTGGTTGGAGATCCATTGATAACTCTCTACTTCTTTTTTCCTGTTTTGAAGACAGTCTTGGAAGCTTACCTGGCATCCACACCATTCCCCGCTTCCTCCCTCACACACACACTTCCTCCCCGCAGACAGAATCTGCCATCCAACATGGAGACTGAAGACAGCAGCCACATATCCTCCCGGCCTCCCTTGCACTTGGAGCACCAGTCATGGCCACAGCAAACTGAAGGGAAGTCTGCTGAGACTGGGTAGGAAACAGAGGGAACAGGGCAAGAAAAACATGGCTCTTCTCTCTGATTAAAATGATTGTGAGAAAAGTGGCCCCCTTTCAGTTTTTAAAGATAGTGTTGTTTTAAAAAATGCTGAGGGAGTAAGCAGCACCTTGCAATCAGGAGGGAAAAAGCTAAAGACCAGAAACCAATATCCTGAGAAAAAGCCCAAGCACAGAAGAAAGAAAGAGACTGTTCTCAATGCTATTTTGAGCCACTGCATTAAACCTGGAATTCCCCTGCTCCTGCAATTTGTATTATGTGGGATAATAATTGCATTTCTTATCAAATCCATCTGCAGTTGGGTAATCTGTATTTTGCAGCGGAAGCCATCCCAGCTAGTATGAAAGAAAAAGTGAAAGAGAAAGTTGCTCAGTCATGTCTGACTCTTTATGACCCATGGACTGTAGCCTGCCAGGCTCCTTTGTCCATGGAATTTCCAGGTCAGAATACTGGAGTACCTAGACTTTCCCTTTGGATCCCAGGTCTCCCTCATTGCAGGCAGATTCTTTACCGTCTAGGCCACCAGGGAAGCCCCAATTCCTCCCGTCTAATATATCTGCTTCAAAATTTAACTGACACATTAATGCTCTAGTAAACGTCCCTCAGTAGCATCTCCGACCCGCTCCACAGCACCCCCCACCTCCTATCCCCATCCATGTGGAACAAAATGACCCTTACTTTCAATTCCCATGTTACCCTGGCATACAAATGCTCACTTTCTTACTTAGGTTTTCAAAGCTCCCTCATTCACTAGCTCTCAAATCCAGTGCAACAGGTCTGGCTGATATAACCACTTGCCCCATCTATTGGTGGCAGGCAGAATTAAATGTCTTTACTAAGAAAATCTCTGCTCACTCTTGGGAAGGACAATGATGGTAGCTGAAAGTTCAGAAGCAGAGGGAATTATTTGTTCCTTTATATTGAAGCCATCAATCATCTCCTCCTCAAGATGGTAAGCATCTTAAATGAATGGATTATTTCTTTCTCTTCTTTCATCTTAATTCCTCCAGTACTCTGCAGAAAGTTTAGCAGTTTAGCACATCTTATTTCCTCAATAACTGTTTGTCAAAATGGGCTGATAATTATGAACTTTAAATGTTGAAAGCTCAACAACACCTTAGAGATTATCTAATATAATCTCTGAATTTCAGATAATGTATATAAAAAGACCCTAAACTTAATGGAGACTCAATAAATGATGGTATTTTTTAATCATTTTACTCAGTAACTCTTCAACTGAATTCTAGTTAATATCCTATTTGTTTCTTTTAACTGTTAGACCCTTGCCTTGATTTGTCAGGTCTGGGCTTCCCCAGTCCAGACCCCGGCTACTCCGATGACCTTCCATAGCACTCTGAGATCATCTTTAGCACTTTCTGTTTCAACTTGTCACTTACCTGCCTTCCTTATAGATTGTAAATTCCTTGAACATGTGAACTCTGATTTATTTATATCTATCATATCCAGAATACAATGCTTAGAACCTAAAAGTTTCCTACAACATTTGTTGGGTGAATGTAAGAACAAATACATTTATGTTGGGAAAGGGACCTTCCAAGAAAAGTTATTATAAACATCTTCATGATATACACATTAGGCATTCATCTGTTCACTCAACAAAACTGTCATGAGTTTTGTCTATAAGTAATAGATTCAGAGATTACCGCTCCTTGGAATACATGGGTACATCCCATGGAATAAGTAGGTCTTTACTCATCTTGGCTTTTCCCAGCCAGCTAGTTAATCTCTACTATAGGTAGTTACTCATCCAGTTTGATTTGGACTTGCTGCTCCAGCAGTCCCTTCCCATGGAAAGTTGTTAACTTTATGAGGTTCTAAAGAGACTGCAAATGTTTCTCAACACTTTTTTATGGGAGCCAGAATTTACACACATCACTGCTCCACAGAAGGGTTGTCTTTTAGGTAATGCAAACAACAGGGCGATGACTGATTTGGCTGCCTCCTCCCTACAAGTGTGGCTTGGAGAGCATGAGTTCAGCTCTAGGCCCACAAGCGGACATGCCAACTGGCAAAGTCATTTCTTTGGAAATGATTTAGTGCTTTTTGTTTTTTTATTACTTAAGAACTGAGCAGGGCATTTAAAAATGTCCAAAATGAAACTCCCCATTGAAACGTTGAGTTCTCTCTAAGCAAGAATAACCTACTCCTGACTTTGCGGGTCAAGAAACCATTAGAAAGAAATCATCTCAACTGCCCAAAGATGGTCTCGAGTCCAACCACCAAGGTGCCAAAGCCAACACCATGTTGACGCAGATGGGTAGCCAGGCAGAAAAGGTAGCGCTCTGATGTTAGGCTCCCTCTACTCCTCCAGCCTGCTCCCTTCCAGGAGGGAAGGGACGGGAAGGAGGGAGGAGAGAAAGGCAGGCCAAAAAATCAACAAGGTGCAACATGTCTCATAGCCACGTCAGCCATGGCAGGGTCCTGTGATGCTGTTGACTAGTTTTAGCTTTATGGAGACAGAGCCAGCTTCTGTATCAGATGAGTCACTTGTAATCTTCCATCTTGGTTCCTGCCCACAGGCCGCAAATAATCAAACAAGGAACCGTTCCGATAACAGTTGAAAATACCCTTCAGAGCTTCCCTGGTGGTTCAGCAGGAAAGAATCTGCCTGCCAGTGCAGGAGACACGGGTTCGATCCCTGATCTGGGAAGGTTCCACATGTAGCGGAGCAACTAAGCGGGTGCACTACAACTATTAAGCCTGTGCTCTAGAGCTAGGGACCCACAACTACTGAGACCCCATGCCGAAACTTCTGAAGTCAGCGCACCCTAGAGCCTGCACTCCGAAACAAAAGACGCCACCATAGTGAGAAGCCTGTGCATCACAACCAGAGAGTAGCTCCAGCTCTCTGCAATGAGAGAAGAGCCTGCACAGCAAGGAAGACCCAGCACAGACAAAAATAAATAAACACAATTATTTCTTTTTAAAAGAAGAAAATACCCTTTAATCTACAGAGGCTTACCATCAAATGATGGAAAACAGCTTGAATTAAGCAGAAACAGCAAAATATAATGGAGCACAGAAGTTTTGAATCTACAGTTCAAGCTCCTGCTTTAATTTTGAGTCTATTTCTTGCTAACTCTGCCACCTTGGACTGGTCACTGGTCCTCTCGGAGTGCTGCTTTCTTATTTTTTTCTAATTTTCTAACAGAAATATTAATTATATTTTAACTTACCCACCTGTCAATTATTGGTCAAAGGTTAAATGATTAAATGATCTCATGATGCTCTCTTGATTTAAAAGAACTGTAGAGGGTATTCCCTGGTGATCCAATGGTTAGGACTCTGCCATAACCTTACTTTACTGCCAAGGCCTGGGATCAATCCTTACTTGGGGAACTAAGATCCAGCAAGCCACTGTGCAGCCGAAAAGTAAACAAACACACAAATAAATAAATAAGAATTTTTATAAAGAACTATACAAATCTTGGATTGTGTCTTATGGGTTGTATGATAAAACAAGAGGTATGTTTAAAATGAGCGTGACAATATAGGTTATGTGTGTGTGCATGTTCAGCTGTGTCCAACTCTTTGTGACATCATGGACTACAGCCCACCAGGCTCCTCTGTCCATAGTATTCGCCAGGCCAGAATCCTGGAGTGGGTTGCCATTCCCTTCTCCAGGGGATCTTCCTGACCCAGGGATCGAACCTGGGTCTCCCACATTGCAGGCAGATTCTTTTCCCGTCTGAGCCACCGGGGAAGCCACCACCACCAACACACATCCACTCGTGCCCGCATCTGTGCCTCCAGTAGCCTTGTTTTTTCTGCCTAGAACCCATTTCCTTCTCATCTCTGTCTCTGAAAGGCCTGCTTATTTCTCAAAGCCCTTCACTTTGAGAAGGCCAGGGAGCCAGACCTTCATCAGTCCCATTTCAATGTATACTTCCCATGTGCTTGTCAACTAAGAATAGAGCCACAACCTAAAAGTTGAGAGTTATGTTTCATTCAGAGGAAACTTTTAGGAC
Source organism: Odocoileus virginianus (assembly GCF_023699985.2). NCBI lineage: Eukaryota > Metazoa > Chordata > Mammalia > Artiodactyla > Cervidae > Odocoileus > Odocoileus virginianus. The sequence continues at coordinate 32,005,182 of NC_069688.1, forward strand.
GTAAGTCCCGTAGGCCACATCGTAAGTAGACTTGAGAGAACTGCTCCAAGAAGGAAAGGGGAGGAGCCAGCTCAGACAGAATTTTTGTAACAAAGGACAGGTAGCCTGAACATCAAGAGATTATTGTTAATGAAAGGAAGCCAGATATCCCAAGTGAAGGAATTTAGCAGTTTTCTATTTACGGGAAGATGCAAGAGTCTAGGCTCACTGAAATCATTCCTTTCATATGCATCTCAGTTATGTGGGACCAGTTTCCTACGTTTTCACACCCTGAGTTCCTCGGGCTCCCTAGAGGGAATGGCTGCCAGACCTGCAGATAGGCTTCTCCTTCTGTGTGCCCTGGAGGGCTGGAATGGCTGAAGACCATGGCATCCTTGTTTATTAATATGGCAGGATGTTCCATTTCTCAGGCTAACCTCCTAAAGACTTCACACCATGCTGTCAGGCTTAGTCACTCAGTCTGCCAGCCTCCTTTGTCCGTGGGGATTCTCCAGACAAGAATCCTGGAGTGGGTTGCCAGGCCCTCCTTCAGGGGATCTTCCCAACCCAGGGAACAAACCCAGGTCTCTGGAACTGCAGGCAGATTCTTTTTTTTTTTTTTTGAATTGGAGGTTAATTACTTTACAATATTGTATTGGTCTTTGCCAGACTGTCTTAATGCCTTCTGACGTCCTGTGCCACTTCTTTTCTGTAATTTTTTTAAAGCATGTGTAGTCGTGTAGGCCAAGCTCTGCTTAAGAGACGAGGTAATAAACTCCCAGAAGGCAAGGAAGACACCTGGGCATCCACTTGCAGCAGGCTTCCCTCCACCCCTCCCTGATGTGACTGCCATGGATTCTGGGAGGTTTTCTGCTGTAAATATCCAGTTTATTCCTTTAAATAGGTGGTAACTGTAGCATGAACAATCTTTGAAACTGTAAAATCTCTCCATTCAATGGCCTAGATATCCGTGTCCACACAGCACCTGTTACAATCATTCTAAAGTAATACACCAGTGAATTTGATGATAGAGGTGCTGATGTTTGTGGAGAGCTTATACTGCTTGCCAGGCATTGTTCTTACATATATATCCGCATTTACTACTCAAAACACTCCTAAAAAAATGAATACTCTTACAGTTTCTCTACGATAGCGATAAAAGAAGTGAGACCCAGAGAAATAGAAGGACACAGAGCAAGACAGCAAAGATTCAGATGCACAGAGTTCAGCCTCAGAACCACAGCTGCACTCTGCTGTATTGCTTTTCATCTAAAATCATTACTTTGGCCACTAAACTGATATTTATTCTATGCAACTCAGGAGATGCAGCAGACTCGAGTTTCATCTGAGTCAGGAAGATCCCCTGGAGGAGGAAATGGCAACCCACTCCATTATTCTTGCCTGAAAAATCCCATGGACAGAGGAGCCTGGTGGGCTACAGTCCATGGGGTCACAAAGAGTAGGACATGACTGAGCAACTGAGCCCACGCGTGTGCACACACACGCAGGCATGCACACACATGCACGTACTCACACACCCCTAGACCTTATCTTACTTGAGTTTAAAGGAAAAGCCACAAAAACCCCCTCTTCTATACTTCCCACTGTGCCTGCCCCTTGGGACTTCTGCTTTTGTGTTCCTTTCATCTCCCCAGCATCTAACAACCACTGAAGAAGCAGCAGGGCTTCCTTCAAATGTAAACTGTGGTAAGTACCAGGTTGTTTGGAGCCCAGGGAGCTACTGAATCAGTCACTGTTCCCTGCTCCCACTAACAAACATCTCTTTGAGATCCTCCAATGACTCAATCACACAGCCCACACCTGCCAAGCAGAATCAGCTGCCCTGAGATCTGAGCTGAGCTGCCAGTACACAGTGTCAGAGGTCAAGCCCATTTATAGACTTGGTCAGGACAGTGATGCACTAGTGAGGAGAAAACAAGCTTCATTTATGTAATATTGAAAATTCAGGATGGGTAACCTAGACGAGAACCCAGGAAACATAAATATTGAAACATGACAAATGATGATACAACAATATTACTACTAACCAAGGTACAAACATCTCTTTAAAACGGAGCTGCAAAATGTTTCATCATATTCCAAATTGGTTTCCCTCCTGGAGTCACAGGCTATGAACCTTCTGAAACTGAATGCAAAATTCATGCGTTTACACACTTTTTTTTTTTTTTTTTTTTGCCTGGAAGACCCACAGCTCTCATGAATTTGAAAGCCCCAGCCATGAGGCTTTTCCTGCCAAGAAGGCTTTCTCCTGCTGCACAGTGAGTAGGGTTGGATCCACTGAGTCATGATGTCTGTTGTTGTTGCTGTAATTTAGTCACTAAGTCATGTCTGACTCTGCAACCTGACAGACTGCAGCACATCAGGCTTCCCTGTCCTTCACCATCTCCCTGAGTTTGCTCAAACTTACATCCATTGAGTCGGTGATGCCATCCAACCATCATATCCTCTGTCCCCTCCTTCTCCTTTTGCCCTCAATCTTTCCCAGCATCAGGGTCTTTTCCAATGAGTCATTTCTTCACATCAGGTGGCCAAAGTATTGGAGCTTCAGCTTCAGCATCAGTTCTTCCAATGAATATTCAGGGTTGATTTCCTTTAACATTGACTGATTTGACCGTGCTGTCCAAGGGACTTTCAAGAGTCTTCTCCAGTATCACAATTCAAAAGCATCAATTCTTTGGTGCTCAGCCTTCTTTGTGGTCCAACTCTCACATCCATACATGACTACTGGAAAAACCATAGCTTTGACTATACAGACCTTTGTTGGCAAAGTGATGTCTCTGTCTAGGGCCAACTTTCAGTTCCACTGTTAATGAAAGTACCCGTGCCTCACGCATAGTTAGGCCAAACAAATTGAAATGTCAGAGTCTGGAACAGAAAAAGGTTTATTGAAGGGCAATGCAAGGAGATAGGTGGCTCATGCCCTAAAAACCCCAGAAGTCTCTTAAGGGTTTCAGCAAAACACTTTTAAAAGCCAGGTGACAGAGAAGAAGAGGGGTCTACAGGGCCAGCTGGTGCACAATTCTCTGATTGGCTGATGGTGAGGTAAGAGTGGTGTCACAGGGGTTAAAGTTATTAGTACTTAGGCTCCATGAGGGCTGAGGCTATGTGCTCATGGTCACAAAGAAGTTAACATCTTCTATTTGGTTGGGGGTGGCATGGGATTTCACATTTGCGAAACAACTCAGGAAACATGCATCATATATTATTATCTGTTATCTAGGTATTTCAGAGAGGAGTTAAAACAGAGGATGAGGGGGGAGGCCTCTTCTCTCCCGGTCTCACTCAGGTCTCAGGGGTCCTTTTGATGGGGAACACCACAATTCAAAATCCTTTCTAATGTCCTAATTTACAAGAGCAAGTGTGCCTCTGCCTCTACTGGAACCCCTCCCAACATGTCTTTTAAGAGGAAAAAAAAACCATAACAGTTAATGTCCTTCTTGTGCGTGCTCAGCCGCTTCAGTCGTGTCTGACTCTGTGCAACCCCATGGACTGTAGCCTGCCAGCCTCCTCTGTCCATGGAGTTCTCCAGGCAAGAATACTGGCCTGGGTTGCCATGCCCTTCTTACTGGGACCCAAAAGGTAACCTTGGCTGTTCTCAGGTTCTACTGACTACATAATTCTCATTGACTACCATGTGGTACCTACAGAAACATGAACCTTCGAAGGCCATTTCACTTCACATACAGGAGGAGGAGGAGGAGGAACTGTAGTGACACAATTTGTAAATGAAATGATTTTTCATTTATATATGTTGACATTCCTCCAGAGTCATATCCTATCCTCTCTCTCCTATTATTGTCGAAGCTATTCCCCATACACAGCTCTCTCTCTGCCACTCCCTTGTTCTGAATTCCTGCATGTCTGAAATTTATTGTATAATACTTTGGCACGGCGTGTATATAATGTGTTATATACACATTAGTCATGTTTATCTACCCTGTACATGTAGGCAGTTGGCTTAACCAGGACTCCCACTTAGCAGAAAGTGAATTATTATTTCAACAGAAGGTCCACATTCCAGGAATTCAGCTCTGCCCATCTTTCAGCAACACCAAAGACTCCTTACTCTGCATAATGGTGGTAAAATGGGCTCTCATTGGTGAAATTATGGGTATTTAATCAGGACATTGGCTAAAGCATGTATTCTCAGTGGGAGACATATGTTCCGCAAGTGGCAAAATTTATTTCGTGGGGGATGGGTTAAAAAAAAAACCCTGAAATATTGCAAGGGATTCATGTTCTTCCAAAGCACAACCTCACCTGAAAATATTTTATGCCACAGCATTTAATTTATCTCCTTAAATTAAGTTATATCGACTTAAAAATTTCTCCTTTGGGAGTAATAATGAAAAATATGTGGATAAACATCTGAATAAAATATTTTAACACTCTCTATAGACCTTCGTAGGAATACAAAATGTAGCCAATTCTTTGTCTTTTATATTTAGGATCACTGAGTACCTTAAACACTGACCTTGTCATATGTGACCTTTATTATGCTGAGGTATAGTCCTTCTATGGGGATTCCCAGGTGGCACTGTGGTAAAGAATCCACCTGCCAATGCAGGAAATGCAAGAGAGGAGAGTTTGATCCCTGGGTAGGGAAGATCCCCAAGAGAAGGAAATGGCATCCCACTCTAGTATTCTAGCCTGGAAAATCCCATGGACAGAGGAGCCTGGCGAGTTACAGTCCATGGAGTCGCCTAGAGTTGGACATGAATGAAGCGAGCAAGCATGCATGTTCCTTCTATACCTAAGAAACCAAAAGTTCTTATTGTGAAAGAATGTTGAATTTTGTCAAACTTTTTTTGTGCATCTATTGAAATGGTCATATAATTTTTATCCCTCTCACTCTGTTTATGCCCTGTATCATATTTATCGACTTGCATATGTTGAACAATCCTTCCAACCCAGGGATAAATCCCACCTAATCATGTTGAATCCTTTTAATGTGCTGTTGAATTTGGTCTGCTAGTATTTTGTTGAGGATTTTTGCATCTGTATTCATCAGGGATATTGGCCAGTAATTTTCTTTTCCTGTAATGTTGTCTGGCTTTGATTTCAGGGTAATACTAGCCTCATAAAAAGAGTTTCAAAGTACTCCTTTCGCTCCAAATTTTTGGATGAGCTTGAGAAGGACTAGTATTAATTTTTCTTTAAATATTTGGCAGAATTTACCTGTGAAACCATCTGGTCCTGGGCTGTTATCTGTTGGGAGATTTTTGATTACTGATTTAATCTTCTTCCTGGTAACTGGTCTGTTCAGATTTTCCATTTTCCTAATTTTAGTCTTGATGGGTTATGTTTCTAAGATTTTTCATTTCTTCAAGTTTGTCCAGCTTATTGGCATAAATTGTTCACAGTAGCCTCTTATGATCATTTGTATTTCTTTTGTATCAGTTGTTATACTCAAGAGTAAAAGGTTAAAAGTCTTTCCTCTAAGATCAGAAACAAGACAAGGATACCCACGCTCATCACTTCTATCCGACTTAGTACCAAAAGTGCTAGCCACAGTTAGGCAACAAACATAAATAAAAGGCATTCAAATTGGAAAGGAAGAAGTATAAATTATCTTTGCTTGCAGATGGCATGATATTATATACAGAAAACCCTAAAGACTCCACCAAATAGCTGTTAGGACTAATGGATAAATTCAGTAAAACTGAAGGATACAGAATCAGCACACAAAATTGAAAGGTCACGCTGACTGCCCCCGCCAAAAGGTCCCAGATAAGTATCAGGGACAGACATCCACCAATCAGCAGCCCGTTGCCAGGCAGACTGATGGACGCGAAGGTGCCAAGACTCCGGCCAATCAAGAAAAACCGACACGGGACAAAAGGCCAATCAGCACCCTAGAGCCTGACTCCAAGCATATTCGAAAAGGTCCCGCCGCTTCCGTATCCGCCAGGGTATATAGGTGCCGCCCCCCCTTCCCGCAGGTTGCAGACTCCCTTTGTCTCTTCACTCACCCGCCCCCGGGAGTTCTGCCCTAGAGCGATCGCCCAATAAAGGCCTTCATCAATGGTCCTTAGAGGTGGCTCTTTCTTCCCGCGACGTTTTCTAACAAAAATCAGTGGCATTTTTATACACTAACAATGAACTCTCTGAAACAGAAATTAAGAAGGAAATTGCTTTTACAGTAACATCAAAAACAACAAAATATTCAGAAGTAAAATATTTTCAGTATCAATGCCCTAAATTTGATCCCTGAATTATAATTTACCTCTGACGTTAAGAATACTTGTTTGCCTGATGGAGGCGTTGCTGCTACATCTTGTCACTGGCCCCTGCATGGTCTAGGCCTGTCCATCAATCTGGGCACATATGGTTTAAATCTCTCTCTTATTCCCTTGGCTTTAGCCTAGTCACATTTCTCATCTGGGACACACTTGCTCCTTGCTCTACCTGGAAGACTTTGACCCCTCACCCCCGCTCCTAGAATACACAATGTGCTCATCATCCCATTATCTGATCAGGAGTTACACATCCTGAGAAAACCACAATTCAGAGAGACACATGTACTCCAATGCTCTCTGCAGCACTATTTACAATAGCTAGGACATGGAAGCAATCCAGATGTCCATCAACAGATGGATGGATAAAGAAGATGTAGTACATATACACAACAGACTATTACTCAGCTATAAAAGGAATGAGTTTGAGTCCGTTCCAATGAGGAGGGTGAACCTAGGGCTATTATAAATAGTGAAGTAAGTCAGAAAGAGAAAAACAATTATCATATATTAATGCATATATATATATATGAAATCTAGAAAAATGGTGCTGATGAACCTATTTGCAAGGAAGAAATGGTGACACAGACATAGAGAATGGACGTGTGGACACAATGGGGGAAGGAGAGGGTAGGACAAATTGAGAAAGCAACATTGAAATATATACTCTATCAAGTGTAAGTAAAATAGATAAGTAGTGGGAGGCTTCTGTATAACACAGGGAGCCCAGCCTGGCATTTTGCGATGACCTGGAGGGGTGGGATGGGAATGGGCAGGCAGGCTCAAAAAGGAGGGAATATATATACATATATATACACACTTCCTAGGTAGCAAAAGTTGTAAAGAACATGCCTGCCAATGCAGGTAGACATAAAGAGATGTGGGTTCGATCTTTTGGTCTGGAAGATCCCCTGGAGGAAGGCAAGGCCATCCATTCCAGTGTTATTGCCTGATGAATCCTATGGACAGAGGAGCCGGGCTGGCTATAGCCCATGGGGTTGCAAAGAGTCGATCATGACTGAAGCAACTTAGCATACATATGCATATATATATATATATATATATATACATATATATATATATAATTATGATTCATTCACATTGTACAGCAGAAACCAGCATATGGTGAAGCAATGATTCCCCGATTAAAAAATATATGAATAAAAGAAGTTGCTTCTTTAAAGAGCTTTTCCCTAAGAAACTCAGCTAATGTAGCCCATTTCTAGGCAAGCACCATTATGCTAACTTGTATTATGGACTTCAACCCTCTTATCACTTTCTGAAACTGGCTTATCACATTCAAAGAGTTTATTTTCCAGTTTCTTTCATTACTCTCTCTCCCCAACCTGACTGAAAGCTTTAGAAGTGTGGTTAACTATTTCTGTCTATATTGGGGGTATGGCGTCTGGTACCCACTAGGTATTAAATACTTTAACACTTATTTGTTGAATAAGTAAATGAAACCTGTTACATTAATAGTGTCCCTTCAGATGGATATTAAACAACTTAGTTTTCCTCTTAGCTTAACAGTCACTTAGAGATATCTCTTTAGACTAAGCCTTTTCTAGGTAAACTCTCATTTCAGGAAGCAATTCTCTCTTGCAGGATAGTTTTTCTGAAAATTATTACATCAAAATCTTATTTATAAAGGTTTGTTTTAGTTAAAGAAGGGGACTTTCCCAGGCAGAAGCACCTAATTGACTACTAAGAAAATAGTTCTAAGGATTCTTATCTACCTTATTTTCATTTGCCAGGTGCAAGCAAAATGCATGGGGGGTTGGGAGAGGGGGAGAATCTTTGAACTGACACTAGAGATGACCAAATTTCTTAAAGGATCTTAGAAGAGGAAACTGTAGGCATGCTGTATTTTCTAACATTCATCTGATAGGAAGATACACATATTTGTTCAGAAGGCTTCAGGTGAGTGGTTGTTTGGATGTACATCCCTGTTTAATTAGGGAACCCATTTCATGGGCCTGAGTAGATACTAGATGGTATCTAAGTTTCAGGAAACCCTGGGTGAAGGAACTGGAAGTATTGGCAAACAGGTCTCTTCCTCTAGCGGCAGAGGAACAACAGACACCATGTTTTGGTCCATTGAAATGCCTTTTTCTTTCCCCCCAACTTCCCCAATGAGAGTTACCATGAATTTGGCACCATCCTTGACAATAATTTCAAAGAGAAAATTGTGATGGGTGTCTCATGTGCAGAAAGGCTTGACTTATGTTTTTCTCTGTTTAAGAGGGTAGGGTATGCTATGCTATGTAACGTAATTCAGCTCATCTATCAAGAACTTTTTCAAAAACTTGTTTGTTTTGCTGCACCAGGGTGTAGTTGTGGCATATGAGACCTTTTAGTTGCAGTAGGTGAACTCTTAGTTGTGGCACGTGGGATCTAGTTCCCTAATCAGGGATCGAACCCAGGGCCCCTGCATTGGGAGCATGGAGACTTAGCCAGTGGACCACCAGGGAATTGCCTCTTTTAAGAATCTTTATCAAAGAATGTACAAAATTTTCCTCTGCTAGTATCTTTTCAACCTCATTCAATCAGGGAAACCAGAATCTGCAATCAGGTGATATGTTTCAGAAGGAAATACAGACATAAAGTGAAACTGCCTGAACTATGGAAGTTATTTTCTTAAATTGAGTAGGAGAAAGAGAATCCAGAAAAGTAGGCAAAAAGAAACTTGAGGGTAAGAAAAAATACGACTTTACAGTTCTATATTCATGACATTTCTAGCAAGTACTGCAAAAGTCTAAATTCCCTTGAAAATTAAGCATGAGCTTATACATTCTAAAAGAGGGGAATAGAAATGTGCTGCTATGCATTGAATTGTGTTCCTCCTTAAATTCATATCTTGAACTCCTAACCCTTAATGCAACTCTATTTGGAGATGGAGCTTCTAGGAGGGAAACAAGTTTAAACTAGGTCATAAAGGTGGAATCTATAGAACTGCTAACCTCATAAAAATAGGAAAAGAGACCTCTCTCCCTCTGAACACACACAGAGAAAAGGTCATGCTTGCACACAGTGAGATGCTGATCACCTGAAAGCCAGAAAAAAAAGGACTAATCTCAAACTCAAACTCAATCTCAATCTCAATCTCAAACTCACCTCAACCTCAATCTCAGACTCTCAGTCTCCAAAATTGTGAGAAATAGATGTCTGCTGGTAAAGCCACCCAGTCGGCGGTATTTTGATAGGGCAGCCCGAGCTGACTGAGAAATTTCCCACCGAGCACTTCTCTTGGAGGGCTAGCAGAAGTTGCTGAGCCCTGAATCATAAATGAGGTAGCTTTCTTTACAGAGCTTGAAAGACCAGACTTCCCACTTAAAGTGCTCCCTCCAATGCTACGTGACATGCGTTACAGAGAGCAGTAGTCACTTATTTTAGGTACTCCTTCTTGCCCCAAACACACACAAAGTGGTGAGATTAACAGTAAGAATTTGTTGTTGTTTAGACAGCAGAGGGACTCAGCCACACATATACAGGCATCCATTCTCCCCCAAATTCCTCTCCCATCCAGGCTGCTGCATAACTTGGACCAGAGTTCCCTTGCACACTAATTTTAAAGCAAGTACATATCCATTTTCACACAGAGCCAGTAATGCCTTAAAACATTAATGTGCTGTGCTTAATCACTTCAGTTGTGTCCAACTCTTTGCAACCCTGTGGACTGTAGCCCTGTGGACTGTAACCAGGCTTCTCTGCCCATGGGATGCTCCAAGCAAGAATACTGGAGTTGATTGCCATGGTTGGGAAGATCCCCTGGAGGAGGGTATGACAATCCAGTCCAGTAATAAAACATTAATAGTTAAAATTAATGTTTTGTCTAGAAGATTAATAATTAAAATTGTGTTTGTTAATGAAGAAATGGGCAAATGTTAATAAAATAAAATCAATAGGCTAACTACATATTTCTCCTCTTTCTGTTCCATCTCCTAAGAAACCAGAAAAAGATTTAGTAACAGTGAAACAACAAGGAATGAGTTCTTGTTCTTATACTAAAAACCTTTCCCATACACAACCTCAGAACTTGTGTTTCCAGTTTCTATGTGTGGGAGCTTATGTGTAAGATGTTCTAGGTATTCAATCAGTCTCTAGAGAACCCACCAGTTTGTCTTGTCTCCCAAAGGACCAAATCAATCCCTGTCCTGAGTTTCAGGCATTTCTGTTATAATGATGATTATAAATGGCCTCCTATATCAGGGGCTTTGCTGCTGTGTTAAAGAGAGGAAGTGTTTTTCTCCAGGGGGTTCCCAATATTCAGACACCATTTCTTTAAGCCAAATACCAATGGCTGAAATGGAAGCAGGGACAATTAGAAATGTGCGCAATGAAAATGTGTTCAACCTGGGACCAAACTCAGAACAGTTCAGGGAAGAGAAGATGATGGCTATCTGATGAGGTGTCACCTACAATCAGTATGGCACATCTCTGATGACCAGAAACAGAGGCTAAATTTACCAGACACTCTGTTTCAGGTCACCCTTGGCCACTGCCAGAGAAGAATCTGTCATGGGAAGATGGATGTGGTCTGTCTGCCAAGTTAGTGTTCAGACATCACCCCCACGGGTTCAGTTCTGAATCCCCGGGTCCCGTCCAATCTAGACCGAGGATGGACTCTAGCCTCCAAGTGTTCAGTGCCTGCTGCTCACTGTAGTGGGTCCCACGGGATGAGCCAGGGGCATCGGCCAGGCTGCTCCAGGAATATAACAAGTGACGTGACTGCAAAGTCAGAGTGCCTGTTTCCTGTCAGTTGGTGATTAATAAACAGCCCACGGTCGGTCCCGAAAGGCACAATCAATACACTGTCTACTCTGTGACTCTATAAAAATGGGGCCCTGGCTTTTCTCAAGATGACAGCTAATTACACGTCCTCTCCTCCCTCCCCCAACACACACACACATACCAACCACCACCACCACTTCTATTACCATTATTCATCAAATAGTTATAGGGAGGCCAGATATGGAGCTAAAAGTTTCAAGAAATATCATAAGAAAATATATGATTCCTGCTTCCAGAAGCTTAGAGTTGAGACTCACCTAGTGCTTCTATAAATGTCCCTAAGAGCACCTCAGATAAGTATAACAATAATAGCTAGACTTAGTGAACAGTTACTATATATTAAACAGTACGATGAGCACTTTACACGTTTTAGCCGATTTAATCCCTCTGAGGGTGGTATGATTTTTATCATCACTATACCAATAGAGAAACAAACAGAAATACAAATAGGTTAGTTAAAATCTGCCTGAGGTAATAGAGCCAGAGTGCAGGAGATCTGGGGTTCAAGTCTAGGAGTCAGTCTGGCTTTAAAGCCTGGTGTCTTATATGTACTCCCTGCGAACAATCGTAGCTCTAATTTAGTAAACATTTCCTATCCAGGCAATCTGCTGGGTTATCTTATATGCATTTACTTATTGACTGCTCATGATTAGTGATTAATCTCACTTATACATTACCAATCTAATTTATGCATTACTTCTAAAAATGCTTTCATTTGTTCCGCGCCACATTTCTGTAATAACTACTATTTTTAACTGATAGATGAGAGAGTCATAAACACTTTCCCAGGGTTAACACTGCAGGACTCAGTCCTTGATCAGTTTTCTCCAAATTTTGACTCCTGCATGTGAGCATTATATGACAGCTCAAGAAAAACGCCTTCAGGTAGTATCCCAGGTAGGCATTATCTCATAAAGACAATAATACTGCCATTTACTTAGTATTTTACAACTAACATTCAAATTAACCTGAGTCCCATGTGCTAGGAGCTCAGACTGTGGATGTCAAAGCTGAAGTTCAGAAGCTGAGGGTCAGGGCTGGAGTTAAACCATTTGGTCCATACTCACTGACCTTTGTTCTTCACTAGTTCACTTAAGAAACCATCATGCTGTGGATAGGGAAAGCTGAGTAAGACACTCTGTCTTCTATAATTCACAGTCGGAGAGGAAAAGCTGAATATGTTCCCTCTAAATATTTTCTGCTCCGTCTATGGATCCACTTTGACCTTCTGGTGGAAAGATGTTGGTTTGAAAGTGCAGATACTCTGATCCTTGCTGGCAATGCTTGCTCCTGGGGGCCACTTTTTGTTGCGTGGTATAGTCTGAGCCAGAGAGAATCACCTTCATCTCCCTCTCCATGAAGTCTGGTGAAAAGCAGAAACTGACCTTCTCAGGAGACAAGAATTGAGTACCTGGCCCTGATGGGGAGGCTGGCTTTGCAGTGATATATCTTTTTTCCCCAGCCTCTGTAAGTGAAGAGTTCTGGTGGCAACCTAAGAACAAATCAGCAAACTGCAGGACCTCAGAAGGGGTCTACACTTTAGAAGCCATAGGGTCCAACTCTCACAAAAGCAGCTGGTGGGAGTGGATGGGGGAGCGAAGAACCTTTTAGGCAGAGCCAACTTCCACCAAAAGCTTGGGGGCAATGGAAAGACCTGGAAGAGGCAATTTCATAAGTTTAATAGGTACCAATAACCTTTGGATGATGATGGTACTGTAAAGACTATCAGTTCAGTTCAGTTCAGTATAGCGGCGAATCCTATGGTGTTTTTTCTGCCCTGGGCAAGAAGATTGTCCTCTGCTGATTCTCTCTGGCTTAACTACCCCAGGCAACAAAAAGTGAATGGGAAAAGGCATTGGCTTTCGAACCAGACATAAGTTAGAGAAATTTCTTCTCCATCTGTGCAGCCTTGTAGATTAATGACTGCAAACTCCCAGAAAAGCCTCTGAGCGCAGCGCGTGAATGAGAATACTTGTTGTTGGGGATCTCAGAACCCCTGAGAGGGTCAGACGAGAGTGGGGTGTAGTGTCTGGGGCGCACTGCAGGCTGCGCCGAGATCTCGGCTGGACCCGACGCTCAGGGTGGAGGAGCCAGGCACAGCGACGGCCCAGCGTGCGCCCGGTCCTCCCACCACCGGTCGCGGCTGCCAGGAGGCCGGCCGCTGGCGGGAAGGGGCCAGGAAACCTCAGAGCCGCACGGAGACAGCAGCTGCCTTGTTCTGCAGCTTTTTTTTTTTTTTTTTTTCGCCTCCCAGGGGCCAGACATCCCCGCCCTACCCCCTACTCCCACCTCTCGTGCCACTTCTTTCCGCCCTGGCTCTGAAAGTGTTAACCCTGGAGCGTTTCGCACCTCCCCCTCCCGTCCGTCCCCCCCTCCCCAACCCCCCGCCCGACTCCCGCCCAAGGTTCCTAAAAAAGAAAGGTGCAAAGTTTGGTCCAGATAGGGAATGAATGATCAAAGGCAAGCCGATACTTCCTGTTGCCGGGACACTATATATAAAGTGATGAGTGCACGGGCAGCCGAGACGCACCATAGCGCTCGCCCCGCAGCCGCCGCCTCCCAGCGCCTGAGGTTTCCCGGGGACCACAATGAACAAGTTGCTGTGCTGCGCGCTCGTGGTAAGTTCCTGGCCCCGGACGCCGACAGCGGTGCTCTGGACGCCAGCGGAGGCTGCTCGCCTCCTGGTCTCCCGACCTGCCCGCGGGCTGGTGGGGACAAGGCTCAACTTGCTCCCTTTCCCAGGAGAGATCTGGGGTCAGGAACAGGAGACCTCTTTCAAGCTGATTGTGCGTCTCCTAGGGTGTCCCTTCGCACTGGAAAGTTCCTGCTGGGTTTATGAAGAGCTCTGGACCATTTTTACTGGAATGATTTTTTATCCGTTTTATTTATTGGCTTTCTTCATCTCAGATGGCTCCATACCATCTTTGCTTAACTTGGGCATCCTTATTATTATTATTATTATTAGCGGTAATAATAGTATCAAACTTATTTGGGAGATTATTTTTAATACTAAGAATAATAATTCTTAAAACTGCTTTAATTAGAATAAAATTTGGATGCAGTGAGTATGTCATCATTAGGCTTATTAGCCACTTAAGCAAATATTATAGGAAATTTTGAATAATTGGCACCAGAGAAAAGATCATACATGCACACATATTTCTTATTGTGCAATTTGACATTTTAATAACATTTTCAATGTAATGTGGAAAATACTGGTGAGATAATGTTAATTAGGTTATGAAATAGATTTAAATAATTGAGGTTCTGCACTCAGTGGGGCTAAAAGTTATTTTAATTTTGGAAAAAGAAAGGAAATTTGGAAAAGAATGTCTGTTATTTTTAGTTTATTTTACTTAAATTTACAGTTTGACCAATCAAGTTAATAAGATTTCTATGTAGATTATTCTATGACCAATGACTTATTTCCTCTATGTCACTAAAATGTAGACTGCATTGAGATATTAATCAGATACTCATGAAAGGACAGGAAAATCCATATTTAAGCCACATATGTGTTTTGAAAGTTGTTGCAGTAACTTCTTGAATGTGAATGTCCAACCCACTAAGAGTGAATGGAAGACTAGGAAGTCCTCCAATTAGATCCTGGGATACACACACATAAATAAGTAAATAAACAGCAAAGTCACTAAAGGAAAGGTAGATTAATGAGAGGTCATACTTAAGTAAGCTAATCTTATGTATATGTACTATGTATACATATATGTGTATATATATATATATTTGTGCATATGTGGGTATCTATATACCCACATTTATATATATTTACCCACATTTATATATATTTACCCACATTTTTATATATATATATATATATATGCATTTATATAATTTATATATTATAAATATAACTTCACTAATATGGAGAACTTTTTAAAAAGTGAATCCTTATTTAAAAAGGATTCATACAAAGAATTCATACATTTAAAAAGGACACATACAAAGAGCTGCACAAATCATAAGAACCTAATTAAGTTTCCCAAAGTGAATACTTGTAAGCCAGCACCCAGCTCAGACACCACCACATTACCAGCACCCCAGAAGCTTCCTGGGCTTCCTCCCTATCACCACAACAGTCATGGCCAGAGGAATCAACATTCTGACTTATAATGCCATCCATGAGTAAATGAACTTTATGTACTTTTTTGTGTCTGGCTGCTATCACTTAAATTTCTACTGTGAGATCATCTCCAGTATTGGATGTACAAATGCCCATCCATTTTCAGTGCTGTATAATATTCCATTGCATGGCTACACCACAAGTGACTTAAACATTCTAGGTTTTGGCTAGTATAAATAATTCTGCTATTAATATGGGGACACTTTTATTCTTCCTAGCCTTTTGTATGCTTCAAAGATTTGATTAATAATAAACATATTATCAGTAACTTTTAAATTTCAGAATTTCCATTAAATAATATGTATACCTAATAATGGGCTTCCATGATGGCTCAGATGGTAAAGAATCTGTTTGCAATGCAGGAGACCTGGTTTTGATCCCTGGGTCAGGAAGATTCCCTGGAGAAGGGGATGGCTACCCATTCCAGTATTCTAAGTGTTCCAAAATAATAAGCAGACACATGTTTTGATATCTGGTCTGTATAAGGATGCAGATATGTATGTAGATAATACTAACTGCAGATGTTACAGCATTACCAAAAGAGAAACCTTTTATTGTGTCTTGAACCTAGTAAATACTTTAAGTAGGAATGCGTTCCCTTTCCCATCTGTAGCTTCTGAGATTGATTTTATCTTATAAATAATTGAGAAAAGATACTTTGTAGTTACACATGAAGAGTCCAGATGCCCTTTCATAAACACCAAGAGGTAGTGCTAAGAATTGGAAGCATTACAGCTATTTAGTCATTTGTACCCTGCAGGCCACTGGATATTAGACACAGAATGGAAAACATGGCCACCATTTCTGTCCTCATGGACCACACAGCAAAATGGAGAAAGCAGATACTGGAATGTGTAATGAGAATAACAAAAGGGGAAGTACGAGGTGACTTGGGAATATAAAAGATCCTGCCTTCCAAGACCTTATAAAGGCAGCTGCCGTGCAGTGGTTATGAGTTTGGTTATTTGGGATCAAAATTCAAAATTCAAATATCGGTATTTTACTTGATAAAAGATGGTGGGCAATTTATATCTCTCTTGTGTTTTAGTTTTCTATAAAATAGAGAGAATAATATGCACACATGCAAGATAGCCACACATAATATGGAGTTCCTATTCCACATTAACACGAGCCTCTAGTCGACATTCTAGGCCCAAGTGAATTATGTAAACGAAGTGCTGATGACGCTCAGAGATGGGGGAGAGATGGCCACCAACTGTTACCTTGCAGGAACAATAGGATGTTTATTATTCTCATTATACATTCCAAATGTTTCATATTTGGAGATAAAATCAAGGCATCCTGAATTTAAGAAGTGGAAGAAGATAAAATTGTGAGGCAAACTAGAATACTAGATGCTTTTTGGGACAGCAGAGGAGATGCTGGCAGGCAAGCACTGAGACGGTGTGGTCATTAGGACTAATGCCATGGCCATGGGCTTTCTGAAATGCTCACTCATGTAGTTAGAGGCCTGCTCTGCAAGGTGAGGTGGTTACATCACCAAGTCATTTCTTTCATGGTTGCTCAAGGAGCCTCCTGATGCTTTGGGAACATCCTAGTCTAGTCTTAGATTTTTCACTGGTGGCTGAAACGTCCCATCAAGGAGCTCTAGAACTAGCCACTGGCCTTCTCAAAGCTAAGGTCTAAATTAATGTTAAGATACTAGGACTGGGGGTGGGGGATGGGGTGAAGCATTTGGAGGTAGTAAATTTTTCTTTTTTCAGGACAACTGCCTGATACATTGGTCCTCCTTATGTTTATTTTGGTTTCCTTCCCCTCCCTCAGTGGTCGAGTGTATCTGTCTAGCTTTTTGGTTTGTTTAAGAGAATGGTAACTCTAAAGTTTCTAGGAGAATCTGATGTATACTCCGCAGCAGTCCTGTAATTCTGTCTCCAACAACCTCTCTGGCCTCTATCACCCATAAACCCGCAGCACAATTCCTAATTTCAATCTGGCCTTTCATTTTACTTCTTAGGTTAAAGCCACAGTTGTCAGATTCCACTGGTCAGGGAAGAAGGCATTCTGGGACAGATGTTTTATCTACACAATTTAGAAGGAGAGGTACTGCAGAGTCTCTCAAAGGGGCACTAAACACGCTCAAATATTCTTATCCTCCTATCCACTCACTTGCCATCTGGGTCTTGCTCTAAGCAAACCTCAGCCCCCTTGTCTGCATGTTCCCTTTCCATGAAGGCTTTCTGTGAGAAGCATTACCTTCAGCATCTCGTTGACCGGAAGTACTTCATTCAACCTGAGTCATTTCTTTGCAGCCCAGGAAAAAGAGGATGGTGAAGTATATTGCAGAGAAAGAGTACTTTTATTAAAAAAAAAAAAATTACGTTTACATTATTCAAAGTCTTGCCTAATGATGCCTGGCTGCCCCTGATGTTGTTACTATGGAGCAGAGATGCCAACATTATCGGTGTATCTGTGTATCTTACCTTGTGGAATAGTAGTTCTCCATCAAATCAGACTTCTTCCATGCACTTATTAAATAAATCCTTTGTAACAACTCCCTGGCTCTCCTGAAATGAAATTGAGAGTGCTTATATTTTTACCTACATACAGAATTTTTTCAAATCAATATACTGGCATAACTATACTATGAAGGAGAAATAAAAAGAAAGTGATTTATAATGAAATAAGCTTCACTAGAAGATTTAATGAAGTAATGCTACATTAACATCTTTATGGAGAACTGTCATGAACAGACCATGAAAAACAGACGAGAGCACATGGGGTTCAAAACCATGATTGGTGTTGGTTTTGGGCTGTGATTTTTTGAAATGGTGAACAAATCTCGCTAAAGTTTTAAACAAAATACAACCCTCTTTCAGGCTTCCCAGATAGCACTAGTGGTAAAGAACCTGCCTGCCAATGCAGGATACTAAGAGATGCAGGTTCGATCCCTGGGTTGGGAAGATCCCCTGGAGGAGGGCATGGAAACCCACTCTAGTATTCTTACCTGGAGAATCTCCATGGATAGAGGAGCCTGGCAAAGTACAGTCCATAGGGTGGCAAAGAGTCATACATGACTGAAGCGACTTAGCATGCATGCATGCACAACCCTCTATCAGATTTTATGTTGTTAATTCCTTGAAAACTCAATATGTACAAAAATCTTACAACACATACACATAGGTCTACATATGTGTGTGTGTGTGTGTGTGTGTGTGTGCGTGCTCAGTCGCTCAGTTGTTTGCGACCCCATGGACTTTAGCCCACCAGGCTCCTCTGTCCCTGGAATTTTCCAGGCAAGAGTACTGGAGTGGGTTGCCATTCCATACTTTAAAGGATCTTTTCGACCCAGGGATCAAATCCACCCCTCTTGCTTCTCCTGCATTGACAGGTGGACTCTTTACCACTGTGCCACCTGGGAATCCCACATGTGTGTCTATATATGTGTCTATATATCTATAGACATATATATGTATAGCTATATATAAACACATGTGTATATATACATGTGTTTGTGTATATATATACATGGAGTTTGAATCCAGGCTCATATAATGATAAATATTTTTTTTAGCTTAGATCACTTATATCGTCATCAGTAGGACATTTGAAAGTGTGTGGGATTTCCCTGGTGGATGGTGGTGAAGACTCTGTGCTTCCAACACAGGGGTATGCTTCCAACACAGGGGTTGGAAATTCAATCCCTGATCGGGGAACTAAGATCCCATATGCCACATGGCATGGCCGAGAAGAAGAAAGTGTGTGGAACGTGGGATTATTCTTGGTCACTGGGGCATCTAGCAACACACAGAAACTGTGACAAGAGAAAATCCCCCACAAATTTCCAGAACTTCTAGGGGACGGCACGACCCCTATGGTAAACCAAATATGAACTCTTTGCAAACAGAGATTTTTTTTCCAATTCAGATTTCTAGCTTCCAGGTCTCCACAGTGCTTGACACTAAATGTGTGTTTGCTGAGTCAAAGGAGCTATGATAAGATGTGTTGGGGTGTTTGTATAATGTACCAGCAGTTTCCATGGATATCCCAACAGAATGTAGCTTACTGTCAGAGATTTCACATTCTCATGTCAGCTTTGATCTCCTTCAAAATATAAATATAACACCCTGCCCACCTGATCAGTATTTCTCCTACTTATTTTTGTCCATTTCTACTGTGAAGGTACAATACCTTCATGGAGGTCCATTCTTAAGAGAGCAACAACAATGAACCAGACTTATATACCAACCCTTGCAGGTTCTACCTAACCTTAGCTGAATCCCTTTTCTGATCTTCCCATCAGTGTTCATTTTTTGGTTTGATAAATGTGTGATACATTTGTAAAATATCCCAATGGAGATGTCAAATAGGCATTTGGATTCAAAAAGTTCAGAGAAGCCTGGACTGGAGATCCGAAAATCTAGGTCATCAGCAGAGAATGGGTTTTGAAAGTCATAGGAAAGGAAGGTTTCACAGGGCAAGAGAGGAGGGCAGGACATAGCCCCAGAGTGCATTTCTGATACTGATAGGTTAAAAAAAAAAATGCACATATGAACAGTACTAGCAGCCATGTTTAGAAAAGAAAACAAAAATCAAAATAAAACTTCGCAGCCCACAAGAGCAGGAACTAGTCAATCGGAAATCCTAGCAACATCTGTAAACTATCCATGCAAGAAGAAGGAGTGAGGTATAGCCAACTTGAAATACACATGGTATTTTTATGTGACATGTAATTAGTTTTAGGAACTCACTACCACAGAATATTTATTTTGGGGTAACTAGCATAGAAAGTCTAAAAAAAGAATTCTTTTAGACAGTTGTAAGGGATAAGAATAGTGTTACAACACATTAGGTAAGAAGCTGTGTGGTACTCACTCCCTCTCACATTTACCTGGCCTCGCTAAATGAATGTTCCAAAGGCCAGAACAGTCTGCAGACACACTAAAATGGTTTCTTTCAACTACAAGGTGACATAACTTCCCAGGTGCTTGGGTAGTTTTTTTCAACCCCAGTTTCTCAGAAGCACCTGAATCAGCCAGACCATAAATGGATAGAGGATATAGGAGGAAATGCAATTTCATTTCTGGAGCCCTTCTAAAAAAGTAATGTGCTCCAAAAAGTTCTGATTTATTGCTTTCCTATTGAGATTAAAAAAAAAAAATCCACCTCTTTTTATCATCGTTTTAATATGGTGAAAAACATTAATTTCCTCGAAGCATCCTCTATAAAATTAAAAAGAGTAGCCTTAAGTTTCTTCACCTCCATTTAGTCTGTACCTTGGAAGCATTTTCTATAACAGTCTCTTAAATAATCAACTATAAAATATGAAAATCAGTGTCAAGATGAATGTAGATTTAAAAGACAGTAATTCATCTAAGCTTTGTGACTGTCTTTGGTAAATTCAGTTTTCTTCTCTGGTCTTTGATCCCTAAATCTTTATTGCCATGTAATATTACTTTCTTGTTCAAAAACGTATTTTATTCTTAGAAAATATGGATATCAAGGCCCTATTCTTAAATTCCCTCTGGCATCCATACCACCATCATCACCACCAACAAAAGCAATTTAGGAAGTCATCTGTGAGGTGTAATGATGGTAAGACCTCCACAACAGCAGTCAAGAAGTAAGCGATCTTATTCCTCAGTTTTGCCTTAGACTCTGAGGTCCAGTTTGTGACTTCATTTCTCTGGGTCTTACTTTGCTCATCTTTAAAATAGGTGTGTTGTACCAGATGATATCTGGAAGGGCTGCTATAATTTTACACTTTTGGCTCATTCCCCTGGGCCTCTTATAGTGTCCCATGCCAGAGCAAACCTGGCCCCAAACCATTGCCCGGCCTCTGCCAGCACGCTGCTGGCACTGAAGCAGGTTGCACAGTGGAAAAAAAGGAAAAAAAAAAATGTACGCTTTTGTCATTAAAAATAAATGAAAATATTTTACTACATATTGATACTATTTAATATGCCAGACATACAAAAATCAAATGGACTTAATTATCTATGAAAAAAAGCATACTAAAGACAATTTTTAAAAATCTACTTTGTTGCAATTGTCAAAGTTCCTTGTGCTCAACTGGTTTCATTGATAAGAAATTCTGTTTAAGTGAACGAGATCAAAAGAGGAAGCAGCTTTTTGAAATGTCACCTGCTTTTAAGCAGTAAGACTTCTGTGTTTTAGGATCAGATTATTCTTTTAAGCTAAAAACTTTTTTTTTTAAATTGGAAACAAGACCTTTTTGTCTTTAGCTAGCATAGAAGCCATTAATGTGCATATTTTCATATCCTACTTAGAAGCCATATTCCCTCAGGACTTACTAAAGAGATGTAATTATGGTCACTAGCAATCTCTTTAGCCTCTTTGGGCAGAGTTTTCTTTGAATTTGTATTCACAAGGAAGCATTTCACCTTCAAGCGAAATAAGCGTGTTAATGGGTGGGTTGGCATGACCATTAATACTGTGCTGCAGTACTACATTGGGCTTCCCTGGTGGCTAGAAGGTAAAGAATCTGCCTGGAATTGGGGAGACCTGGGTTTGATTCCTGGGTCAGGAAGATCCCCTGGGAGTATGAATACTACATGGGTGAGAGACAGAATCCTCTGTTCCCACACTCTGTTTCCTGTCTTCTTTTAATATCCAGTAAAAGGGGAAAAAATCAACTAGATTGTGCTAAAATAATGGGTCAACTAGAAAGTATGAGTGATGTTTACTGAACAGTGATGTAGCTATTCCTGCTGTTTGTAAGCCTTCTCCATTGTCCTGCCTTCCAGAAACATGGTAAGATTGTACCCTCCAGCTTTCTCTGGTGAGGAAGGAGGTGGATGTGATCCTTCTGGCAGATTTGTAAGTTTAAATGATTCAAGTCACTCCTACATTAGAGCACCTCATTGCCTGTATATGACTCCCAACATTTTTTTCTCTTTCTTTCCCAGCAAACCAACCTTGTTCCAGATATTAATTTTTGTAAGATCCTAGGTCCTGGACAGAGGACAATGCTAACAGCCTTCATTTTCACAAAAACCCTCTGATGCAGAGACTGGAATCTGTTTTACAGGCAAGGAAACCAAGGTTCAGAGAAGTGAAGTAATTTTCCCTAAGGTGACCTAGCTGAGGATTTTTTTTTTCCTGTCTTATAGGAGCTGAAATCTAGCAGAGGAGTCCAATGAAAAATACCCATAAAGCAGAGGAAAGCCTCTGAGTTCCTTCAACCAGAGTTCTTTTCTTTCCTGGAGATACAAACATGCTGGGATGGGACTCACAGTCATATCCTTGGGCAAAGTGATCCCAATGGATTTTTAAAATGCTTTTTTCACCTGTTCCTTCAGCTAGAGGAGGCCACTGTGTTTTTTTTTCCCTGATGAAATTAACTATCCCAGCTTCCTTACTGGACTTGTGTTCTAAGTCCAGACCCTGTAGGAGAGAGAACATGAGGCAAACACTTTATAGTTTAGCTCCTTATTAGAAAGGGCAACCCTAGGGAAGCAGGGGTTAGCAAAAGAAGAGTAAGCAAAAAAGGAAGACAAACAAATCCAAGGGGGTGCATGACTGAGAAGCTGCTGTTTTGTATAAAGTGTAACTGACTACTCAGTCTCACAGGACCATCTTCTGGAGAAGTTGTGTGAGCTACTGCATTTCAGGACAGAAGAAAGAGGAATTTATTCACCAGGATAAATGATATAAATGATAGATAGATAGACATAGGATGAGGTGGCGTGGATGGCTGTATGGACAGATGGACAAAATATAGATCTTACAGAATTTTACATTGTTTCATAGGTGATCACTTATGCCTATCTCCTTCCTAAAACTGCAGGTCCCTAGCGAGAAGAGTCAATTGTTAAAAGCTGAGGTTCAGACAGGATTAGATTTGAATCCTATCTTGAATGTATACTAGCTCTGTGACTTTTGAGCAATCACTCAACTTCTCTGAGGCTCAGTTTCTTCATCTACAAAATGAGGATAATACTATCACCTCAGAGGTGATTGAAGGGGTGGATGGGAAGTTAAGTACAGAGCTTATTATGTAATGATGTTATAATATACTATGCTATTAGTATTCACCATATCATCCAGTATTTCCAATAGGATGTTTCACATTGTTGTAGGCACATCCTGTTTTATTCTATTTCCATTTCTAGTTTCTATTTCATTTCCTAACCACCATGGCTGTTCTTTTCTAAATTTCTCTCTCCAGATGCCCTTAACCATATATTGATTGGGCTTCAATCTAAATCATCACCAACCAGATTAATTAATAAGATGATGTGAACAAGGCATTATCTTCAAGGAAAGGTAGAAATAAAATGGGACTTAATAACTGATGTTCAAAAATATCAACATACTAAAATGTATTGCCAATTCTGAGTCCAAGGTGCCACGGGCTTTGTAGCTGGAAAACTCTGAACTAGGGATGACACCCTTGTGCTTGTCAGGTGTGCTTGAATGGATATAATTATAAGGAAAATTGTGGCCAGCTCTGTTGTTGAGTTGAAATTTTCAAAATGGATGTTATATCCCAAATCTGGTGATTATGGCCCAGCATGTAAAGAATCCGCCTGCAATGCAGGAGACACAGGAGACATGAATTCGATCTCTGGGTCAGGAAGATCCTGTGGAGAATTAAATGGCAACCCACTCCAGTATTCTTGCCTGAAAAATCCCATGGACAGGAGAGCCTGATGGGCTATAGTCCAGGAGATTGCAAAGAGTTGGACATAATTGAGTGAATGACTAAACAAATAAGCAAAGAGAAGAAATATTAAGATCTGAGATTCAAAATGCGGGAGATGTCCACACATCTGCCTTGGGAAGTCTGACGTGTTTACTTGCATCACAAGTTCTTAGAGATTTTTCTCATTTATTTGTTAATCTAGCAAATGTTAATTATCTGTAAAACTCTGAAGCAGCAAAAGCATCAGAAGCAAATCTGTTCTGACAATTCTGGTAGATTCCAGACATAAACAAGGTACTGCTAATTAATTCTAAAAGCCTCCAAACAACTAAAGGAAAGTTCTTGAAGGGAACAACAACAACAACGAAATGCATTTAAAGTTAAGTTTTACCTAGAGACAGTGCTTCAGCCCCAAGGGAAGCAAACAGTGTAAGATCTGGCCCTGCGATTCATCTAATAAATCATAATTGTTCCTGTTTCCTTTCTCCTATATATGTAGCAAAAGCTGTTGGCAGCACATCAGTTCCTGATAGATGAATAGATTTAATGCATTTGCTCTGCATCCTTACCTAGAGACCTTATCCTGGCTGTTGTGGAGATGATTAAGCAGTGGCAGACCCTCAGGTAGAGAACTGGCAGCAGCAGATAAACCTCTCAAATGAGCCACCTGCTTTCCCCACATTTACCTTCAAAATAGAAGCTAAATACAAACGGAATGATCCACGCAAAATGCCAAGCAAAATGAAAGACGCTTAAAAAAAAACCCTTCCTTTAGGCAAATTTTGTCATCACTATCATTTTACGGATGAGAAAGTTACAGATTTTGTGCTTGTCCTTGAAAATGCGTCCTTTACCTGCAGGCTGTGTATCTGTGTCTATAGAATCACCAGCAATCCTAATTATACATAGTAGGTATTCAATATCTATTGAATTGAATAAAATTAAAATATATATTGAATACTTGCTGTGTATAAGACGCCATGAAAAAAGCAGTGAAAGTGTCAGTCTATTATGTCCAACTCTTTGTGACCCCATGGACTGTAGCCTGCCAGTCTCCTCTGTCCATGGGATTCTCCAGACAAGAATACTGGAGTGGGTAGCCATTCCCTTCTCTAGGGCACTTTCTGATCCAGGGATTGAATCCAGGTCTACTGCATTACAGACTGATTCTTTAGCCTCTGAGTCACGAGGGAAGCCCATAAGACACTATGCATGCTGCTTGCTAAGTCGCTTCAGTCGTGTCTGACTCTTTGCAACTGTAACCCTCCAGGCTTCTCTGTCCATGGGGTTCTCTAGGCAAGAATAATGGAGTGGTTGCCTTGCCCTCCTCCAGGGAATCTTCCCAACCCAGGGGCTGAACCCACATCTCTTACAACTCCTGCATTGGCAGGCAGGTTCTTTACCACTAGTGCCACCTGGAAAGCCTGTAAGACACCATGCTAAACATTTAAGGTGTATGGAAGCAAATCCTTTCTATCTGGGCCCTTTAAGCAAATCTGTGTAACTGCCTTTCGATCAAGTCAATGATACAATTTGGGAAGATACTGGAACTGATTTTAAAAACGAGTCAGAGATGCTTTTTCTGGAGATGACTTAAGAATAGGATAAATAACTGACTGTGGCACATTTTAAGTTTGTGACTTCCTACTGAACAAGAGACTTCAAAATGTCTCCAAAAATGAATCTGATTCAAAATGTTCTCTATTTCCCACCTCCTGTGTAATTAGCATATGTAGTCATGACTCATTCTTGTCTGGAATCTTATTCTTTACCAAGTTTATTTGTGTCCCTTTACTCAATTGAAAACAATTGCATAGGAATAGATGAAATAAGAATTATCTCTTTTTAGAGCTAAGATAATGGCCAAAGGTTATTAAGCTGGTGGTTGAACTGAGTTTGGAACCCTAGTATTCAGGTTCCCAGCAAAGAGATCTGGTTAGTTCATATCAATCTAATGGATCTAAAAGCTGTACATTTTTCATATCTTATTATTCATCATCCATTTAGCATTCTTCTTGAAACTTTCTGTAATATCCCTACTGTTTTTTTCCTTCTCTTTTTCATCTTATCTTACAAATGTTTGTAAAGTCCCAAAGGTTATATTTTAATATTTTTTTTGGTTTATGTATAAAATCCTTGGGTAATGCCATCCTACTTCTGTGTTTCTGGAACCATTTATGTGCTCATAACCTTGTGCTAAGTCACTTCAGTCGCATCCAACTCTTTGCAACCCTGTGGACTGTAGCCCACCAGGCTCTTCTGTCCATGTGATTCTCCAGGCAAGAATACTGGAGAGGGTTGCCATGCCTTCCTCCAGGGGATCTTCCTGACCCAGGGATCGAACTTGCATCTCTTTAAATCTGTGTCTTTAGCTGCATTTCTATCCTGAATACCGGATACATATATTTAAGTGTCTACTCAACATCATCACTTGAGTTTCACTGTTGGAAGACCCAGAACCAAATTCATTGTCTTCCTCCATAACCACTTCTTTCTCCTGCTGTGAATAATTAACAGCAACACCACATACCTAATAGTCATAATTCATGGGCATGTCCTCCTTTACTCTTTCTAGAACCTCCCTCCATGGGCAATCAGCTAACATATAATATCTATCTTTTCTCTCCTCCTTACTGCTACCTAATTTCAGCTTCTCATTTCTGACCTGTTTCTCTATTGAGTCTTTTCTTGATCCCTTTTTCCCTCTGTTTTCCCTCTCATTGTTTTGCAGTAATTTGTGACTTTTTATACCAACAGAGGCTTTTGGATGAATTCTCCTGGAAAATAGGAACATTAACTTACTCGGCTCTATTGCTTAGCAATATTTCCTGAGCATAGTAATTGTTTCAGTAAGTGCTGAATGAATGAATAAATGAATAATTTAAGGATTGGAGGAAATAGGGAAGATCTCATTATACCATGTGTATGCTTAATTGCTCAGTCGTGTCCCACTCTATGATCCCATGGACTGCAGCCCTCTAGGCTTTTCTGTTCATGGGATTCTCCAGGCAAGAATACTGGAGTGGGTTGCCATGCCTTCCTCCAAGATATCTTCCCAACCCAAGGATCAAACCCAGATCTCCTGCATCGCAGGCAAATTCTTTACTGTCTGAGCCTCCAGGGAAGCCCCACTATACCTTAAGACTATAGAAAGTTAAATAAGCTAACCTTCATAGCAAAAGAATTTTTTTTTTTTTGATAAGCTTTGTAGTTTATACTACAAGAGATCTTTAGGAAACTCACTGTGGTATATACCCTGAATGTTTCTTTTCTTGGCTAAGATGAACTGTAAAATATCATGGTTTCCAAATTGACCAGAAGTTTAGCTAACTCTGGTAGTCCTCAAATAGTTCTCTGTGGCAAAGATCATGACGAGGGATCACAAAAGGAACTCCCAAACCAAGTAGTTATTTCAAGCTTTGTGTGGGCTCCTTTTAATGAATTTTCCATAAACGGAAACCCACTGGGTCACTCGTGGTTCTACATACCAGAGAGCAAGCACAGTAGCAGGGGACTGACTGCATTGCATCATGCAAAAGTAAACTTGATGGAGGAAATATATTCCTGTATCCTTTAAGAAGAAGCAAATATCAATAGTCAGCTATACTGAAATCACATGTCATCTAAGAAATTTCCATCTCAGTTACCTTGGACAGGTGGTACTCTTAGCACAAAGAAAGAAACATTATCTGTTCATCTGGACTTCAGGAAGGCATTGGGTGATCTCACTTCTGTGATCTCCTAACATTATGCTCTTGAGTCTGAATGAAAAACTAGCATTTTAGGGCTATGCAGTGTTAAAGGATTTGGTCAAAATATACTATTCTATGGCACATGCTCTGGGTGTTAATTCTGCTTCCACTAATTACTGTGACCTGGGATAGTTCCTCATTTACTTTTGTTCTTTTGTAGCTGGTAGACAGATACAGAATGGGAAGAGGGAGAAAGAAAAAATGGAGAGAAAATTCCATTTTAATGTTTATCATTATCACATGTAAAATAGATAGCCAGTGGAAATGTGCTGTGTGACACAGGGAGCTCAACCCAGTGCTCTGTGACAACCTAGAGGGGTGGGATGGGGAGGGAGATGGGAGGGGACTCAGGAGGGAGGGGTCCTATGTACACCTGTGGCTGATTCATGTTGATGTACAGCAGAAAACAACACCATATTGTAAATCAATTATCTTCCAATAAAAAAAAAGTTCAGCATGAAAAAGCAGCTTCTCTTATAGGAAACTATAATATAGGATACTTCAGGCTTCTGCAGAGACACCTATGCATGAGTCCTGGCTTTTGCAGATATTCATCAATGTTTATGTACTTCACACAAAAATTACTTTTGTACTGTTCTTAGACTTTAAATGTTATCAGCTGGCAAAGGACACAGAGCCAGTGTTGAGATGGTCTGTCCTCCTTTGGCATATTTTTCATTGCTTTTCTAGAAAATGCAGAAGAAAGTGAGAGAGGGGATTGAGATGAAGAGGTTTATTAATTTTGCCCATTCTCTGTCCAGTAACTGGTTCCAGAAATTCCATGCGGGGATTGAGGCTAACCAGAGATGGAGAGCTAAGCATCCAATTTTGGCCACACAGAGTTCTGTCTTTTTACCAGAGTGGAAAATTTTCAAATAAATCACAGAGGCCTGATAGAATTTGCTGAAAACAAGTCTGCAGTTCCTTAAGGCTTTCCGATTTTTAAAAATGTATATCATAATTCCAGGCGGTAGCCGAAGGGAAATGATCTTCACTATTATAATTGCTCTCTAATCCTTAAGTCAACCTAATTTATTATTTTTTTCTCTATGGATTCCTTTCACCCCAGCTTCCCTGTATTTTGAAGAAATGGCAACTAATTTCTTAAGCATGGTTTTAGAAAACCAACAGTGTCATGTCCAATTGCCTAGAAAAATACAAATTGCATCAGTATTCTCAGTCAGATCTTGTACTTGTGTGGCTGCTTCTAGTGAGGAACACATGCACCATCTGTGGGGTTCTCTCATTTCATCCTCATCACTTCTTGGTAAGAGAGAAAAGAGTCAGCTAATGAGTAAATGAGCTGCGTTGTCATGGGAAAGGCAGGATGATGGGAAATCAGGCAGGGTTAAATCTCAGGACTGCCAGCCCTACCAGGATGGAGCTCACTCAGCCACAGTACGCAAGATGAATGCCTCCCTCTGGATCTCTGAGCTGGCCCTCTTGAAAAAACAGAACCCTCAAAAGTGGCTTTTCAGGAAATAGAAAGCAAACATCAAGACAGAGAAAAAAATAAAAACATTTCTCATTGCTTTCTTGTGTCTTTGCAAGTTGCATCAGGAATACTTCATTCCCTAGCATTGAAGATGTTAGAAGTATTTGAGCCAAACCTACACAAAGGGCCTTGAAAAATATAGTACAATATTATTAGAATGACCAAGTAGCAACAAAGTTAGTTCATCTTGCTTCATTTCCTTCAAAAGATTTATCATTATCTGTAATTATTTATTTCTTCACTTCTCTCTCTCCTCGCTAGACTGTGAGCAGTCTGAAGAGCATCCTTGTTTTGTAGGTCACCATATGCTAAGACCTTCTACAATGCCTGGTACACAGTGGGTGGTCAAGAGACATATGTTGAATGAATAGATTTCTGAAAGATACAGACCAAACCAGAGCTTTCACTCATTACTGGTCAATTTCTTTCTCCTATTGTTGACCCACTTTATCTGAGCCAATTAAAAAGCCCTAGGGGAATTCAGGAACATCCTTTTCCCCAAAACCCTTGGGTCATGAGAGTGTCTTGAAAATATCGAGGCAGCCCCAATTTTCCACTGTAGTCTACCTTTGTTGGTTAGGGGTCCTTTACATTATAGCACTCTGAAAACTGCTCTCAGTTAAAAGGTCTGTGGCCCTAGGTAAGATATTTTACTCTTCAATTCTGGTTTATCAACTCATATTAGGTCCAAACAGCCTTGACGCTAGTCATGTCCCAATAAGAAATGAGGGCATGTGTGTATACATGCTCAGTCATGTCCCACTCTTTACAACCCCATGGACTGTAGCCCACCAGGCTCCTCTGTCCATGGAATTTTCCAGGCAAGGATACTGGAGTGGGTTGCCATTTCCTTCTCCAGGGGGTCTTTCCAACCCAGGGATCGAACCCACATCTCTTGCATCTCCTGTAATGGCAGGTGGATTCTATTGCTTATTAAAATGCCCAGATGCTTACGAAAAAGGCCTTTCTTTACCTCTGTCATTTCTCATTCAAAAAGGAGTGCTATGTGTCTAGCTTGGCACACTTTCCCCCAGGTCAAAGGGTTTCTGTGAGATTTCCTGAGTTCTGCAAAGAAGAGAGTTTAGAAAAACTTACTGTGTTTGGCCTGTCACTTCCCAAAAGCCTGAAAATAGTCACTGTTGATCCCTGTTCCAAAAACAAACAATAAAAGCCAAACAAACCACCCCTACACAGAAACAACACTTTTTCTTTTAATTAGTGTGAAGAGCTACTTCAGTGTTCCCTTGAAGACCTTTTGAGATCTAGAATACAAGATAGAATACTCATTTGGAGCCAACTTCAAAAGCAGGATTCTGGCCCACAAAACTGTCTCTCTACTATGCACACACCTCTTCAGCCATTATGGATAGAAACTTCTGAGACCCTGACTGCTCCCTCAAGTTTTCCCCAATTAACCTTAAGAGAGGTGATCATTTCATTTTCTAAACATCAGTCACCTATGAGATTCAAGACTGCACTGATGTTCTGGAGGAAATATCAGTCTTAAAATTTTAATACTTTTCCAGCAGACTCCCAGCTGCACAAAGATTACATCTTCCCACCAGCATATTTCTGGTAAGCATGCAGTACATATCTGCAGCATGAGTGAATGAATGACCAGAGTGAGTATGATCACCAACTGCTTACATATATGTGAAATCATTACATCTTAGAACCGGAAAACTAAAAGAAAAATATCTGGTCTTAAATAATACTACTGTGACCACCACCCCATATAAAGATTGTAATCTCTCCACCTTCCCCTCCATATTTCCAATCTTTTACTTGCTCACTTTTTTACAACATTCATCTTCTAACACATAATTCATGTATAATTTGTTATTACAGTCCATAAGACAGAGTTTGTTGACTATTTTATTCACTGCTGTATCCCAAATACCCAGAACAGAGCCTGGTACATAACTATCAACAAGTGAATAAGTGAAATAATATTTATTGTGTATGGGTTCTACAGATGGGAATCATTGCAGGACATTTTTAAACCCTCAGTCCCAATTTCATATCTGTAGAATCAGAATTTTTAGGAATATAAATCCCAGGAATCTACATTTTTATCAAGGAGTCAAGGGATCCTGGTATAGTTATCCTGAGAATCTAGTTCACCCAACTCACTAATCTAATGATTATCCTAAAACCCAGGGAGATAAAATATTACTCAAGGCACACAGGCTATTTAGCGGTGCATCTAAGTGTAATACTTTCTACTCTGATGAGTTTTCCACTCCAGCTATCTATGAGCTATGATTTCCTAATATACTTTGCTGGTACTGCCATCATGGCCTTGGAGATTAAGCTACTTAGAGGCAAGAGTTATGGCTTCTGAACCTGATTTCTGTGGTCCGATCTCCGTAGGCAGGAAGAGCACGAGGTTCCAGGTAGCAAAGGACTCTGAGGTCAATGATGCTTTTGCACAGAAGAATCACCCCATTTCCATGCTAACATACCACGGTTTCCCTTTCTGCTTCTAGTTCCTAGACATCTCCATTAAATGGACCACCCAGGAAACCTTTCCTCCAAAGTACCTTCATTATGACCCCGAGAGCTCTCGCCAGCTGATGTGTGACAAATGTCCACCCGGCACCTTCCTGAAACAGCCCTGCACGGGCAGGCGGAAGACCGTGTGCGCCCCCTGTCCCGACCACTACTACACGGACGCCTGGCACACCAGTGACGAGTGTCTGTACTGCAGCCCCGTGTGCAAGGAGCTGCAGTACGTCAAGCAGGAGTGCAACCGCACCCACAACCGCGTGTGTGAATGTGAGGAGGGGCGCTACCTGGAGCTGGAGTTCTGCTTGAAGCACAGGAGCTGCCCCCCTGGGTTTGGAGTGCTACACCCGGGTATGTACCAGCCACGTGCATTAACATCACACAGAGGCAGTCAGTGGGGGAAGTTTAAGGGAACAAGCTGGTCCTGATGACACTACAGGATAGCAAATTACAAAGGTAATGGAATCTGCTAGGTATGTACTGTGTGTCTGGATGGCTGCCAAAGAACCATTCCTCAGAGGAGCACTTTGCCACGATGGGCCAATTTAGTGACAAATCTCAAATGCAGCAAATCCCTCTCTAATGAGATGCATGATGGATTGCTCTTTCTTAAAGGGACACGCTCTTAGTTGCACCATTCATAGCTGATCTATATGTCTGTGTTTCACTTTGGCATGGACAGCCTCAGAGTGCAGTGCTTTTTGGACAAACATCAGAAATGTTAATTGATACCAAGAGAGTAATTATGCTGATATTAATGAGGCTCTGGCGTGCAAACAGTGAGTAGTTATAATTAATTATATAAAAAATGAGAATGGCTAGGGGAACTGCAGCTCATTATTAAAAATGAAGCTAGTTCTTCCTTTGGCAGGGGAGTTGAGTGTCTGGGAGGATAACGGCCATAGCAGCATCTCTTCTGTGAAGCTTATTCTTTATCTTAGACAAAACAGACTGGCAAGCCAAGAGTAAGTACTTGTCTACAAACAAAGTACTTTCTCTTTTTGCATTTTGAAGAGCAGAGATTAAGCCAGTTTGCATTGAATTTTTTAAAGCTGCAACCCACCTCTTTTTTTTTTTCCCTACATTCATGAAGTTTCAGTATAGTCGGCATGTTCTCCTGGCCTGGAAAAATTAAGAGTATTCACTCACTCTTCTGGAGGAAGTAGTAATGGGTATAGATTCCAATTACTCAATTTGAAGCAGTGTTTCTCAGGCTCAGCACTAACTTTGGGGACTGAATAATTCTTTTCGTGGGCAGTAGTCCTGGGCATTGTAGCATGTTTAGCATCATCCCTGGTCTTTAGCCACTAGATGCTAAAATAGTACTCTTTCCACTAAAGTGTCCCCTGGATGGCAAAATCACCCCTAGTTGACAACCGTGGGTTTAGAGGATGTGAATTACTTATAACTATTTTGACTTTGAGAAGTTGCAATACAGAGTCTAAATTATTATCAACATTTTAGGTTTAATGACATACAAATTAAATATATTCAAAAACTGGACTATTAAGTGTCCTAAGTTGTGAATTTTATAAAATCAGTCACAGAAGGTGCAAATTGCATGACAGCTCCTTAAAATGCCTCGAGTATAAGTCTTCGAGGGAGAAATTGGTGACACTTCCTAATTTTTACTGGATGACAATTTGGGACTCAAAAACTAACCCAAGTTGTAGAGGGAAAAGCCCATCCAACAGAAACAGATGCATTTAGTTCAATTCCGTAATTTATATATGTAGGAAAACTCATTAAGCAGGGCATTGCAGTTTGGAAACTAGAAAGTTTTGAAAAATAGTGAAAATAGTAAGAATTTTACTCATATAAGCATGAAAATCTGTTTGTAGAATGAAGTAGGCAGGCAGCAGAAGTCTTAGCACAAAGGTACACAGAGATTTATTTATTTACTCACCTCTCTCTGTTTAAAAACGTACAAAGGAGTTCCTTATGGAAAATAAAAGGTTTCCAGACCAAAGAGAAGGCAAGATTCTGCAGTTTTATTCTAAAGAGTATTTAATATTCATTCTCTGTTGTTTTGAAGTCAGATTGCCTGCTCTTCAGATTTTACAGCTGACCCTTGAACAACATAACATGGGTTTGAACCTCGAAGGTCCACTTCTATGCAAATTTTTTTTCAATAATACTACAGTGCTACCTGATCCCATTTGTGTGAATCTGTGAATGCAAAACTCTAGCTATAGAAGGCTTACTATAAAGTTATAATGGGGTTTTTCAGTGCAAGGAGTTTGGGTCCTCTAACCCACCATTGTTCAAGGATCAACTGTAGTTAGTTCTGTTAGTTGTGTAATTGCTTATGCCTAGCATGGTGAATTCTCAACTGAAAGGCAAAATTCCTCTTGCCATTCTGTTTCACATTTTGCCTGCCAGATTATACTTTGGGTGTTTCTCTTGACATTACTAAGGCAAAATCATTTACTTAGATGGATACATCCTTTTATAAGAAGTTCTATCAATCATGAGAGAGGGAAGTCCTTTTTAGAAAGGTCATTACATAAAGCCTCCACATATATTAAGAAACTTTCCTTCTATAATTCTTGGATTCCTCTTGGTAAGGAACTTTAAAGGCTAAATTACCTGGAAGAATGTCCTGTGCCTATGACCTATGACGTATGTGAAGAATGACAGGATTCTTCTTTGTGAAGTTGACAAAGGGAGATTTGGATCCCAGAATATTCACAATAAAATAATACCATGCAGTCCATGCCCAAATACCTCTGCTTA
The DNA here is from genome assembly GCF_023699985.2 of Odocoileus virginianus. Classification (NCBI taxonomy): domain Eukaryota; kingdom Metazoa; phylum Chordata; class Mammalia; order Artiodactyla; family Cervidae; genus Odocoileus; species Odocoileus virginianus. The sequence continues at coordinate 32,039,467 of NC_069688.1, forward strand.
TGATGCTGTAGAATTTGGTGTGGAGTTGGCTCCCCTTTAAGAAGAGGAGTGTGATAAGAAAGTACTAAAAAAAAGAGACCTCTTTGTAAGGTGGTTCCTAAGATGATGTCACTGCAACCCTGGAAATGGCATGTATCATGTTAAAATTTCATGCTTGGTCTCCCCTTTTCTTTTTTTTCTGCCACCCTTCTGTCATTTTTACTGGTCAATGCATCATCAAACCCTTTAGAAAAGAAAGAAGCCAGAGGTGAAAATAAAATCCATTGTGTTCTTTTTTCCTTTTTTGGTAGAGGATACAATGAGATGGGAGGTTAAAAGTTTTAATAAATGAAGTTTATTAACTTTCTCTAACTTTCATTTGTCTCTTTAGTATTTGGTATCTTGTGTCAGCTAGAATTGGCCTGTAAAAGCTACATTTGAACACTGGAGTCTAAATCTGTTCAACTAGCTTACACTAGATGGAGGTATTTTCATATGCAAATACACTATAATGTATGAGCTACTCAGGCATAGAGTCAAGGGTTTTAAAGATGTTTATTTTTAATAGCATCTTGGGTTGTTGACTGGTTCAAGTTTTCCTGCCAATGATTTCCCCAAATTTATCAGGTAACTTTCCACCATGAAAGAAAATGCCCTTTCAGTCACCCTTGCCTGAAATTTTAACGACTGTGCCCTTTTTAAACTCAACAGTTTAAGCAAATGGTATATCATCTTCCATTTATTATGTAACTGCAGGCTTACGCTTGAGTCCACGGTTAACTTTATTGCCACCTTCAAAAGTTTATTATAATGTTGTAAATTTTTACTTCTTGAGGTTAGCACACTTACGAATTGCTTCACAATTAGGATTCAGGAAAGAAAGAACTTCCGTAGGAATCGATTGGGATTTAACGATGTGGCATACCACGGGTACTGATTTCAAAGAATGATATTACAGAGGTTACGCAGCAGTTATCTTTATGATTTTCCAGGGATAATTGTGTGGAGAACATGGCTGACAACAAGATCTTCCTGACAACTTCAGCACAGGCAGGACTAATTGAATATCCTACCCTTCTTTTCTTTTCTCTCCCATTTTGTGCTTTGTAGGTAACAACAGAACACATTTGTGTTTGTATTACAAGGAGGAAAGAATGCCTAAGGGGTTCACTGTAGAAGTTTTGTTCTGTCTAATGAAGTGAAAAATGAAAATGCCTGAAATTTCCTGCAACATAATAGTAGCAGTAAAAACCAAGTGAAACATCTTACCCCAACTCTGGTAAGATGGTTTCTGCTGCAAGAGTACTAGAGAAGAATGTGCTAAACGGCTTGATATTTTTGTAGGAACCCCGGAGCGAAATACAGTTTGCAAAAGATGTCCAGATGGGTTCTTCTCGAATGAGACATCATCCAAAGAGCCCTGTAGAAAACACACGAATTGCAGTGCATTTGGGCTCCTTCTAACTCAGAAAGGAAATGCAACGCATGACAATATATGTTCTGGTAGCAGCGAATCATTGACTCACAAATGTGGAATAGGTAATTATGTTTCAAAATATCAATCTCCATACCACCTCTGGGTTGAATACCAGACCCTCTGGTCCTTCTTAGTTAAACTTATATTTCCCCTTTCTTGAATTTTAACCAAATTGTGCATCATTGCTAAAGCCACAACTCAAAAATCTTTCAGAAAATCTCCATCTTCTTATAATAGTGCTCCAAACCCTGACTTTCACACTTGAATCACGTTACCCATAGAAAAGGGGTGGAGTAAGATTATGTTGAAGGTCACCTTATCAGAGTCCCAGTTGCAGAATGTTTCTAAGCTATGCATTTTTATCACTTTTGAGCACATCTGTATTATTAGCCAAAGTATAAATTGGCAACTAAGAAGCCAAGTTCTTGAGAGTACTTGGATTGGATTGTGTTAGTCGCTCAGTTGTGTCCGATGCTATGCGATCCCATGGACTGTCCCAGCCCTCCAGGCTCCTCTGTCCATGGGATTTTCCAGGCAAGAATCCTGGAGTGGGTTGCCATTTCCTTCTCCAGGGGATCTTCCCGACCCAGGGATCAAACCCAGGTCTCCTGCATTGCAGGCGGAGTCTTTACCATCTGAGCCACAGTGATAAAAATAGATGACAAATCAGAAATACAATACTGGCTTTGTTACCTGTGGTATTACTGCATCCATTGCACAGAAGTACTGAGTTCCTGTACATATCTTAAACTCTATTCAGGAAGGGTCACTAGCTCTAAGTTCAAGGTATCTGAGTGCACCCCATGTTGGTGATGATGCTAATCAGGTTGGTGTCCTCATCTTGTCACTCCTACCACCACACTAATCTCAGACCTCCTACCACGGACTCATCACACCAAGGATGACTGATGTTTTAGTATTTAATTAGCTTGACTCTCTTCAAACATCTTTTTGTGCAACACAGATGTATATAAAACATACATTTTTTCTCTCTTTTATAAAAATCTTAGCTAAGTCATTCATCCTGTCTGCTTTCTTATTAAATGATGGAATGTGGGGAGGGATGGTAAAAGGCCTTTAACATTCTTTAACATTCTCTTTAATCCATTTATAATTTTATTTCTGTCACTCCTTGAATACTTACTATTTGCCAGACACTTTTGCTATATGGGTTTTAATCTTTACAAAAACACTGTGAAGTTTGTTCAAGTTAATGTATGAACTTGAATGGCAGAGTCAAGATTCAAACCCAGACCTAATGAATCCAAAGACAGATTCTTAATCCCTAGGATAGACTGATGCTACCCAGACACTCAGCTTATTGGACCTTTTTTCTAAATGACAAGTTTTTGTGTTTGACTATTTTCCCACTTAATGTATGCTTATACTTCTGTAGCCATCCTTGTTCCCAAAGGTACTATGTGTATGTGTGTGTGCAGAAAATAATATGCTATTTCAGGTTACTTTTCAGGCTTTCTTAGAGACAATGATTTGACACTGGTCTTGAAGTAACTTTTAGGTACCAGCTAAACCTTTAACAGAATGTTCAATAGTTACATTAAAATATGTTAATATTATATTAATAGAATTTTTGCTGTAATTTTTTATAGCAATACTATATTCTTATTAGACATTTAGTAAATTCTTCCCCTCCAAAATATTCTAAAAGAATATTTCATGGGACTGAGCTGGATTGGCAATCTGCCTTTAAGACCAGGAAATAGAAGGTTGATTTTATTCAAATTTTTCATTTTAACATGCAATATTCTGGAAAACACAACTGTGTTGGTTTTTGTCCTTTTTTTCCTCTGTCTCCCTCTCCCTTTCCTTCTTCTTCTTCTTCCTGTTATTATTATTATCCATTAGACATCCAAGAATCCAATTATTGAGTGAAAGTGAAAGTGTGAGTCGCTTAGTCATGTCCGACTCTTTGTGATCCCATGGACAATAGACCACCAGGCTCTCCTGTCCCTGGGATTTTCCCAGGCAAGAATAATGGAGTGGATTGCCATTACCTTCTCCAGAAGATCTTCCCTACTGAGGGACTGAACCCAGGTCTCCTGCATTGCAGGCAGATTCTTTACCATTGGAGCCACCAGGGAAGCCCAAATTATTGAGTAATAATTCTTAATCTTCCCACCTTCCTTTTAGACATGACCCTGTGTGAGGAGGCATTCTTCAGGTTTGCTGTTCCTACAAAGCTTACCCCGAACTGGCTCAGTGTCCTGGTAGACAATCTGCCTGGCACCAAAGTAAATGCAGAGAGCGTAGAGAGGATAAAACGGCGACACAACTCACAAGAACAGACTTTCCAGCTGCTGAAGTTATGGAAGCATCAAAACAAAGACCAAGATATGGTCAAGAAGATCATCCAAGGTATGGTAGCCTGAACTAAACAACTCAAACAGAAATCAGAACATCTGCTCATCATACAACAGAAATGAGACTATGTACCTGTTTAGTTGTATGGATGCTGTTTCCCTTTGGGAATTATTGTTGGACTGAAATAGTTTTCAAATGATAGAGGAGAAGCTGTTCCTAGATCAGTCATGCGAGGTTTTATTTTCACCTTCTCTGCTCTCCAATTTTTCAATTGTCTCTCTAGAAGGAGAAAATACATTTCAAATATAGGAATAAACCTCAGGAAATCTGACTCTGGATCCATTAGCAGGTGTGTGAGCATCCTGTCTGATCTATCTAGAAGTTCTTTAACCATTTTAGATCTTACCTTGCAATTCTACCAAGAAACTATGTGGTATTTATCTGGTAATTCTCTCCAGAAAGCCTCTAAGTGTCTTACAGGTATCCTCTCATTAATCCTCACAATACAGTCTATTTTAAAATTACCATTTTAATAGCACATGTCATGAGAATTAATGAGATAAGGTCTTTAAAGTGTTTGAGCTTCTTGGAGAAAAGGGCTAGTTAAATCCAAGTATCCTCATGTTTTAGTTTTATAAAGAATCTCCTTTAGAAACTCTGTGTGTGTGTGTGTATGTATTATGATGGGAGTGAATACAGAGGGGGAAAGGAAGTAAGTTTCATCCAGAGTGTACTATAAGCTTTGGGATACACAGAAGAGAAAGTTCTAACTTGAATTAGCATTGGGAGGACATGCTGGAAAAAAATGGTGGGGGGGCTTTCATGATGCAGTGTTAATGAGAATCCATTCTGCTCTTCACATGTAGTTAAATGAGGATCCTACACAACTCTAAAGCCTCAAACATTTGAAACTATAGCAACAGATTTTAGGAGACTAACATCTTTGACAGTTGAATGCTTTCACTTGTGCAGAGTAAACTTGTCTTCTGTTTTTGGCAAACAAAATGTATTCTTTGAAAGTATAATTAGCCCTGAAGCAAAAAGAAAGGAAAGGAGAGAAACAGAGACAGAATTGGATGGGACTGAATTCCCTGTTTTATAAATGAAGACTTTTTAGCCCAGAAAGATGAAGGGACTTGCCTTAGGTCTTACAGATACTAAATGACTCATGCCATCAACAGAAACATTACTTACTCCATCTATGTTTATGTCCTAGCTCATTACCAAAATATTCTCTAGGCCATGTGTATCCTACTGTTCTTTTAGTCAGTTCAATTCAGTCACTCAGTCATGTCCGACTATTTGCAACCCCATGAACCGCAGCATGCCAGGCCTCCCTGTCCATCACCAACTCCTGGAGTCCACCCAAACGCCATGTCCATTGAGTCGGTGATGCCATCCAACCATCTCATCCTCTGTCGCCCTCTTCTCCTCCTGCCCTCAATCTTTGCCAGCATCAGTGTCTTTTCAAATGAGCCAGCCCTTCGCATCAGGTGGCCAAAGTATTGGAGTTTCAGCTTCAACATCAGTCCCTCCAATGAACACCCAGGACTGATCTCCTTTAGGATGGACTGGTTAGATCTCCTTGGCCTCGTATTATTGGATTTTCAGATCTCCTATGTGTTGATAATCCTCTGGTGCTATTTATTAAAGACTATTTGAAGCAACTAATTTTTCAAATAACACATATATTGGTATCAATTAATGAAAGTTTATACTAACTGTATTTTTTCTAAAATGTTATGCTTTTCATTTCTCCAGATTTTCTTAGAAAACTGAAGTATAGTTTCCCACTGTTATTTTCCAAATGTGGGCTTTTCACAAAGCTGTGTTGGATGTCGAGAATACAGAAAGCATACTATCCTATTATAACACAAAATAATATTGAACTCAGTTCTCAGAAATAACTAGCATGACTTGAGCCTCAAAGGAAAGGAGGAGGTTAGCCTTAAAATTATTAAGTGCTGGGGAACTCCCTTTTGCCTCAGGGTCGTTTTATACTGACTTTAGATAGACTATGTGAATGAATGTTCGTGTTTTTGCTTCATTCAGATATCAACCTCTGTGAAAACACCGTGCGGAGGCACATTGGACACATGAACCTCACCTTTGAGCAGCTTTTAAAGTTGATGGAAAGCTTGCCGGGGAAGAAAGTGACGACAGAAGACATTGAGAAAACAGTGAAGACGTGCAAGTCAAGTGAGCAACTCCTGAAGCTGCTCAGCCTGTGGAGGATAAAAAATGGCGACCAGGACACGCGCAAGGGCCTGCTGCACGCCCTAAAGCACTTGAAGACGTACCACTTCCCCAAGACTGTCACGCAGAGTCTGAAGAAGACCATCCGGTTCCTTCACAGCTTCACCATGTACAGGTTATATCGGAAGCTATTTTTAGGAATGATAGGCAATCAGGTCCATTCATTAAAGATAAGCTGCTTATAACCAGAAATGGTCATGGAGCTGTTTCCTCACCATGGACCAGATCTAATGAATGAGTAGACTGTTTCTCAGGCGCTTGAGGAGGGAACAATGATTTCTTTCTCATCACCAAGGACTAGATTTGACCCCAGGGCCCAAAAAGAAACTATGGTGTGGAGAAAGAACTCGTATCTCCCCCCAAAGTATAATAAACCCCAAATAGTTTATCCAGCTGACACATCTGGTCCAGTATCTACTGACTCTATTTTCTCTCGTTACTGCTTACAGTAATTCAACTGGAAATAAGAAATGAGACTCCATTGTGTCTTACTAAATATCAGAATGTCTAATTTAAATAGCTTTGAGATTTCAGGCTTTTATTTAAAAGCCATTTTTTTTTCTGTAAAAGTTACTAATATATCTGTAACACTATTATAGTATTTGCTATTTATATTCATTCAGATATAAGGTTTGTACATATTTACCATCCTGAAGGGAAACTGTGTAAGACTTAATTTTAGAAAGAAAAATATATATATTCTGTTTATTATTATGATACATGAAAGAGATAAAAATATATATTTTTAACAGAATGTTTATAGCATTTCCTAATAGATACTGCCATTCTTCCTGTGTAGAGTATTTTTGTAATATACTTTTACCTGTATAAGCTGTAATACCATTTTATAGAAAATGCATTATGTAGTCAATTGTTTAATGTCGGAAAGTGTATGAAATATAAATTATCTGAATATTAGATGCTCTGAGAAATTGAATGTACCTTATTTAAAAGATTTTATGTTTTTACTACATAAACAGCATCATTAATTAAAGTTTTCAAATTATTTTTCATCGCTTCTCCTCTTGCTTTTATTTGAATGGGACATGAATGGGTCTGAGGTTTCACAATTTTCCCTTTCTTTTATCATCAGGACCATTTGGGAACACTGTTAAAAAGGCAGATACCTGGGCCAATTTTTTGAGAAACTCTAGGGAGTAGGGCAGAAATCTGCATTTTTAACATGCTCCAATGTAGTTTTTATTACACTTAAGTTGGAGAATTTCTGAAGTCAAGTTTAGTAAACAGATGACACAAGCCACGTATAACTAGCATCAAGAGACCAAACTACCTAAGTTCTTTTGGTTGTCAGTAATAGAAACTGGTGGGCTTCCCAGGTGGCTCAGTGGGTAAAGAAGCTGCCTGCCAATGCAGGAGACCCAGGAGATGCAGGTTCAATCCCTGGTCCGGGAAGATCCCCTGGAGGAGGGCATGGCAACCCATCCCAGTATTCTTACCTAGAGAATCCCATGAACAGAGGAGCCTTGCGGGCTACAGTCCATGAGATCACAAAAAGTCCAACATGACTGAAGTACCTGAGCATGCAGCCATGCACTAGAAAATTGGCATTATTTAGTGTAAGAAAACATTAACTGGAAGGGTGATATATTTGGGTGAATGGTACTCCCTGCCCAAACTACGTTTATACCATAATCTCCAGAATCTGTCAATGTGCTTTAGAAAAAGCATCTTTCTTTGTACGTGTAATTAAGTTGCCTTGAGAGGAGAAAATCATCCTTGATTATCCAAATGGGCCCTACATCCAATGGCAAGTGTCTTCATAAGAGACGCAGAGCAGAAAGAAGAAAAGACAATGTGCAGACAGAGGCAGAGATGGCAGTGATGTGGTTTCAAGCTGAAAAGCCATAAGCTAGGGAAGAGAGGAACACATTCTCCCTGAGAGCCTCTGTAGGGAGTACGCCCTGCTGACATCCTGATTTTGGACTTGTGGCCTCCAGGACTATGAGAGAATTCATATCTGTTGTTTTAAGTCACCCAGTTTGTGGTAATTTGCCCACAACAGCCATAGGTACTAATACAGGTTATATCTAAGCCTCAGAAACAGTAGAATGAAGATAACACTGGGCCCCTGGGTGGCAGAAGTTCCTACACTTTCTCCTAGTCTTATATTTCTGTATCTTTTAGTTCGAATTTCTAATTCCTAGCAGAGAGATTCTGGTTGTTCAAGTAGGGACTGGTGTAAATACATGGCCAGTGAGGGTCTGTCTTCATCAGCTTCAGTTCCCAAGAAGGGGATATCACTGTGAATGGGGTCCACACCTCCTTCTTTCACAGTCTGCATTTCTCTTTTCTGTGACTTTACTAAGATTTAGAATGTAACACCTACATTACAGGTAAAACCTTAATGTAGGTCAAACTTACCTTTGTGAAATCAGATCATTATGGCTGCTTTGACAGAAAGGTTATTGTTTAGTCTCTAAATCGTGTCAAACTCTTTCGTGACCCCGTGGACTATAACCCACCAGGCTCCTCTGTTCATGGGACTTCCAAGGCGAGAATATTGGAGTGGGTTGCCGTTTCCTTCTCCAGGGGATCTTGCCAACCCAAGGACTGAACCCACATCTCCTGCACTGCCAGGTGGATTCTTTACCACTGAGCCTCCAGGGAAGCCCTTGACAGAAGGGTAGATCTTGGTAAATGTCACACAAGCTCACAAATCTGGGGAAATAAATGGCAGAGGTAAAGTTAAGAGGCTCAAGCCTGGAGAATCAGAGTCCCAAGCTGCAATCCTGGGAGTGGAAAATGTGGAAATTAAGTGCTGAAGGCATAAGTAAGAGGCAGGGGTTAACTAACAGCCAGCATGCTGCCTTCGGAAGCTCCACTTCTTCCACCAAAGTTCTTGTGCACAGAAAATGAAATGGCCTCATGCACATCAGTTAAGTTGAAGAAACGTTTGGAAGTTTAATGGCATCAAGTATAAATCCTTTAAGTGCTAATTTGATTGGTTTCCCTGCCTGCTCCTTGGGTTGAGTCTGCCTCAAGCTTCTCCTCCAAGGGAAAAATAATATGTAAGTTCATGTCAGTTTCTCTCTTTTTTTAACTTTTAATTTTGAAATAATTTTAGACTTACAGAATCATTGAAAATATTATATAAAATATCCGCAGTAAGCTATTTTGTCAAATACACCTCAATTTCAGTCTGTCTGCTTTCTCATGAACAGATGATATTATGGATTTGGGAGAAGAATATCACATAGGTAACTGTCCTTACATCATACCAGGGGCAAATGATATCAGCATGACTACTGTTGACATGAACCTTGACAAAAGTGAATTTTTATATAAAATGTGAGATATGTATTGAAGTCCTCCCCCTTTTTTTTAAGATATATGATCATCCACTTGTTCCTATAGGATCTGTTGGAAAGACTAGCATTTCTTTATTTAATTGCTTTTGTCTCTTTGTTTGGAGAAGGAAATGACAACCCACTCCAGTATTCTTGCCTGGAGAATCCCAGGGACGGGGGAGCCTGGTGGGCTGCCGTCTATGGGGTCGCACAGTGTCGGATGTGACTGAAGTGAAATAGCAGTGGCAGCAGCAGTGTCTTTGTTACAAATCAGCTGATTATTTCTGTGGGTATATTGCTGGACTCCATTCTATTCCATTTATCTATCAGTCTGTCTTTTCACCAATACCACACAGTCTTTATTTTCTTCCAGTTTTGTTGAGATATAATCAACATACAACACTATACATAAGTTTAGGGTGTACAGCATAATGATTTGACTTATACATCATGAAATGATTATCACAAGTTTAGTGAAGACACATAATCTCATATAGATACAAAATAAAAGGGAAAAATATTTTTCCTTGTGATGAGAACTCTTAGGATTTACTCTCTCAACAACTTTCATATATAATATACCAGTAGTGTTAATTATTTAATCATATTGTGCATTGCATCCCCAGTGCTGTGCATGCTTAGTCGCTCAGTAATGTCGGACTCTTTGCGACCCCATGGACTATAGCCCGCCAGGCTCCTCTTTCCATGGGGATTTCTTCAGATAAGAATACTGGAGTGGGTTGCCATGCCCTCCTCCAGGGGATCCTCCCAATCCAGGGATCCAACCCAGGTCTCCCGCATTGCAGGCTGATTCTTTAGCCTCTGAGCCGCCAGGGAAGCCCAAGAATACCAGAGTGAGTAGCCTATCCCTTCTCCAGGGGCTCTTCCTGATCCAGGAATCAAACGGGGGTCTCCTGCATTACAGGTGGATTCTTTACCAGCTGAGATACTAGTACATCCCTAGTACTTATTTATAGTTGGAAGTTTCTACCTTTTGACCATTTTCCACCAATTCCCCATCCCCCAACCTCCTACCCCTGCTTCTGGTAGCCACAAATCTGATCTCTTTTCCTATGAATTTCTGTGTTTCTTTCTGAATTACAGTTGACTTACAACATGATATTAATTCTGGTATACAACATAGAAATTGGATATTTCTGCACATTACAAAATGATCACCATGATAAGTCTAGTTATCATCTATCACCATACAAAGATATCAGATTATTAATGTTATACACTTCGTCCCTGTGACTCATTTGCTTGGCAACTGGAAATTTGACCTCTTAATCTCCTTCACCTATTTTATTCATCCCCATACTTCTCCCTCCGGCAACCACTTGTTAGTTCTCCGTGTCTATGACTCTGCTTCTGTCTTTTTGTTTGTTCATTTATTTTGTATTTTAGATGACATATATAAGTGAAATCATATGACATTTGTCTTTCTCTGTTTTAATTTACTTAGAATATTATCCTCTAGGCTCATCCATGTTGTCACAAATGGTATGATTCCATTCTTCTTTATGGCTGAAAAATATTTAATTGCATACATACACCACATCCTCTTCATCCATTCATCTATGGACAGCACTTAGGTGCTTCCATAGCTTGGCTATTTTAAACAATGCTGCAATAAGCATATGGTGCAAGTATCTTTTCATATTGGTGTTTTTTTTTTTTTTTTTTCAGAATTGTATGATAGTTCTGTTTTTAATTTTTTGCATACTTCTTTGCATAGTGGCTGCACCAATTTACTTTCTCACCAATAGTACACAAGGGTTCCCTTTCCTCCACATCCTCAAAACTTGTTATTTGTTCTTTTGATGATAGCTATTCTGACTGGCTATCAAGACTCATTGAAATTTTGATTTTCATTTCCCTGATAATTATTAACATTGAGCATCTTTTCATGTGTCTATTGGCCACCTGTATGTCTTTTTTGGAAAAACATCTATCCAGATTCTCTGTCCATTTTTTAACTGATTGGTTTTTTTAGATGTTGAGTTGTAGAAATTCTTTGTACATTTTAAAAATTAACCTCTCCAGTTCCACTGTCATAGGCACTTTTTTCCTTCTGCTAAAATTGTAAAGGAAGCCGTTCCATTAATCCAGTTAGTAATTGGACTAGTTTTATGATTTGTTATTGTTGTTGCTAGGTTACACGCCATGAATCACAGATTTCAAATCTCTATAGATACCTGTTTCTAAGGTGGCTGGTGTACATTAAAGCAATGGCTGTAGGATCCTGAGTTTCTGGTGTTCCCTTTAGGTTGTGCCTCAGACTGTTTCTCTGTGCACATTCTTATTCCTCTAACAAACCTTGCCCAGAAGTATTTTTGCTGTTGTCATATGAAGTTTCATAGTTTCACGGTGTGGGGTGGGAGGTACAATCACCATGTTCTTTTTTTTTCCTTCTTTTTATTTATTTATTTATGTTTGGCTGCACTGGGTCTCCGCTGCTGTGCTTTCTCTAGTTGCGGTGAGCAGGGGCGACTCTTCATTGCAATGTGCGGGCTGCTCATTGCAGTGGCCTCTCTCGTTGCAGCGCATGGGCTCTAGGGTTTCAGTAGTGGTGGCGCACGGGCTTAGCTGTCCCATGGTTATGTGGGATCTTCCTGGACTGGGAGTTGAACCCATGTCCCCTGCATTGCCAGACAGATTCTTAACCATGGACCACCAGGGAAGCCCACGCCTGGTGTTTTTCTCATTAAGACCTGTAAACATATCTGTGTCCCTGGGGTGTAAGGCCTTCCAGTTTTCCTGCCCCTCCCCTGGCTGCAGTTCTGGGCTCAGTACTTAATTCTGTGTTTTGTCCCAAGAATAGACTTTTCCCTTCTCCCATTCCCTTTCCTTAGCTAGCAGGACACATCGTTATCCCCCGAAGTCCATAGTTAGCCTTAGAGTTCACTCTTGGCGTTGTACATCCAAAGTTTTTTGTTTTTGTTTTTTTAACTCTGGGATTTGAATTTAGTTTGGTTCTTTTTTGTCATAAGTTTGAGAATGTCACTTACTCCAGCTCTCTTCATCCTTCAGCTCTACACATTCTTCCCAGGAGGAAGTCAAAACTTAGTCAATTTTGTTGTTTAAAGACTTGATGTAAAAGACTGGATGGGAGTTAAAACTATCCTCGTGAGTGCAGTCCCACTATCCCCTCTTATCCATCTAGAAACTTACACAAGCTGTGAAACAGTTTTAATGAATTAGTATAATGGGGAAAAAAGATTCAGGCCAAGGAACAATTTTGAAATCCTTATTCTACACCTGTCATGAAAAATTTCCCTGAAGTTTTACTCTACAAAACCATGTTTTTCATCCTATCTATTTTATTAAGCATCTAATTCAATAGACTACCTTCAGTATTTTATTCATATGATGAAAATCTAATGTGTTAACTTATTGAAAAAATATTTGAGTTCCAAATTAGAATACTCAACACAATATACTTTATTCCCAGGTTTACACAAGTTACAAACCATCATTACTCTCAAGAGTGTAGACTTAGGTTGTTTTAATTTGCTAATTGTGAAACTGTCCCTGCCAAACAGAAAGGTATTTATATTCAGGTATAGAGATGAGTGTGAGAAAAAGGGCCTTAAAGACAGAGAACACTACACTCTTCTTCACCAAAGCAGAGATAGCCCTGGAAGTGCATGCGTGCTCAATTACGTCCAACTCTTTGCAACCCCATGGACTGTACCACGTCAGGCTCCTCTGTCCATGGAATTTCCCAGGCAAGAATACTGGAGCAGGTTGCCATTTCCTACTCCAGGAGATCTTCCCGACCCAGGGATGGAACCAAATCCCCTGTGTCTGCTGCATTGGCAGGCAGATTCTTTACCATAGAGATACATTGGAAGCACAGCCCTGGAAGTAGCTCTTTTCAAAATACTGAGAACGTTTGAAGATGTTTCCTAAGTGAGTGAAAGATGCTCAGTTGTGTCCGACTCTTTGTGTTTCCACGGACTATACAGTCCATGGAGTTCTCCAGGCCAGAATACTGGAGTGGGTAGACTTTCCTAAACTGATACCCAAACTCACTGAGGGATAAACTTCTACCATGCTCTTTCCTTGATCAAAGTTCATGACAGTTATCAGTTCAATTAATATAAATTTTTGATACTGAAAGCAACCATATTCTCATTCTTTGACTTCCTTGCTGTTGTTTGCCAAATTCCTCTCTCTTCACATCTAGGAAACCATAAAGTAGGGATTTAACAGTAATAATAGCCAGCAGCAATCATCTCTGTAACTGAGTTTAACTATATCTGTTCTGAGGATAGTTATAATCTATTAGGGAAGACAGGATATACATGTGAAAGAGTAACTGTTAATACCAGAGAGGATACCCTAAGTGCCAAGTGAATTGTATAAACATGGCATAGTCATCACATGTCATCTTTGAAGCCCAGAGAAAGCCAAGAAGAAACAGTAACTTCAGTTAGGTCATGTAGCCACATCTAAGCAGAGAGAAAATGTAGGATATTTGAGATATAAGAAATTATACTGCAAAAGTTATAGAGGTACATAACATGTTGAAGAAACACTGTCTATACTTAAGTCATTTTATATAAAAATTCAAAGAGTAGCATTAAATATGTTCATAGAAGTTTATTTTAACCCTCAGTATGCTAGCAATTGATAAAATTGCTTGATTTACCCCCAAATCTTCATTTTAGTCTGATAAGCACCTCCTTCCTTTAAGGAACTGCTCTTTCCCACCCCACCCCAAACTCATCACTTAGTTCCAATGGGGGCTGATATTAATTCCTTCTCTGTCAACCTCAACCCTTTCCCGTTGCTATCCCAAGGTATTCAAAGAGATATAGCTTCTTCAGGATTTGTAATTTGGAATGACTTGACTATTTTTTTCTGTCGGATGAATTAACTATAAAAATGTAAACCTAAAGCCACTAGAGGTCACAGAGAAAGGGAGTGTCAACTACAAATTAGCATTTGCCATGAGCACTTGCCATCTACTCTACAAGGATTAAATCAAGTGCTGCTGCAGATGCTGACTTTCAACACCCCCTTGAAAGGAGTTCAGGGTGGAGAGTAGAAATGAGGCACCCTGTGCTCTGGGAAAAACTGGCAGAACAGGTTTTCAGATAGTTAGATATTTTCAAGAGCTGATTTTATGAGTCCAGTTCTTGTATCCTCATATCCAGAAAAGCACTAAAATCCTTCGTGGTGTTGTCTGCTCCTAGTGACTAGCAGTAATCTTTATGAAACTAGAAGAAGTCTTCAGCAAAATACATGTGATTGATTGTATATACTCCCCCTTCACCAAAACCACATATATGCTGACCTGCCTCTTTGGAACAGTTTCTCAGAGCTATCTAAGATGCTGTCTCCCAGACTATAATCCTCATTTTGCCCCAAATAAAACTTAACTCAAAACGCTCATGCTGTACCCTTTTTTAGCTGGCAGAAGCTAACAGAGAGAACTAAGGAGAAAAGATAGGCAGAGAATCCTAATGATGTTCAAGCCCCTGCTTCTAGCCACACTTTTTCTTCCTGATATTTAGTTTTGTGAACCATTGACTTTTCCTTCTCCCTCCAGTTTCTGTCATTCATAAGCGGGAGTCCTTATTTAGATCCCTAAACACCAGACAAAGTTGCTTGGATTTGAGGAGCTAACAGCAATGACTGTGAGTACTTATCCATCTGAGAATCTTTAGTTTTATAATATTTACACTTAAAGACAATAGGAGCCATTGAGGTTTTAAGAAAGGTATTGATGTTTGCAAGGTAGCATTTCAAGATTATTCTGGAAGGAGTGTAGAGAATGGATTGGAGCAGAAATAGGTTAGAGACAATGAAAGCAGAAGAGTTGACTATTAGAACAGTTTCAGTCATGAAGTAAGTAGACAACACAGACTAGGGCTGGGAGCCCAGAATGGAAGAGGAGGTCACATTAAAGCAACTTCCATCTTTCCAAGAGTCATCAGAGGAACAGCCCCATCACTGGACACTTGGTTATGACTAATGGATTGAGATTCCTGGATTTTTCCAAGTATTTAATACAAAATAAATCTCCCATTTCCTTGGGTTCTCTTGAGTCTTTTTCCAGGGAAACTCTACCTCATCTTTTGAGACACAAAAGCTTAAGTCATATTTCCACAAAAATCCTTCTAACTAACACAGAGATGTCTTCCAAATTGACATTTCTGTAGCAATTTTGGTTTTTCGTGACTCACTGATTTCAGACAAGAGAAGGTAAACAGGACAGATCATGCATGAAACCTGTGTCATCCTCGTGAAATCATAGGTTTCTAAGAGAAAACACGAGGTCATCTGTTCACCTCTCATGTCGTGGTCCAGTCATTTCTAAACCGTCCTAGGGAATGATGACCTCGAATTTAATCATTTTAAAAGTAATCTTATTGCTTAGTGATTTCCCTACAACATATACACATGGACCCACACTGTCAACAGAACACAATTCCAGGACTTAAGAGCTTTCACTCTGAAATTGAAACTGGGAAAAAAAGGTTTCCTTAATAGAAATTCTTACTTAGAATTTTAGAGCAGGTGGGTCCTTCTAGATTGTTCTAACCCAGTGTTTATCAGAAATAATCTAATCATAAGCATCACTTGGGATGTTTATTCAAAATACACATTCCCAGCACACTTTCAGGATGACTTTGATTCCATGGGTTAGGAGCTGATGTGAGAATTCTTATTGGGCAATTTTAGAAATGAGCATATTCTAACTGTTAAGAATCCCAATCATATAGGGTTATCGAGTCTCAGATGTATGGAACAGACTTGTGGACTCTGGGAGAAGGTGAGGGTGGGATGTTTCAAGAGAACAGCATTGAAACATGTGCACAGTTGGAAGAACTCAGAGCTCCTAAGACTCAGAACTCTACTACAATGCTCCTTTAATTTTGTGCTTCTCTTGATGAAATGGGAAACAACTAGCTTTCCCTCTCTGAGTGCATTTAATCACTGTGCAGGTATCTATCATTTCACTTATCAAAGGACAGTTCAACTGCTTCTTGATACTGATGTTAATGCTAATAATAACAACAGCAATGATAATAATCACTATTATTTACTACATGCTTTCCTGTTACCCCAAGATTTGGGTCCATTTAGGTTCTTAGAAAACAATGTTATGTAAGTGAAGTAAGTCAGAAAGAGAAAAACAAACATCGTATAATATCCCTTATATGTGAAATCTAGAAAAATGGAACAGATGAACTTATTTGCAAAGCAGAAACAGAGTCACAAATGTGACTTACGGTTGCTGAGCGGGGGAGGGAGGGTGGGATGAACAGGGAGATTGGGATTGACATATAGACATTACTATGTATAAAATAGATAACTAATGAGAACCTACTGTATAGCACTGGGAACTCTACCCAATGCTCTGTGGTGTCTTAAATGGAAAGAAAATATAAAGAAGAGTGGATATATATAAACATATAACTTATTCACTTTACTGTACAGCAGATAGTAACACAACATTGTAAAACAGCTATACTTCAAAAAAAAAAGATAATTAAAAAATAAAATGAGAAAATGATGTTCTATAAAGTCAAAAGCCAGGAAATCCTTGATCCATCCTCAATTTGCTATTCTTCTACACTGACCTTGGAACTCACAGGAAATGCCCTTTAAGAACTTGCTAGGAACACAGCCTTACGCTTAAGCTCATAACAGACATCATCTCATTAAATCTCAACAACCTAATTCATTAACTCTCCACTTGTTATATCATTTTACTAAATCCTCACAGCCTTAGCAGCTGACTTCCCCTGACATCCACCATTTTAAAAATTGAGACCTCGATTATAACCTACTACATGGACTGGGTGTGTCACAGCTATCCCAAGTCTTCTACTTCCTACCAATGATCTATCTTGATTACACCTTTGGATTTTAGCTCAAGATGCCAAACATCACTCCTGAAATAGGATGACAGTAAGAGTCCAAAGTCATACTTTTGAAAAACAAAATTCACTAGCCAGCAATCCAAGACTAATAGTTTTGTATGGAAAATTCCATCTGGTTTTGTGGCACCTGGATCAGATTTTTCCCTCCTGCCAGGAGAATATGCCACTCAAAAAACTCTGTCTTGGATGGTGACATGATGTATTCTGCCATTAAGCACTCGTGGCGAGGAAAGCATCCAGGATTTGCTTACTAAGAGGAGATGGCAAGAGAAGCGGCTTTGCTAAAGCCTCCAGAATAAATTTCTGTTTCAACCCAAACTATGAAGTTGAAACTGGGTATTAAAAAAAACTTAAAGCCTGCAAACTCACACTTGGGTGTAACTGGCACTACATCTTTTCTTGATTATTTGAAAATAGCCTCAGTTGACTAAGCCACATTTAGAGAATAAGGAATTTCATAATAAAGTTTCTAGAAAAAATAAAACCTGATGGGGTCTGAGAATAAGTAAAAGAGACGATTCCACTTTGAAATAGGTAGCCATCTTTCTCAGAAGCAGGCCCATGTGAGTTAATAAACCTTCAGTAAAGGAAAGGGGCTTTAAAGTAAGACCCACTGATTTTAAATATTTTTGGATTTTAATATTCAACATGTGTGTATATAATATTTTAGGAATTATATCTAACAGTTTAATAATATTTATGATGACTGTATTTACTTCAATGGAATTATTCATTTTGTCTTAGTGATTGTTGTTCAGTTTAGCAACTGACCTCAGTTGCTAACTCACAACTCCAACTCTTTGCACCCCCATGGACTGCAGCACACCAGGCTTCCCTGTCCTTTACTGTGTCTTGGAGTTGGCTCGAACTCAGGTCCATGAAGTTGGTGATGCCATCCAACCATCTCATTCTCTGTCACCCCTTTCTCCTCCTGCCCTCAATCTTGTTTTAGTTATTGCACATTAATTTTGTACCATCTGTCGTCTTGTGTTCTTACTTTTAGTTCATTTCTTGATTAACTGAAGGATGTTTGAATAGGTGTAGTAGAATGCATGAAGTGTTATATATTAAAAGGTTGTTTTTTGTTTTCCCTTGTGTGATTGTGTTTAAAAAATAAGATCTTGTAGGTTCGGCAGCTTGTTTTCAGTTTGAGGCTATTACAATAAAGCTTCTATGAATATTTGTGTAAAAAATAAACAAATCCTGTCTCTTCTCTTAAGCAGTGTGATTGTTTTAGGGCTCAGCCTCTCTGTCTGCATAATCCATAGACTAAAACCTTAGAAACTTATTTGGATATCCCATGTAAATTTCTAACACAGTACATTGCAAACAAGTGTTTTTTAAAACTTCACACAAAGGATGGCTCCCAACCATTCTGTGTAATCATTTTGATCAGGGAAATGAAATCATTTTGATCAGGGAAATGAAATCATTTCACCAGGGAAATGAGAAAGGGTCATTCCTCCAGAAAACTATGCTGTTGATTTGGTTCAGAGTTGTAATCACTTCACCCCCAAAATGGAAGAGAGGCAGGTCAACAGAAGGCAGTTAAGGAGACACATAGGTATCCACAGGCCTGGCTTTTATTCTGAGCCCGAGGCTTTCTGGGCTTTTGGACTGAAGTTTTGGACTGCTTATGACAGCGTTGCCGTGCAGAGTATGGACATAGAACACCTGCAGCTCAGATGATTTGTGACAAATGCTGTACATGCAACTGCAGGCACCATGGAGAGAGCAGATGCAAATACCATGGAGATGTTCTCTGTTCATGTGTTCAGCAGAGATGGTGGGCAATTATGGGAAGACCCTCTTTAAGACAAAACTCTACCAGTCACTGACATCTGAGAGGCTGAGTTAGCCTATTGCCACAGTCAGACAGGTCTTTGAGTGTTCAGGGAAGCCACATCAATCACTCTGACTTCCTTTTGATGAACCTGGATAAAAGAAAATCTCTCTCAAAGAACGATTCCAATTGGAAATAATCTTAAAGGACAGAAGAAAATAGCAATCATTGTGCATCTGTCATTTGCCAAGATCTTATCTTTTTATGTTCATTCCCTTAATGGCTTTACAAATTAGCCCTTAATATTTCCATTTGAAAGATAAAGGGCCATGGCCAAAAGAGGATAAGTTATATGCCCACTATTTCATAGCAAGGGAGTAACAGAGATAGATTTTAAGCTCCAGTTTGTCTTTAAAACTCTTGATATTTCATTTTATCATATGGATCCAAAGAAATCTGGGGAAGTCAGAGAACAGTCAGTTAAGAATCAAAAAGTGGGCATTTAAAAGTTGTATTTAGTATTTCCTGCATTTTCTTGCCCTAGTGTGGAGGACAAATTGGTTTCATACAATTTTGAGTTTGGCTACAGATATTTATGTCATGTTTGTGTCTATTTATTCTGTTTCTACCCCAAGTGGGTGAACAGAAATTCTTTTTCAATTAATTGATTTATTTTTGGCTGCACTGGGTCTTTGTTGCTTGGGCTTTCTCCTTATGTGCAGCAAGCAAGGGCTACTCTCTAGTTGTGGTGTGTGGGCTTCTCATTGCAGCGGCTTCTCTTGTTACAGAGCATGAGCTTCAGGCGGGCAGTCTTCAGTAGTTGTGGCACATGGGCTTAGTTGCTCTGCAGTGTGTGAAACCTTCTTGGATCAGGGATCGAACACGTGTCACTTGCATTGTCAGGCAGATTCTTAACCACTGGACCACCAAGGAAGTCCCAGAAATACAGTTCTGATATTAACTAGCCAAAGGTAGCACAGACTCTATAGATTATGGGGAAAGGTCCTCCACAAGACTGCCCTGGCTTCAGAGGCATCCACTAGCCACACATTTTAGGGAGTTCCCAGACCACTCACACTTCTCACTGGCTATGAAGAAGGGGTTCCTACAACCTCCTCAGGCTTGATAATTTGCCAGAATAACTTATAGAACTCAGGAAAGCACTATACTTATGATCATAGTTTATTATAAAGGATACTCCTAGGGGCAAGATCTTTGAGTGTCCTGGAAGGACCACGCCTTCTCCATTTAAAATCAGATGCATCGCCCTTCCAGCACATGAATAATGTGTTTACAAACTAGGCAGCTCCACTGTCCAGAGTTTTTATCGGGATTTCATTACATGAGCAGGATTGATTAACTCAGTTTCCAGCCCTCTTCCACGTCCCGGAGGTCAAGATAGCTCAAAGTCGCAACACTAGTCAACATGGTTGGTTGATTTTACATCCAGCCTCTATGCTAAATTATCTAGGAGCCTAACATTTGTGATTATATTGGGTTGGCCAAAAAGTTCATTGGGTTTTTGGTAAGATGCTATGGAAAAACTTGAATGAACTTCTTGGGCAACCCAATATAAGCATAAAAATGATACTTTTCATCAGTTAAGATAGTACGAAGAATTAGTCTCCTGGAACAAAGGCCAGTAAAATTCTTTATTATATACCCAACCCTACCCGACTCTACTCTTCAAACTTGTTCTCTTTCCTAGCATCTCAATTCTGTCATGGGCACCACCAAGCACCCTTTAAGCCTGCCACACCTAAAAACCTGAAGCTGTCTTTGACTCTGCCTTTCCTTTGTCCTTCTCAGGTAGGTTAATTTCCCTCGGGCTGGTTTTCTTTTCCAGGTTTCCTGGATTCATTCTCTCCTCTCCATTTCTACTACCAGCTTTGCCACTGTCATTCAGAATTCAGACTCAAAGAAGCCTAAGTTGTTCAACTTCCTGAATGATCTGCCTAGTTCCAGCTTCACTGACTTCAATCTTCTTTCGCAAAACTATCAGATCAATCTCTGCTAAACACCCCAGTAGTTCAGCAGTAATTTGAGTCACTTGTGGGCTTCCCTTTTGGGAAGAATCCACCTGCAATGTGGGAAACCTGGGTTCGATCCCTGGGTTGGGAAGATCCCCTGGAGAAGGGAAAGGCTACCCACTCCAGTATTCTGACCTGGAGAATACTGACATGACTGAGCAACTTTCACTTCACTTCACTTGAGTCACTTGTGATACTTTAAAAACTATTGACGTCTGGATCCCATTCTTAAGAGACATGGATTAAATTGGTCCAAGGTGTTAACCTGAGCAAAGGATTCTTTTTTGCTTTTTTTTCACAAAGCTCCTCCAATGATTCTAATAAGGCAGCCAAGATTGGGAACTACTGCTGCAGTGAATTTAAAAAGAAGATGGCAGTCAAATTCAAGTTTTTTGGCTCCTCTTCTAACTAGTGGTCAGCTCTTGAGCTATTTAAGCAATCACCTGGTATCTATGTTTCTTTATTTGGAAACTGGGAAGAATAATAATGCCTTACAGGGCTGTTAAGAACATTGAATGATATAATGCACGAAAAGTGTCTAGTGCAGCACATGACTCAGAGTGTGTTCCCAACCAATACTAGTTCTAAGAGTGTTTCGTGGCCATTCACCTTATCTCGGAAACTACAAGCTACAGGGTTTGCCTGGGCATAACCAGCCCCTCTTTTTGTGGTCCTCAAAAAAAAAACACTTGTTATTTGATGGATAGGAAACAAGCAAGTGTGGCCAAACCACATGATTGCAGCTCTTTGAGCCATAAATCTTATTTTATTTTTAGTATAGCTTTGTCATATCTTCGCTTTCCAAGTATCTTTAACCAGTGTAATCTGGATGCATGTTAGAATCATTTTGGAAGCTTTTTAAAAATACCAGGCCCAGGCCTACTCCCTTAGAGATGTAAACTCAATTGGAACCCAGGCATCAGTGTTTTCTAGTTCTCCAGATAATAGCAATCAATACACAGCAAGGGATGAGAATCTAGAACCTGGACTAAGAGTCTACAGTTGTGCTCTGGGTATAGTCACCTATCAGTAGCCACAGGAGATTGCTTCTAGGAACCCCACAGATGTCAAAATCCAAGGCTCTTCATATCCCTTATAAACATAATATGGCATAACACATTTACCCCTTGGTATCTGTGGGTCTGCACCCATGAATTCAACCAACAGTGCAGTGGATTCAGCCAAACACGGATTAAAATCACACCTGGGGGACTTCCTTGGTGATTCAATGGTTAGGACTTTGCCTTCTAATGCAAGGGGTGTGAATTTTATCCCTGGTTGGGGAGCTAAGATCCCCACAATCCTTGTGGCCACAAAAACCAAAACATAAAACAGAGCAACATTGTAACAAATTCAATAAAGACTTTAAAAATGGTCCACATAAAAAAAAATCATGTAAAAATCATAGTTGGTTGAATTAGCCAATGCAGAACCCTCCATAGAGCACTGACTATACTTCTAATGCAAGTAGTAACATATCCCTGTGAATGCCATAGTGAGTCTATTGATTGGGAGACAATGTAGTACAGGGAAAATAAAAGAGAGAAGGGATTTAAAAAAAAAGAAACAAGAAATAGATAAAGTAAGGAAAAGAAGATAGTCAAGTACACCTATAAGGTATCTCTGGATTATTTATTGGCACTTACTGGCTTCCCTGGTGGCTCAGTGGTAAAGAATTTGCTTCCCAATGCAGGAGATGTGGGTTCGTTCCCTGAGTCAGGAAGATCTCCTGGAGAAGGAAATAACCCATTCCAGTATCCTTGCCTGGGAAATCCCATGCACAGAGGAAGGAGCCTGGCAGGCTACAGTTCATGGGGTCGCAAAACAGTCAGATACAACTTAGCAACTAAGCAACAACAAGTGTCATGTAGTAACCTTGATCTTCCACCCTAATTAGGTCCTTCAGGAGAGATGAGTATCTCATTAAGGAGAATCTCATAAGAGGAGTAGAGACTCTGTGTGCTTCCCAGAGCATATACTCAGAATATATATCAGCAAGCCCGAATCTGGCTTCTGCACAGATTTGTTCTGTGGCTACTCAGGTAGGTAGTATTGGAAGACGTGTTAAACAAAGACTAAGTTGAAAGCTTGGGGCTAGTCCTTAAACAACCATAGAGAGGAAATTCCTTGCTCACCCTGGGTGGTACACTGTCACTATGGGGACTGCAAGGAATGTGAGTCAGAGGAGACAATTACTCAAGAAAGTTACTCAATCTCCTAACATCCGGTGGCAAAGAGAGGTGCTAAGTAACCTCAAGGTGACTCCCAGGCATGAAGCAGTCAACAGCATCAGTCAGGTGGCCTTGGCACAGAGAATTTTCCTATATGCTGCAAAGGGATCTATAGCAAAAATCATATCATAAATTAAATTTTTATATCTTTTACAATTTTAAAATTCTTTCCCATTTATGAGTTCATTTGATTTTTTTCCCCCAGGGGGAAAAATACAAAAAAAACACAAAAAACCACAAAACCTGTAACATACATAGGTCAAATAATTACCCCAATCTTGAGATAAAGAGACAAGTATCAGGTACTAAGTGATTGAGTTTTGTAGATAAAGTCTTCTGATCTTACCTCCTTTCTGGATGTGACCCTTTTTAAAGAAAAGGATAATCAGTCACGGCATAGATGATTCCAAAATAAACTATAAATATTTAAAAATGAATTATCACTCTGTCATACAGAGTGAGGTAAGTCAGAAAGAGAAGAACAAATACCATATATTAATGCATAAATGTGTAATCTAGAAAAACAGTAAAGATGATCTTACTTGCAAGGCAGATATAGAGACACAGGTGTAAATAACAAACGTATGGACACATTTGGGGGGAAAGGGGTGGGAGGAATTAGGATTGATATACATGCACTATTGTTACTGTATATAAAATAGAAACTAATGAGAACCTATGATATAGTACAAGGAACTCTACTTGGTGTTCTGTGGTGGCCTAAACGGGAAGAAATCCAGAAAAGACAGGATAAATGTATACATAGGGCTGATTCACTTTGCTATACAGTAGAAACTAACACAACATTGTAAAGCAACTATACTCCAATAAAAGTTAATTCAAAAATGAAATATCCAGGTTCTGGAAAAAAAAAAAAAAAGGCATCAATAGGGCACCAATAGGCTCCATCTAAGAGAACTTCCTAGGAAATGTGAATTTGGAGAGGTATTTTGATACTGAATAATAGCAGTACTACGTTTCTGGGAAATGCAATGTCATATAAACAGCATTTTGCAAGCAGAAGGAAGTCATATATATATAGAAAACACACCACCATATACACGCTTCTGGAGTGAAAATGAAATCTCATTTGCCACATGTCACTGTGTTAAAAGACACTTTCTTCATTGTAGCTACTGATCGTTAAATATCTGAACGGCAGCACAATATGACTCCCGACACACATTAACCATCTAAACCTAACAACTTTCCTGTGAGATGGGTGATTATTACAAGAATGTTCTCAGTTCACAGCGAGGAGACTGAGGTGCCCCCAGCCGGTGCCCCGCAGCCGGTGGACCGCAGAGCCATGATTCAGACCCAGGTCTTTCTGACTCCGAGCTCATGCTTTTTCCGCTGTTCTATGCCATCTCCTCAAAGCCCATAATTAAGCAAAATAATATGCTCTTCACAAATGAAAAGATCTCAAGCACAAAAGTGATGAGACAACATTCGGTTGATGGGCTTCCAAATGTGCGGCGGATCCTTTTTCTGGAAACCGCATTTGGCTTCAGGGGCCTCAAGTCCAGACAGTTTTGCTGACGTAACTCAAGGTCTCCGTGGCTGTTGGCCTTGAGTCTGAAATAGCTCTGAGCCCTCCTGTCCCGGGCGTCTCCCCGAACCACCCCCTCCCCGGCACCCTCCCCCCAACTCCCACCCAGCTCAGACCGCCGCAGGACTTGAGAATGGCTGAGGAGACAAGCTCCTGGGGTTGGAGACAAGGTACATTGTGATCTCCTTCCTCAGGCCGGTAACTATTTCCAATGCTCTCACTCTCTCCAGAGCTTATTCTCAGCGCCGTAGGGCTTCATGTTTGTTTGTTTTGCTTTCAGCTCTAAAAAGGACTCTCACCAGCAGCTGAAGACTTTAACAAAATTATTTGTCACTTAGACTGAAAAGGAATGACGGACGCTCTGCAAGGCGGTGCTAGAGACAGACTGGATTTTAAGTGTAAACTGCTGTGGTGTCGCCCCACTCCCATTCCCATCCGCTTTGTTTGAGTCCAAGAGCGGCTTCCCTCAGGTCTGAAAGTCAGTCAGCAAACAGTACACCCAGGGCTCTCATCACACGCAACTCAGTCTTACCTTCGAGTCCTCCTAATTCTGCAGGTGTGGTTTCTCTGCGTGTTGCCATCTCCCCTCAGTCTTCCTTGGTCTAGGTCTTGGCTTCCTGGGGACCTTATCCTTTTCCTACCAAGGTTTAGTTTCTGTTCAAAGGAAGCAATAAAAAGTAGTGAAAGGGGGCAATGGAATTAAAGTCCAAAGAACTCAGGCTCTGTTTACTTCCCTTTTCCCTCACATAGATGGGGTGTCTATGGACGCTTTTTCTCCTATATAAAGCAGAGATCATGCAATACTGGCCCTACGTATCTCACAGACCTTTAGTAAGGATCAGAGAAAAAAGTAGATGAAAAAGAACTCAATAAATTAAAGGTAAATTCACTGGCCACTCACGTGACTAGAGACTGTGCTTTAATAGAGCTCTCTTTAAAAGAGGGAGGCAGAACTGGAAGTGAAGTATTATATGGTGTAAGGTGGTGAAGAAATATACAGGCTGTCATTGGGGCCCAGAGGAGGGAACCTGGTTGATGTCTGGGGACATGGGTGCCAGGTTCCAGAAAGAATCCAGAGAGGAAGTCAGATTTAAGCTGGGCCGTTAAGATTGAATGCTCTTTTCTGAGAAAGCAAAGGAGCAGAGGGCATTTCAGAAGACCAGCACATATAAACAGCCTCATGTGTTAATATAAATTTTGTATCCTAAGTGCCAGGGATAGGGGTGGTCAACAACTACTTTGAAGCAGAAAGTGAAATAAGAAGACCTTTTTTACTTTTTTTTAAGCCTGAAACATATGGTATTTTACTTAATTTTTTGACTATATATTTTGACTTTACATTTTGTTAGAGTAACATATTGTTAAACATTTAAATTCAAATAACTAGTGTCCTTTTTCCCATTTTGCCTTTTTTTTTTTAACTGGGGTATAGTTGCTTTCTGATACTGTCAGGCCAAGAGGCACATGAAAAGATGCTCAACATCACTAATTACTAACATTGTGCTGTGTTCAGTTGCTCAGTCGTGTCCAACTCTTTGTGACGCCATGGACTGTAGCCCACCATGCTCCTCTGTCCGTGAAATTTTCCAGGCAAGAATACTAAAGTGGGTTGCCATTCCCTACTCTGGTTATTAATATTTAGTGAAATGCAAATCAAAACCACACTGAGGTATCACTTCACACTGGTCAGAATGGCAATCATCAAAAAATCTAAACAATAAATGCTAGAGAGGATGTGGAGAAAAGAGAACCCAGATACACTGTCGGTGTAAATATAAATTGACACATGATACAGCCACTATGGAGAACAGTATGGAGGTTACTTTAAAAAGCTGGGGAAAAAAAATATTTTTAAAATATTTCAGGGGCAGAAGGGTGAGAAAAACATTAGAAAATTTAACTGCTACTGTTATTATGAGCGATTATCTCCACATGAACCTGAATAGAGACTGAATAATGACCTGTCCAGAGTTGGGTTATCCACCTCACAAAGGAAAGAAAGTGAATCCTGGAGCAAGACTGGGAAGGGAAAGAGACATTCGTCTTCATTTCAAGGTAAATGATACTCCTGAGTAGGAAAAAGCTTCCCTTCTAAGGGAGTAGAAAAGAAAATGAACCTGAGAATGCAAAATTGACCTGAGTCTGAACTCAAAGGAGTCTAGATGGGTTCAAGGACACTCTTCTGAATGTGCAGGGAGGATATCTTCTGGCCCAGAAAGACGGTGACAAGTAGGGGCAAGGAGGTGCTTGGAAGGGACCCCAGAAGAAGAATGCACTGGTTGTATTATGTCTGGGCCTTTGTATTAAATTGCAGTTGTACTTTCCCAGATTTTAATCCCCTTCAGTTATCCCTGAGACATCAGCCATGTCATGGAAACCTTATCAACTGGTCTCAGCTGTGCTGTGGTGAAATAAAAATGAAGCTTGTCCAAATGGGGATCATAACAGTACAGAGAGAAGTGGTGAGAATAATGGTGAGCATTTATTGAGAATTTTTTATGTGCCAGGAATGAAGTGTTAGGAGCTTAAGGGGATTACCTTATTTTCTCAAAATCTTGAGATGATAGAACTCTAGTTATTCTCATTTTACAGGGAAGAAATTTAAGGTTTAGAGTGGTTAAATAACTTGCCCAAATCACACATCTGAGATGTGGGGTTCTGTCTCTAGAGACCATTTCTTTGCTACTACTCTTGATACTCCCCAGATGAGGCTCACAAGGGGGCTGGAGGCTTCAGTCCAAGGATGCGGTGGCCACAGCCAGCATGAAGTGGCTGGTGCCTTGGGGAGCTGAGATGGAGCAGCCACTGGGGTCTCTTGCTGAATGACTGAAGGGCAGGCAATGACCCACCTAAACACTGGGAATGAGAGAAGACAAGGCCTGGGGCTTCTCTGAGAACCAGTAGAAAGATCAGGGGGCCTTAAAATAAAGACCAAGCACCCATTCATAATAATAAATAACGTCAAGGGAGCAAACTGCAGCCTAACCTATGTGACTGTCTTTTATGCCTAGAAGACATGTCATTACATGACAAGGAGTACATGAACAAAGAAAAAGAGGAGAATATTAAGCAATGATGAACTGGCCCATAATCAAATTTCAAACTTGAAAATTTCTAAGAAAAGACTCTATTCTATATAGGTCTAAACAAATCTCACACTGAGAGCACGCTGTTTTCAGAGCTCTCTGACTTTATCTGCTGTTCTATTATCAACTCCACTGTTACTAATGGATTTTCTAGCTGAACTCAATACTTGGTGGTGTGAGGAAGAGACTGGTGGCAGCATCAGAAATTCCCTTAAAGGTAAATAACAACAAGGTCTACGCTAGGGGCCTCATAGTTGTGGCAGACCAGTCCCAAAGGGGCCATGGGTGTCTCAGCCAAGGAGTCTTACTCTCTCATAATGAAGCTTCTCCACTTCCACCATCCCTGTAGAAAGTTCCACTATTCACAGATGACTCCACCATTCGACCACCGACAAATCAGGAGACATAACTTAATGTTAACATGCTGCCACTCAAACTGTAAGAATGCAGATCATCAGCAAAAGAAGCATCTGGAAGCTTATTAGAAATGCAGAATGCACCCAAGACATGATGAATCAGAATCTCCATTTTAACAAGATCCCAGGTAATTTGTGTGCATGTTAAAATTAAGAAGCAGAGCTTAAGATTGCCTGAGACCTTTAGGGACTTCCCTGGTGGTCCAGTGGTTAAGACTCCATGCTCCCAATGCAGGGAGTCCGGGTTCAATCCCTGGTCAGGGAACTAGATCCCACATGCTGCAACTGAGAGAGTTAATTCTTAGATAGGTTGATAAGAAGTCTGGGGTCCCTGAGAGGAGAAGTGGGTCTGGAGCTCTCAAGGAGGAGAAAAGGACAAACTTCTTTCTACATTCCTTAGTCTTAGTCACAGAAAAAAAATTTTTTTTTTTTTCTTTAAGCCCAGAGCTGATGATTGCACAACAAAACAACTCATCTTAAACTTTTTGTACTAAGGATTATATAACAACAATGTATCCTGCTTGAGGACTGTTTCTCCTTCTTAAGAACCTTCTGACTAATCCTGATATCTTTGGGAATGGGTTTGGTAAGATCTTTCTATTATTAGTTCAAATTCTGTCATCTTAAAATGTAAATTGTGGGAGTGGGCCTGGTAAGACCTTTACAACCTTGAGACATTCTTTTGGTTTACTGTAATAACCAATTGAAAAACTATCTAGCTCCCTTGCTAAGACTAGTGAGAGGAGCACTCTCTGTCCCCTTCTGATGTCTATGTCAGAAGCTTTCTCTGTCCTTCTGCCACACAAAAGCTCTGAGTAATCAAGCCTGGTCCCTGATCTCAAAGCTAAATTTTCTTCAGAGATCTCATCTGACATCATACACCATAAGCTATCACAACTAAAGATCCTGCATGCTGCAACAAAGATCAAAGATCCCACATGCTGCAACTAAGAGCCAATGCAGCCAAAGAAAGAAAGAAAGAAAAAAAGGTTGCTTGCCATCTTTAACTATCAGACACCACAGGATATAGTATCCTTGTTATATTAACTCAAGTAAGAGTTGGTGCCTCCCAATCAATTAATGAATCTATTAACTATTCACTTCTTCATGTGTCCCTGACTGCTAAGCACTGTTGGTGAAATAAACAAAATCCCCCAAAGCAAGAACAACAACAAAAAAAGGCCAAGATAGGATTCCTGTTATGCATACTTACTTCCATTGGAGAAAGAAAACCTGCATATGCTTAGAATGACCTTTCCAGAAAATTAAATCAGACTCTGTCACTGCCCTGCACGAAATAATTAGGGTTCCCCATGGCCAACTAGATGGAATCTAGACTCCTGCAGAGCATAAGAGGCCTGTTCTCAGCTTGGTGTACAGCTTCCTCCCAACTTTGTCCTTAGTCACCATCTCTCCCCCAATGCTTTGCTTCTGTCACACTGAACTTGGCAAGGGAATGTGTTGCCCCTCTAGCGTATTTCTGTTACCAATTCTTTTTATGACTGTCTCATGGGTACAAAGGCATCCAGTAAATGACCAGTTGGAAGAAATGAAAATGGCCTAGGAAACAGCTATAAGTCAATGATGCAACAGATCAGCATCACAGCCTCCACCTCAGGCACACCTAAGAGTCCTGGCCCACATTTAATTTAAGCCCTAGGATCAGGGGTTCCCTGATAGCTCAGCTGCTAAAGAATCTGCCTGCAATGCAGGAGACCCCAGTTCGATTCCTAGGTTGGGAAGATCCCCTAGAGAAGGGAAAGGCTACCTACTCCAGTATTCTGTCCTGGAGAATTCCATGGACCGTATAGTCCATAGGGTTGCAAGGAGTTGGACACGGCTGAGTGACTTTCACATGTAAGTGCCCTAATCTTTTGCACTGAGGCTTTTCCCAGGAATCATCTAACCTGCCTATGAGGTTCCATGGGTGCTGGAGGCTCAATTCTCTGCTTGGGATATCCTTCCAAACCTCCTTCATTTGGGAGACACCTACACATCCTCTGTATTTTGCTTCCAAGGTGACATCCTTTTTCAAATTATTTCCCCAATTAAGTTGTTACAGAATATAGAGCAGAGTTCCCTGTGCTACAGAGTAGGTCCTTTTTGGCTATCCATTTTAAATGTACCAGTGTGAAACATGTCAATCCCCAGCTCCCTAACTATCCCTTCCCCCACCCTTCCCCCAGCCCCCCTCCTGTAACTCTAAGTTTTGTTCTCTAAACCTGTGAGTCTATTTCTGTTTTGCAATTTGAAAAATAATAGACATATGTACATGTATAACAGAATCACTTTGTTGTACAGCTGAAACTAACACAACATTGCTAACTGATTATATTCCAATATAAAATAAAAAGTTAAAAAACAAATGTGACATCCTCTAGGACTCTTCTTCCCTTCCCAAGACTGAGTTGGACTTTCCCATCTCTGTGTTCTGACTTTGTGCTTATCTCTGTTTTAGATCTTATCTAGTTGATTGTTTATCTTTGCTTGCTGTCTCTTCCAACTGATTATCACTTTTTCTAGGACAGAGTCTTGTCTTCTAACACAGCAATAGAACCAGTTGTGTTTCATTCATGCCTGTATTTTCAGTGTTCTGCAAATACCTGGCACAGAATAGACCAGGGCTTCCCAATCCCTTCCAACTTATCATCATATCCAATCATATGTCACCCCAAAATCCATATGCCTGCACTTCCTCTCCCAATTCCTGTTTCCATAATTCTAGGATAGGAACCAGGTTTCCATGTCTTTCATATGCTCCACAGATAATTATGATATGCAACCAAGACTTAGAAACAGTGCAGTAATGCCCTGTTACCTTTTGTTAGTAAAGGAATTATTCATCCTCTACCCCTAGGCATGATCCATTGCTTTTCTAGATAAACCTGAGGCATCTCCTTGACATATTCTGATTGGTTGAATTGCCTTGGTCCTTTCTGGCTAGATATCAGTTCAGTTCAGTCGTTCAGTGGTGTCCAACTCTTTGCAACCCCATGGACTGTAGGACGCCAGGCATTCCTCTCCATCACCAACTCCCAGATCTTACTCAAACTGAAGTCCATCGAGTTGGTAATGACATCCAACAATCTCTCCTCTGTTGTCCCCTTTTCCTCCTGCTTTCAATGTTTCACAGCATCAGGGTCTTTTCCAAGGAGTCAGTTCTTTGCATCAGGTGGCCAAAGTATTGGAGTTTCAGCTTTGGCATCAGTCCTTCCAATGAATATTCAGGACTCATTTCCTTTAGGATGGACTGGTTGGATCTCCTCCAAGGGACTTGCAAGACTCTTCTCCAACACCACAGTTCAAAAGCGTCAATTCTTAGGTGCTAAGCATGCTTTATGGTCCAACTCTCACATCCATACATGACTACTGGAAAAGCCGTAGCTTTGACTAGACGGACCTTTGCCAACAAAGTAATGTCTCTGTTTTTTAATATGCTGTCTAGGTTGGTCACAGTTTTTCTTTCAAGGAGCAAGTGTCTTTTAATTTCATGGCTGCAGTCACCATCTGCATTGATTTTGGAGCCCAAGAAAATAAAATCTCTCACTGTTTCCATTGTTTCCTCATCTATTTGCCATGAAGTGATGGGACTGGCTGCCATTATCTTAGTTTTCTGAATGTTGAGTTGTAAGAAGCTTTTTCACTCTCCTCTTTCACTTTCATTAAGAGGCTCTTTCATTCCTCTTCACTTTCTGCCATAAGAGTGGTGTCATCTGCATATCTGAGGTTATTGATACTTCTCCTGGCAATCTTGATTCCACGTTGTGCTTCATCCAGCACAGCATTTTGCATGATGTACTCTGCATATAAGTTAAATAAGCAGGGTGACATTATACAGCCTTGATGTACTCCTTTCCCAATTTAGAACGACTCTGTTTTTCCATGTCTGGTTCTAACTGTTGCTTCTTGACCTACATACGGATTTCTCGGAGGGAGGTAAGGTGGTCCAGTATTCCCATCTCTTGAAGAATTTTCCACAATTTATTGTGATCCACACTGTCAAAGGCATTGGCGTAATCAATAAAGAAGAAATAAATGCCTATACAATGCCATGAATCTCCGTCCATAGTTCTTCAGGCACTCTGTCTATCATATCTAATCCTTTTAATCTATTGTTACTTCTGCTGTATAATCATAAGGGATTTGATTTAGGTCATACCTGAATGATCTAATGGTTTTCCCTACTTTCTTCAATTTAAGTCTGAATTTGGCAATAAGGAGTTCATGACCTGAGCCACAGTCAGCTCTGAGTCTCTTTTTTGCTGACCGTATAAAGCATCTCCATCTTTGGCTGCAAAGAATATAATCACTCTGATTTCTGTATTGACCATCTGGTGATGTCCATGTGTAGAGTCTTCTCTTGTGTCGTTGGGAAAGCATGTGTGCTATGACCAGTGTGTTCTTTTGGGCAAAAGTCTAATAGCCTTTGCCCTGCTTCATTCCGTACTCCAAGGCCAAATTTGCCTATTACTCCAGGTATCTCTTGACTTCCTACTTTTGCATTCCAGTCCCCTATGATGAAAAGGACATCTTTTTTGGGTGTTAGTTCTAGAAGGTCTTATAGGTCTTCATAGAACCATTCAACTTCAGCTTCTTCAGCATTAGTGGTTGGGGCATAGACTTGGATTACTGTGATATTGAATGGCTGCCTTGGAAACAAACAGAGATCACTCTGTCATTTTTGAGACTGCATCCAAGTACTGCATTTCAGACTCTTTTGTTAACTCTGAGGGCTACTCCATTTCCCCACAGTAGTAGATATAATGGTCATCTGAATTAAATTCACCCATTCCAGTCCATTTTAGTTCACTGATTCCTAAAATGCCGATGTTCACTCTTGCCATCCATCTCCTGTTTAACCACTTCTAATTTACCTTGATTCATGGACCTAACATGCCAGGTTCCTATGCAATATTGGTCTTTACAGCATTGGACTTTACTTCTATCACCAGTCACATACACAACTGGGCATTGCTTTTGCTTTGGCTCCATCTCTTCCATTCTTTCTGGAGTTATTTCTCCACTGATCTCCAGTAGCATATTGGGCACCTACCAACCTGTGGAGTTCATCTTTCAGAGTCCTATCTTTTTGCCTTATCATACTGTTCATGGGGTTCTCAAGGCAAGAATACTGAAGTGGTTTGCCATTCCCTTCTTCAGTGGACCACGTTTTGTCAGAAGCCTCCACCATGACCCGTCCATCTTGGGTGGTCCTACACGGTATGGCTCATAGTTTCACTGAGTTAGACAAAGTTGTGGTCCATGTCATCAGTTGATTAGTTTTCTGTGATTGTGGTTTTCATTCTGTGTGCCTTCTGAGGGATAAGGATAAGAGGCTTATGGAAGCTTTATGATGGGAGAGACTGTGGGGGAAACTGGGTCTTGTTCTGATGGGTGGGGCCATGCTCAGTAAATTTTTAATCCAATTTTCTCTTGATGGGTGGGACTCTGTTCCCTTCCTCTTGTTCGACCTGAGACCAAGCTATGGTGGAGGTAGTGAAGATAATAATCCGAGAAATATCAATAACCTCAGATATGCAGATGATGCCACCATTATGGCAGAAAGTGAAGAGGAATGAAAGAGCTTCTTGATGAAAGTGAAAGAGGAGAGTGAAAAAGCTGGCTTACAACTCAACATTCAGAAAACGAAGATCTTGGCATCTGGTTCCATCACTTCATGGCAAATAGACGGGGAAACAATGGAAACAGTGAGAGACTTTATTTTCTTGGGCTCCAAAATCACTGCAGATGGTGACTGCAGCCATGAAATTAAAAGACTCTTGCTCCTTGGAAGAAAAGCTATGACCTACCCAGACAGCATATTAAAAAGCAGAGACATTACTTTGTTGGCGAAGGTCAATCTAGTCAAAGCTATGGTTTTTCCAGTGGTCATGTATGGATGTAACAGTTGGACAATAAAGAAAGCAGAGCACTGAAGAATTGGTGCTTTTCAACTGTGGTGTTGGAGGAGACTCTTGAAGTCCCTTGGAATGCAAGGAGATCCAACCAGTCCATCCTAAAGGAAATCAGTCCTGAATATTCATTGGAAGGATTGATGCTGAAGCTGAAACTTCAATACTTTGGCCACCTGATGCGAAGAACTAACTCATTTGAAAAGACCCTGATCCTGGGAAAGATTGAGGGCAGGAGGAGAAGGGGACAACAGAGGATGAGATGGTTGGATGGCATCACTGACTCAATGGACATGAGTTTGAGTAAACTCCAGGAGTTGGTGATGGACAGTGAAGCCTGGCATGCTGCTGTCCATGGGGTCACAAAGAGTCAGATACAACTGAGCGACTGCATTGAGAGGCTTCTGTTGGAGAAGAAAATGGCAACCCACTCCAGTTCCTTGCCTGGAGAATCCCTTGGGCAGAGGAGCCTGGCAGGCTATAGTCCATAGATTGTAAAGAGTAGGACATGACTGAAGCGACTTAGCAGATCCCTCTGTGGTTCCTTACGGGAATTCTAACAAAGGACTGCTGTACTGTGTGGGAGGAACTCTCTTGGGAGTCCAGGTAAAGTTATTTCTAATTCTGCCTTAGCATGACTAATTACTATCAATAAAGGAAGAACGAAAATGAAAGGGAATATTTATTTGGAATATTTATTTGGTATCTATTTTGTGTCTGGTACTTTGTACATGCCCTTTTCCCAAATTACAACAGTTTCTTGTGTCATTCCTGCAACTTTTCCAGTGCTGGAAATTAAAGAAAGAGAGTTTAAATGATTCTTACAACTTGTACTTTTCCCCTCATGTTTTACTGCTTCCATCCCCTTAAGCTATCTGGGCTCCAGTTTCTGTACCTGAAAATGAACGGATTGTTCAAGATTATGTCCTAGGCCTTTTTAGTTCTAAAATCAGTGAGTTTATCTTGACAGTGAAGTTACTCAATCTTGAGGCAACTTCCATTGTTGAAGCCTATCTATTGATACAGTACTATGTACCATCCAGTAATAGCTAACTGAATGAAAGGACTGAATTTAATCACCTAGGTGGCTTTAGGTGTTAGAAAGGTTTGCTCAAACTTCCTGAGCAAACCTTGCATATTCCTGTTTCTTCACTGTTGCCCGTGTTTTGTTCTCCACTTATCCAAACTCTACTCCATCTTCAAAGTGCAGCTTATCCATGCAGGCTTCTCAAGCTGCCAATGAACCACTCAATAGGGTAAAGGGGATAGGATGGTTCCAGTTGATCTAGGGATGGAGTCAGTCCTACATAAACCTTGGAATGCTACGTAATGAAGGAAGAACAGAATGGAGGAGAATTTAAAGAAAAAAATGTTCCAAAATTGCTCTTCCCTAGAAACTCTGGGCTTCAAATGACCACATCACTGCCTTAGAAACAAAATGCCTGGTATCTAATTTTAAAGTCTACATCTCCTCTAGTTTTATGATGTATAGACTTTTCACAACTGACTTCTGCCCTGCTGTCACATACCATAAATCTGCTCGTACCCATCTCAGCCTTGAATAGTAGTAGAAGATTACAGGAGAAGACCAACTTTATTTATTACATCTCTGCCTAAGGACATCCTAAAGAGGTCCAGGTCACTATGTATGCAAGAAGAACCCCCAGTCTATGGAAAGATTTATTCTTTTTAATGCATCTTTGTCCTTAGTAAAACAAGATGGAATCAGCATTATGTAGCCACAACCACAAAATTAAAATGCTTACTCCCATATATATACACTATTACGATCTCTGACATTCCACACAGATGATTAAAGAATGTGTATTCTGGCCTGGGAAATCCCATGGACAGAGGAGCCTGGTGGACCACAGGCCATGGGGTCGCATAGAGGCAGACGTGACTGAGCGACTATAAACATTCTGGATCCCTGTGACCTAAGAATCATAGTGATACACTGCTCCTGCTCCTTTTGTCCTCTGAAGGTTATCATTTACCATTTGTTCACCTTTGTATCCCTGACACCTGGTACAATGATAAAATGAGTCATTCAATAAATATTTGTTGACCAAATCCAACAATCAATAGACTCAACTCTATTTTTTCTCTATTTCTTCCCTAATATGACTCTGAAAATGTGTCATCATTATAATAAACACATTAATTTAAGGTCGGAAAATCTGAGTCATAAAATGGAAGAAACTTCTGTCCTCTGTGCTTTGCTAATATTTCTGTAGTTATATTTGCAGATCATTTGTTTGTACATGCCTCTTTCCTCCACTGGACATGTGTTTTCTAAGGGAGGTGACTGTCTTACTCATCTGTGTATCATCAACTTTCATTATAGTGTCCAGCACATAATACACTTTGCAGATGTTTATTAAATGAGTGAGTAAATATATTTCTGAAATAATAGCTGTGCCTACCTTGACTTCCCGCTCATCCCTATCCTAGTTTTTTTTTTCCCCCTTAGAATTTTTAGATACTTCCTGTTGTATTTAGACAGGCAGCTTGTGGGAAATTTACAAGTAAAATCCTTGCTACAAAAAGGGATGTCATCTTTTTAAAACTGATGTCATCTTTAAAAAATTTTTTTTTTAATCACAAAATTATAAAGCTTGAAAGAACCTCATCAGCCTCAAGTACAAATAATATATTAAGAATCTTACCTAGTAATAACATGAAAATGGTATGATATCATTTTTATAAAGAATATATATGATAGATTAGAAAATGAAGACTTTGAAAAAAAATGACCAATCATTAAACAGGAGAAATTAAAGTGCAAGGAATCAGCATATAGAAAATACATTTCATACAAGCAAGTGGTAGGGACTGTGGGAGAATATAACCTCTTGTGCTCCGCTGACAGGAGTACAGACTGGTGATACCATTCTGAGAAGCCATCTAGCATTACTGACTGCATATGAATACATCATACCCAAGATCCTGAATGAATAATCCAGAGAAATTCTCACACAGTCTCCATAGGAGCAACTAACAGTTTGGCAGGAATCAGAGGCAACCATCAGCTAGAGCATGAAGAGGCAAAACATGATTCACGAACCCCAGGAAATTTAGTATGACAACAGAACTTAAAGAGGAGATTTTCTTATAGCAATATGATGGGTCTTAGAAACACAGTACTTAATGAGATAGATGATACAAAACCATTTATGAAAGCTAATAATACATACACACAATACATATTTGGCAACAACACCTACAACCAAAACCAAAGCAGTCCACATCAAGGATGGTAACTTATTATGGAAAGAAAAGAAAAATATGGAATATAGTGATAAATGGGAATAAATAATTTTTAAAAATAAGAGGGAGTTCCAACAGCTCACAGATGTTAATGTTTTATCAACTGGTCAGTATTTCAACTTCCAATATATTGGAAGTCCAAAAGAAAGAAATGAAAAGAAAAAAAAAAAGCCAAAATGTGACAGTAATAACATTAATGCAAATTAAATCCATAAGATAATTTTCTCAATTAGAATAATAAAAGATTTAGTTTAGTTGAATAGTCCCATATTTTTCATTTATTCCAGATAAATCAATAATGGTTAGCACTCCTATTTAACTTCAATTCTAGATGTATAATTCAATATAGTTAAGAAAAAAAGAAAGTTAAGGTAAAAAACTAGAAAGAAGGAATATTTATTATTCTATTGTATATTTGAAAACTGAAGACAATTTAAAAATTATTTTTTCAATTTCTTGAAAGTTTTTTTTTTGCAATTTTTCTGTTATAGATAAGTAATTTGGCAAGAAGTTTGGGCACAAATTTTATATCTAAAAATTAAAAATTAACAGCCTTCTTAGATAGTATCAAAATTAGTTGTTTTAAAGAAAAATCCCTTGATTCACAATAGGAAAAAAAAAAAGCTTAGATAACTTACCAGTTTGTGTTAGTTGCTTAGTCGTGTCCAACTCTTTGTGACCCCTTAGACACAAGTAGCTCCCAGGCTCCTCTGCCCATGAAATTCTCCAGGCAGGAATATGGAGTGGGTTGCCATTTCCTTCTCCAGAGGATCTTCCTGACCCAGGGATTGAACCCAGGTCTCCCGTATTGCCGGCAGATGCATTAATCCTTACCGTCTGAGCCACCAGGAGCACCAACTTACCAGTAGTCTTTACTATCTAAAGAAAACTGAGAATTTCTTCAGAGAGACAAAAAAGAGACTTGAGCAAATGCCAAGGCATACAGTGATTTTAGATGGAAAAATCTGACAACTTTATATTGCTAATTCTTTCCAAATCAACCTATAAGTCTGGTGCAATTTTACCAAAAATAGCAACTCATTTATTTGTGAAACAAAAGGCTGATTTCAAAGTCAGTGTAAAAGAATAACTAAGATTATCCAAGGTAATTTTACAAAGGAAGAATATTGAGAAGGGGCAAGCTTAAAAGATGTTAAAATGTTGTATAAGGCAAAATAATTTACAGAATACATTAGAGATACATGAATTGATAGAGACAAAGAACAAAAAATTACTTAAAAAGCAGTCTCAAATACATGTGGGGGTTAAGCACATGAAAAATATAACATGTAAAATCAGTGGAGAACAGAAGATTTATTCAATCCATGGTATCAGAATAACTGGATGACCATCTAAAAGAAAAGTCTAGTTGGATCAATAATATAAATTAAAAAAATCATAAAAAGGAGAAGAAGAAACCATGGTAGCAATTTTTGATATATGATGTCTGAGTTGTAAATCTCTCCCCAAACACATTAAAAACATTCCCTGGTGGCTCAGTTGGTAAAGAATCCGCCTGCAATGCAGAAGACCCTGGTTTGATTCCTGGGTTGGGAAGATCCATTGGAGTAAAGGATAGGCTACCCACTCCAGTGTTCTTGGGCTTCCCTTGTGGCTCAGCTGGTAAAGAACCTGTCTGCAATGTGGGAGACCTGGGTTCAGTCCCTGGGTTGGGAAGATCTCCTGGAGAAGGGAAAAGCTACCCACTCCAATATTTTGACCTGGAGAATTCCATGGAGTGTGTAGTTCATGGGGTCTCAAAGAGTCAGACACGACTGAGTGACTTTCACTTTTACTGGTAAATTTACTGTACCAGTACAACTTACTGGTAAAGCTATCAGAATTACAACTTAATGTATTTTTGACGTGGAAAAACCGTATTTCCCTGTGCTGAGCTGGGTGGAGGGGCTATACAGCAGCTGCTAGTTCAGATTGCCGACTTTGTTCTCACTCGCTTCTAGACAGAGGGAGTATGCCAGATCTTCTTACTGCTCTAAGATAGACAAGACAGAAGTCAGTTCTCTTGGCTGTCTCCTGAAAACTTGGGTGTTATGGATGTGTGATTTTCCTTTCCACAAGGAGAAATTTGGAGCTGGTATTTTTCCTCTGCTCACTTTGTGCTGATCTGGGAGAAGGGCTATAATAATTACTAGCCTAAACCACCATCTCTGGTCTCAGTGGTCTGAAAGTGGCTGGAGAAGGAAAGGGCAACCCAACTCCAGTATTCTTCCCTGGGAAATCCCATGGACAGAGAAGCCTGGCAAACTACAGCCCATGTGGTCACCATGAGTTGTACATGACTTAGTAACTAAACCACCGGAGTATTCCAGGTTCCATCAGCACCCTGAGACAAGCAATACAGAAGCCAGGCTTCTGGGAAGCCCCCAGAGAAGCTGCATCATTAGGTGTCAGGTTCAACTCATTCCTTTTCCTGAAAGAGGCAGAGATCTTGGGGATTTCCTTCTGATCATATAGTGCTATGCTGGGGGTAGAAAGTATACACAGAGGGTGTCTCAGATTTCCTTACTGAATTCAATGTCCCTAGTTTCCTGCTTGCCAAGATTACATGAGTGACTGAGTGCACACACACACACACACACACACACACACACACACACACACACAAGGTTACATAAAGCTTTGAACCAGTTTCTGGATGTCTCACAAAAGGATTTTTGTCCTTGTGTCATGGTTGAATTAGAATGTTGGGTAAATGAAGAATCCAGAGCTTTCTGTTCTGCCATCTTACTGACATCACTCAATAATATACTTTTAATTTTGTTCTTTGTCTTAGAGACTCTCTGCACACAAAATAAGATTTGATGATTAAAGTTGATGTTGAAGATAAAGCATTCAGTGCAATGCAGACTTCAACAGAAGGTAGCCTTATTATTTTCATTTTATGGGGAAAAAGCACAGAGGGTCCAAGGGATTAAGTGTAAAATAAGCAACAAGTCTTCCATAATGGATAGTATCAGACAACCAGACTTTAATATCTGACCTGGGACAAAAGACAGTAGAGACTCTAGGATTAAATTTATGCTCATTTAGCTTTGTGGCCATTTTACTATATTATTTGTGTTCTCATAAAAGCAAAATAAAGATTAGGTAAAGTAAAAACCAAGTAATTTATCAGTTAAGTTAGTGGTAGGACTGATAGGAATTCAAAGGACTGATGGGAAAATTATCTAATCACATTAGTTACCTATTGCTACATCACAAATTATAACAGATTTAGCAGCTTAAAAAAACATTATCTCACAGCTTCTGTGGGTCAGGAATTTAGGCACAGCTTGGTTAGGTTGACTGTTTCAGGGTCTTTCACAGGCTTCAGCCAAGACATTTGTCCAGGGCTGCGGTCTCATCTGAAGGCTTAAATGAGAAAGGATCCATTTCCAAGGTCACAGGCTTGTTGGCAAAATCCAGTTTGTCAAGGATAATTGGACTGCAGACCTCTGTTCCCAGCTGGCTGTTGGCTAGAAGTATACCTCAGTTCCTTGCCACATGACATTTCCTAAGATGGCGGTATGCAAATTGAGACGGCAACAGAGATTCTGCTAGCAAGATGGAAGTCATAATTTTATGTCACCTAATAACAAAAATGACATCCCAACATCTTTCCCCTATTCTAGGGATTCGTTAGAAGCAAGTCACTAGACAAGCCCACATTCAATGGGTAGGGACTCCAAGAGGATGTGAATGAGAAGGAGATAAGGACCTCTGGGAGACATTAGAACCTACCTGCCACGCTAGTCAATTTTAAATCTCCTGAAGAACAAAAGAGACTAGGTAAACAGAAAACATTCCCATTTTGCTCTCTGATATACTCTTAGACTCTCAACAGGAGAGTTCCCTCACAAAATTAGCTTTTACTTACACAGATATATCCTGAGAATGTAGTGTGGCTCTAAAACTTTATGGGTAACAAAAAGAAGACAAGAAGGAAATCAAAGTTATCTATGACGAGTTAAATGGTTAACTGCATAAAATCAGGAGATCCTATTTAATGTTGGCAGACCAATCTGAATAATGGATATCAACACACTTAATCCAATATATATGCATTGAGCATACTGTTTTGAATATAGTAAGGGCTAATATCTATTTGGAAAAAATAAAATAGAATAGATTTAAACGTGTAGATTTCAATTATCCTTGCTAAGACTGTTCATACTTTAACTTTTACCAAGAGCCATTCTGCCTCTGCTTACAAATGTAATGAAAAATAATTTGTTCCTTAAAGTAGAAATAAAATTGACTATAAAAAATCAAACTCTGTGCTATTATTTCTCACTCCTAACATAGCTGTGCTTATAAACTGTAAAGGGCTGTCTTCTTTCTAATCTGAGGGGAAGTTCCAGCCCACCAAATGGAAAATAAAGCTATATTCAACAGAAGCCAAGGAGTTAAGAAGCTAGGTATGAAATGGTGCATTCCTCATTACCTGCAATGCATGGTTGGGATCATTCAAAATAATGCCTGGAAATCTTCTACTAAAACAATCAGAAGGTAGGTTGGGAGTTTACGCCTTTTGACCAGGTCCATAACCCACATCTGCAACAGTGAATTTTAATTAAGTATTATTCCAGAGACAAGTTTCTGTGCTGGTATTAAATCAGAAAAAAAAGCAGTTCCACATTGCATTATTCATCATTCTGGTATAAATGAAAATAGAGTTGACTTAGAGTAGGAAACTACTTTATAGAAAGG
Organism: Odocoileus virginianus; assembly: GCF_023699985.2. Lineage (NCBI taxonomy): Eukaryota > Metazoa > Chordata > Mammalia > Artiodactyla > Cervidae > Odocoileus > Odocoileus virginianus. Next base: position 32,081,700 of record NC_069688.1, read on the forward strand.
AGAAGGCTTCTATATAACCAGACTGTCAGCCACAAGGTTCAGGCCAATTATTATAAAAACATATATGATAAATGAATAACAATTTTATTTCTAAAGTACTATTTCCATAGTACTAATAAGGCAATGGTTTTCCTTGAACCATCTATGATTCCAATGCATTGCTTTTATTTTTGGTAAGACTAGGATACTATTAAAGATGCCATTAAGAGTATAAATATATATAATCTTACCTAAAGTCTTGACTAGTTCCATTATACTTTATATGTCTTTGTGGCCTGCCTCCTGCTTTAAGTTTCTATTGTGCCTCCGCAAGCAAGACCCTAATGCTGGGAAAGATTGCAGGCAGGAGGAGTAGGGGACAACAGAGGATGAGATGGCTGGATGGCATCACCGACTCGATGGACATGGGTTTGAGTAAACTCTGGGAGTTGGTGTTGGACAGGGAGGCCTGGTGTGCTGCAGTCCATGGGGTCACAAAGAATTGGAAACTGAGTGACTGAACTGAACTGAAGCAAGCTATAATTGACCCTGAGTCAAGAATATAATTATTCAGATATGTGCAAATTTTCTTCTTAGAATGTATCAGAGAAATATTTCTCTCAATGAAGATTGAAAATCATGTATATTTTTAAGTATGCAAGAGAAATACCAGGAGAATTTTATACTTACTGAGCAACTACTATGTCCCAAACATTTTTTCTTTTTTACTTATATTCTCTCAATGAACGATCAGTCTTGCAAGTAAACTTTATTATCTCAGTTTGATAAATTAGAAAAGGGAAACTGTGAGACCATGGGAAAAAAAACAAGGGAAGAAAACTAACATTTGTGAGCCAGTGACTACTATAACTCATCTATTTCTTGTTCTAGACTAGGAGTTCCTTAAAATCAGATAGCTTGTTATAGTCCAGGTATTTAATTCCTGGCACTTAGTAGGTGTTCAATAAAAACCAAAAGGATGACTGACTAAATACAAAGAAATTAATTAATCAACAAACATATGAAGCAACAGGGTACCAAATCAGACTCATACTTAGTTTTAGCAAACCTCAGAATACTCTGGATTATAGCCTTCACACTGAATGTGATGTGATGCCACGAGGCTGCTTCGAGTTGTAGATTTTGCCTGGCAGGTCCTCAGCCAGGATTCAGATAATTGAGTGTTACCCACTTCTGTTCCAGGACCATTCTAGATGTTCAGATCTTGATCTCCAACAGCTGAACAGAATACAGCCCCTCTGATTATGTGGTTCTCTATCATACATTCCCCCCACTTCTCCTTCATCTCTCTGTCCCAAACACATTTTATTCTGATGTTGCAAAAATACTTAATGTAGGCTTTCCTTCTGCTTGCTAGAATTTTTAGAGACAATGTGCACTGGTTAAGAGCATGAATTTCAGATCAGACTGAATGGCTTCAAGGCAGACAATCAAGGCAGACAATTTATATTTAGCATTTGACCTTTAAAAAGCTACTTAGTATGTCCAAGTTTCAGGTTTTTATGAGTAAATAGGAATAAGAAGTACCTGCCTCAAGGAGTCATCACAGAAATTATTTAGGATAATTTAGATGAACCAAATGTGACCATGGTTCCTACACACTATTTTTTTTAAATAATAGAATGAGACTGAGAAAATGTCTCTTCATTTGGCTTTTCAATTTATAGGAATTAAAATCAAGAGAAAAGAGAAATTTCTTCTACTCTTTACTTTAAGAAAGGAAAACTGACCCTCAAACAACATGTGGGTTAGGGGCGCCAACCCTCTGCACTGATGCAAATCTGTTTATAACTTACAGTCAGCCCTTCTCATCCACAGTTCCTCTGTATCTGCAGTTTTGCATCCACATATTCAACTAACTGCAGATCATGTAAAATGATCATATTTACTATTGAAAAATCCATGTATAAGTGGACCCACGCAGTTCAAACTTGTGTTGTTCAAGAGACAACTAAGTTAATTGGACAGTCTAGTTGCAAGGACAATAATATCTCTGGTTTGGCTCAGTTTCAGATCATGAGCCCATCCTGGCCACGAGGATAACATGTTTTGGTGGTTAACCTGGGTCATATGGGGCTTCCCTGGTGGCTCAGATGGTAAAGCGTCTGCCTGCAATGCAAAAGACCTGGGTTTGATCCCTCAGTGGGGGAGATCCCCTGGAGAAGTAAATGGCAACCCACTCCAGTATTCTTGCCTGGAAAATTCCATGGACGGAGGAGCCTGGTGGGCTACAGTCCATGGGGTCTCAAAGAGTTGGACAAGACTGAGCGACTTCACTTTTACTTTCTTTCTGGGTCATATGACCTCTTCCAGGGGGCTGGGATGGGTGAGGGGGTAAAAAAGGGAGCACTGCCTTATCTGAACCACATGGATTGAGAGTAGGCACGGTGATGCTACCAGAATGAACTTTACAAGCTACACTGTGCATCCCTAAAGGACCAAACCAATCATGGATGACCAACACGGGATGATACTACTAACCAAGAGAAGTGAAAGCTCCTCCAAATGCTTGCCTTCTCCTAAATTAAAATACGGAGACACAAAAGAGAAACAGCCAAATTCAAAGCCTATTCTGATTTAATTTAACTTGGAACCACTAAGGAATTTTTTTGCTCAAGAGGCCACAAAGTCGAGCCTAAGCATTGCAAGTGAAATGGACATCAGTAGATATCCAAGTAGGTTAATCAGGGATTTAATAGCCAGTTTGGCTAAGAGAGTGTCTTTGTAAAAATTCTTTCTAACCCTCTTGTAAATTACTTAAATGCTTACTTTAAACTTTCTACTTTGCCTACAGAGACACAGTCTTGAAAAGCATAGCTCCCCAAATTTAAACTGTTCACTTACCCCTAGTGGAGATATGCAATATAAAACAAAAGTTATACAAATAAAATGATCAATTTTCCTATCTGTCTGTCCTAATTAATTAAGATCTTAAGTATTTTCTTGTCTCAGGAAAGAATAAGCAAGAATAACAAAATTTATAAAGACATAAATTGCCAACACTTCCTAATGTAGCTTTGTTTCAGAAACTTTTGTAAAAGTCCAGTTGATGGCAAGCTTCAAATATCACTTAAATCAGGCCATTTACCCATGAGTGTGTATTTGAGTGTATATGTATTTGTGTCCTTTTTTCTCTTCCCGCAAATTTCTCTTAGTAAGAAATTTCCTGTCTCTATGGTCATCTATCACTCAAGTCATCAAACAATGAATGAACATGATACTCAGAATATGTAACTTAATTTCTTAAATAGAATGTCACATGAACCAGCAAATTTTTAAAATATTCACACATACAAAAGAGCAAATATGGAAGGTAATTATGGGGTCACAAAAAATCTGTTTTCTTTCATCTTTTTGTTTTTAAATGAAACATACATTTTTAGGTTATGGATTAAACTTGTGTGAAAATCTTGGGAAGATCATTAAAAAGGATATGAAATATGAAAATCTCCAATAATAATGAACATGGTTAAATAAATGGTCGCTCAAGTTCTCAACTGCTAAGTTAAGCACTGTGTACCAGGATTTAAAATGAATAAGAAAACCAAAGAAACTGACAGTCACACATGCAAAGAAATCTCATTTAATTCTATTGTGTTCTTAAGACACAAATATTCAAGTGAGCAGTGCATCAGATAAGTACACTGAAACATAGATTTATTTATGGCCACCAGAACTAAATAAAATTTTGGAGAACAGAAGACAAGAAATGAAAACCTGGATTCCATCAGAGATGTTTCCAGTTCTGGGTGAGGCCTATTTTTCCTGGAAGTTCTACAAACTTACAGCTAACATCAATTCCAAAATGTATCAAATGAAACAACGTATCACTAAAAGAAAACATCACTGGATATTATAGACTACCTTTGGAAAATGTTTTAGGAAAACGTATCTTAATCATTTAACTTGGCCAAGTCCATTATTAAACAAAAATCTATCCATGTCTCTCAACAAAAGTTGACTAATACTGGTAGCATTATACTCATACTTACATCTTTCTCTCTAGTTCCAAAAGAAAATACTATCATCATGAGTTTACTTTCTTGGAAAAGGTTTTATCATTAAGTTGTAATGACCAGTTTTCATCTTATTCCTTTCTTAAAGTTTCATTTAATATAATGTATGTAATATTAAAGCTGCATGCTCAGTTGCATCTGACTTTTGCGGCCCTATGGACTGTAGCCTGCCAGGTTCCTCTGTCCTTGGAATTCTCCAGCCAAGAATACTAGAATAGGTTACGATGCCCTCTTCCAGGGGATCTTCCTGATCCAGAGATCACACCTGTGTCTCCTGTGACTCCTGCATTGCAGGGAGATTCTTTACCACCGAGCCACTAGGGAAGCCCATATAATATTGTGGTCATATGGCAGTTCTATTTCCAATGTTTAAAGGAATCTCCACACTGTTCTCCATAGTAACTGTACTAGTTTGCATTCCCACCGACAGTGTAAGAGGGTTCCCTTTTCTCCACACCCTCTCCAGCATTTATTGTTTGTAGACTTTTTGATAGCAGCCATTCTGACTGGTGTGTAATGGGACTTCATTGTGGTTTTGATTTGCATTTCTCTGATAATGAGTGATGTTGAGAATCTTTTCATGTGTTTGTTAGCCATCTGTATGACTTCTCTGGAGAAATGTCTGTTTAGTTCTTTGGCCAATTTTTTTATTGGGTCATTTATATTTCTGGTATTGACCTGCACGAGCTGCTTGTATATTTTTGAGATTGTTTGTCAGTTGTTTCATTTGCTATTATTTTCTCCCATGGTGCAGGCTGTCTTTTCACCTTGCTTATAGTTTCCTTCGTTGTGCAAAAGCTTTTTAGTTTAATTAGGTAGGTTCCATTTGTTTATTTTTGCTTTTATTTCCATTACTCTGGGAGGTGGGTCATGGAGGATCTTGCTGTGATTTACATCAGAGATTGTTTTGCCTATGTTTTCCTCTAGGAGTTCTATACTTTATGGCCTTACATTTAGATCTTTATCCATTTTGAGTTTATTTTTATGTATGGTGTTAGAAAGTGTTCTAGTTTCGTTCTTTTACAGGTGATTGACCAGTTTTCCCAACACCACTTGTTAAAGAAATGTCTTTTCTCCGTTGTATGTTTTTGCCTCCTTTGTCAGAGATAAGGTATCCATAGGTGCATGGATTTATCTCTGGGCTTTCTGTTTTGTTCCATTGATCTGTATTTCTATCTTTGTGCCAGTATCATACTGCATGACTATACTCTTTAACACCAGAAAGATATAGCTTTAAAAAAAAAACACCTCCAGTATTTTCTGCAATGAGATTAAAGTGTCAATGAACATGTAACCAGGTAATCACTCTCCTGTGCATGTCACCCCGTACAAGCTTTTATGATTATACTTATCATGCTATACTATAATTGCGCAATGTCAGTCTACACAGTGAGGCTCTGACTCACTGGATCTAAAGCCATGTTACACTCGTTTTCATAGTCAGTGGCAGATGATGCCTTTCCCTGCCTGTCTTTACTGAGTCACTGCACTTGTCTTCCGTGCGTTCATGCTAAGTCACTTCAGTTGTGTCCAACTTTTGCGACACTATGGACTGTAGCCTGCTGGGCTTCTGTGTCTATGGGATTCTCCAGGCAAGAATACTGGAGTGGGTTGCCATGCCCTCCTCCAGCTTCTGTGAATCTTGGCTGCTAAGGGCCTGTGGTTACCTTTCTCCAGAGAATTGTGTTTGATTGAAAGAAACCCAGAAATGCCTATGAGCAGTGCACTCATCAAATAACTGCATGATTCAAAGGTACAAAAGCCCAGTCCTTTGACTCAAGGTAGGACAAATCTCTGGTGTCATTCATACTCCAGAGCTATCCTGGAGATCAGGCTGAACCTAGACTTGGCCAAACCCACATTGCTGCTTAGCTTCTTCCCTTGTCCTAATCTGCTTCCTTCACGTCCTTATAAGTTTCTCCTCAAACACTTCATTGGTAAACCACCTGCACAAGGGCTCCCATCTCAGGCTGTGCTTTTAGGAAATCTGACCTAAAACATGGCTCAAAGTGCACTGACTTCTGTGACAAACTGACTTTTTCTCCTGTTAAACTCTGAAACCTACCAGTACAGAAATGAAGACATTCATCTTTTCATATCCAATACTTAATTCAGTGCCTGATGGATAATAAACACTCAAAAAGAAAAGTTTGTAAATTTGAATTAATAAGTAAACATATTTACTTCATTTCTTATTCTCATCTTGTAATAAACAGGTAAGTCCTAGGAAAAGAAAGATGAGTCTAAGGATCATCAATGACATTATCATTTAATACCAGTGTTCCACTGCTGCTGCTGCTAAGTCACTTCAGTCGTGTCTGACTCTGTGAGACCCTATAGATAGCAGCCCACCAGGCTCCCCCATCCCCGGGATTCTCCAGGCAAGAACACGGGAGTGGGTTGCCATTTCCCTCTCCAATGCAAGAAAGTGAAAACTGAAAATGAAGTTGCTCAGTTGTGTCCGACTCTTAGCAACCCCATGGACTGCAGCCTACTAGCCTCCTCCATCCATGGGATTTTCCAGGCAAGAGTACTGGAGTGGGGTGCCATTGCCTTCTCCAGTGTTCTGCTAAGACTAAGCAAATATGAATTGTTGGTAGAAACAGCAAATTCTGAAGTAAGGTGGGGGAAAGAAGCCCCTCTGCCAAATTCTATCCCTTCAGTAACTCAGATAATTAAACAGTGGCACCTCATCAACTGAACAGATTCATTAATAGTAGCTAATGACCATATAGTAAAACAATATTTTCTTTTTTTTAAGCTTCCTCTGAGAATATTTTCCATTTCTCACTTTCACCCAACTCCCATATTAATCCATCATTAAACTGGCAAATATCAAGCCAATTCTAAAAAAATAAAGATGGGGTATTTTTCAATTGTAGCACAGTGCATCACCAGAGATTAAAACAAATGTGGGGCTCTGGTCTCTGCTGTATCCTGTGCAAATGATCCTATTTCTCTTCACTAAGGAAGATGGATAAGATTCCACCAAGTGAATCAGCAAGTTCATCTAGGAGGACAAGAACTCCCACATTAATCAAAAGCTTGTGAATGTATCTAAATGAATCTGAAGGCAGAAGTTTCTTTTTGCTGTTGTTAAGACATTTCATTTCTTTTATTTTGAAGCACATTATTAAAGAGGGTTAAAAATGCTTTCTATGTATGTCTGATAAGACGAGTTTTTCACCATGTCTCAAATTTGCTGACACTGTATAAATCCAACCAGAAACATAATCAGAGAGTACATAATGAAATTAATGTCTTAAATACAGTTATTTTACTTTTACTACCCATTCTTTTTAGTGATATTTAAACACTGAGCTGTTGGAAATAAGGATTTTTATTTTAAAGGTGTGATATTAACTGCTCATGTACACTTCTTAATCTCTATGTACCCAATATCCTTTAGTGACAGTTTTCAGGTTTATGAAAGCAATAGACATTTCAGAGAGGCTTCTTAAGTATAATATTGCTTTGTGTCAGTAACAAAAAATACATTTGTTGGTTTGAAATACTTGATTTTGCTTAACTTTTATCCTTCTTCCAGTTTATTAAAAAGTCTTTTTTATATATCCTTGTACTAATCCTTTTTAGTATAGTTGAGAGCCCGTTATTGCTATTAGTTTTAGCATAATGCTATATTTGTTTTTTTTCTGTTTTTTAATTTATTTTTTAATTGAAGGAAAATTCCTTTACAATGTTATGTTAGTTTCTGAAGGCAGAAGTTTCTTGATCAGTGTTTCTGTTCCAATCTTTGTCTTACTAACAAAGTAATGGGATATTTATTGGTAGAAAACGGAAGGATACTCTCAACATTCTACTTTTAATTCCTGTTTTTAATGCCTGTTACTAACGGATCATCTCAGTTTGGTCAAGACAGCATTAAAAAAAGGGACCCTTAATAAATACACTTTGTTTAGAGGTAGCAAAAGCCTTCCACTGAGAAAAGGCTTATTGAATTTCTGTTACTCAAAACTGTGTCAAAAACTTGCGTCAGATAGGTAAGATCCACCTCTCAACCCAACCGCCCCAAATTCCTACTGTCTTGAAGTGGATTAACCATTCAGGAACATTAGTATTTGGTCAGTTCCTCTGAGAAACTAGAGTCATCAGCTGTGATCTCAACGACAAACTGATGACCCAAACAAATGAGGCTGGGAGTGAAGGGGAACAGGAATTCTAAAGAAGACTTGCCTTTCTAAAACTATGTTGAATAGTAGCGGTGAGAGTGGGAACCCTTGTCTTGTTCCTGACTTTAGGGGAAATGCTTTCAGTTTTTCACCATTGAGAATAATGTTTGCTGTGGGTTTATCATATGTGGCTTTTATTATGTTGAGGTAAGTTCCTTCTATGCCTGCTTTCTAGAGAGATTTTATCATAAATGGATGTTGAATTTTGTCACAGGCTTTCTCTATTGAGATAATCATATGTTTTTTATCTTTCAATTTGTTAATATGGTGTATCACATTGATTGATTTGTGAATATTGAAGAATCCTTGCATCCCTGGGATAAAGCCCACTTGGTCATGATGTATGATCTTTTTAATACGTTTTTGGATTCTGTTTGCTAGAATTTTGTTGAGGATTTTTGCGTCTATATTCATCAGTGATATTGGCCTATAGTTTTCCTATTTTTGTGGCATCTTTGTCTGGTTTTGGTATTAGGGTGATGGTGGTCTCATCGAATGAGTTTGGCAGTTTACCTTCCTCTGCAATTTTATGGAAGAGTTTGAGTAGGATAGGTGTTAGCTCTCCTCTAAATTTTTGGTAGAATTCACCTGTGAAGCCATCTGGTCCTGAACTTTTGTTTGTTGGAAGATTTTTGATCACAGTTTTTATTTCTGTGCTTGTGATAGGTCTGTTAAGATTTTCTATTTCTTCCAGGTTCAGTTTTGGAAGTTTATACTTTTCTAAGAACTTGTCCATTTCTACCAAGTTGTCCATTTTATTGGCATATAGTTTCTGATAGTAGTCTCTTATGATCCTTTGTATTTCTGTGTTGCCTGTTGTGATTTCCCCATTTTCATTTCTAATTTTATTGATTTGATTCTTCTCTTTTTTTTTCTTGATGAGTCTGGCTAATGGTTTGTCTATTTTATTTATTTTCTCAAAAAACCAGCTTTTAGTTTTCGCTGATTTTTGCTGCAGTCTGCTTTGTTTCTCTTTCATTTATTTCTGCACTAATTTTTATGATTTCTTTCCTTCTACTAACTCTGGGATTTCTTCTTTTTCTAGTTGCTTCAGGTGTAAAGTTAGGTTATTTATTTGATTTTTCTCTTGTTTCTTGAGGTAAGCTTGTATTGCTATGAACCTTCCCCTTAGCACTGCTTTTACCGAATCCCATAGGTTTGGGGTTGTCATGTTTTCATTTTCAGGCATTTCTATGTATATTTTTATTTCTTTTTTGATTTCTTTTGTGATTTGTTGGTTATTCAGAAGTGTGTTGTTTAGCCTCCATATGTTTGTATTTTTAATAGTTTTTTTTTTTTTTCCTGTTCAGTTCAGTTCAGTCACTCAGTCATATCCGACTCTTTGGACCCCATGAATCACAGCACGCCAGGCCTCCCTGTCCATAACCAACTCCTGGAGTTTACTCAAACTCATGTTCATCGAGTCGGTGATGTCATCCAGCCATCTCATCTTCTGTCATCCCCTTCTCCTCCTGCCGCCAATCCCTCCCAGCATCAGGGTCTTTTCCAATGAGTCAACTCTTCGCATGAGGTGGCCAAAGTACTGGAGTTTCAGCTTCAGCATCAGTCCTTCCAATGAACACCCAGGACTGATCTCCTTTAGGAGGACTGGTTTGATCTCCCTGCAGTCCAAGGGACTTTCAAGAGTCTTCTCCAAAACCACAGTTCAAAAGCATCAATTTTTCGTCACTCAGCTTTCTTCACAGTCCAAATCTCACATCCATACATGAGTTGACATCTAATCTTACCACATTGTGATCAGAAAAGATGCTTGGAATGATTTCAATTTTTTTGAATTTACCAAGGCTAGATTTATGGCCCAGGATGTGATCTATCCTGGAGAATATTCCATGTGCACTTGACAGAAAGGTGAAATTCATTGTTTTGGGGTGAAATGTCCTATAGACATCAATTAGGACTAACTGGTCCATTTTATCATTTAAAACTTGTGTTTCCCTGCTAATTTTCTGTTTAGTTGATCTATCCATAGGTGTGAGTGGGGTATTAAAGTATCCCACTATTATTGTGTTACTGTTAATTTCCTCTTTCATACTTTGTTAGCATTTGCCTTACATATTGTGGTGCTCCTATGTTGGGTGCATATATATTTAAAATTGTTATATCTTCTTGGATTGATCCTTTGATAATTATGTAGTGTCCTTCTTTGTCTCTTTGTCTCTTTTCACAGCCTTTGTTTCAAAGTCTATTTTATCTGATATGAGTTTTGCTACTCCTGCTTCCGTTTGGTCTCCGTTTGTGTGAAATGTCTTTTTCTAGCCCTTCACTTTCAGTCTGTATGTGTCCCTTGTTTTGAGGTGGGTCTCTTGTAGACAGCATATATAGGGGTCTTGTTTTTGTATCCATTCAGCCAGTCTTTGTCTTTTGCTTAGGGCATTCAACCCATTTACATTTAAGGTAATTATTGATAAGTATGATCCTGCTGCCATTTACTTTGTTGTTTTGGGTTCGAGTTTATAAACTTTTTCTGTGTTTCCTGTTTAGAGAAGATCCTTTAGCATTTGTTGAAGAGTTGGTTTGGTGGTGCTGAATTCTCTCAGCTTTTGCTTGTCTGTAAAGCTTTTTATTTCTCCTTCATATTTGAATGAGATCCTTGCTGTGTATAGTAATCTGGGTTGTAGGTTTTTCTCTTTCATGACAGTAATCAGAGAACAAAAAGGAATAAAAGGAATCCAGATTGGAAAAGAGGAAGCAAAATTCTCACTGTTTGCAGATGACATGATGGTCTACATAGAAAACCCTGAAGACACTGCCAGAAAATTACTAGAGCTAATCAATGAATATAGTAAAGTTTCAAGATATAAAATTAAAACACAGAAATCCCTTGTATTCCTATACACTAACAATGAGAAAACAAAGAGAAATTAAGGAAACAATTTCATTCACCATTGCAATGAAAAGAATAAAATACTTAGGAATAAATCTACCTAAAGAAACAAAAGACCTATATATAAAAAACTATAAAACACTGATGAAGAAATCAAAGATGACACAAATAGATAGAGAAATATACCATGTTTATGGATCAGAAGAATCAATATAGTGAAAATGAGTATCCTACCCAAAGCAATCTATAGATTGAATGCAATCCCTATCAAGCTACCAATGGTAGCTTAATTAGAACAAATAATTTCATAATTTGTATGGAAATATAAAAAACCTCAAATAGCCAAAGCAATCTTGAGAAAGAAGAATGGAACTGGAGGAATCAACCTGCCTGACTTCAGACTATACTACAAAGCTACAGTCATCAAGACAGTATGGTACTAGCACAAAGACAGAAATATAGATCAGTGGAAAAAAATTAAAAACCCAGAGATAATCCATGCACCTATGGACACCTTATCTTTGACAAAGGAGCAAGAATATACAATAGAAAAAAGACAATCTCTCTAACAAGTGGTGCTGGGAAAACTGGTCAACCACTTGTAAAAGACTGAAACTAGAACACTTTCTAACACCATACACAAAATAAGCTCAAAATGGATTAAAGATCTAAATGTAAGACCAGAAACTATAGAACTCCTAGAGGAAAACATAGGCAAAACACTCTCTGACATAAATCACAGCAGAATCTTCTATGACTCACCTCCCAGAGTAATGGAAATAAAAGCAAAAATAAACAAATGGGACCTACCTAATTAAACTTAAAAGCTTTTGCACAATGAAGAAAACTATAAGCAAAGTGAAAAGACAGCCTGCAGAATTGGAGAAAATAATAGCAAGTGAACCAACTGACAAACAATTAACCTCAAAAATATACAAGCAGCTCCTGCAGCTCAATTCCAGAAAAATAAACTACCCAATTAAAAAATGGGCCAAAGAACTAAACAGATATTTCTCCAAAGAAGGCATACAGATGGCTAACAAACACATAAAAAGATGCTCAACATCACTCATTATCAGAGAAATGCAAATCAAAACCTCAGTGAGGTAACATCTCACGCCAGTCAGAATGGCTGCTATCAAAATGTCTACAAACAATAAATGCTGGAGGGAGTGCAGAGAAAAGGGAACCCTGTTACACTGTTGGTAGGAATGCAAACTAGTACAGTCACTATGGAGAACAGTGTGGAGATTCCTTTAAAAACTGGAAATAGAATTTCCATATGCTCCAGCAATCCCACTGCTGGGCATACACACCGAGGAAACCAGAATTGAAACAGACACGTGTACCCCAATGTTCCTTACAGCACTGTTTACAGGGGCTAGGACATGGAAGCAACCTAGATGTCCATTGGCAGGTGAAAGCTGTGGTACATATACACAATGGAATATTATTCAGCTATTAAAAAGAATTTAATCAGTTCTAATGAGGTGGACGAAACTGGAGCCTATTATACAGAGTGAAGTGAGTCAGAAAGAAGAACATCAATATAGTATATTAACACATATATATGGAATTTAGGAAGATGGTAACGATGACCCTATATACAAGACAGCAAAAGAGACACAGATGTAAAGAACAGACTGTTGGACTCTGTGGGAGAAGGCAAGGGTGGGATGATTTGAGAGAATAGCATTGAAACGTGTATATTACCATATATGAAATAGATTGCTAGTCCAGGTCCAATGCTTGAGACAGGGTGCTCTGGGCTGGTGCACTGTGATGACCCTGAGGGATGGGATGGGGAGGGAAGGGTGAGGGGGATTCAGGATGGGGACACATGTACACCCACAGCTGATTCATGTGAATGCATGGCAAAAACTACTACAATATTGTAAAGTAATTAGCCTCCAATTAAAATAAATAAATTTACAAAAAGAAAAAAAGAAAGCTGGACTTACATATTGAATCAGTTGCCATTAAACCCAGATCAGGTGCTGGATATGTCAGGTATACTATCTCACCTGCTCTTTACAGTAACTGTAAGAAGATTTTTATCTTTTTTTATCTTCATTTCATAAGTGATAAAACTTGGTCCTACAGGTATTAAATCGCTTTTACAGAAGTCACATAGCTACTAAGTAGTAGAACTGGAATGCAAACTAAGGATTTTCTGTTCCAAGGTCCACTATCTTTTGACTTCATCACTCTATGTCAGGTTATCTAGTATTTATGAAAGGTCTATTTTTATACTGAGCTCTTGGCATCTCTGCAACTCACAAACTAAAAGGGAAGTTTTTGTGGACACTCTCTTTCTTAATAACACTAGTATTTATAATCCCATAACTCTTTTTCTATAGGACTTGCTATGCTAAATCACCTCAGTTGTGTCCAAATCTTTGCCCCTCGATGAACTGTAGCCCACCAGGCTCCTCTTTCCATGGGATTTTCCAGGCAAGAATACTGGAGTGGGTTGCCATGCTCTCCTCCAGGAGATCTTCCCAACTCAGGAATCGAACCCAAGTCTCTTATGTCTCCTGCATTGGCAGGTGGGTTCTTTACCACTAGTGCCACCTGGGAAGCCCCATAGGACTTGCTAACTAACAAATAATAAAAGATTTGTTGTAAGAAGCAATTGTGTATGCTAAATAAGGTGAGCATAGTCTTCTTTAAGGTTATCAAATGAGTTAGTCAAAGGCAGTGAATGTTTTGAGATCATGCTAAAACTATGGAGTGTGTCAGCAAATGAAGGCATTCCTGATTAAGCAAAATACCAGGTACTCTCAGTGTTGCAAACAAACATCCATAGCAGACTTGCATGTTTGTAGTCTGCTTGGTCTCTCTATCCCAGGGGGGAAGTTCCAAAATTACTGCCCAGCCTTCTGAAGCAGGAAGAAAGGGAATGAGGCTGGATACTCTACAGGGATGTAGAGGGGAAAATGCATTGTTGTCTTCTGTTCCTTTATGAAGTGATGTATAAAGTTACCTACTAAGGGTGAAGGATATGAGACAAAGATGGGGAGACTTAGAGTTGTAAAGGCTAAATGGGTTTGGATCCACTATTTTGGGGAATGGGAAAAAGGATGAACAGGTGGCAAGGTTATTACAACACAGGGTCCATGAGGCCAAGGAATTTTTCTTCCTGGTATCTCCTTAGCGTTTGTTTCTAGTAGATGCTCAATATTTGTGGAATGAGCAACCTCAGAAGAAATTCTTGTATTCATTTTATAAATGGCAGCATCCACAGAACAATTTGGGAAATAAATTTTATTAACAATATTTCAATGAAATTGCTATTATCTCACACCCTATCATCTATCTCTCATGTTGTTCATAATGCCAACCAGTGGGTCTTTATGCAATCAAGATCTGGGCAAAATGGCTCAAAGATGGATTCTAGGTATAAAGATTAGCCTAAAGATTACTTGTACATGATGAGTCTGGTTTTTGGCTTGGTGATGGTGAAGTTGTCAGTGAATGTTGTAAGATGATTGAATGCAGACAAGACTAGGGTCCTTTGGGAACATGGCGGATCACAGTTGCTTCCTTACCTCTCTCCCCTATAAGTGCTAGCCTGCACCTACCTGGCTATCTCTGAGCACCAGAGTTTCCCAGGTGCTGTATCTGAACTGTTTCTTTCCCCCTTGTTCCAGAGTTTCTTGGTACTCCCTCTGTCTTTCCTCATCCTTCAAGAGGAATTTCTGGCAAGACTACAGAGGACTGGCTCATCCTACCACCAACAGCTGCCCATCAGTTTTGATGTTTTTTCAGGAGGTTCTTAACTTCTACAGGAAACTATAGTACTCACTTGGCCTAGAGACGCTACATCATGATGACTTTAGGTCTTGGGAACTACCTCCTCCTTGGTCCCCTATCTCATCAACTTTTTATGACCTCTGAACCATTAATTCACCAGTTCCTATGCGTATTCCACTTTTGCTTCTGTCATGTGGAACTAGAAAGAAAGGGGGAACATCTGTGTGATGCATTAGTCAAGTTTAAGCTTTCAAACTGTGTTTACAAACCTGACAAAGCACTTTATAATCTCCATATGAAAGCCAAGTTTAAAGCAAAGACACTCAATCTGTATAAAATGTAAAAATGAGTAAATTATTTCTAATAGCATGACTTTCCATATTCCCCTTCAAAACTGGACTGGGAAAAAATTACTTTGATTTTAAACAATAAATTCATTTTTCCAATATCCAGGATGCCTCACTAATCCATTTCAGGTTTTCAGTATAATACAGATCTGCCCACATTTGTAAAACAAAAGACTCAGCTGCAGGAGAAATGAGGAAAAAAAGCAAGAACTGCATTTCCGAGTAACATGGAAAAAGCATTAAACCAGAATTCATTTTAAACAAGTTTCTGCTAGACAGTGTGGGTTGAGTGTGATTACTAGTTCTGGGAACCCATTATAAAACAAGTAAAAGTTAAACGTTGCACTGGAAAATTGATACAGTGAGCTGAATTCATTTATCTATTGAACAGCAAATAAAGCTCAGTTTTGGCAAGGAGAGTTAGGATATCTGGGGAGAGGATTTTATCCCAAAGATGCAGGTTAAGAACAAGTTAGGTTAAGAAAAATAAAAGGTACAGAGATGGAATTTTACACAATCATTCAGAAGAGAGATTTATACTATGTCAATTTAGCTTAAGTAGAAGTAAGTTTCTTCAAAATTGCCTTCTCTGCATAGTTCCTGGTTAGCAATGAAGTATCAGCCACATTTTTTGTCTTCAGAAGGTCAAAGTAGACACTAAAGCTCCTTGCAGTCCACACACACTGTTGCTTATTGCTTGATGAGCATCTTGGAGTAAAATACCCTCCTGGAGCTCCCCCTTCCAGATTCTCACTTGGCTTCTCTGGCTCCTGTGCCCTGTGCAGATTTAGATCTGTGATGAAGGGCACTAGCTTTCCCTGCAAGATACACCATCATCAACATTGCTGGTGTAAAGACCACCATGTTGGTCATGCAGGAGAGTGTCGCAGATTTTAGCCTGTCCTCCTGGCCCCAGTCAGTTTCCCAGGTTCCCACTTGAGCTCACTTCCCTCACTTCACACACATCTTCCTTTTTAATTGCCCACCCTGAGGATTTCTGGCTCCACCATCAGACCCAGAAGAAAGCATCTCACATAATGGTTTAACCATGTTCCACAAATGTGCAAGGGGCCAAGCTACCATAATAAATCTTTTATTGAGATATTAGCATATATTTCAGTGAAGTTGTGTTTCTCTGATCAAACCAACTGAAACACAGGGTGAGGTTATTTGAGTGGGGAAAGACTGAGGAATAAAATTAGATAAAGCATCTTTCATTTCTCAGAAGAAAGACAATGCCTTTGGCTAAGCTACTGTCACTGCAAAGTTCTCTGCAAAGCTCAACAAAGGTTAAATCTCTTCTCTTTAAGATCTCCAGCTGTGTCCTGAGGGATGAAACAATTTACTAGCAAACTATTTTCTTGATGTTCAATATGTTCACATAATTTTATCTGTGATTGACGTTACTAGTCACACACTTTTAAATCATATATGGTAGCTATATATTTATGTGTATATTTCATATGTATTTATATTTATGGGTACTGTTTCAAATATCAATATAGTCAATGTTTGACATGATCTAAATAATATTGCCATTTTTAGTAGCAGATATTCAATACTTAAGATTTTCTTTGTATACCACTTTTGATGTGTATTTTTACCTATGACCTTATTTTTTTTTCTCAAAATAATTTTGAGAAGTTAGAGAAGAGCCAGTAAATAATTGGGGTTTGGTATAGAAGAAGAGAACAAACACCAGTCTATAACTAGATCTTGCTTTATTTATTTTGCCTCAAACCCCCACCTGATGCCTCAGATTTATTAATTGAAGACCTGTCTTATTATTTGTTAAATAATTATTGATGGTCCAATAAGGGTCAGACACAACATTAAAGATTAGGGTTAATGACTAATACATGGAATCTATCCACGATGAGGTGGTATTAAGTATAAGAGACAACAATGTAAAATAAAATTTCAACACAATACAGTGCTACTATAATGTGAGAATGTACAAGGATAATAGGGACCAATTCAACTGGGAGAATGAGCAAAGAAGGATTCATAAAGGAAGTGCTGCTTGAGTTAATACTTGAAGGACAAGTAAAGTTTTTCAAAATAAAAGTCAGAGTTAATAGCATATGCATATAGTATATGCATGAAGTAGAGTTACTCTTTAGAAATCATAATAGCTCAATGTATTAGAATATATATATACATATATATATATGAGAGATATAACTCTATAACTAGACATGAACATGTATATATGTATACAGCCTGGCATAATGCAGGGCTGCAAAGAATTGGATACAACTTAGCGACTGAACAATGAACAGCAAATTAGAATATAGAGAACAGGCAATGAAACCTGTGAGGAAGGCATAACTCAGTTCAAGAGAGACTTCTGGGGTCATGCTAAGGAATTTGTGCAACGGAAGTCATTAAACGTTTAAACTGGGAAAGAGTATGATTAAATAGCAAGTGTGATCTGATGCTGGTATATGAAGAATGGCGTAGAGAAGAATGGAGTGGAGTGGCTTCTGGATGCTCAAGCTTAGTCTTCCAGGACTGGGATCCTGAGCTAGCCCAGACCACCAGGACCACCCTCCCTACCTGCTCCTCTGATCCTAGAAGCCAGGACCTTTACTGATTGGCCCTTCATTTACTGGACATTCCATCAAATGAAATTTTGCTCTGCTGTCTATTAGATTTTCTGGCTCATGTGCACTGACAGATATTTGGCTCACAGCCTGCCTGCCTCCCCTCAATGTCACACAGGTTACATTGAGTTTCCGTTACTGCCTGTGCTACCCTGCTGGATCTTTGCCATTTTTGAATACCAACCCTTCTCCATTTGCTCCATCCGGGCCCCTCGAAGTTCAAACCTCAGCTTCTTGGGTTAGGCAGACATTTTCCTCCACTGACCTTGGATTCTTAGTAATCAGTTCTATCAGATAATCTTAACCTTGGCTAGTTCCATATATATGTAAAATTGGCCCTGTTTAACTCCTTATTCTGAATAGAGTACTCAACTTGTGACTTGCATACTGGACATGACAATGAGAGTGATAAATCATATCCAATTAAACCTATGTTTTATTACCCCATATATCAGTTTTAAAGTTAAAAAAACAACTTTTTGCTAATTACCATCTTTCCATATTTAACTCTAAGTTCTTTTTAAAAAAAGAATCTTAAAGAGTGGATATATTGAGACGTATTTGTATGATTAATTCACTTTGCTGCACACTTGAAGGTAACACAACATTGTAAATCAACTAAACTACTAATTTTTTTTAAGTGAGTAAATCAATGGAAAAACGACAATTACCTTTAGAACCAGAAAATATAGAGATGTATTATGTAGTAAGAAAAAGAGGCCACCAGAACCACATGCAAAAATTCAGTGTCTGATAGCTGGACAGCAGGATCTAAAACAATGATAAAAAAAATATTTATCTCTTGATAATAAAACCCTTCTCACAGTAAACTAATTATAGTATATTCAATATATCTGAAGAGTGTTACATTTTTAATATGCTAATGTGAATAAAATAAGAAAAAAAGCAAGAATCAAACACTAGACCACAAAACTTCCAAGTATCATCTAGTTGCCAGGCAGGAAGTATGATATTTTAATGAAAAAAAAATTCCCAACGTATAATACCTAGAATTTTCATTTCAGCAATTGTCCCTTCAGTATTGAGACCCTTTGTCTGTTCCAGAGGGGTAATTGACAGGTAGAATTTTACCTGAAATCCCCTCAAGTTTCCAGTACTCTCGGTCACTTCCTCCTCAAAATTCTCCCTGTTACTAATCAATGACACTTCATCACAGTCTCAGTGTAAGTTTGAACAAAAAGAACCATTTCCCAATGGTTGTAAAAATGAGGGAAGTTACACTTTATACAGTAGCAGAGGCTCAGAATTTTAGTGACATTTAAGATTGATTTCCCATCTTCTCCAAATCAGTTAACTGAAAATTAGAGAAGTTAAGTTGTGCTGATTAGGATCAAAAGTGAGTCCAGGTTTATGAGGGCATTAAACTTACACAATCTGGAAAGTCATCTTTCAAAAAAATAACATAACAATACAAAATTACATCCAGGACTTTGATAATGGATCATGAAAGTGGGAAGTTAATATTCCAACCAGAACTAAACGAGATAATATCCAATTTAAAAAGGCAAAAGCCAAGTAAGGGTGGAACAATCCAGTCTCTGGAAGTGCAGGGAAGAAGAGAGGCATCAGGGACAACTGGACCAGAGACATGACCTTCACAGGCTTGTTTCTGCCCCTGTTCCTTTCTGTACATTAGCCTTATTCCCTCTCACTGTGGACTGGCAGTATTCAGAAGCAGGGAAGCATGGCTACTGATAGCTAAGTTATATATCATAGAGCTTCAACTACTGCTAATATGCTCATCCTGGGCCGAGCCAAATCCTAGAGAAGGACCTTTAATTGGTGCAGTTGGGTCCAAGTAAACTGTTGTCAGAGAAGAAGAGTCATATATACTGGGGGCAATCCAGAAACCTCAGGTTTCCCTGGTGGCTCAGTGGTAAAGAACCCGCCTGCCAATGCAGGAGACACATTTTCCACCCATAGGTTGGGAAGATCCCCTGGAGAAGGAAATAACAACACACTCCAGTATTCTTGCCTGGGAAAATACATGGACAGAGGACTGTAGTCCATGGAGTGGCAAAAGAGTCAGTCACGACTTAGTGACTAAATAACAACACCAAACCACTGGCCCATGGTCAGCACAGGGAAGGATAAGAGACAATGAGAACGTGGGAAGACAAAACTACCACTCCATAAATGATGTTCTCAGTGCCAGACAGCTAGAAGTGGTATATTCAGGATCATAATCTAAAGGTTCATTTTTAGTTCAATGATTTTTTTCCCTTCTAACTAATTATAGCAAATAATTAAAATAAAGAACTTAATTTTCCTGACTCAGAATTTTTGTTTTATTATCAGAAAATTATCAGAATATCAACGCAAGACCAAATACAAAAATAACCTTCATGTTTTCACTCAAAAGTCACATAAAGTTCTCCTGAATGATCATTTTATGCATCAATTCTCATTAGATATTTATTGATAAGAAATACAGGATATCTGTGTTACCTATATTAATGTATTGACTCATCCTAGTCACTGCCTTTTTTTTTTTTACTGCTATTCTAATTTGATTTATTTACTTTTCTATTGCCTCTTTATCATAGCTATAGGATACATGAAAAAGTTTTGGTTGTGCCCTGAGATAAGTGAAATATTATGAAACATCACTGTATAGTTCTTTGAAATATGAACAGCATCACTACAGGCTATCACTTATTAAAGCCACATTTTTAGAACAAATAACATCTTACTAAACATTTCAGACCAAGAAGTTCCTGTATAAGGAAGTTGCTAGTGATTTGCATTTCCTAGTTAAGTCATTCTTTATCAATTTATATTTCTTTGCTTTAAACCAAGTGCTTCGATTGTTGGAAAAATTAAAGTGAGGGGAATTTTGACAAAATACATCACAATAGAAAGAAAAACCCAGGTCTTTTTCTCACTCTGCTGAGATGAGAAAAGATAGATTTATGGATTTCAGTTTTCAGATCTCTCCTACCATTAAGGCTTTCTTTGGGTTAGGCTGAGCCTCATGGCCTGTTTCATGGTATGACCAAGTCCACAGTTGTTTTACTATGCTAGGTAGAGCAGAAAAAAACTCAAATTCACAAGTGGATTTTGTGAGTACGAAGGTAGAAAAACAAAATGAAGGGTTGTGGACACCACACCAAAATGAAGCCATATGAACAATCTTCTAAATGAGTAAGAGCTCTATTGCCTCTCTTTGACATTTTAACCTGTTTTTTGATGCCATGGGCCTCTGGGTTCCATTTTTATGAATGCAAACATTTTATTCAGAATTATAACACTACTGAAAGATTTTTGTGAAGCAAGAACTCTGTACGGTAAATATCATTATGCCAGTTTAATTTACTATTGTGGTTTAATTTATGATTGGATTTGCTATTCAGCACAGTTAAAACATTTTTATGTTTACTTTACTGAAATTATATTCATCAAGATCATTTTTCTGTAAACTGTACACTGTACATCTGATTTACTGGTCACTCATTTTGTCCATATCTAATGTGACTGATTATAGCTTCTACCCGAAGGATTTTTCTTTTATGGTTATTATAGTAGGAGTTCGACAGCCCCACATTTAATTTACATGAATTCAATCAGCTTGGCCAAAAATTAAAATACATCTAAGAGTTTCAGTGATTTTGAAAATCCAGCCCAAGGGATTTCACACATTAAAACTTTTTATACATGATGGGGATAGAATTGAGCAGTGATTTTTCCAACCAGAAATTAAGGAATTGGGATGCGGGCAAGGCGAGTACTGATGAGAAACAAGTTATTAACATGATCTCAAAATATCTCCTTACCAATTATAATTTATAAGAAGTACAATTTACTATTCAGTGGACAAGCAAAACAATGTCTTAACCAAGTGATGGAAATTAATATCAGGAATAAAGGGCAACCAGACATCATGTGTCTACACATACGATAGCATAAGAAGCACGTGACATCATTTACTGAGCAATCACATCAAAAAAGTACATACTCAGAATCACATTATGAAAAAATACTGGGTAAACCAAATTGAAGGGCTATCTGTAAAATAACTGACCTGTAATCTTCAAAATATCAAGGTCAGGAATGGCAAAAAGAAAGGCTAAGGAAACATTCCAAATTAAATAAGTTTAAAAAAAAACATGAAAACTAAGTATAATACTCAACCCTGGACTAGATTCTGTACTGGAAGAAAAACTGCTATGAATGATATAATTGAGATAACTGATGAAACTTTAAACAGACTATACATTTTATAAAATCAGTGCAGCAATAAGAAATTTTCCTGAAATTGAAAAGTAGACTATGGTTATGTAAGAAAACAATCTATTCTTGGGAAATACACACTGAAGTATTGAGTGATAAAGAATCATAATGGATGCAATCTTCTCTCAAATGGTTCAGAAAAAAATCTGTGTGTGTGTGTATATGTGTGTGTGTGTGTGTGTGTGTGTGTGTATGTATGAGGGTGTGTGTGTGTATAGGTGTGTGTGTGTATAGGTGTGTGTGTTTATGGGTATGTGTGTGGCAAAGACAATAAAAAAGACAATGTGGGAAAATATTCAAAAGTAGTAACTCTGTGTAAACATTATATAGTTGTTCTTTGTAATTTCATAAAATTTTTCCTTAAATTGGAAAGTATTTCAAAATAGAGTTTTTCTTTCTCTTTTTTTTAAAAAACAAAAACAAAAACTATTTGAAGGTTTTAGAGAAACACTGACCAAAATTGGGAAAATTGTTTAAAATCTTAGGTAGAAAATAAAGAGGAGTGAACAATTTGAAATTTTCACAAAATCATGTATTGCAAACACTTGAATTACTTACTGATTAAGGTCCTTCTGTGGAATTGTATGCTGCATATAGTAGCCAGTTATACATACACATTATTGCACTGTACCAAGAATCTTTGTACTCTGTATTGGTGGGCAATTAAGGGAATTTCCAGGGTAACTTTCACCTTATGTGATTTTCAACTTATTTTAGAACTTGAAATCAGATTTTAAAATGTTACTTGACTGTATTTCTAGAAAGCACAGTTTTTCTAGGTCAATTTTTATGGATCTAATTTTTGGTTTTGATGTGGACCATTTTAAAGTCCTTATTGAATTTATTACAATACTGTTTTTGCTTTATGTTTTTTGTTTTTTGTGGGGTTTTTTTTTTTGTTTTTTTTCAGATATGGGCATGTGAGATCTTAGCTCCCCAACCAGGGACTGAACTTGTACTCCCTGCATTGGAAAGTGAAGTCTTAACCACTGAACCACCAGGGAAGTCCTGCATCTCCTGTTTTAAGGATGTAGTTTGCACCATATTGGGATTTGTACTGATTTTTATTTCTGGCTCCAGTGTGATGAATGGTCTCCTTTTTCTCTCCAGATCTGTGTTTCACCCTTTGCTACCCTCCTCTGGATCTAGGAACTCTGTCCAGAGCTGCTGTGCCCTCTGGTTACCAGATGGATGTGAAAAAGGGGAGACACTAGCAGGAGATGGGAAGGTGAGAGCTCAGTAACACTGGATATTTATTTCTGGGCTTACCACAACCTGACCAGTGAAGGCTGCTTTCCTCCACTGAGGTTTGTTCTTCAGGGAACAAACAGCTATCATATTGACTTGAACTGATAAGTGAAAGTCGCTCAGTCATGTCTGACTCTTTGTGACACCGTGGACTGTACAGAGTTCTCCAGGCCAGAATACTGGAGTGGGTAGCCTTTCCCTCCTCCAGGGGATCTTCCCAACCCAGGGATCAAACCCAGGTCTCCTGCATCGAAGGCGGATTCTTTACCAGCTGAGCCAAAAGGGAAGCCCAAGAATACTGGAGTGGGTAGCCTATCCCTTCTCCAGTGGATCTTCCTGAGCCAGGAATTGAACCAGGGTCTCCTGCATTGCAGGCGGATTCTTTACCAACTGAGCTATCAGGGAAGCCCTGAACTGACAAGGTGATTGATTAATAATGGACAACAGAGAAAATCTGTGAGAGTCACTGTGTTAATATGTATACACAAATGAATAAATGTTTATCCAAGTCATCATCATCTTTATCAGTTAGGGTCCCAATAAGAAACAGATAGCACAGTCAAATGGGATAGTTGAAACAAGTTTGATAGATTATTGACAAGGGTGAAGTTTGGGAAGGAAATCCAACTACAGGATGCTGAAGCACTTGGATGTGGCTAGGACCAGTGTGGAGCCTTTACCATCCTTGAAAAGCTTGAAAGGATGGGAGCTGAAAACAAAAACTAGATATACCCACATAGCTCACAGTCTGTATTAGCATTACTTGGCTATTTCTGGCAACTTAAGCTCAGGAAGATGAAGTTTCAAATAACTTTATTACTTAACTCAACTGAAAACCTTCATCTCATGGTGTCCACCAATCTCAAGCTATTATATTATGAGTTTTGCCCCACGCTAATCGAGTGTTCACACTGAAAACCCCACCTTAAATCAGATCTTTAAAACCTCAAATATATTGGATTGGCCAAAAAGTTCAGTTGGGTTTTACCATATGATGGTATGAAGAATCCGAATGAACTTTTGGGCCAACCCAATATCTAACGTTGTTTTCTCTCTTGCAAGTTGCTGCTAAGACTCTTACTGTGATAAGCAAAACATTCAGCTTTGCTTTATCAACAGATTATTTTGGTAATACTTGGGGGAGTCAGTATTTGACAGAGCCACTATTAGGAACTAGAACAAATGTTGTCACTATAAGAGACTGGCCAAAAAAAGAGAGAGAGACTGGCCACCCAACAGGAGCTGTGACCTTAGTGGAGAACTGCAAACCAGAGGATGAGATGGAGTTTTGTGCCTGGATCTCTGACACCACCTATAGAATTGTCTCATTGACCTTTTGCAGTGATAGGAAACAGGAGATAGAAAACAAGAGATACTTAAACCACTCCAGCTAAATATTGAGAATTTAGCCCTGTCCTGGTTTTGAAAACTGCTCTTCTTTCTGCTTCTGTCTGGGTCTCATCTCCATCATGATAATCTACCTAGTGATTCAAACTTGCTTTATTCTTGGCAGTCCTACCTGGCAAGAAATGGAGACTTGACCATAAACTCTAACCAAGTACAAAGTTGGATACTGGATGACTCTTGTCTATTGCTGTTGGCCTGTGAGAATTTCCAACCCTGCCTCAGGTCTCTCTCCTCTGGTGTTGCTGATCAGTCACTCAGTTGTCTGACTCTTTGTGACCCTACAGACTACAGCATGCCAGGCTTCCCTGTTCTTCAGTGTCTCCCGGAGTTTGCTCAAACTCATGTCCATTGAGTCAGTGATGCCATGCAACCATCTCATCCTCTGTCACCCTCTTCTCCTCCTGCCCTCAATCTTTCCCAGCATCAGTGTCTTTTCTAATGAGTCAGTTCTTTGCATTTGGTGGACAAAGTATTGGAGCTTCAGCATCAGTTCTTCCAATGAATGTTTTGGATTTCCTTTAGGACTGACTGGTCCAAGGGTGTGTGTGTTTTGAACCCCAGGGACACTTTCTAACCATAGCACCTCCCCTGCTGCTAAACTCTTCAGTGTGTTGATCAGCCTTTTTAATATCTAATAGAAACTAAAAGAAAGGTCGTATGCTCACTCCTCCTATATTATACTCAAAAGCTTGAAAGAAAAAAATATCTTTAAAAGAAACAAAGCAAAGACTATAAATGGATGTCTAAATATATTTCCCAAACCTGTAGAAACACTCTGATCTTTCTCCTCTCTACGAAGATTACCATCATGTTTAATACACATTGCCCCCAAAACATCCACAAGTGCTGTGCTGAATTATTTAGTATGATTTAGCATGCTATTTGTTCTGTGCTAGACCTGTTTGGAATGAAATGGAGAAAAGGACATGAGACAGACACAGAGGAGCACAATTATAGGCAAATCACACTAGGTTTCATTCATCATTTTTTTGCTTTCATGCCAGGAACTATTTCAGTTCATTTATAATATGCATATTTTATTTTTTCAAGGAAATACAAAAATTCATATAATACATAATCTCAATACTTACAGAGATAAAAGTGACTCAACAGAAAAGACTATGTCACATGCAATTTCCCTGGCACTCTAAAGAAAGAGGGATAGGTTTTGCCTAAAGGACATGTTGTGAATACCCAGTGTATAAATAGGGAATATGAAATCTTTCTTTAGATTTGGACTCTACTCTGAGAGAGCCAAGTACGGGCATATCTTGGAGATATTGTGGGGTCAGTTCCAGACCACACAATAAAATGAATATTGCAATAAAGTAAGTCACATGAATTTTTGGTTTTACCAGTGCATGCAAAAGTTATGATTAACTGTACTCTATTAATGTGCAGCTGCATTATGCTAAAAGAACAATGTACATATCTTAATTAAAGAACACTTTATTGCTAAAATATGCTATCCATCATCTGGGTCTTCTGCGAGTCATAACAGTAAAATCAAAGATCATTGATCACAGATCATTATAACAAATATAATAATACAATAATAATGTTTGAAATATTTTGAGATTACTGAAATGTGACACAGAGACACAAAGTAAGCAAATATTGTTGGAAAAATGACCTAGAGGGACTTGCTCAATGCATGCTGGCCACAAACCTTCAATTTGTAAAAAATACAATATTTGCAAAACTGGGTAAAAGGAAGCAGCGGTAAAACGAGGTCTGTAACGGAAAAACTGGAATCATTTCAAGGACTCACGGGTTTCTCAAGTAATGCATTGCTGGGGAACAGCCTTCCCACTGAGAATAGGTTTTTCATTTTTGTTGAATAAATTATACACTCTACAGTCTAATATAGTGACTAAAAGCTTTGGCTTTCATGTTAGAAAACCTAGGTTTAAATTCCAGCTCCTATTTTCACTAGCTCTGTGAGCTCCTACAAATTAATTGATTTCATTACACCTTGAATACCTCAACTAAAAATGGAAATAAAGTCAGCACTTATTCATGCAATTATTACAAAAATTAAGTGAAACAATACATTAAAGCCACAATGCACTACCTGCATATAGTAAGCACTTGGCGCTACTGTGTCATTCCAAGTTGCTGTTTTAATACTGAATCTGCACTGCAGAATGGCCAGTTTTCACCTTTAACCCTAGTATCTCCATTTAGATGACATCCAATAACTCTTATGAACTTCTTCCTATTCCGCTAGTTGTTGTTGTTCACTCACTAAGTCGTGTGTGACTCTTCGTGACTCCGTGGACTGCAGCACACCAGGAACCTCTGTCCTCCACTATCTTCCAGAGCTTGCTCAAACTCATGCCCATTGAGTCAGTGATGCCATCCAACCATCTCATCCTCTGCCACCCCCTTCTCCTTTTGCCCTCAATTGTCCCCAGCACAACCCAGTAAGGATTTTCAGGTGGAAGCTGCACCAGCACATCACAGATGCTGTGTCTGAAATGAAGCTTATTATCTTCCACCCAAAAAGAATCCTTCCTCCTAACTTACTAATTGTGTGAATGGAAAAATTCCCTGCTCTCAAAGGCGGCAGTTAGAGTCATAATTTGAGGTCTGAAGACTAATGAAATTAGACAACAGAAGCAATGAACAGAGCATTTTGAACAATGAGCCGATCTATAGCTATTTCAGAGTAGCACAATAATTAAATATATATATATAAATATATATATAATTTGATCATCACTATGAGTCATCATGCACAGTCGTCTCTCAGTATTCATAGGGGACTGGTTTCAGTACTCCTGCAGATACCACAATTCATGGATACTCAAGTCCTTTATATAAAATGATATAGCATTAAATTTGCATATAAACTATATTCATCCTCCCATATACTTTAAAGCATCTCTAGATTACTTATAATACCAAATACTATGTAAATGTCACATAAATAGCTGCCAGCATGCAAAAAATTCAAGTTTTGTTTTTTGGAACTTTCTGGAATTTATATATATATATATGTGTATATATATGTGCATATATATAATGTATATGTATATATTTGGATCCACTGTCCATTTAATCTGTGGATGCAGAACTCAGAGATACAGAGTGCTGACTGAACCTGTCATGACTGTAATCCTTAAAAAGGAAAGAAAAAAATCAATTAAAAGTTTTTTAAAAGGTCAATCCAATTTAGAAAAACAAATTGATCTACATTTAAATTTAAATCCCTGAGTAACTTTCTTTCAGGTCTCTTAGAGTTATAAAAAACAACCAAAACACTTTATATTTATATGTTACTTTAAAGTTTACTATGATCTTTCCCTTGTATTATTAGCTCTTTCTGGTTAAGGAAGTATGATACGTATTCTTGCTTTACATATGATAACTCAGAGACAGTACTTGAGATTGGACTATTAGGAAATTTTGAGAAGGTACAGAAACCCAAGTGGAGTGAGGGAGCAGGACTGCAACTCTCTGAAGGAAGAGAATTCCAGGGAGAGGGGGCAGCATGTCTAAGGGCCCTGAGACGAAACACACCTGATGTGGTAAGGAAGCGGCAAGGAGGACCACAGGGCTAGAAGAGAGGCTGCCAGGAGCCCCACGATGTAGGGCTTTGTAGGCAACATGAATAGCTCTGGAATCTTTTTTCTTTTCTTTTAAAATTTACTTTTTAGTTGGACTACAATTGCTTTCTATTGTTGTATTAGTTTCTGCTGTACAACGAAGTGAATCAGCGATATGTGTACATATACCCCTTTCCCCGTGAGCCTCCCTCCCCACCCTCATCGTACCCCCTAGGTCATTAGCACAGAGCTGAGCTCCCTGCGCTATCCAGCAGGTTCCTGCTAGCTATCTATTCACACACGGTAGTGTAACATGGGCTTCCCTGGTAGCTCAGCTGGTAAAGAATCCGTCTGCAATGCAGGAGACCCCAGTTCAATTCCTGGGTTGGGAAGATCCCCTGGGTTGGGAAGATCCCCTGGACAAGGGCATGGCTACCCATTCCAATATTCTTGCCTGGAGGATCCCATGGACAGAGACGCCTGGTGGGCTGCAGTGTATGGGGTTGCAAAGAGTCAGACACAGTGGAGAACTAAGCAAAGCACAGCACAGTTCAATGTATATATGCCAATCCTACTCTCCCAAATCACTCCACCTCCCCCTCCCCCTGTGTCCACGGGAATCTTTACCTTGTACCTTTTCAAAGATCTGTTAACTAGCAAGTTGCAAATCTGGGGCATGCCTTTGCCTGTATCACTTCAAAATCTGAGATGGTGAAACATAACAAAGGTTTCTTAGGTAGGCAGCTAAGACACTGGATGGCACCTTGAAGGACCATCATTTTATCTCCACGACACCAGTATCCAGCATATCTACAACTGTCTGGTTGTAATTCTCCTAAGAAAGCAGTCCACATGCTCAGGGCTTCCTCTATTCTTCCCATTTGCTCTGAGCTTGCTCATGAGGACATGAAGGCCAGCAGAGGGTTCACAGAAGATCTGGTACTTTCTGCTTTAGCTACTTGTCCAAATTTAGTTCTAATCCTAACTGTCACACTCTCTAGTTGTGACATAAGACAAGTCATTTCCTCTCTCTGCAAAACAAAGATACTGATGCTATAGATATTTTCAAAGGGTGCTTTATCCTAGAAAAATGAGGTAATAACTATATAGCTGTTTTGGTGTCTTCTCCAGAGGATGCTATGTCAGCAAGTGTTCATTAAGCAATTTTATGTTCCCTGCCTGTGCTGGACACCGTGGAGCACGAAAAGAAGTAAAATGGCCAAGCCCGGACCACAGAGAACTCAACATTCTCTTCAGGAAAAGAGTATGTCTCCATAAGCAATGACTAAAACTTAGGAATCTTAAAATGAAGAGAGAGGCCACAGTGACTCTGTCAGGTCCTGTCTGCCCTACTGCCTAATGGAGTTATCACAGGAAATATCTGACACTGACTGGGCTCTGTGCTTCTGTGGTCTTCTTGTCCCCCTTGGGTATGTGTGCACTCAGTTGTGTCTGACTCTTTGCGACCCCATGGACTGTAGCCCACCAGGTTCCTGTGTCCACGAATTTTAGAGGCGAGAATACTGGAGTGGGTGGCCATTCTCTTCTCCTGGGGATCTACCCCACTCAGGGATCGAACTCGCATCTCTTGCGTCTCCTGCATTGGCAGCTGGATTCTTTACCACTAGCGCCACCTGGGAAATCCCATGTCCCCTTTAAAAGGGTATGAGCTCTTTGTTTAAAAAAGGATCATATGGAGCTTTACAAATAGAAAAAGGACATCAAGGTCATTTAGTCTCTTCAAGGACATCAGGAATATAGAGCATTTATGTTCTGTTCATCAAGACAGATCAAGTGGTTGTTTTCTAGAGATTTCTGAGAAGAACTCTGTATCCATCCTCACCCTCAAACTTTCCCACTGGCCCAACCAACGTGTATATAATTTTCACTTTGGGGTCACATCTTTGGAATAAATATATTTTGTTTCTTGAAAGTCCTTGTTAAAATTCAAACAACTGGGCTTCCCTGGTGGCTCAGTGGTGGACTCCAC
Source organism: Odocoileus virginianus (assembly GCF_023699985.2). Taxonomy (NCBI): domain Eukaryota; kingdom Metazoa; phylum Chordata; class Mammalia; order Artiodactyla; family Cervidae; genus Odocoileus; species Odocoileus virginianus. The sequence continues at coordinate 32,111,907 of NC_069688.1, forward strand.
CTGCCAGGGCAGGAGACATGGGTTCCACCCTGATCTGGGAAGAGCCCACTCGCCACGCAGCAACTAAGCCCGTGTGCCTCAACTACTGAGCCTCTGCTCGAGAGCCTGGGAGCCTCCACTGCTGAGCTCAGACGCCACATCTACGGAAGCCAGTGCACCCCAGAGCCCGAGCGCTGCGAAAAAGAGAAGCCACTGCAATGAGAAGCCCACAGACGCAACTGGAAATTAGCCTCTGCTCTCTTCAACTAGAGAAAAGCCCGGACAGCAACAAAGACCTGGCAAGCACAACCAAAAATAATTGTGTCTGACTCTTTGTGATCCCATGGACTGTAACCTACCAGGTTCCTCTGTCCATGGGGTTTTCCAGGAAAGAATACTGGAGTGGGTCGCCATTTCCTTCTCCAGGAGATCTTTCCGACCCAGGGATTGAACCCGGGTCTCCCACATTGTAGGCAGACACTTTACTGTCTGAACCACCAGGGAAGTTCTTAGGAGGAAGGCTTTAGGAGACCATAAATACAAAAATTTTGAGAACAAGAGATAATGTCTGAGAGAACTGGGGCAAGAGAACCCAGAATCAGATGCTAGAACCTTCGTGGGGCAAGAGACAAACATCTAGAAGGTAGAGTGCTCAGAGGGGAAAACAAAATGTGACGGAAGATAAAGCATGTAAGACCAACGCTGACAGCTTCCTGCGGTTGTCGAGGGTGGCTCTGGCATTCTAGAACGAGCCTGAGCAGCCGCAGAAACCGTGTGGACACCGCGTCAATGCCTCCACGTTACGTGCACAGAAAACACTACCTGGGCTATTTAAGTCACTTGCTTAAGTCCATTCAATGATACCCCAACCACTTTGATAAATTTTTTCAAAAAGTGGTGCTCTTAAGATTAGCCGCTTTGGTTAGGGTTTTTGCAGATCCTATTTTCAAGACTTAAAAGCCCTGAGTTAAAGTCCTGGAATTAAAGGTTCTTTTATTTTGGCTATGCTGAATGTTTATTTAAGAAAAGGCTATCAGACAGGGTTCAGATTGGGATTAGTATGCAAAGAAGCTTAAACCCCTGGCAGAGTACAGCTCAAAAGTAGAAAAGCTCTCCTGGATCAGAGGTGGGTGCAATATGCAGACGCATTTCCTCTTTTCTTCCCACACTCTCATCTTAAAAATAATACCAGACAGTACTAGACATCAAAGACAGCCAGCTGAGACAGGAGGAAGTGACTGTTCAAACAGGAGGGATTCAGCAAGGTAAGTCCCTAAAAAATAAGGCCTGGTGATAAATGAAACAAAGCCACCACCCAGTTTATCAATCTCTCCAAAACATATGAACCCAGCCCACAAGCACCATGAAAGTTCCTCCTGTTAATGTTGGTACTTGATTCAGTTCTGTCAATGAACATTTCTTGATACAAACAGGTTAAAAACAAAATAAAAATATCCCACTTCTTTTTTTAAGCTCAAAGATAGGCACCATGGTACGGTGAAAAAAAGAATAGTGTTTGAGTCACATAGCTCTGTTGTTTTCATTCTTGGCTCCCAGATAAAAGAAAGTGTATCATAAGGAGAAGTGCAAAGGGAGGAAATAAGAATTTTGTTATACATGCTTATCCAGTATCTGCATTTCTCAGCAAAAGTATAGCACCTTGGCTAAAAGAAATGATTAGGACTGAGACCCATAACACAGATCTACTGTTTACTGGCTGTGTGACCATGGGCAAGTTATTAATCTAGTTTCTCTTAAAACAGTAATACTAAAAACCAATTTATAGGATTGTCATGAGGATTAAAATTGAAAAACAAATCACATGTAAAGTCCCTAGGAAAATATCTTACATACAGTAAGTATTCAACAACATATATTCCCTTTCCTTAGGATTTGCCCATATACCCTAGCCCTCTAAGTATCCTGTCATTTAAAATTTGAGCTATTTACACTTTGAAAATTTCTTGGTCCTTTTGGGAAAAAAAACAAAACAAAAAAACACTGAGACTAACACCTGGGATTTTAAGATATAAAAAATTGGAAGGAATTCAGTTTGAGTGATTTAAGTGGTGAGATAATAATGCTAAATTCCTATATAGAAACAGATGTTCAAAGTAACATTAAAGATAATCAACAGAGTGGAAAAAAATATTTGTAATGCAAGGGCTAATAATCATATTTTTATTTAGAGCTCCTATTAATAAGAAAAATACAAATGTCAATGGAAAACGTTCAAAAGATTTGAATAGACAACTTATCAAAGCCCTAGAAATAGTCATTAAGCCCATAATGTTCAACTCAATTAATGACAAAAGAAATATAAAATAAAACAATGAGTTATTATTTTGCTTGTCAGATTAGCAAAATTAAATAGATTAATGATATAAAGATTGGAAAACTTAAAAGCCAAAAGGAAGGCAATATTTTTGGAGAAAAATATGGTATTACAGTATTATCTATTAAAATTTAGGTGCTTATGCTCCTTGACCCTGAAATAAACTACATAAACAATGATAAATGCAAAGGGTATTTGCTGCAATACTATTTGAAATATTAAAATCACAGGAGACAAATATCAATCTGTCTTAGGATGCTTTTGATTGCAAGTAACATAAAAACATTTCAAAGTAGCTAAAAACTAAGAAAGTTTTATTATCTTATGTGCCAAAATTTTAATAAGAAGTAGATCTTGAGATTGGTTAATTTATTTGGTCAGCAATATAAAGGACAATGGTTGCACCCATATTCTTCCTCTGGCATGTAAACTTTGTTGTCAAAATAACTCAACTTGATATCATATGGTACCACGAATCAAAGTTTTTAACAGTGTTTAGCAAAATATGAAGAGCTACCTGTTTATAACATATAAAAACACCTTTCCAAGAAACCTTCTGTTAGAACTCTCATTTTCCCTTGACCAGAATCAATTACACATCCATTCCTAAGCAGATGCCTAGTGAGAAGAAAGGGATTCCCTTACTTGGTTTAAGAAAAAAATATGACTTCCTAACATGTTCCTAGCATGTTGTTTTTTTCCTAGAAAAAAAATATGGCTTCCTAAACTTCATCTGGGATTTACCTTAAAGGTATAGGAAGAAGACTTGACAGAAATATTCTATATGTTGATTGAAAAATTGGATATATAGTTAGTTACCCTGTTGAGTAAGATTGAGAGATTAATGAGTCAGAATAGGAGAAGTTATGTTAAGATAACAAATAGGCCCTCTATCCCAGAAGCTGCATGAAATAGCAACTCATTTCCTTTTATTAATGTCATGGTCTTATGCAAGTTGCCTGGCGGTCTTGGCAGCTCATCTTTCAAGCAGGGACACAGCGATCCAGATTTCTTCTAACTTGTGGTTCTACTTAATCTCATACATGTCATTTCTAAAATCATTGCAGAAAAGAAAGACAGCATGATGACTGCATGGGGATTTTATAGTCAACCCTAGAAATGGGTTACATTACTGCCACTAAAATCCCATTGGCCAGAACACACTTACACAGCCCTTCCCTAGCTACACAAGAGTCTGGGGAATGTGGTTTGTGCACCTAGAAAAGGAAAGCAAAATCACAGTTTGGTTCTATATAGCTTTGTCTCCATTAGAGGATACTTTTTTAAATGATTTTTATTTTTTACTTTATACATTTGTCCTATTATTTTATTATTCAGTTCAGTTCAGTCGCTCAGTTGTGTCCGACTCTTTGAGACCCCATGAACCGCAGCACACCAGACCTCCCTGTCCGTCACCAACTCTCAGAGTTTACCCAAACTCAAGTCCATTAAGTCAGTAATGCCATCCAACCATCTCATCCTCTACCATCCCCTTCTCCTCCTGCCTTCAATCTCTCCCAACATCAGGGTCTTTTCCAGTGAGTCAGCTCTTCCCATCAGGTGGCCAAAATACTGGAGTTTCAGCTTCAACATCAGTCCTTCCAATGAACACCCAGGACTGATCTCCTTTAGGATGGACTGGTTGGATCTCCTTGCAGTCCAAGGGACTCTCAAGAGTCTTCTCCAACACCACAGTTCAAAAGCATCAATTCTTTGGCACTCAGCTCTCTTTATAGTTCAACTCTCACATCCACACATGACTACTGGAAAAACCATAGCTTTGACTAGACGAACCTTTGTAGGCAAAGTGATGTCTCTGCTTTTTAATATGCTGTCTAGGTGGGTCATAACTTTCCTTCCAAGGAGTAAGCATCTTTTAGTTTCATGGCTGCAATCACCATCTGCAGTGATTTTGGAGCCCCAAAAAATAAAGTCTGACACTCTTTCCACTGTTTCCCCATCTATTTGCCATGAAGTGATGGGACCAGATGCCATGATCTTAGTTTTCTGAATGTTGAGCTTTAAGCCAATTTTTTCCACTCTCCTCTTTCACTTTCCTCCAGAGGCTCTTTAGTTCTTCTTCACTTTCTGCCATAAGGGTGGTGTCATCTGTATATCTGAGGTTATTGATATTTTATTATTGCTTTTCTTCAAACAGCTATTTTTATTTTGTAAATTAAGAGTTTTGTATATAAAGGGAGAAAAACAGTATCTGTCATTCCTGATAAGTGAGCTGGTTCTGATAATATTTAATCGCATTTTCTTTGTATGAAAATCCTATCTTTTTCCCCCCATTATGGGGACCTCAATATAGAATAAAACTATAGTGAAGAGTCTTTAAGTTCTGGATTCACATCGCAGCATCCTAACAGGCCAAGGATAAGACTCTGGAGAGGCAAAGAAACTGCGAGCACACTCTGATCAGAAGCCTTAGAAACACAGGGATGTATGGGAATTGATTTTACCTGCTTTTTTTTTAATATTTGTATAGTCATTTATTTTTCTTTTTTATTTTATTCTTTTAATTGTGGCAAAATACACACATAAAATTTATCACTGTAACCTCTTCAAAGTGTACAATTCAGTGGCATTAAGAGCATTTGCAATGTTGTGCGGCCATTACCACTATCTGGTTACAGAATTTTTCTGGTTACAGAATTTTCATCACCTTGAGTGGAAACCCCATACTCATTAAGCAGTTACTCCCCATTTCCTTCCCCCAACCTTTCATAACCACTAATCTGTTTTCTGTCCCCATGGGTTTGCCTAATCTGGATATTTTGTATAAATGCAGCCATACAATGGGTGGCCTTTTATGTCTGGCTTCTTAGATGATTAAACAAGAGTCAGTTATGTGATCCTGTGCTCATTTCTCTGAAACCAGTCCTATTCAGAAAAGGGACTTATTTCAGTCTGTAGCCTTTCAACACCACTTATTTTTCTCTACATGAAGAAGAATAAGGCAAAGCGTAGTTGGAAGAGGTAAACAGAGAAATAGGAAATTATAATAACAAATGATAAATGCAATGGTAGATATTTGCATGGAGTATTTGGAAGGAATGAAATTATTCCAAACTGAACAGCCTATGAGGAATTCAATAGATGTGTTACCAGGTTTTTGTATTACTGGATTAAGAAATGCTAATAAAGCAAAGTGGTCTTAGGAAAACGAAAGGAAGGGTACTCAAAGTAGAGAAAATATATTGAAAAAGACACCTTGAGCAAATTGACAGCTCAAGAGTCTGCTAAATGGATTTTAACTCAGAGGCAAGGCCATGGAATATGTGGGGTTTGAAGTAAAGATGGTAAAATTGGAATAATATGCTGCAGCAAACCTGCATCTCATCCCAACTGGTGCTGAGGGCAATCTGAAATCAGATCTCAAGTCACAATCTTAGTCACACTTAATTAATTCACACACAATTTAATACTTGAGAATGTTAGCTTATAACCTTTACTCACATTTTATTTCTGGTCCTCATGAGCAGATATTTCCTTTAAGACAGAGACACACAAAAGACATTGCATTGACTATTAAAGGAATGTCCTCATCCCTTACAGGCAATGGAAAACCATGCAATTGTGACCAGTGTTTGGTTAGGGACTTATATGGTTTCTTGCCTGTAGCAAGAAACTTTATTTTTCCTTCAGTAAATGCAATCTGTTTGTACTTCCTTTCTCCTACAGTTTTGCTTGTTCTGTTGATCACGGCTTTCCCCACTCTCAAGTCAAAAAATACGAACCATGGGCCCAGCTGGCTCTGTCACCCAGGGCCTAGAGCTCAGTGAGAACTATAAAACACCCTCTTCCCCAAATTCAACTGCAGGGAGAGTGTGTTTAACTAGCTGACATCATATGTAACCCCCTTGACTGCTCAGTTCCTATTTATCCCAAGCCTATGGAGAACACCGAGGGTTTCAGTCACTGCTGGAGAAATTCTTTCATTGAAGCATCAGCCTTCTAACTTGTTTACTGTCACTACCGACCCTTGCAAAAATTAAACATCACTTCTGCCTCAACCTCTCTCCATGACTCTAACCCCCAACTAAGAATTTCTCTGTTCTTTAGCCAGATTTACATCTCCCAATTGTAAAAAAAAAAAAAAAAGGAAAAGTCATCATTATAAGCACACTGTGCACTGGGGTAATTCTCTGTTTTACCCACTGGTGATCCTGGAAGACCCAACTCTTTAGAATTAGTGGTTATCCCCACTGCATATGGTACCCAATTTCTTTATATCCTGATGGGTTTTAAGATGTGAGAAATAAAGGCAGAGAGACAGAGGTTTTTTTTTTTTTTTTTTTTTTTTTCCTGAGTAACAAAGAAATGCAGAAAAGCCAAATTCTTGGAGAAGTAGAAAAACAAGTGGGAAGCAATGTGGAATCTTACCACATATAATAGATTCAGGTAGCTCCAGGATAATATTTTCTTTAAAAAATATTCATTACACTTGCCAGAAGACTTGAAAACCATTGCTTCTTGCCAAAGCAAAGAAAGAATGTTGGATTGCAGACCAACCCATTTCCCTATGCACAAAGTTCTAGAAAACCAAAGTAAATATTTTTAAAATGTTCATCATGTTTTAGGCATTCAGAAAAAGTAACGTGTATGGGACACTGTTCTTTCCCATAACATAAAGTGGGGAAATGTAAAATGAGACAATTGGATTTTATATTATTATTAGAGGAAGATGAGGGAAAAGATGTTGGACCAGTGGTATTCACACTACTTATAACTAACTCAAAGTACCATATGTTAGGTACTATGGCAGATAAGGGAACAGGTTTTGGAGTTGATGCATCTAGGCTTAAATCTCGAACCTGCTACCCACATTCTCCCTTGACTTCAGACAAGTTTCTAAGCTTCATTTTCCTTTGTTTAAATAAATGGGGATAATAATAGTACCTATCTTATTGTATATGGATTTCTCTTGTTATATTCAGTGTAGTGGTAATAACTGGTACCTTGAAGTGTTTCGTGATGATTAAATGAGATTTTATATATATATAAAACACATCAATGGTCAACGAATGTTTATTATTATGATTACAATATGTCTTGGTACTACCTATGAGGCCAAAAATGTAAATAAATCCAAGCCACTATTTCTTTTCTTATTTCTGACTCAAAATTAGATAACAGATCCTTAAGTTGCCACCATTATATCTGGAGAAGCCAGATTTGCCACCAAAATATCTGGAGGAAACCACACCAAGGCATGGAAGCAGCTCTGAGACGGCCTCCAATGATCCCCACCTCTTGGTGGTCGTTATTCATGCCCTTGTGTAATCCTCTCCACTGACTGTGGGCGGGACTCAGCTACTGCTTCTAACAAATAGGGTACAGCACAGAGATGGTATGTCACTTCCAAAACGGGTTATAAACAGACTCCTATCTTGTCAGATCTGATCTCTCCCTAGTCTCTTCTCTCCCTCTCTCTCTCTCTCTCTCTGAGTCCTCTATTCTTTTCTGACTTCCTAGCTCTGATGGAAACAGTTATCCTGATGTGAGTGTCCCTGTAGAGAGGCTCATGTGGTAAGGAACTGAAGTTGGCTTCTCGATAATAACCAGCAAGGAATTAGGACCTTCAATCCAATAGTTTGCACGGAACTGAATTCTGCCAACAGCCATGTGAGTGAACTTGGAAATGCACCCTCCTCCAGTTATGCCTTGACATGACTAGAGCCCCTGACACAATGCTTATAGCCTGTGAGAAACCCCAAACTGAAGTCTAAGTTATGTCTATATTTCTGACCTCCAGAAACTATGAGACAATAAATGAAACTGATGTAAGCTGTTACGTTTCAGACTCATCTGTTACATGGCAATAGAGCTAATGCAGCATTTGATCTTACCAAAAAAGTAATGAGACAGCTCAGTAGGCACTGGGTTCCCTTTTGGGATGATGAAAATGGAATAGGATGGGTAATAGCTATACAACATTGTGAATGAACTAAATGTCACTTAAAAATTGAAACTTCAGGGTGGCTGATTTCATGTTCTGTGAATTCTAAAAACTAACAAAAATATAATTTTTTAAAAAGGGAGCAGCTCAAGACCTAAACAAAGAAACTAGGAGAAAAACAAGAAGATAATTTAACTTGTAGAATCGGAAAAAAAAAAAAAACCCCACCAACAAAGGCGCTATTTTCTTAATAAATAATTCTAGAATGATTTAACCCCTTAAATTATGTAAATGTTATAATTTGATTCAAAAGTGAACTTCAAATAGTCAAAAAAAGTAATGAAAATATTTTAATTTTTAAAGCCCAGTAAACTTTTTGTGCAGCGAAGGGTAATTACTTCTGAACTTGGTTTTCCTCTCATGTACCAAAAACTATCAGGGTACAGTCTATAATCAAGAATCCAATTTGAAACAGAAATTAGAACTTCTTTTTGCAATGAGATAAGATGTTGTATCCACTGAATGCAGGAACAACTGTTTAAATCACTTTCTAATTAAGAAAATATGTTTGTCATAATGTGTCTTTAGATCATTCTGTCTCTAAGACTTCATACCTGCTTTTGGGAAACACATATGCATCTTTACCTGGAATAGTATGCCCTGCCAACCCTCCACCACCCTGCCATTCCTCATGTTGCTGTGTTAGACCCATGGTTCTTAACTCTATGGCGCAGAATCACCTGGAGAGCTTAAAAAAATCAGGATCCCACCCTCTGAAATTCTTATTTGTTTGTGCTAAAGTGTGGCTTGGGCACTGGATAAAAATAGACCATTGTTTTTAAACACAACAGAGAAATAGAAGAGAACAAATCTGTCTTCCGGGCTGAAAGATATTGATGTTTGAGAAAGATACCACTAAAGATAACACTGTTCCAATATATTCTGAAAATATGAGTAGGATTGATGAAAAATAGTAGGGCCAAATCAACATCTGTGAACAACAAGGGATGTGGGAGGATGAAGTCAAACTGTGAGGGCTGGTGAAAGGGACGCAGAGCTGAGAATAGAATAATAAGACTAGGCAGAATGGTGTGTCCAAGAAGGAACTTTCCAGTGAAAATGATAATTTAAGGTGCTTTCTCCTTAGAGTGTTCACACTCTCTATGGACATGAATGTTTAGTCAATATCAAGTCTCATTTACCCCTCCATACCAAATCCTCCATAATAGCCTATGATGGCTGCTTCAAAGGTTGTTCATCTCACATGAAACGCCAAAGCACTAGCAATGAGTGTGTTACGGGCTGAGTTGTGTTCCCCTCAGATTCATATGTTCTAATACCCAGTATATCAAAATGTAACTTTATTTGGAGATAGACTATCAAGCAATATAACAAAGAAAAGTTGTAGCCTTCCTCATAAAGTTCAATTTTTAATATCAAAATATGTCATTGCAGTATAATGGGAAATATTTGGTCCTTTGTCTCCAGTTCCTGGCCCAGAGCTCTCAAGACCCTTGGGATTTCCTAAGAGATAAGAGTGTCTTTTGGTATCCAAACAAGCCTCTTTCAACCACAAAAGTTTACGCTGAGTTTATGCTAATAAGGTGACTCTGGAGGGCCCCTAGACAGCTTCACAATGAGGACTGCTCCCTCAAAAGACCAAGGCATACTTACAGGATTCGAACTTTTGACCCCACCCCCTGTCCTCCAGGAAAAGATAAGAGGCTAGATAGAGATTGCATTCAATCACCCATGGCCAATTATGTAATTAACCGTGCCTTATATAATGAAACTCCATGAAAACCCCTCAACAGTGGGATTCAGAGAGCTTCAAGGTTGGTGAACAAACACATCAAGGTGCTGGGGGTAGCATGTCCAGGAAGGGATGGAAGCTCCATGCCCCTTCCTCCATCCCCTGCCCTCTGCATTTTCTCCACTGGGTTCTTTCTGAGTTGCATCCTTTATAATAACCCGGTAATAGTACATAAAATACTTTCTTGACTTCTGTGAGTTGCCCTAAAGTGTCAGTTGCTCAGTTGTATGTGACTTTTTGCGAGCCCATGAACTGTAGCCCACCAGCCTCCTCTGTACATGGAATTCTCCAGGCAAGAATACTGGAATGAGTAGCCATTCCCTTCTCCAGGGGGTTGTCACAGCTCAGAGATCGAACCCGGGTCTCCTGCATTGCAGGCAGATTCTTTACTATCTGAGCCACCAGGGAAACCTAGTTGCATTGTCCTAGGAAACTGTCAAACCGTAGGAGGGGCTTGAGGGAACCCTTGAATTTGTAGCCAAGTCAGACAGCAGTGCTGGTAACCTGGGATCTGATGCTTGCCACTGGCCTCTGAAGTGGGAATGGTCTTTGTGACAGAGCCTTTAGATCTGTGAAGTTTGATGCTAATTCCAGATAATTAGTGTCAGAACAGAATTGAACTGTCAGACACCCAGTTGGTGTTCAGAGAATCGAATAATTGAATAGAATTAAAGAATAAAGGTACAAAGTAGAATAGAATAAAGGTACAAAGTAGGTGATTAAATAGCTAATCTCACTAAGGGGTAGTAAGTGGCTTCCCTGGTGGCTCAGGTGTAAAGAATCTGCCTGCAATGCAGGAGATTTGAGTTTGATCCCTGGATCAGGAAGATCCCTGGAGGAGGAAATGACAACTCACTCCAGTATTCTTGCCTGGGAAATCCCGGGGACAGAGAGCCTGGCGGGCTGTAGTCCATGGGGTCGCAAGAGTCAGACATGACTTAGTGACTAAACCACCACCACCACCAAGGGATAAGAAGTAAAACACAAAAGTATGAGAGACCCCTGTAAGTTAATGATCACTCAAGAAAGTAGGCTTGCCTAACAACAAAACCAAGCAGGCTTGCTTAGCATCAAAACTATGCAACGGAAGCGTGAGACATGCCCTAAAACAATAAAACAAGGTGAAATGAGACCCACATCCTGCCCAGTGAGGTAAGTTAATTATTCCTAAGACATGCTTCTAAAAACAAAAAATATAAGGAAAATGTGACATTATGCTAAAACCTGAAAGATTTATCATATTTTAGGATATGTTTTTGACTTTTTGCCCATTTCCATTGCACCATGACAGTCCCACTTTGACCATGTAAGGACAAGAAAACTACCCCCTGCTCCCAGTGTGGAAGAGGAGCTGATGATGGAAGCTTGATGTCTACTGAAGTATGAGGAAGAAGGTGGTCTTCTCCCCTTCCCCAGTTTTCCTTTGATTATAAAACCATAGTCCACTCAGTTCTCAGGGTTGCACCCTCTGGCCTGCCTGCCTGTAAACCTCAGAGCATCCTATTCTAATAAATCACTTCTTATCCATCACTTCGCCTCTCGGTGAATTCTTTCTGTGCTGAGACAAAAAAAGCTGAGCTCCTCGGAGCCCCCAAGATGAATTTCTGTGATTTCAAGTTACAAACATTTACATCCTGCAGGACAAAGAAGAAGCTTATGGTCATACTGTGACCCATCCATTCACTTACCGTTTAAAGGACACTACCCCTTACAGGGCTCTTGTGTCTACCCCTGTAATTCAAGGGGATGGGAAGACGAGACAACTGCCTCCGAGGAATTCCAGCCACAAACTCCCTAAGAGTCACTCTGGAGGTGTTGCTCCATCTTAAGCCTTAAGTTTCCTCCAAAGCCTCCTTGCAACCCAGCTCGACTTAGCAGCCTCTGCCTGGACAGAGACCGAGTGCAGACAGGAAGAGTGGGAGAACGTGGGTGAGGTCAGGAAGGAAGCCGACCTTGGTTTAACCTCCCTCCAGCCCTTCCTTTCTTCTCCCTCCTACTCCTCTTCTTCAAGGCCGTTTTCCTCCCTTTGGACAAGAAATAAAGGTAGGATGAACTGCAAATTACTAGTTGGAGGCCACTGCAGTTTTTAAGTCACCCACGATTCTCAGTTCCAAGCCAATTCGATTTCCATGGGCCAAGTCAATTTCCTCTCACCTCTTCCATAAACTTATCCTACATCAACACCCCACCTCTGATCCACATGCACCCCCAGAAATACCAATGCAAGCTTTCTATCCTCCTTGTCTCTCAATTTTCTGTTCTTTCACCTGGTGGATTGGTGGATTTGTGAGTTGCTTTGCTAGTTTTCTCTAGACTTTCCACTGCAGGTTGGTGTAAGTGGAGAACTATTTAGGCTGAGCCTAGGTTTCAGGCAGATATGGTGTCAAGTTCCTCTTACTCCACATTACCTATGTGTCTTTATATAAATTACTTGAAACTCCTGAAATTTACTTTTTATAAAATGCAGATTTTAATTAAACAACTTGATATGTAGTCAGATTTGATTGTTAGCTAGGTTGGAGCTGTCATGTATTATAAGTATATAAAGCTATTAAGATTGTATAACTTTTGAAGTAATCTTAGAAATTAAACTATTCTAAAAATGTGATTTGACTATTTATTTTTATCCTCCTGATAAATGCATGCATTGTGGTTTAGAAACTTGATATTGAGCCTGAATGGAGTAAACACCACAGCAAAAAAGAATACTTGAGAATTCTGCATTCGTCCTTGCTCACCCCCAGGGTTCTGATAGTTATATGAGAGCAGTGGTTACCTTGTTCAGACACCTGCAAAGAGACTGTCCTTTGTTCTTCCCTAGGATGTTTCATTTGTAAACTTTAACATGCAAAGTATTTTATGTTTGGATGCTAAAAATCAAGTATTATGTATTTCATGAGTGATATCAGAATAATATCTTTTAGATATTTAGAATATCTAACTATTAGATATTAGAATATCTAGCTATTGGATATCTAAATATTAGAACTTTTTAGAATAATTCTGTCAATACCCAATTTTCACTTTAGACTATGATTTAGAATCCCATTTTGTAATTAACAGTTTATTATTTTAATATAGCACGGGAAACTGATATATATATATTTGCATTTTCAGTATTTGATGTTTTTCAAATATTCCGAGTAATACATTCTTATAATGTGTGAAAACAACAGTATAAAAGAACAGATGAGCAAATCTGTTGTCTGCTACCACTCTCAATAACACTCCCCGGCCACACACACACACACGCACACACACACACAGAGTAACTAGATTCATGTGTGTTCTTTCAAACCACTTCCTCCATCAAATTTATACACACACATATATATGTCCATAGGATTTTTATCATTATTATTTTTTAACAAAACAGAATTATAGTGTATATATTTCTATAAAATGTGGACTTTTTCCACTAACTTATATATATATATATATATATAAAATACCTAGTACCTGTAGATATAGATCTAATTTGATCTATTTTCTAAAGATTTTACACATATATTCACATCCATTAAAAATTTCATACATAGAGGTTCATATCAAACATTTTGGGAAATTTTGTTCAGTGCTTATGTTTCTCTTTATTTTTTACTTCTTTACATCTTTCATTTCCTTTTCTATCTTCAGATTCAATTAATTGTGAATTTAATGATTTTATCACATGGTTTTGTGATTCTAAGAATTTCCTATTTATAGCCTTTGTTCAAAATTCTATTGAGTTATGCTTTCAGGTCAGTTCAGATTCTATATATTCTTTGTGTCCTATAGATTTTAAGCTGTCATCTGAATTTGTGTATCTACAAATACATTTTACAAATCTATCATCTATCCATTGACTTTGGTATCTTCTGTCATATTTATACATGTTTAATGTGTCTTTTCCTGGAGAAGGAAATGGCAACCCACTCCAGTATTCTTACCTGGAGAATCCCATGGACGGAGGATCCTGGTAGGCTACAGTCCACAGGGTCGCACAGTTGGACATGACTGAGCGACTTCACTATCTGAATTTCCTGTCCTGGTTTAAAAATTCTCTCTCATACATAGGCAGCATGTGTAACTTCTTAGATTTTCTTCTAAGATTCTCATTTATTTCTTTAAAGCAATTTTTTAAGTTTAAGTCTTTAATTCAGCTGGAATTTTAATGTCAACTGTTCTGAATAAACTATCTTTTCCCCCAGTGAAACAGAGTGCCAACGTTACTATATATCCAAAATTCATAAATATTACAGCTTATTTTTTTGATTCTCTATTTTGTTCCAACAATCTATCTATGTATTTAAATGACAAAATAAATTCTACAGTAGCTTATGTCTGGCAAGGCAATATCCTTATCATGATATTTATTTTTCATACTTTTTTAAAGCTATATATGTTACTTATTTTTCCACAAGGCCATCTTTTGGAAAAGGAAATGGCAACTCACTCCAGTATTCTTGCATGGGGAATCCCATGGACAGAAGAACCTGGTGAGCTACAGTCCATGGGGTTGCAAGAATTGGACATGACTTAGCAAGTAAACCACCACCATCACCAAGAACATCTTTTATGAAATTACCAAAAACTCTTCTTAAAATTGTAATTGAAATTAATATTATTTTGGAAGCACTGATGTTTTTACTTACTTAATGTTACCATTTAAAACCATGACATGTCTTTCTAATTGCTTGAATATCCTTTTATGTCTCTCAATAGGAACCAATTTTTTCCTCAAAGTTTTCTGCTAAACTTTCCTATTAAGTTCTGATGCCTTTCTTCTTAAATTCATTCCTAAGTACTTTATCATTTTTTTAACTATTACAAATAGAATATTTTCTTACTTTTATTTCTGGTTACCATTATTACAGAGAAAACTCACTGCTTTTTATATATTTATTGCATATCCAGTTATTTTACATAATTTTCCTATTAGTTCTTATTACAATACTATTCTATAGATGATGTACTTATTGATTTTCTAGCTATACAATTCTTCATCAGTAGAAAGAAACATTTTCATAACTTCTCCAAAATTTTGCTTTTGTTTTAATTAAAATAATTTTAATATTTGACCATTTAGAATGATATATTTAGTTTTGAGGGTATTTGAGAATATATGATTATTTCACATTCATTAACTACTTTTTCATTATAATTATCTAGATTTTTAAAATTAATACTAATAATCTCCAATAATTAAAAGTGAATAAAAACTAAATATTAACTTCTCTGCATACATACACATTAGATGGTAAGATAAAATTAATCATACAACAATTTATTAGCAGTCAGCAATCAAAACAATCACACAATCTACTTCTAAAAGTCAATGAAGCTCTAGCTTCTCTTCAACTTTTAAGAATTCCAAAGAACACCTTGTCTGGAAAGTGCAGCCCTTCACAAATAAAGCAGATATTTTGGAGGATCCACTAATCTAGCCAAATCAGGCAGGGAACAAAAGTTCAAATGGCTTTCTACATGTAGAGGGCTGCCCTGAAGGTGTCAGGTGAAAAACTAGGTTCCAGTCAATAGCCATATGAATGAACCATCTTGCAAGTGAGTCCTCTGGCCCATTTAAGCCTTCAGATTAAGTATTGGGTCCCACCAATATCCTTACTTTATTAAAGACTCTTATGTTAGTAAGAGGTAATGAGAGGGTGATGAGTAACGAGAGGGCCATTACCATTCAGCTAAGCTGCTCCAAAATTCCTCACCCACATAAACTACAACAGAATACAACTTTGGTACTTTAGTTCATCAAATTTTGGGTTATTTTTTTAATGCAGCCAAAATCTCTTATACTTTACTCTTAAGGTCAAATGGTTGATCATAAAAATTGTATTCCTTCATACTGAATGAAATTGGAGAAAAATGTTTCATTTCTACCATTCAGAAATTGCAAAGTAGGAAATGGTTGATATGAAAAAAATCCCTTTCCCTTCCTCAGTGTACATAGTTCAAATCTTTCTTTGTTACCTTTAAATTATATCCTTGTATGTCAGTCTATTTTGGACTCCTTTGCTAGTGTTACAGGTGGAAATAAACCATTAATTTGGGAAAAATAACATAACGCAATATGTAGGGGACTTCCCTGTGACCCAGTGGTTAAGACTCTGCACTTCCATTGCAGGGGGCATGGGTTCTATCACTGGTTGGAAAACTAAGATCCCACATGGCCTGTGGCACAGTCCAAAAAAAAAAAAAAAATCACAATATATATATTTTTTATATCTTTCATCTTACTCTGTTAATTTATTTTGACATCTTTCCTTTTTATATTTGCAGCTTATTTACAGGTAGCACTGCTTATTAATTTGGGATCTCTACTATACTTTGGGTACTAACAGTACTCTCCCCTTTCCTGGCAGTTACAATTAAAGCCATTATTTATCTATTAATACTGATTTTAGCTCAAAACCCCTCATCAAGTGCTTTATTCCTCTACTGCATGCATATGTGAGTGCTCAGTCATTTCAGTCATATCCAACTCTTTGCGACTCTGTGAACTATAGCCCCCATGCTTCTCTATCCATAGGATTCTCCAGACAAGAATACTGGAGTTAGTCGTCATGCCGCCCTCTAAGGGATCTTCCCAATCCAGGGATCGAACCCACGTCTCTTATGTCTCCTGCATTGGCAAGTGGGTTCTTTACCACTAGCGCCACCTGGGAAGCCCACTCCTCTACTACAGCCCTCCATCTCCCTTGCACCTCTTAGGATGAGACTTGTAGATGCCCCATTCTTCCTAATTCCACTCATAGATTCAGTTTCTCCCCTACCACCTCTCAAACACCTCATTCCAATCTGTGTTTTGAGTTACTTGCTGTTCGTTGTGCTCCATTCTCCAGAATATTCCTCCTATAGAATACCTGGATGACATATATGTTGTATCCTTTTGTACCTATAAATGTGTTTATTTTATCATGCGAATGGAACTGCATGTTGGCTGCTTACAGAATCTATGGGCGCACTTCTTTTTTCTAAGTAATCTGTAGATGTCATTCTGTGGGTGGCAACTCCTGGTTCTGCACATGAGAAATCTATTACCAACCTGAATTTTTAAATTAGTCTTCAACATAACTTGCTCTTTCTACCAAGAGGCTTAGACATTTTTTCTTTATCCTTGGACTTTGCTGCTGCTGCTGCTAATTCACTTCAGTCGTGTCCAACTCTGGACTTTAGGAATTTAATAAAACTTGCCTCAATAAACCTCACTGTCCATTCAGGTCTTTCTTAAATTGAGGAAATTTTTCTTCTGTTATTTATTTAATTATTGCCTTTCTGCACAATCTTCTTGTTTTCCCTTCTGGAACTCTTATTATTTGCATGTTAAGTCTCCTGTGACTATAGGCTCATCTTTTTCTCTTGAATTCTATCTCTTTGTAGTTTGACTAAGTAGTCTCAGAAGATTTCCTCCACTTGATCTTCCCAACATCTAATTTAAATCTCAGTAAGGACTAGCTTTCCTTCAATTTATCCACTGATATTTTACTTTAAATATCATGTCACTTAGTTGTCAGAATCACTTCTCTGCAGCAACAAATCTTCTTATCTTCTTTACGTTTTATTATTCAAGTTGCATACAGATCACCCACCAGCTCTTGGAAGGGCAGGGGTTGCCTCTCCTGATGGGTTTGTTCTTTCTCTCTCTGGGCAGTGGGGACATTCTAGTGTGTATTTTTGCTTTGTCTACTCATTTGGGACCAGCCACTGGACTATCCTAAGCGGCACGGAGGACTCTGCTCCCATGGGAGTAGATGTAGCCAGCAGATTTTCTGACTCCCATGTAATTACATGAGGAACCAGCTGTTCCTTAGTCTCTTGAAACCAACTCATGGGAGTTGGGTGGACTCAGCTCATTGGTTCAGTTTTTCCTCTGTGATCATAAATAATAGACCAACACTGATCCAGCCTCCTGGGATCCAGACCTGGTTCAAACTCACCACAGTGCTTGTCTGTGTTGGACCCAAGCTCTTTTGATGTCCAAAGCATGGAAACTCCTGCAAAAATGCTCTCATTCACGTCCTCCACACACTAACTGCCTTGTAGCTCCAACAGCAATTTGGCTACAAGGAGAAAGAATTAAATTTGAATTTGGGAATGACAATGGCAAGGATGTTTTAGCAATCACATTTTCAAAATCCTTTTCTGTCTTTAGAATTTATTCCTTAACTAAGATGTGATGCCAATTTGTGTCTAACACATGGTGTTAGACAACATCCCAATCCCCAAGCATCTATTTACATCCTCTTATTTACATGCAAGCAGAGCGTTTTTGAATGTTGCCTATAATTAGGATATTTCTGATACAAACCATATTGCAAGGACAGATGATAGCTGTTGTTGATGTACGGGAAGATCAGTAAAAAATATTTCAATTTTCCTGGTCTCAGTTTTGAAGCAAACAGAAAGTATAACAAAGGGATAAGACAGACGAAGATGCCAGTAGTACCTTAATTACCAATTTAAGAACATAGCTTAAGCACTGTGATAGTTAATTTCTTAAAAAGGCACCCCTCCCACCCACCTTTGATCACCTCCCAGTATTAACTGGTGCAGCCATCCCTTGCCTATTAAAGCCTGAGTGATTCTGGGACTCAACTATAAGCAACAGATTACATCCGAAGTGACGCTGTGTCACTTTCAAGACTAGATCAGAAGAGGCCTTGCAGTTTTCACTTTGGTCTCTTGGAATGCCCACTCTGGGAAAAGTCAGCCATAATATCTCTGAGAAATTCACTACTCTGAGACCACCACAATGTGAGACAGCCCAAGCTAACCTCCTTGTGGAGGGGTAGATTTGCCTAGGTAGCTCTAGTTGTTTCAACCATCGCAGCCCAGGCAAAAATAAGTTAGTGAAAACCTTGAATATTCTAGCCCTGCTGGAGAATCACTGAGGAACCCAGATGATGGCCAGAACCCAAGTCCAAAACAGATGGCTCCAGTCAAACCAGCTGAGCCAAATCCAGCTATTTCAGCCAGCCTTAGGCTCTAGTCATCACAGGGCAGATACAGGTCATCCTTGCTGCGTCCTGTCCAAATTTCCTACCCCAAAACTTATAAACTTAATAAAAATGATTGCTGTTTCACATCACTAAGATTTCTTTTTTTTTTATTGGAGCTTAGTTGGTTTACAGCGTTGTGTTAGTTTATGCCTCAAGGCAAAGTGAATTAGCTATTTGTGTACATGTATGTCCTCTTCATCACCACAGAGCATTGAGTAGGGTTTCTCTACGCTATTAACATACAGTAGGTTCTCACTAGTTACCTATTTTATACATAGTATCTATAAGGTATATGTGTTAATTCCAATCTCCCAATTCATCCCCCTCTCCCTTTTCCCCCTTGGTGTCCATACACTTGCTCTCTACATCTGTGTCTCTATTTCTGCTTTGCAAATAGATTCATCTGTACCAGTTTTCTAGAGTCCATATGTATGTGTTACTATATGATGTTTGTGCTTCTCTTTTGGACTTAACTTCACTCTATATGACAGTTTCTAGGTCGACCCATGTCTCAGCAAATGGCACAATTTCATTGCTTTTTATGGTTGAGTAATAGTCCATTGTATATATGTGCCACGTTTTCTTTATCTATTCCTCTACTGATTATGCCACTAAGTTTTTGGATGGTTTACCACACAGCAGTAACTGGGAAAGGCGTGCAGAAACAATGGGCTTGCTGTTACGCACTCTGTCACGCACAGAGCTGGATAATCATTAGCCTCTCCAAGCAGGGGTGCCTCCAATTAATGAACTAGGATATATGCTTTCTAAAGGCAGACTGCTTTCCATGACAATGAGGAAGGAAGGAGCTGAGATACACATATCCTCTTTCCCTCCAAATTCATCAATCAGATAACTCACTCCACTACTGGGGGAGAAATAAAGGAAATGATGAGAGAGCCTAAGACATCAGGAATTGTTAGCAGAACGTTTCTTCAGAGAGGAAATAATTCCCCCTTGGGATCTGGGATCAAGGGTCCCAGATACACAAAGGGAAAGGATTCTGGACCAGCAAGATGTATTCAGCAAAAATAGGAGGGGTGGTTGTGAGTAAGGTTGTGCTTTCTATGAGACCTATACTTGATATATGCACTTCAAGAAACAGAGCTCACTGTAAGCTGAAAAACCTACCTATAGAAATTTGAAATTATATTATTTTGGTAGAGCTGCCATAACGAAAACCACAGACAGGATGGAGTACCAACAGAAACTTCTTTTCTCGTAGCCCTAGAGGCTTGGGAAAAGGTCTGATTTTCCCTGAGACCTCTCTTTCTGGCTTGCAGATGGCTGCCTTCTCCTTTCCTGTCCTCAAGTCTCTTTGTCTGTCCTAGTCTTCTCTTCCTATAAGGACACTAGTCCTTGGATTAGGCCTCATTTTAATTTAATTACCTCAGTAAAGACTCTGTCTCTAATACAAACCAGAAGATGGGCTTACTTTACCATCAGGATCTTGTTTGTACACTTGGATTAAATCTCTCATGTAAAGTGACTGTTTTTCTGCCTGGTTCTTAAGTCTTGCTTTCATGATAACATTACACTTGAGAGCAATTGATACTGAACAGTGAGGGTTGATACTGAGAAGGGCCTGGTGGGGCTCCTGGGCACAAAGCCTTTCTGTATTCCACATTTCTTTGATTACAGGAAATAGCCTTCATTCAGCCTCCATGACCTTCCCAGAGTTCCAATGGGCAGATTCAAGCAGTTGCTAACTAGAGAAGGGAGAGCATATGAGATCAGGGAGAAATAGTCAAGAGCAGCCTTGGGGCAAGGTTCTTGTTCCCCACCAGTGTAAACACACAACAACATCTTTGACCTATTTTGCAGATACTGAACCCCGCCCCCCCAGATGGGAGACATTAATGATTAAAATGGCATGTTGCCACAAGCAGGTAGACCCCAGAGCAGTTGAACCTGAAGGGTGATGATGCTGGCTCCTACTTACTCACCACCAACCCATCAGAAGAATGTCCACAAGCTGGTCATGCCCTCTTTGAACCATTACTATAAAAACTTCTCACTATCCTCTCCAAGTTGGGACACACAGTTCTTTTGATGCAGGCGTCCACTGTGTCCCCCTTTGCCTAGTAAAGTGATAAAGGTTCCCTGGTGGCTCAGACGGTAAAGCATCTGTCTGCAATGTGGGAGACCCAGGTTTGATCCCTGGGTTGGGAAGATCCCCTGGAGAAGGAAATGTCCACCCACTCCAGTACCCTTGCCTGGAAAATCCCATGGACAGAGGAGCCTGGTAAACTACAGTCTATGGGGTCACAAAGAGTCAGACATGACTGAGCAACTTCACTTTCTTCCCTACTTCAGCCAAAACTCCACCTTTGAGATTTGGTTCAGCACCAGGGTACAGAGAAGCTGAACTTTCGTCATCACAAGTGAGCAATAAAATTAAGAGCATTTGGCTGTGAAAATATCTAAGAAAAATGTGGAAGGAGCAGACTATTTGCTCTTGAATGCTTATAGTAAAATGGGGGAAGAGAGAGGTGGTTTAAAGATGGAATTGTTCATCAGAAAGGAACAGAAACTTAAAGGTACAGAACATCCTCAGCCTATCCATATTGTAAAACTGAGAAGGTCTATTGAAAAACAACTTTCATGATGTGGCCAAACCACCATCTGATAAGGCAATTTAGTCAGACTTCTAAACAGAAGCCAGGAGCTATGGTTCAATGGAAGAATGACCCCTGCTTCTCCCCAAGGTGATCCAAAGCTCATGAAAACAATTTCAAAAGAAGGGCCACCAGTGCCTGTGGGACCTCCATGCTCTTTGGCCTGTGTTAAATAAAATTATTTTATGGCAAGATAATAAAAATTTAAACATAAAAAATTTTCTCTGTCCTTTTGTCTCCTCTTTCTTCTCTACCATATATCTCATATCTGCATTATGCATCGACCAAACTTCCCCATCAGCAGAAATACCTGCTTGACCATAAACCATAATCATTCTTCTAGCACTAACAAGACAACTCCTTAAAGGATAACATTCCTTCTTGATCTTGTAAGGGGCCATGAGGAAGGCTAGAACTGGATTGTGGAAACTGTCAATACCACATAATTTAACATCCAGCCCTCTGTCTCAAAATTTATATAACTTATATATAATTTATATATATTATATAAATAAAATGTATATAAACTTATATAACTGCTCTGGCTTCTAATGGGCAGAACAGTTCTCAGATTTCTGGGTCTTCTTCACTGGCACAGAGTGCAGTCACCTGGGAAGCAGGGGACATGGCTACCTCAACCTAGATTTGCAAGGAAAAGAGTGTCTCAGAGCCACAGGTGTGCCATCCAGGCAGAAAAACACTGTAGGAGTGGGGCTACCACAGAGGGCACCCCACTAGAGTGGTACCCAGTAGAACCTGGAGGCAAGGTCATCCCCCAGACCCCGGGACAGTAGAACTATCAGCAGGCAATTCCAGTCCAGGAAAGCCACAGGCACAGGACTGAAACCAGAGGGAAGGGGGCAGAGATAAACAACCATTAAAAGAATGATACAGCTATTGATGATACGACGTAACTGGTTAGAACCCATTAGGCCCAAGATGGCAGAAAATTCAACTTCTAGTGAACCCTGAGTCTCATTATACCCTCATTGTAATATACCAGCATATGTTAAATGACACATCCATAGGTGCCATGACAGTTCCAAGGCCAACTACAAAAGGCCAAAAAAGTGGGCAGTGGCCCAACTCCTAAAAATCCCTGCCCCTTCCCCAAAATAGTTGGAATAATACCCCTACTCATTAGCCTATGAAATAACCTAGCTCATAAATACCAACTACTGCATATTTTGGGAACTCTCACCTACTGAGATGGTCCACCCTCTATCTGTGGGGGTGTGCTTCTCCTAGGACCACTCTTGCCTTTTCAGATGAACTGCATTCTGTTTATGGAATATAAATAGAATCTCGAAATAAATCTCGAAATAAATCCACTTCTTACTCATCACTTTGTCTCTCACTGCATTCCTTCTGCACTGAGGCAAAAAGAATCTGAACTAGGTCCTAAGACCAGGTGTGTGACTTAAAAGGTGGCAGGGTTCAAGTCCCAACTTGTGTTGTGCAGTTTCAGGACTACATCCAGCCTGTGAGAGCCATGGTGGGGTTTGTGTCGGCAAAGACAGGGGCGTGGGGCCTCCCGAAGCTGGGAGGGCAGGGCAACCTGGAGGCTTAAGGGCCGAAGCCCTGCGGAGCAAAGCTGGGGACCCACACCTCAGTCTAGAAGGCGGGTCCTCTGCCCCAGCACAGTTGGTGAGCAGGACGAAAAAATCAAAGATTCTTACATCTTAAGGTTTCCAACTTGCTCAGGATCTGTAACGCCTCTCTTCTTGCCTTTTGGAATGGGGGTGTCTGTCCTGTTCCTGTCCCACCATTATACTTTGGAAGCACAAAACTTGATTTCACAGACTCACAGCTGAAGGTGAACTGTTGCAGGATGAATCCACGTGGAGTCTGACTCATACCTGATACTGATATTTACACGAGACTGAACTTTAGAGTTGATCCTGGAAGGAGTTAAGACTTCTGAGGCTATTGAATGTATTTTGCACAGGAGAAAGATATGAATTTGGGGGAGACAGCGATGGAATGCAATGAGCTGAATGTTTGCCTCCCCAAAATTCATATGTTGAAATCCTAATCTCCAAGGTGATGGCATTAGAAGGTGGGCCCAGTGATTAGGTCATGAGGGCAGAGCTCTCATTAACGGCCCTTATAAAAGAGACTCCAGAGGGTGGGATGGATGCAAAGAGTAGCATATAAATATATACACTACCATATGTAAAATAGACAGCCAACCGGAATTCGCTGTATGATACAGGGGCTCTGTGACAACCTAGAGGGGTGGAATGGGGTGAGAGGTGGGAGGGAGGCTCAAGAGAGAGGGGACATATGTATATACCTATGGCTGATTCATGTAGATGTATGGCAGAAAACATCACAGTATTGTGAGGCAATTATCCTTCAATCAAAAATAAATAAATTAAAAAATGAGAGACTCCAGAGAGATCCCTCAGTCCTTCTGCCATGTGAGGTTCCATTAAAAAAAAAAAGAAAAGGCTGTCTAGGAAGCAGACCTTCACCAGACACCAGATCTGCCAGTACCTTGATTTTGGACCTCTCAGCCTCCAGAATTGTGAGAAATAAGTTCTGTTGTTTATAAGCCACCCAGTTTATGGGATACCTGTTACGGTAGGCCAAACTGACAACCCCAGTTTTCAAGATTTTAAGAAATGGGTTTAATAGATTTTACTTTTTAGAGCAGTTTTAGTTTCATAGCAAAACTGAGCAGAAAGTACAAAGTTCCCATTTATTCACACCCAATACGTTGCATCTTTTAATCTGTCTTCTGTTCTTTTATTATTAAAAACTACTGATACCTGCACACATTATTATTTAAATAGTTTGGTAGTCACTGGGGGCTGGGATTCCAGAAGGTAGGAGTTATGATACTGGGGAAAGATGGGATGAGTTAGTATTTGTCCTCAACTGTACCCTCACTTTGGAGTTGCCTAGCCTGATATTTGGGTCCAATGCCAGAGATTCATTAATCTGGAATGCAGAGTTAGAAAGAATCCAGATGCTTCTAAGTGTGTCAAGATTTACAACCAAGAAGACAAAGCCATGTTCAACCAAAGTGGGGATGATTCAGTTCTGTTCAGTTCAGTTCAGTCACTCAGTTGTGTCTGACTCTTTGCGAGTCCATGAATCGCAGCACACCAGGCCTCCCTGTCCATCACCAACTCCTGGAGTTTACTCACACTCATGTCCATCGAGTTGGTGATGCCATCCAGCCATCTCATCCTCTGTCGTCCCCTTCTCCTCCTGCCCCCAATTCCTCCCAGTATCAGGGTCTTTTCCAATGAGTCAACTCTTCGCATGAGGTGGCCAAAATATTGGAGTTTCAGCTTCAACATCAGTCCTTCCAATGAACACCCAGGACTCATCTCCATTAGGATGGACTGGTTGGATCTCCTTGCAGTCCAAGGGACTCTCAAGAGTCTTCTCCAACACCACAGTTCAAAAGCATCAATTTTTCGGCACTCAGCTTTCTTCACAGTCCAACTCTCACATCCATACACGACCACTAGAAAAATCATAACCTTGACTAGATGGACCTTTGTTGACAAAGTAATGTCTCTGCTTTTTAATACGCTATCTAGGTTGGTCACGCTTTCCTTCCAAGGAGTAAGCATCTTTTAATTTCATGGCTGCAGTCACCATCTGCAGTGATTTTGGAGCCCAGAAAAATAAAGTCAGCCACTGTTTCCACTGTTACCCCATCATCTGTACCCTCACTTTGGAGTTGTCTAGCCTGATATTTGGGTCCAATGCCAGAGATTCATTAATCTGGAATGCAGAGTTAGAAAGAATTCAGATGATTCTAAGTGTGTTAAGATTTACAACCAAGAAGACAAAGCCATGTTCAACCAAAGTGGGGATGATTAGACACAGTTAAAAAGTGTTTCTTTCATCCAGACTGAGGTTTTTCCCTTTGATTAGAGCTCAACAAGGTTAGTATGTGCAAAAGTGGAAATGGAAGTACCACTCAGTCCTCACGCCTGGGGCTACGGGGTATCAGATCAAATCACTTCTCTTGCCCTGGCCTTAGTCACAACATCATAACCATAAGCTATCTTTTTATCTCTGAGAAATAGCCAGTCCACCTTTTACTTTCAATCCTCAAAGCTAATTTCTTCAAATAGAGTTTTGATTTTCCATTTCATCCTAAAAATGCTTTACCTGAACCAAGGGATGGCTGAGGTTTCAGCAATTCTCTTCGCAGCCTTGCAGTCGTGAATAAGCTAGTTATTGCCTGACGATCTCACTGACATCTGCCTCTTTTCAGTTTTCCACTTAGAAATGGAGGCAGGTGTTGAAGAAATTGGAAAGAGGACAGTCCAGACACACTTTCCTCGAAATCTCCACTTGTGTCTACAATCCTCTGGATTTCCAAAGCTTGTCATGAATAATCCCCAGAGGCACCATTGAAAATGGAATCTTGTTTTATTCTTCTGAGAATTTTCATTCCTTTCCCCTCCTTCCAATCCAGATCTTTGTGGTTTGGTTAAAGCCATGTTGCTGTTGACAGTATAGGAGTGACAGATCTGAGCTCCATCACCTTCAGGTTTCTCTGAAATTGGCTGGGAAGAAAGCATAGCTCAGCTGGTAAAGAATCTGCCTGCAATATAGGAGACCTGGGTTGGATCCCTGGATTGGGAGGATCCTCTGGAGAAGGGAGAGGCTACCCACTCCAGTATTCTGGCCTAGAGAATCCCATGGACTGTATAGTCCACAGGGTCACAAAGAGTCGGACACGGCTGAGCGACTTTCACTTCACAGGATGTGTGCAGGACCCTTCCCTGGCTTCTTTGTCAGCAGAAACAGTCCACTCCCCATTGCAGTCTGGAAAGGTGGATGAGACGAGGGGCTCTGGGCTTCCCATATTCCAGTCCCATGTCACTTATTTCAAGTCCAAGTTCAGATGTGCTGTATCTGACACCTGCCAAGTCAGGGACTAGCACTGGGGAAGAAAGACAAGATCAGAGGTGCCCTTCCTAACAGCTGTCTTTCACCAACCCTCACTGCTGCCTTCAAGGATTCAGAGCCACCTTCACAGCGTCTGGAGGGGCACCTCATCTTGCACACTGCATAGAATGTAGCAAGGTGCCAGGACTTCTCAAAACTTCAAAACCCCCATAGTCTTCTGGTCTTGAGAAGCTTTTCCCATCTCTCCCTGGGTCTTTTCTTTTTTTTAAATTGAAGTATAGCTGATGCATAATATTATATAAGTTACAGGTGTACAATATAGTGATTCACAATTTTTTGAAGGCCATACTCCTTTTATAGTCATTATAAAATATTGGCTACATTCCCCAAGTTCTATAATATATCCTTGTAGCTTGTACCTCTTAGTCCCCTCCCCCTATATTGCCCCTCCCCCTTTCCCTCTCCTACTGGTAACCACTGGTTTGTTCTCCGTATCTGTGAATCTGTTTCTTTTTTGTTATATCTGCTAGTCTGCTGTACTTTTTAGACTCCACATATAAGTGATATTGTCCAGTATTTGTCTTGCTCTCTCTGACTTCTGTCACTGAGCATAACACCTTCAAGTTTAGCCTCCCTCCTTGCTCCTTCAGTGAGCCTCCACATTCCTAATAAAAGAATATAAGAGTGAGGAGGGGAGTTAATTGCTTCTAGAGGTCTGGAAAACTCTGTTTCTTGGGCCAAGGCCAAAGCCTCTGTTAGAATTGGAAAGTCCGTCTGCATTCTTAGGCTAGGAAAGGAGAAAAGTGCCTCTCGTTCACTTCAGGAGAACAAATAACATATCACATCATCCTGACTTAAAAACTAACATTAGGGGAAAACAAACATTGTATATATTAACACATAACATGTAGAATCTAGAAAAATAGTACAGATGATCTTATTCACAAAGAAGGAATAGGGACACAGATGTAGAGAACAAACATATGGATACTGAGGGGGGAAGGAGGGGATGGGATGAATCTGGAGACTGGGTTTGACATATATACACTACTATGTATAAAATAGATAACTAATGAGAACCTATTTTATAGCATAGGGAACACCACTCAATGCTCTGTGGTGATCTAAATGGGAAGGAAATCTAAAAAAGAGGGAATATATGTATATGTATGCCTGATTCACTTTGCTCTATAGCAGAAACCAACACAATACTGTAAAGCAATAAAAAATAATTAAAGTATTTAAATTAAAAATTAAATTTAAAAATATTTAATTAATTAAATTAAATTTTAAAATTAATTTTAAAAAAACCTCACATTAACCTTTACCTCATGCCACAGACCTATCTTACCCAGTCTAATCTAACCAGCTCATATAGAAGGTGGTTACATTTTTGCACCCTCAAAGCCCTTGTATTTTGAGTTATTCAATTAGTTACTTTTACATTATCTAGTCACATGGATGAGTCTCATTTTCCTCACTGGGATATTAAGTCCCTTAAATATCAAGGGAATAGTGCTTGCTTCATTCTGCCTGCTGTATAGAAGGTCAGCAATGTTGATTTCTCCCTATATCAAGGGAAATAAAGGCCTCCTGAAATAAAGACCAGGCCCTTAACCCATTTCTCAGCTAACTGTACTTCTTTTGGATTATTGTATCATCCAAAGATAGAAAATACTCTCCATCTATCTCTCACTTGTTCCTCCTTTCCTCCAAAATAATGAGATGGACAGATGGACTCTCTTTTTGCCTTGATGAATAAGAATGCAGGCCTAAATATAATTCAATTAAAGAAAATGAACATCTCTCATATCCAAATGTTACAATCATACCTGTAAAAATGCATGTGGACAAATATGCTTTCTCATAACTTATCGTGTGAATTGGATGAATCACATAGTCTTTAGATGACCCAGACTATTACATGTTCAAACTTTGTAAATTTGCTAAACCAAATTGTCTCTCTTCAGGCAGGAATCCATTCCTTGTTAGGATTCCATAAATAGAACCTCTTCCTCTCTATTTCTCTACCTCCTCTATGAATAGAATCAAAAGTTGAGTGTGCTGTGGCATGGAAGGTGGTGAAACTTCCCATCTCTTTTCAAATATTGGATTGTGGGTAAAGTTACGGTTTTAGGTGATGGGTCAATAAAATTCTGTCTCAATTTCAGCTATAAGATCTGGGGTAAATTCCAGCTATAAGGTCTGGGGTTGTTGTTATTCCCCCCAAAGCATCTATTAGAATACAGCAATTGTTACACTGATTAAACTGTTGCAAACAGAACATTATCAAGGGAGCATTTGAATCATACAGCCAATTTTCAAAGAAAATTCACGTGGCATAACCAAGCTTTGACTCATATCTTCAATTGCCTTGCCCCCCCATCCTCTACTTGAATGTCCCACATAAAATAACATGATATTACTTCACTTTTGCTAAATTTTGTGTTGAGATGTTACCATTCCACCTGGAACCGATCAAATATTTTAAAGTTAGGGGGATAGACAAGACCTGATGTTTAGTAGTAAAACTATCTCTATAAATGAAATAATTTGTTTTTGGGCATGTTCCACTTTACTGCACCCACTCCACACCTTATTACTGCAACTGCATCCACATTGCTTCAGCAAATTGGGTGCCATCAAGTGATTTATCAGTCAATTTAGAAAAGTGGCAAGGCTCTAAGTCGGCTAACAGGGCAGCTCTTCACCCTTTCCCATCTGACTGGCTGGAGCAGGACAAGATAAAAAAAGCAACTTATATGAGTGTCTCGGAAATACTATATTGATGCTATAGATTCTTTGAATTTCATGTAGACTGACCCTTTTCCCCAATAGAGTTAGACCCCCGTCTTGGTTGCTCCACTGCTAAGGTTGTCTAGTCCCCACAACTCCCATACTTTGTGCTTTGTTGGCAGTGTGCAGTCAATTTAGTTATCAATTTTCAGCGCCCTCATCTGGATTTCTTCCCTGGCATGTGCAGGCCACAGGAACAGAGGATAACTTCTGCCCCTTTCCTGCCTGGAGGTGGCATGTCACTCTGTCACTACCCCTGCTGTTCACTCCTATCTCGGCCTCAGCAAAGAAAACCGGCTGCAGCTCAGTAAACTCCAGCAGGGGAAAAAAAGAGAGAGAGAGAGAGAGAGAGAGGGAGAGAATGGTTTCCTACTCTTCAAAACTTCTTGGAAGGACCTGCCAAAAAAATGCAGCAAGCCCCTTTTAATTTCCACTGGGGCAGGGAAAAAAAAGAAAAGAGCAAGCAAAAGAAACCTCTGCCCCTATGGACTAAAATCACATTAGGAATGATATCCTTTTTTTTTTTTTTCTTTTTTTTTTTTTTTTTTTTTTTTTTTTCTTGTTTTTTTTTTTTCTTCTTTTTTTTTTTTCTTGTTCTCTGCTGGTTTTTTTTTTTTTTCCATTTATTTTTATTAGTTGGAGGCTAATTACTTTACAGCATTGCAGTGGTTTTTGTCATACATTGAATTAGCCATGGATTTACATGTATTCCCCATCCCGGTCCCCCCTCCCACCTCCCTCTCCACCCCATCCCTCTGGGTCTTCCCAGTGCACCAGGCCTGAGCACTTGTCTCATGCATCCAACCTGGGCTGGTGATCTGTTTCACCCTAGATATACATGTTTCGATGCTGTTCTCTTGAAACATCCCACCCCCGGGTTCTCCCATAGAGTCCACAAGTCTGTTCTATACATCTGAGTCTCTTTTTCTTTTTTTGCATATAGGGTTATCGTTACCATCTTTCTAAATTCCATATATATGTGTTAGTATACTGTAATGGTCTTTATCTTTCTGGCTTACTTCGCTCTGTATAATGGGCTCCAGTTTCACCCATCTCATTAGAACTGATTCAAATGAATTCTTTTTAACGGCTGAGTAATATTCCATGGTGTATATGTACCACAGCTTCCTCATCCATTCATCTGCTGATGGGCATCTAGGTTGCTTCCATGTCCTGGCAATTATAAACAGTGCTGCGATGAACATTGGGGTGCACGTGTCTCTTTCAGATCTGGTTTCCTTGGTGTATATGCCTAGAAGTGGTATTGCTGGGTCATATGGCAGTTCTATTTCCAGTTTTTTAAGAAATCTCCACACTGTTTTCCATAGCGGCTGTACTAGTTTGCATTCCCACCAACAGTGTAAGAGGGTTCCCTTTTCTCCACACCCTCTCCAGCATTTATTGCTTGTAGACTTTTGGATAGCAGCCATCCTGACTGGCGTGTAATGGTACCTCATTGTGGTTTTGATTTGCATTTCTCTGATAATGAGTGATGTTGAGCATCTTTTCATGTGTTTTTTAGCCATCCGTATGTCTTCCTTGGAGAAATGTCTGTTTAGTTCTTTGGCCCATTTTTTGATTGGGTCATTTTGATTTTACCTTCTCAGGGTCTGCATTTTTATTCTTGACAGTGAGCATCTGCTAAAGCAATGGTTACCTTTATGGAAAAGGGTAAAAGGCAACACAGAGAAAGGTTTAACATGTCACATGGGAAAGGCATAGGGATGCTTTCGATTAATATTTCAGATATTGTCAACCTCTTAATTAACATTCATTAGATCTTTCTCTTTGTTGACTTTATTTTTATAATTATTTGGCTGCACCAGGTCTTAGTTGCAGCATGTGGGATCTAGTTCACTGACCAGAGATCAAACCTGACCACCTTGCTTTGGGAGCACAGTTTTAGCCATGGAACCAATAGGGAAGTCCCTTGAGTTTATTTTTATACTATAATATTTTAAGATAACCTGTGAGAGATAGAGGGCCATGTAGAAAAATCAGATGTTAGGGGTCAGGCAGACCAAACTGTCTTTAACTAGTTGTATAAATAAAAGCAGGTTAGTCTGTTTCACAGATGGTTTGTTCCCTGTTTTACTGAATAATAAAAAACATGTACCTCCTTAGGTTAGAAAAATTCAATTAAGTTATTTCAAGCACTAAATCTGTAAGCACTTAATAGTTTCAATATTTTTGTATTTTAAGCATTCATTTCAAATATTGATTAATAATTTTAATAGTCTATTCAGTTGATCATTTTAAAACTTTTACTCTAAATTATCAGTTCTAATCTATAGGTTTCAGATCAGTTCAGTTCAGTCGCTCAGTCGTCTCCAACTCTTTGTGACTTCATGGACTACAGCACACCTGGCTTCCCCATCCATCATCAACTCCCGGAGCTTACCCAAACTCATGTCATCACGTCGGTGATGCCATTCAACCATCTCATCCTCTGTCAGCCCCTTATTCTCCTGCCCTAAATCTTTCCCAGCATCAGGGTCTTTTCCAATGAGTCAGTTATTTGCATCAGGTGGCCAAAGTATTGGAGTTTCAGCTTTAGCATCAGTCCTTCCAGTGAATATTCAAGACTCATTTCCTTTAGGATGGACTGGTTGGATCTCCTTGCAGTCCAAGGAACTCTCAAGAGTCTTCTCCAACACCACAGTTCAAAAGCATCAATTCTTAGGTGCTCAGCATGCTTTATGGTCCAACTCTCACATCCATACATGACTACTGGAAAAGCCGTAGCTTTGACTAGATGGACCTTTGCCAACAAGGTAATGTCTCTGCTTTTTAATATGCTGTCTAGGTTGGTCACAGCTTTTCTTCCAAGGAGTAAGTGTCTTTTAATTTCATGGCTGCAGTCACCATCTGCATTGATTTTGGAGCCCAAGAAAATAAAATCTCTCACTGTTTCCATTGTTTCCTCATCTATTTGCCATGAAGTGATGGGACTGGCTGCCATTATCTTAGTTTTCTGAATGTTGAGTTGTAAGCCAGCTTTTTCACTCTCCTCTTTCACTTTCATTAAGAGGCTCTTTCATTCCTCTTCACTTTCTGTCATAAGAGTGGTGTCATCTGCATATCTGAGGTTATTGATATTTCTCCCAGCAATCTTGATTCCAGCTTGTGCTTCATCCAGCCCAGTGTTTCTCAATGCACTCTGCATATAAGTTAAATAAGCAGGGTGACAATATACAGCCTTGACGTACTCCTTTCCCAGTTTGGAACCAGTCTGTTGTTCCATGTCCAGTTCTAACTGTTGCTTCTTGACCTGCTTACAGATTTCTCAGGAGGCAGGTCAGGTGGCCTGGTATTCCCGGCTCTTTAATAAATTTCCAGTTTGTTGTGATCCACACAGTCAAAGGCTTTGGCATAGTCAATAAAGCAGAAGTAGATGTTTTTCTGAAACTCTCTTGCTTTTTTGATGATCCAACAGATGTTGGCAATTTGATCTCTGGTTCCTCTGCCTTTTCTAAATCCAGTTTGAACATCTGGAAGTTCACGGTTCATGTACTGTTGAAGCCTGGCTTGGAGAATTTTGAGCATTACTTTGCTAGCCTGTGAAATGAGTACAATTGTGTGGTAGTTTGAGCATTCTTTGGCATTGACTTTCTTTGGGATTGGAATGAAAACTGACCTTTTTGAGCTCTGCGGCCACTGCTGAGTTTTCCAGATTTGCTGGCATATTGAGTGCAGCACTTTAACAGCATCATCTTTCGGGATTTGAAATAGCTCAACTGGAATTCCATCACCTCCACTAGCTTTGTTCGTAGTGATGCTTCCTAAGGCCCACTTGACTTCGCACTCCAGGATGTCTGGCTCTAGTCCAGTGATCACACCATTGTGGTTATCTGGGTCATGAAGATCTTTTTTGTACAGTTCTTCTGTGTATTCTTGCCACCTCTTCTTAATATCTTCTGCTTCTGTTAGGTCCCTACCATTTCTGTCCTTTATTGTGCTCAGCTTTGCATGAAATATTCCTTTGGTATTTCTAATTTTCTTGAAGAGATCTCTAGTCTTTCCCATTCTGTTATTTTCCTCTATTTCTTTGCACTGATCACTGAGGAAGGCTTTGTTATCTCTCCTTGCTATTCTTTGGAACTCTGCATTCAAATGGGTATATCTTTCCTTTTCTCCTTTGCTTTTTGCTTCCCTGCATTTCACAGCTATTTGTAAGACCTCTTCAGACAGCCATTTTGCTTTTTTTCATTTCTTTTTCTTGGGGATGGTCTTGATCACTGCAGCCTGTGTAATGTCACGAACCTCTATCCGTAGTTCTTCAGGCACACTGTCTAAATAAAGACAGAGTTTTTATCAATCTATAGGTTTATTGAACACTAAAATGTCACTGTCCATGTGCCAGCAATGCTATGGGAAAACTGTCAGTCTCATACAAAACTCACTGAAGGGCATTTGTCAGAAAGAAGTAAAATCCTTAAATTATGTACTTTGACCTAATAGTTGCACTTCTAAAAATGCATCCCATGAAAATAACTGGATGTGTGCAAAGTTATATGTACAAATACTTTTTATCATAGCAAATACATCTAATTATCTGGACAAACAGGGAATTGATTCAATTATTGTATATACATACAGAGAATTGGGACTTCCCTAGTGGTTCAGCTGTAAAGAATCCGACTGCAATGCAGGAGACGTGGGTTTGATCTCTGAATTGGGAAGTCCATTACTTTAATATATTTACCAGAAGGATGGTGTTTTCTCCACGCTTGCAGACCAACTGCTGCTTCAGTTATTTAAACACCATTCAATCAGGCAAGCAGCAGGATTCTGAGTTATAAGGTAGGACCAGAGATCCCATGGTTATGTATCCATAGTCACACCTACTTTCCCATACAGCTGGTCCCTTGGTCTGAACAATCTCAGTCACTGCATGGAAGACCCCCAGGGTGTTGGGAGTGAGGATAACCACATGAACAGGGCATCGGTTGTTAGCAGCCAGCACTCACAGCAGCTGGAGGATAGGTGCAATGATCCAATAAAAGAGCTTTGGGCAGGAAACCAAAATGTTTAGTATAGCATGTATGACTTCTATAACCAGAAAAATAGAAATAAAGCTAAAGAAAGCTTTTATATTCAGGTATGTGTTTTAAAATGCTGCACTTAGCTACAATTTAAATCCAAGTACTACACGAATTTACATTCTCATCTTTCACAGGAAGGAATCAATGCACGCGTGCCAAGTCGCTCCAGGCATGTCTCTGAGACCCTATGGACCGTAGCCTCCCAGGCTCCTCTGACCATGGAATTTTCTAGGCAACAATACAGGAACAGGCTGTCTTTTCTCCTCCAGGGGAACTTCCTGACCCAGGGATCAAACCTGTGTCTCTTATGTCTCCTGCATTAGCAGGTGGGTTCTTTACAATGAATGGTACCTGAGAAGCCCAAGGGCATCAATAGGTAACACCTAAATTTGATAAGTCAAGAAGTAGAATTATAACATATTATTTAAAAAAATTGAAATTAGATCTTAAAAATAAACACTCAGATTAGTAGCAGAAAATACAATTTCACACAGTTAAGTGAATTAAAAAGACAGACATCATAAAAGTTGACAGTATTTTTCCTTGTGGAAGTTTAACAACATAGAGATTTCAAGAAGAACATTACAGATACAGAAAAACTTCAAGTTTAATGTTTAAAATCCATACTTCAATCAGCAAGATAAACATTTTTTGTGCCTCATCTGTGTCTCTTATTGAGATTGCCTCTAAAAAAATATAAAATACCTGTTTGAAATAAGAATGAATTAACAGGTATGTCCTCAAAGAAGACTCTAATCTATTGGGAATGCCAGAGGAATACTATTCTGTGCTAGAAGGGAGAGAAATTCATACTTATTCCCTCCAGTCCTACTTTGTTTTTCCTGCTTACCCTTTATCACATTACTGAAGAAAACTAAGAGTAAATCTTAAAAGGCCTTGATTAGAGATGAAGGAGATGATTAAGTTGGCATTGTAAATTTTAAAAGCTGCAATGAATCATGAATCACAGAGCCCCTTTTTCATCCTGTATTGGTTTATATATTCATCTGACCAAAGTTAATTGACCATCTCTTACGTGGCCAGGACTAAAATGCACAATACAGCAATATCTCCAAACAAAACAGATATGGTTCTTATATTACTAGAGTTAAGGGATCTGAGGCAGGAGTGTGGTTGGGTTGGCTTATGGCTGCACCCCAAGGGAAGCATGTTGGAATGTTTTTAATTTGTTGGTGTCCCTTGCTCATCGTATAAATCAGTACTGAGGATGCATCCCCAGATGATACTGCTAACATGAAAAGATTTCTGTTTCCAACTCCCGTGGTCTTAATAGGCTGGTTAAATTCCTGAGGGTTTAAGCTGAAAGAAACTCAGGACTAAATGTGTTTGTTTCTGTGCATCAGATAAAACAGCTGTTTCTCCCAGTCTTGACAGACTGGTTCTGCATAGATGAACCTCTTCAATTGGCCCAGCCAAGCTCCTGATCGTCTCTCAAACCTCTGTGAATGTCCAAGCTGTCTTTGTTTTTTTCAGTGACTCCCAGTAATTGAGAGTGTGACAAGACTCTTTAGTATCCCCAGGAAAGGATCCCATTCAGCCCTAGATGCAGGCTGATGGGAAGTCAGACTCTCAAGCAGCAGCTGGGAAAGCATGGATGGAGTCATGCCCCTCCAGAGAGAAAATGGGAGATACTTTGCTTCTTGGAGGGCTTCCCAGGTGATGCTAGTGGTAAAGAACACGCCTCCCAATACAGGAGATGAAAGAGAGGTGGGTTCGAATCCTGGAGGAGGGCATGGCAACCCACTCCAGTATTCCTGCCTGGAGAATCCCATGGCCAGAGGAGCCTGGCAGACTACAGTCCATAGGGTCGCAAAGAATCGGACACGACTGAAGTGGTTTAGCATACACACACATGCATGTGCTTCTTGGAATACCACCATAGACGCAGGTTTTTTATTTAGTTTTGTTTTATTTTTTGACTTAGCACATTAACTTTTATTGAGATATAATTCACTTAACAAAAATTTACCATTTAAAAATGTACACTTGAGTAGTTTTTATTGTGCAACTGTCACTTCTAATTCTAGAACATTTCTATCACCCCCCACAAAGAAATCCCATTCCTTGTAACAGGACAACATCCCTCCTTTCTCCAGCATCTAGCAACCATTAATCTACCTTTTGTCCAGGGATTTGCCCACTCTGGACATTTTTTACAAATGTAAGTGAACACTAATGACCTTCTACATCTGACTTAGAATAATACTTTTTAGGTTCATCCATACTGTAGCATGTATCTACTCGGTTTATTTTAAGGTTAAATCATATTTTACTGTATGTATATATCACATTTGGTTTATCTGCTCAGACCCTGATGGAAATTTATGTTATCTTCACTTTTGAGGTAGCAAGCATAATGCTGCTATAACATTTTTGTACAGGTTTTGTTTAAACACATACTTTCAATTCTCTTGGAGATATATATATCCATATATCCATATATATATATATATATATATATATATATATATACACACACACACACATATATATATATATATATATATATCTCCATATATATATATGGAATTTCTGGGTCATATACTTATTCCTGTTTAAATTTTCAGGAACTCACATTCAATTTTAAGTCAATTAAAGAATCACCATTCAGCACTATTCGTCCACTTTAATTCATCATCTACAACCCTTGTGCCAAAGAGAATCTGTGACGGCTCACAGTGAAAAGGAGCTTCCCAGGCGGCTCAATGGTAGAGAATCGGCCTGCCAATGCAGAAGCCGTGGGTTTGATTCCTGAGTCAGGAAGATTCCCTGGAGGAGGAAATGGCAACCCACTCTAGTATGTTTGCCTGGGAAATCCCATGAATGGAGGATCCTCGCGGGCTACAGTTCATAGGGTTACAAAGAGTAGGACATGACTGAGCGACTGAGCAGGAACATGCCGAGTGAAAAGAGGGCTTCCCTGGTGGCAAGGTGGTAAAGAATCTGCCTGCCGGTGCAGGTTCGGTCCCTGGGATGGGACGATCCCCAGGAGAAGGAAATGGCAATCCACTCCAGTATTCTTGCCTGGGAAATTCCATGGACAGAGGAGCCTGGCATGTTACAGTCCATGGGGTCGCAAAGAGCTAGACATTACTTAGAGACTAAACCATAACAACAACATAGTGAAAAGAAGTACAGTATAATAGTTATTTTAAAAAATTCATACAGTAAAAAAGCACAAAATATGTAGTATACACTTAAGTGATTCTTAATCTTTTGGGCCTATGTGCCCCTTGGAGAAGTATATAAAAGCCATGAACCTAGCTTAAGAGATTATGACATTCAAGGAGGGAAGACCCTTATATATTGAACGTGGGATAAGGTGAGTTCAGTAATTGTGTGTTCTATTTGGCTTGGAAGTTTCCAGGAGCCAAAACTACTCCTGCTATGCAAAGGAGACCCTAGTCTTTCCAACTCATTTCACAACCATACCCAATAATTACTTTAGACTACACTGTAATAGAGCAGAAAACACACTATAACAGCATAACTTAAAACTGGTTCCAGGAAATCTCTACTCCTAAAAGCCCATGGGCACAATCCAGTCTTAGAGACATAAAGATTATCTGGAACAGTTCCCTGCCCAGTGCCAGCCTGCCTCTGTATCACAAACACTAGGTCTACTTACCCTGCAAATTAACTGGGGAAGTTTTTTCATTGCAAATCCCTTTTTGCTTCCTATTCCTCATCTCCTGAGGGATTTGAAGAAAAACTGTAGATCATCTCATTTCACATGAACTTCTTATTCCTTCCACCCATGCATGGTGGTGGTGGTTTAGTTGCTAAGTCATGTACGACTCTTGGCAACCCCATGGACTGCAGCCTGCCATGCTCCTCTCTCCATGGTATTTCTCAGGCAAGAAATAGATGAGATGGGTTGCCATTTCCTTCTCCAGGGGATCTTCCTGACCTAGGGATTGAACCCAAGTCTCCTGCATTGGCAGGTAGATTCTTTACCACTGAGCCACCAGTGAAGCCCCTTCCCATGTAGGCCCTCTTTTTATAACACTGTATTAGTCTGCCTTTTATTCAAGGATAACTTCTAATGCTGATTTGTATCTTTTCACCAGACCCTGAGCACCAGTATTCATTCTGCTCCCTTCTCTGTTCCTAGAACAGTGCTGTGCACAGGTAACTTCTCAATAGACCGTTGTTGCAAAAATGAATCATCTCAGATCTTGATCCAAAGAGCTGATACTTTTTTATTTATTTCATGAGCATTCTTTCATCTTGCTATAATGAGAAACTTCTGCTTCCATATCCAATGCTCACTTCTTTTCTTTTTTTTTTTCATTTTTAGATGTGTTTTTATTTTTTATTATTTTTTTTCCATTTATTTTTATTAGTTGGAGGCTAATTACTTTACATCATTACAGTAGTTTTTGTCATACACTGAAATGAATTCTTTTCTAAAGTCAATAACTCCCTGTAAATTTTAGCATCAAATCACATGTACAGCCGTAAGATTATTCAAGACATAGGGCACCTTGTCTGCTTGCTATAAAATAACCCAGATCACAAGTTCCTGTCTAGTATTGTTTTACTATTTCCCTGAAGGAAGTTACACATTCAGGCTTTCTCTGAACACTGGTACAGAATTGCCCAAGATTCATGAGAGTTTGTATTATGGAAATAGTCTATCCTCGTTTGTCTAAGATTATATATTGCTAACATCTGAGTCTATAAATCATATATGGTCTTAAAGAGGCATCCTAACTCTTAATGTATGTTTTACTACATTCTAAGTCTAAACAGGGGAGTCACATAAACTATATTTGCCATTAACCTTAGTGGTCAGTGACCTCATCTCACAAGGTCCCCAAACCATTAATCATTATATCCCACCACTGCTACCCTCCTTACTTCCAAATGTTTTGGATGTTACCATATTTTGTTTTCAGGCCCTCTAACATTGGAGGGCGTAAGGTCCTCTATAAAAGTATTCAGTACATCATTAATCTGAATGTCTTGATACTTGTCATAAGGGACAAAACAATTTTTGTTTTTTGCAATTTCAGCCTGTTAATCTTACCTAGAGGCCTTTGTCCCAGCCTGCATCATTTTTCTTGCATATCAACCTTTATAGGGGTTTTTGTTTTGTTAGAACTTGTATAGTCCTTCCTCATAAATCATCTACTTAGGCCCATAATCATTTAATTTTCCTCTTCAGTTAACTCTCTCTGGGTAGTACAAATCAGATTATTACATTATGTATTTGCATAATTTTTCCAAAGTGCACCAAAAATTTCTCACAAACACATTCCCATTAACCATTCTCACAGTTCCAGATAGAAGATGAGAGGGAAAACAGATATGTGTTTAGGCATAGAGGAAACTTAGTCATGGAACATTTCAGTAAGGAGTGGGCTTGAACCTAAACATTATCCTATACAAACCAGATTGGTCAAACTTTACAGGATCAGAGCCACTAGACATGTTTCTTGGAAAAGAGGACATGCTCTTGTCCATTCTGCTAGTCTTGAGAACATAGAGTCTCCATGTGATTTCATAGGACAGCCTTGGGTTTAATCAGAAAGGACTTGCCAGGTGAAAAGACAGCCTTCAGAATGGGAGAAAATAATGGCAAATGAAGAAACAGACAAAGAATTAATCTCAAAAATATACAAGCAACTCCTGAAGCTCAATTCCAGAAAAATAAATGACCCAATCAAAAATGGGCCAAAGATCTAAACAGACATTTCTCCAAAGGAGACCTACAGATGGCTAACAAACACATGAAAAGATACTCAACATCACTCATTACCAGAGAAATGCAAATCAAAACCACAATGAAATCCCATTACACGCCAGTCAGGATGGCTGTTTTCCAAAAGTCTACAAGCAATAAATGCTGGAGAGGGTGTGGAGAAAATGGAACCCTCTTACACCGTTGGTGGGAATGCAAACTAGTACAACCACTATGGAGAACAGTGTGGAGATTCCTTAAAAAACTGGAAATAGAACTGTCATATGACCCAGCAATGCCCACTCCTGGACATACACACCGAGGAAACCAGAACTGAAAGAGACACGTGCACCCCAATGTTCATCACAGCACTGTTTATAATAGCCAGGACATGGAAGCAACCTAGATGCCCATCAGCAGACAAATGGATAAGAAAGCTGTGGTACATATACACAATGGAATATTACTCGGCCATTAAAAAGAATACATTTGAACCAGTTCTAATGAGATGGATGAAACTGGAGCCCATTATACAGAGTGAAGTAAGCCATAAAGATAAAGACCAATACAGTAAACTAATGCATATATATAGAATTTAAAAAGATGGTAATTATAACCCTATATGCAAAACAGAAAAAGAGACACAGATGTATAGAACAGACTTTTGGACTCTATGGGAGAAGGTGAGGGTGGGATGATCTGAGAGAACAGCATCGAAACATGTATATTATCAAGTGTGAAACAGATCGCCAGTCCAGGTTGGATGCATGAGACAAGTGCTCAGGGCTGGTGCACTGGGATGACCCAGAGGGATGGGATGGGGAGGGAGGTGGGAGGGGGGTTCACATGTAAATCCATGGCTGATTCATGTCAATGTATGGCAAAAACCACTACAATATTGTAAAGTAATTAGCCTCCAACTAATAAAAATAAATGAAAAAATAAATAACAAAATAAAAATAAAAATTAAAAAAAAAAAGAAAGAAAGAAAGGAATTGCCAGCAAACCTCTGGTGAGCATCTCCATGACACTTGCTTGTTGCTGTTGACCCTGGCTGTTCTCATCCTTTGGCCCTCCTCCCTGCATCTGATTCTAGATCAACTTGAACAGTGTGCTACACCTTGAGACACACAATAGAGAGGAGGTTCAAAGCGCTGGGCAATTTTACCACTTGAACCAACTTCCTGAGGCTCTCATCTTGCAGCTTCTTCATCTGCACGATCAAAGTTAGTCATCTCCTCAGAGGACTGCTGTGAGACTGAAATCACAGAATGTGTGTAGAGTCTAGGACACTGTGTCTAGCAGGGTACTTGCTGAGGAATACCAGCTATGTTACCATTATCATTATTTTTGTTGGTCTTTATTGAATTTGTTACAATATTGGTTCTGTTTTATGTTTTTGGTTTTCTGGCCACCAGGCATGTGGGATCTAAGCTCCCCAACCAGGGATCGAACCCACATCCCCTGCATTGGAAGGTGAAGTCTTACCTACTGGGCTGCCAGGGAAGGCCCATTATTTTTTATCACCAACACTGCCCTGGCTAAACTGCTCATCTGCCAGCATGTGTGGCTTCAGGTAAACCCTCTTCGTGTCCTGGTGAAATATATGTTAACAAGTTTTGTGTGTCCCCCACCCCCTTCCCTTCTCCCCACTCACAACTTCCTTCCTCCCTTAAGTCCAGAGGAAAGAATGTCAACATCCAGATTTCCTCACAGGTCCCTTCGCTCAGCAGTGATGCCTCAGTGCTCACAGCTCCCACCGTATCCTATTTAAGTACGAGGAGTTATAATAACCTCTTAGCACCTGGTTCTACCACCTCTGATCCAATGTCTTAAATTTCTAGCACAATGCCTCAACACTTAACTGGGTAATCCAGGGCTTTAAAGAAGACAGAGCCCTTTTAAAGAAGCAAAATATGGGTTTGGAGGAGATGCCAGCTACCATAACCCATAAGGTTCCCTTGGGGATGCTTTAAAAGAGACTATTGTTGCCCTAATGTTCACAGAAATACCTAGGACCATTCTAGCAATTAGCAATAATGACTTTTTAGTTTTTATCTCTTTGCTCCTGTTAAAATTTTCTGCCTATCCTTGAAGGCCATTGATAGGACATAAATACCTTTGGGGTCTTGACTATTTAATTTCCAAGTGTTTATTCAGTGTACTCCTATAAACTTTATGAACTGGATGGAACCACATAAAGCTTCTACATTTGCATTATGAATTGAATTATTCAAAATAAATTCACCATTATAACCTAATGTAAGGTGTGCATTTACTGCTCAAAGAGATAAAGATAACAAAGGCAGACAAGCCAATAAAGACTCATACAGTTTATCTATAAAGTGGACTAGAGTTTAACCAGGAGAGTGAAGGTGATAAAAATAATGATATTGATAAAAGAGTCAATATTCATTAGCAAGTACCATGCTAGATACAGTGCAAGATCCTCTAGATGCATTGTCTCATTTCATGCCTGTCTGAAATGCTCTTTCACGCATGATTAAAAAAACAATGCTATCCTCAGTCTCCATGGAGTAGCGTGGAGGTGCCTTTTGGAGACCAATAATTCCCCTGCAGAGACTGTCCTCATTCTCAGAAGCCAAAAGTTAGCTTGTCCAAGGTCAAATTAAAGGAGGCAGGAGAATCTAAAAGTCATCGTTTAACCTCTTAAATTTCTAGCAAATAGAGCATCAAAAATGTCCTTAATGATTCAAGTTTTAACTCCATAATACACCATAAAAATAAATACCTTTCTAGCTCAAGATCTTGCTTTACTGAAAGTCCAGTTGAAGACAATTTAAGCAGGATTTTCTTGCCTTTATGTTTCTAGTTAAACATCCATGCAATATAAATAAAGATGAAAATATCTATATATGAAGCTATGGGTTCATTTAAACATAGAAAACCAGACATTTATGGTAAAACTAGAACATGATCAAATAAAGAAAATTCAAAAAGTGTAAAGAAAAGAAAGTGTCATGAGAGGAACAGCCATTTATAGGAAAAAAGGCAGGACTGCAACAGTGGTTCTCAACTGGGGGCAAGTTTTCTCCCCAGGGTCCATCTGGCAGTGTCTGTGGACAGCCTTGGTTGTCACAAACCAGGGACAGGGGGCAGTACTGGCATCTTGTGGGTAGAGAGCAGTGATGCGGCTGAACACGCTCCCATTGGGTGCACAGGACCATGACAAAGGATGGCCCAGCTCATATCGTCAACACTGCTGATGCTGAGAAACCCGGGAAAATATAAAATTCCCTCCTTCAATTATATGCCCAATCCTCTAAAACACTCCCAAAGTGAAGGTTACACAACTGTCCTCTGCAGATGAAAGTGGAAAACATGGGGAGAAAATCAGTCATGTTTCAACTTCATTCCTTCTGGACCAATGTGAAGCATCCAGCTGGGATTAAAGGCTGGAAATAGGCAGATCTTGAGGAGACAT
The DNA here is from genome assembly GCF_023699985.2 of Odocoileus virginianus. Lineage (NCBI taxonomy): Eukaryota > Metazoa > Chordata > Mammalia > Artiodactyla > Cervidae > Odocoileus > Odocoileus virginianus. The sequence goes on from NC_069688.1 coordinate 32,155,427, forward strand.
GGGAAGATCTCAGGACTGGCTCTGGAGAAAAAAAAATCTCTAGGGAGGTCCCCTCAGGCTGACCACAAGTTCATTTAATCCTGTTTCTCCTGCTACTTGGCATCTCACATTCTAAGTATTCCCCCACTGGATGCTTCCAGTACAGAGGCTGTCCAATATAGATCTTCTGGATGCTTATATATATTGAAGGATAATTACTTTACAGAATTTTGTGGTTCTCTGTCATACATCAACAAGAATCGACCATAGATACACCCTTGCCCCCTCTCTCCCATCCCACCCTTCAGTCTAATTAAAGAACCAATCTGTTATTGGATAGTACTTATCTAGAATGCTAAAGGAGGGTGAGAACAAAGATGGAGCATCTTCTTTGTATCAAGCCTGAAGCTAAGTGCTTTATATGCACCATCACAAGAGAACAGTGAAATAGATACTCTCAGCCCAGTTCTACAGATGAAGCGTCTGAGGCTCAGTGTAATTGAATAGACAACCTAAGATCATGCAGTTAACAACTGATGAAGCTGAAATCAAACCCAGGTCCTTCTGACCCCAAAACCACAGCATTTTCACTTGACCACATAGCTTTCTAGGTTACATTTTGTTTTCATCTATTAACTAGTACGTGCAACCACAAATTCCTGAAGGCCTCATCATACTGATAGTAATTGCAAACATACATCCACTTTGTCTTGACACATCTTGCAATGAGCATCTTTGCCCATTAACCAAATGAAGGAGGCATGATGTTAAACCACCTATTCAAAGTGTCACAGCTAGGAGGACTTTAAAACATAACTCAGGCAGACAAGTATTCCTAAGTCCAGGTGCTAATCAATACCATTTATGTATCAGTATTGTAATCATAAGCTGAAGCCTAACTTGCTTTAATATATCCAGCAGCATGACTGAGACATCAATTCCCTACCTATCTTATTTGACTCGGGATCTGGTCACTTTTATCCCCTTGGACTTCATAAATGCATTGAGTCACATCTATACAGATTATTTCCTTATAAGGCATCAGCAATGAGAGTGGCTTTCTGTGCTCAAAGAGAAATACTTAGGAGACATAAGGACCTCTAAAAATTGTCATCTTTACATTCTTAATTCATGAATGGATTTTAAGAGGCTCATGTTCGTAAAATTTCATACGAGTGTGCATTATTTTCCATTAATTGATACAAGCATTCTTCAAATCCTCAGAGGTTCCTGAATTTAGAAATAATACTCTCCTACCCTATAGACCTTGCACTGTAAGTTTTGATCCTATTCTATTATCCTGAATTACAATATAAAGGACTTAACTCCTTAATACTAGCTTAGGGTATTGGGCACACAAGAACAGGAAGCTTCCTTGGCCCTACAATCCTCTATCACTACACGTCCAAATGTTCTGGGGATGCCATGCTCTTCACCAAGAAACCATCTCATCCACTGGCGCTGGGCACTCACAGATGGTAAATATCTGAAAAATCAATAAAATCTTAGCCCAAAGAGTAACTCTAAGGTGATAGTTTAGATACTGAGAGGAAGGGAATATTGGTACCTCAAATCATAGCACCTAAGACAGCCATTCTGCTTTACTTTTAAGCCAATCTTTTCCTCCAAACTGTGGAAGACATTTTCTTCATATGGTACTTTAAGCAGAAAATTAAAGAAAAAAAATTTATAATCTGAAAAAGTTGTTGAAAAGGAGGATTTTAATGCTCTTAATACATAGAAGAATTCCTTGAATTTTCTGTCTTGAGGTTATCTCTCAAGATATATGGGTATTTGAATAATTCACCACTATTTACACTCAGCAATTCTCTCCAGTGTGATCTGATCATCTAAAAAAGGCTATATTATCAGGCAAGGAAAAAGTCTATAATATTGGGTTACTAAAATGATTTTGTAATTAGTATGACATGGTTTTCTATAATGTCACATTGACTATGAGCATAACAAAGGACTGGGAATAAATTGAGTTCACAGCATAAGGAGGTCCCTTTTCAGCATATGAAAAAGAAATCATGAAATATATATATCCTGATACCTGTATCAGAATGCCTACTGTTAATTGAAACGTGAGGCTAGGAATCTCTGAATTTCAGAAATCTCAAGAAAATGAGACAGGCAGTGCAGTAGATGGTATAAATTGAAGCAAAAGCCCCTGTTCCTCACCTCTTCCTCCATCCACACCTTTTACTATGTGCTTCTGTAATCCTCCCCTTAAATGAAGTAGAAGAAATCTCCTTGCCGTTTGCCTTTGTGTTTCACCATGTGGCCTGCTTTGGTCGATAGCAAAAAGCATTGGAGACAATAGTGTTTGGTTCTGATATGAAGCAATAAGAAACCTTGTATGGTTCTGCTTGCAGTCTTAACCTCTGCATCTCTGTGAGATGAGCATGCCCAGTCTATTAGTCCCAGGAGGAAGATGAGAGACCCATGGGCCTCAGCAGGAATCTGCCCTCATCTCACTCCTTCTGATTGAGTCAAGCCCCCACCTCTATAAACATGGCATGAGGAACAAATGCTTATCATTGAATGCCATGGGTGTTTTGTGCTATTATGCTGTATTACTGTGGCCACAGTTGACTGATACAGGTGGGTTTTTGTTTTGTGTTCCAAGATGACCTTAAATGCAAAGTGAACAAAGTTAACAAATAACACTACCTGGGTTTCACCTTGAAATGCACCAAAAGTAGGGAAAACTAGAAACAAGGAAACCAGGGGGGAAAAAAAAGCAAAAACATAATGAATGGCTCTTTGAATTGGCTTTCATTTCAAGGATGATAACAGAGAAGAATCCAGCTTTCTCTGTGAAACTCAGGGACTCTGGCTTGACACTTTTAATTAAAAAGACATTAAAAAATTAACACAGAACTCTTCCCACTTTGCTCCAGGGCAGCTCATGAAAGATCCTTGCTTTGCTAGTCGAATGCATAATATCTTTGTCCAGGCCCATCTGCTTTCCCTTCCACAGGAAAGATTGTGAACGTCGGTGCCTCCAGTGAGAAACTGTCCCAGTGAGGCTTAATTTCCTCAGCACTGATAACATAAAAGCAATCTGGCAGAATAAATTAGTGGATAATTTCAAACCACACATTCTTGATCTTCTGCCATATTCCTGACAGAAATCAAAACAGTCCAAATATTTTTCACTACCAAGAATGGAAAGACATTTATTTGAAAAGGACAACTTTGTTTTATTCTCTAAATAAACCCCTTATGAGATGCTGTGTGTGTGTGTGTGTGTGTGTGTGTGTGTGTGTGTACACGCAAGCATGCACACACATTTCTAGGGCAGAGCTTATGAACACTAATCTATACAGAAACGACATTTCTTCTCTGATGGCTCAGACTGTAAAGAATCTGCTTGCAACGTGGGAGACCCAGGTTTGATCCCTGCCTTGGGAAGATCCGCTGGAACAGGAAATGGCACCCCACTCCAGTATGCTTGCCTGGAGAATCTCATAGACAGAGGAGCCTGGTGGGCCCAGTGGGTTGCACAGAGTCAGACACGACTGAGTGACTAACGTCTTCATACCACACACAAATCACAAGAGTTGATGTTAAAAGTAGATTATGATGTAGCAGGGAGTGGGTGGGTTCCAAGATTCTGAATTTCTAAAAAGCTCCTCTGTGGGCTAGTGCTGCCGATCCAGATACCTCTAGAGGAGTGTCCTTTCAGTTCAGTTCAGTCACTCAGTTGTGTCCAGCTCTTTGCGACCCCACAGACTGCAGCATGCCAGGCCTCCCTGTCCATCACCAACTCCCAGAGTTTACTCAAACTCATGTCCATTGAGTCAGTGATGCCATCCAACCATCTCATCCTCTGTTGTCCCCTTCTCCTCCCGCCTCAATCTTTCACAGGATCAGGGTCTTTTCCAATGAGCCAGTTCCTTGAATCAGGTGGCCAAACTACTGGAGTTTCAGCTTTAGCATCAGTCCTTCCAATGAACACCCAGGACTGATACCCTTTAGGATGGACTGGTTGGATCTCCTTGCAGTCCAAGGGATTCTCAAGAGTCTTCTCCAACACCACAGTTCAAAAGCATCAATTCTTCGGTGCTCAGCTTTCTTTATAGTCCAACTCTCACATCCACACATGACTACTGGAAAAACCATAGCTTTGGCTAGACAGACCTTTGTTGGCAAAGTAATGTCTCTGCTTTTTTATGCTGTCTAGGTTGGTCATAACTGTTCTTCCAAGGAGTAAGCGTCTTTTAATTTTATGGCTGCAGTCACCACCTGCAGTGATTTTGGAGGCCCAAAAAGTAAAGTCTCTTACTGTTTCCACTGTGTCTCCATCTATTTGCCATGAAGAGATGGGACCAGATGCCATGATCTTAGTTTTCTGAATGTTGAGTCTTAAGGCAACTTTTGTACTCTCCTCTTTCACTTTCATCAAGAGGCTCTTTAGTTCTTTGCTCTCTGCCACAAGGGTTGTGTCATCTGCATATCTGAGGTTACTGATATTTCTCCCAGCAATCTTGATTCCAGCTTACACATCATCCAGCCCAGTGTTTCTCATGATGTACTCTGCACATAAGTTAAATAAGTAGGGTGACAATATACAGCCTTGACATACTCCTTTCCCTATTTGGAACCAGCCTGTTGTTCTTTACCTAAGCTTAATCTCTGTATAATGAAGTTATCCTGAACTTCAGGATGGATTTTTACCACCAGGAGAGAGTATAATGCAGCAGAAGGAATGAAGTTTAGAGGGGATCTAGTTGGTTAAGTAAAAGGACTTAAAGCTTGCCTATTTATCTAACTTGCAGTATATTTTTGGTCACTCTAATACTTATCAGCCTCCATTTCTTTGCCAATAAAAATGGGAATAACCATCATTGGAAAGGAACTAACCTATAGAAAATCTTGCTAAATGGTCATTAGTCAATATGGGAGTCACCATCTTTCAATGCAGTAAAATTTCAAATAATCATAATCTCATTTTCCTCAATTTACTAGCCTAGTTTTATGTTTGGAGAAGCATTTATCCTTGTTCTGTTTCAGGTTTGTTTGTTTATTTTGTAATAAAATGCTTTAATCATAAGAAGACATGGAAATAAGACTTTTGGAGATGTCTGTTATATATAAGTCTTATTCATCCCATAAAATTTCATTGAAGGGCACACCACTAAAGCTGTGATTAGTGCTTTGAAGTATAGAAGGACAAGATTTCACACCCTTAAGGAAGCTAAGTTCTAGAAAGAATCATATTGCATTTTCTTAGGTGTTATCTCCTCTTGAATTTGTTGAAGACTTCCCAGTATTCTGGAACTGAATATGTATCTTTCATTAGTAAATTTCTTGCGCTTTTAAGAGATATTGGGTTTTGTAGAATTAAAATAAAAAAACCTTTTTTTTTTTTTTTTGCCATGGAAATGGATTTTAGAAGCTATCCTGACCCACTGCTGTGTTGTATAGAAAACCTTAAGAAATATTCATGCCTTTCAAACTGGATTCTTTCATATTTAAGCATTCCTAAATATATCTCTGATAAAATGTCTTTTGAAATTATTAGGACAAAAGGCAAATGATATTACTAAACAATTCTTGGGGTATATTTTTGGAAGGACGGGAATTGTTGAACTGATGAATTCTTGAAAATAACTTCTTAGTTCTTGAACCTTGGGCAAATCATTTAGTACCACCAAACCTCACAAAATTCATTTGTAAGATGGAAATAAAGAATATCTACTTTTTATAAGTAGGAGGAACATAATTTCTCAATAAATGATGGCAGTTACTTGTTATTCCTTGAGCACTTTATCTTATTCTTTTCATGTAAGATACCAGGTTTCTCAAGCCAACAGAAGTTAGAAAAACTGATTCAAAAGAGTTTTACCTTGTTGTCTTTTACGTCTAAGACAATGATGGACATGGAGCTTTACTGTACAGGAAAGTTGTTTTTTTTTTTTTTTAATTAAATTCAATCATTACTCTTCAGTGTGTGAGCCCACTCTCTTCGTGGACCCCCAGTTACTTCCTCACACAGACCTTATACTCCAGCTAAGATATATGTCTACTTTGTTGTTACAAAGAACCTTTGCCCATGGAATCAGACGGCCCCAACCTCCACGCTGAACCCACCCCTCACCATGTCGTCACTGTTGCAGGCAGTTGCCAGAACTGATAACAAGCCCAAAAAGGTCCTTAAATAATAACAAAGCCTACAACTATGGGAAATCGTATAGTTGGAAGGCTTCTCAGGAAATGATTGCAGAGATACAAAATCTAGATCCAGTGGTGTGATATTTTTTCAGCTAGAAATGCCAACCTTAGGCTTCTCCAACTTTGTAATTCAATTATGAACACTCCTATTATATAGCTATAGAATTGTAACTAGGTTAAACCCAAAGGTAGCCAACCCATGTATTATTTTCCAATATTGGTGCATGCAGGTCAGCAAGAATGTGGGAACTCGAGAATTTTTACATTTTTGCCAAAGTTGCTTTCCTTAGTGGACACGCCCTAGATTGTCAGTCTAATCAACTGCCTCCATTTAATAAGCACCTACTATGTCTAAGCTGGAATCAAGATTGCCGGGAGAAATACCAATAACCTCAGATATGCAGATGACACCACCCTTATGGCAGAAAGTGAAGAGGAACTAAAACACCTCTTGATGAAAGTGAAAGAGGAGAGTGAAAAAGTTGGCTTAAAACTCAACATTCAGGAAACTAAGATCATGGCATCACTTCATGGCAAATAGATGGGGAAACAGTGGAAACAGTGGCTGACTTTATTTTGGGGGGCTCCAAAATCACTGCAGGTGGTGACTGCAGCCATGAAATTAAAAGATGCTTACTCCTTGGAAGGAAAGTTATGACCAACCTAGATAGCATATTAAAAAGCAGAGACATCACATTTCCAACAAAGGTCCATCTAGTCAAGGCTATGGTTTTTCCAGTAGTCACGTATGGATGTGAGAGTTGGACTATAAAGAAAGCTGAGC